>NW_012114821.1:9968385-10013001 GCF_000951035.1 Colobus angolensis palliatus
ATCTCCTGACCTCGTGATCCACCCGTCTCGGCCTCCCAAAGTGCTGGGATTACAGGCTTGAGCCACCGCGCCCGGCCTGTTCTATTGTTAAACACAAACAGCACATGTATTAAAAAGCCCTCTCTCCTTGATTAGTGAAAACTGTAAGCTCCAAGATCAATCAGGAAAAACAGGTTTTCAATGTCAAAGATACAGATACAATTCTATCCTTTTCTGTATTTTCCCATCAGCCTTAGCATACATATATGCTAAGGATAAATAAATATATATGTGCATGAATAATACATATATCTTCCTCTTTGTTTATAATATATAATACATTATATAATACATATAATAATATATATATATCCCTCTTTGTTTATAATAAACCAGAATTGATCAGAAGTGAAGTATGTGGCTCTTGGAAGAATTTGTCTGGAAGTTCTGGACAGAATGGGAGGAGTGAGGAAACAGAGAAAGGAAAGAGGATTAACTCCTCAGGCAGATCCAGAGCAGTGCCTTGTGGAGAGATGATATTGAGTAGATGGTTCCACAGAGACCTGCCAACAATAGGATTGGAGGTAATCGGGATGGACACAGCTTAGCCAGACAATCATTTTGTATTTCTCACTGGTCTGAAATTGTTCCCTGAGATGTGCTTTCTAGTTATTTGTCCAGATTTCTATGATCTTAACTGATTGCTCCTGGGTAGAAAATAGCTTGACTTTCCCAAGTTCTGACAACCCTTAATTCGGCCTTGTTAACCCTTTTGTAGCCTGTATGGATTCCAGAGGGAGTTACACTTACCTGGCTGTTTGATTTGTTCACTGATGTCCCCAGGATGGCCAGAGAAGCTGTACTTGAGGAATTCTAATGCTGCAGAATTGCCACAGGCAGAGACTTTTGCTTCTTATGGGTGCTTAGACTTTGAAAACATCAAAAGCATACTGACGATATCCCCAAGGGATAGGCCATCCAGGTTGTTTTGCCCACCAGAGCTGGTGGCCTAGGGATGAAGCAGGCAGAAAAGCATCAGTCAGGCCTTGTTGGGACAGTATTTTGCAACTTCCAGTAGTTATGAGTAGTGGCTGGTCAGTTGCCCTCCTCTTCTTTCTCACTATTCACACTTGTCTTCGTACATCTTAAAAATCCTAGAATCTTCATTTGCCAAGAAAGTGACTGTTTGATCATCTTGACTAATGAGACAAAGAAACTGCAAACTTGCCCTTGCTCCATCACTAACTAGTGAGAAAGCCTGGCTAAGTCCCTATGCATCTCTGTGTTTGTTAGCTCATCTCTACAGTAGAAGGGATGTGGAAGTGTGGTTACAAGCACAGACTCTGGATGCTCTGGGTGCATGCCCAGCTCTGCCCTTTAGTAGCAAAGTGACCTCTGTGAGTTTCAGTTTTCTAATCTGTAAAATGATCACAGTGGTACCTAACTCATAAAGCTGTTGTGAAGATTAAATGCATTTTTTTGTGTAAAGTGCTTACAACAGTGTCTGGTGCATGGTAATGCAATGTAAACATTTGTTATTTTTAAAAACTGAGGATCTATATTTAAGGTTGCTCCAGATTTAAAGGCCAAGTTATCACCTTAGCAAGTATTTTTGGCTGCACACCCAGCACTTATTTCTTTATTTTCCCTTTTCCAAAGCCCAAAATATTCTTTGGGGAAATACCTTTGAATACTCTCACTGTATAACAATGGAGTGCGATTATAGGTTGCACTGGCTCTACTTGAATGCCAAGCAAATGGCTTATGAAGCAAACTTATTAAAAATAAATTACACAAAAATATTTAGCCAACGCATTCTTAACAAATTTGGGAAAAAAATTGCCCCTGCACTCCTTTATCAGGTTGTTTCTGATGCACGTTGTAAGCCATGCCGTATTAGAAAACGTCCCCCTTTGTTCCCATCAGTAGTTTCACTTCATTATGGTTTCAGTAAAACAAACAAACCATGAAACCAAAGTCTGGACACACAGGCTTTCTGGAGGGCATAATGATGATCTCTTTTATTCATAAAAACAATTTACAAAGACATTCCATATTCATTCACTGAATTTATTCTCACAGCAAACTTCAGGAGTCCTATTTTCACAAGAACAAATTAAGCCACTGGGAGATAAACTGAGTTCCTGGAAGCTAGTGATCCATTTCCCTGGAGGGGAGTGGTGAGGCCAGAATTTGCATCCACATCTCCTGCCTCAGAGGATTGCTCTCTTCATTTGGAAACACTCATTTCACTGGGTTTTTTGGAAACTCACCTCTTGGTTCTCCTCTTATTCCATGGTTGCTCCCCTCCAGCCCCATAGCTGGATGCTGTTCCTTTTCCTAACCTCTGAATGTTAAGGGCTCAGAACTCTGTTCTTTCTCTTCCTCCATTAGGATGTGCTTGCCACTGTCCTTAGATAAGCTCCTTCAGTTCTATGGCTTGTATACTGCCAGCTACCTGCTGGCATTATTATTGGCTTATGTATTTACTGATGGTATATTTATTAGAATATCAATTCCAAGGTGACAAAATTTTAATGGTTCAATTCTGTATTACCAGAGTCTAAAACAGTGTCTAGAAGTAGTAGCACTCAATACATGTGTGACTAGAGAGTGAATGCATACGGTCAAATGCAAAGCACTTGCTTCAAAATATATTGTTTTTTGACACCAGCAGTGTAGACCAAGGCTTCTCAAGCACAACATGGTTGGCATTTGGGGCTGGCTGATTCTCTGTCAGTGGCGGATGCCCTGTGCTTTGCAGGATGTTTACCAGCATCCCTGGCTTCTACCTATAATATGCCAGTAGAAACATCAGCTGCAAAATATCTCCAAAGATTGCTAAACACACCTGGGAGGGAAAACATCACCCAGAACTGAGAATCCTTAGGCTAGAGAAAAGATCAATTTGCTAGAAATAAAAGATCAGGGTTTCCGTTTCACTTGTGTGATGAGTTATTTACATTTCTGAGCCTCAGTTTCTCCATATACATATCAGTGGTTAGAATACCTAGCCCACAATGCATTTGTGAAAATTAAATAAATTAGTGCATCCAAATATAACCAGCATGGTGTCCAGTTAATGTTTGTTTTCCTCTTAGCTCTGGGACTGATCTGCCTCCTGTGAGATGGCCTCATTATTGATTTCAAGCCCCACTTCTTCTCCTGGTTTTGTCTCACTACTTTTGGCTGTTTCCAAGGTCTTAGGACTGCCCTCTTTGTTGCCAGTACCTGGGTCTTCTTGTCTGTCTATTTTCTGACCATCCTCTTCTAACCTCTGGATATGTCTCTCTTCTGAATATTTCATCTAGTTCTGGAAGTGTAGATCCATCTCAACTATTTTCTCCAAGGCTGTTTTTATACTTCAGCCATTCCTATCCTTCCTCATGTCCAGCCACCTGAACTTAAACAGGGTCATCCTTATGCCAGCAAGTCACACTGCATCAACAGCTGTGGGGATGGGACAGACATCAATGCGCCTGGGATTAATTCATGGTCTTCAACATACGCAAAACCATTACCTCTCTGGCCTCTGGACTTCTCATCTCATAAACTGGAAGGTAAGATTAGTTAGTTGTTAGGTTGGAATTACCTTTCCACACTGGCCATGCACACATACCTACTTACCTTCTTAGAACCAGATAATCTCTAAATCCCATGTTAACATTTTATGCCTAGATTTTAAACATGGGAGTAAAAAACCAGTTAAAGGAGATACGGCTTCCCACTTAGAATTATGGTTTCCTACTCTTCCACTATTTGGTTGCTTCCTGGGGATAGTGTGACCTAATGAATACGGTATAGGTTTGGGGGTCAGGCTGGGGGCAGAACCCCTCCTCTGCCACTCACTAGCACTTGCAGTGTGAACTTGGGTAGGTTAGTCAGCCTCTCTAGTCCTCGATGTTCTTCTGTTTTCCACCAGAAGTAACTCTTATGAGGGTTTAAATGAAAATGTATGGGAAGGACCAATCAACAGTATCTGGTACAAGATAGGCCTTCATTAAATGTCTTGTTCTCCTCCCTCCACCCTGCAGTCTAGTACCGCTTTTGGATCCTTATACTGCTTAGTATAAAACTGTGAAACTGTCAGCTCCTTCTGGGCAAGGATTCTGTTTTATTTGACATTTACATATAATCTATTCTATTATATTGTGTTTACATAGTTATGACTCAATTAAGCATCCATTGGATTAAACAGACTTAATTTGACATGTTAGAGGAAGGAAATAAACATACTTAAAATATAGTTGAAAACAATGAAAATATAGTTGAAAATAATAATACGGAAAAATCAGAATCCTAGAGAAAAAATTAGCCCAGGAGTGCAATACATGGTGTTTTCAACTGGACCTTTGCTTGAGTGAGCACTGATTTGGAATAAAGACAGAGCTCGGTTTGGAGTTGGACTGATCTAGTATCTAGCAGAATATTTAGCAAACAATAAATGCTCCCATACAAGCTACTTAATGTAGCTTGTTTAATGTATTAATGTGTTTGAGTCCTAATTATATCACTTAGGAGCAATTAATTACTTCTCTGAGAATTGTTTTTTTTTTTAAATCTGTAAAATAGGAATAGTAATGAAGATGAAATGAACGAATGTAAACAAAGAAAGCGTCTGGGTCCCTGGAACACACTTTTTGTGTTATTAGTCATAGATATTATTATTCCAGGGCTTCTTTTTTACCTTAAGCTAACTGACATTGGTGTTTCTGAACATAGTTAATAAATACTCCTGGATGTTAACAATCACATCACATCACACATTGGTCAACCTTTCAGACAAGCTGGAAGAAATAGTGGTTGTGGAATCAACAGTTGGGTATAAATCCAACCAACTCTAATGCCTATAAGCTGTGCAATGTTGACAAAGTAACCTTTCCTTTCTGATCCTTTGTGTCTGTCTGTGTATGGAGAAATTATGATCTAGGATCTCTTCCATTTCTAAACATCTCTAAGTAGGACTAATTGACCCTAAAGGTTTGTTTCATTCTTAAGAGTATCTGATTAGAAGATTAGGTTCTATTTTCTTGATTATTGACCAATGAAAAGAAAGTTAACCGTGTGTGTTTCGGGGGAGGGATGTGTTTATTGATTGAGAATGGTAAGGGAAGTGGAGTAACATGCTGATTATCTACTGCACCAAGTATATGTGAATCCCTCTTCCTATATTTTATATATTCCCCACAGAAACCCTGTGAGTATAGTGTTCTCAGCTCTGCTCTCTCAATAAGGAAACAAAGATTGAGTGAGACAACTTGTATAAAGTCAGAGAACATAAAACTCTTTTCTTTCCTTCTGTGCTGCCTCTTCCTCAATCCAGACTCTCATTGGCTAGGGCCTGGATTTTTCACTCAACTGGAGTGGCTGGTCTCTGGGCCTCTCCACCTGTGACCCTCCAGTCCAGTACCTGTGCTACTGCAAATCAGATCATTTCATGTTCTCTCAGGAACCTGGACCAACTCTCGGGGAAAAGTTCAGGCTTCTTAGGACAGCTTACAAGATCCCATGTCATCTGGCTCCTCCTACCTCTGCAGCCACATCTTTGCATTCAGTAAATGTAGCTTTCAGTCTACATTTATTAAGCACCTTCTCCATTCCAGACACTTTACTAGGCTGCCTCCATAATAGTAAGATGTGTTCTTGCCCTTTCTTATATTGTAGTATGGTAGATATACCTTTAGGCCTTCCAACAAGTCTATGAAATAGACCCTTTTATTTTCATGTTCCATATGAGAAAACTACCTTATAGAGAGTTTAAGTGACTTGCCAAATGTCACACAACTAGAAGTGTCAGGGCCAGGATCTGTGCCCCGAAACTGGGCCTGCACTTTTAATCTCCATGCACTACTTCTCAATTGTATGGTTAGAAATGGTAATAGGCACCATATAAGAAAGGCATGAGCTATTAGCATTATACCTGATGGGGGGCTTAGAAGGGACTGTGGCATTTGAGGAAGTACATTTGAGTTGTGGTCTTCGTGACCAGCCACCTTCATTTCCTCTGCCCCAGTATGTACACTGGCCTCCAACAGTGGTCTCACTGCAATCTCTAAACATAAATTGTGAAGATTTCATGGACATTTATCACTTCCCTAATAATACTCTTATAATTTTTTATGCCTGTCTTTACTTTAATCTCTTAATCATGTTATCTTCATAAGCTGAGAATGTACATCACCTCAAGACCACTATTGCACAAATTGATTGTAAAACATGTGTGTTTGAACAATGTGAAATCAGTGCACCTTAAAAAAGAACAGAATAACAGAGATTTTCAGGGAACAAGGGAAGAAAACCATAAGGTCTCACTGCCTTTGGGGTCAGGCAGAATAGAGCCATATTTTTCTTCCTGCAGAAAGCCTATAAACAGATATGCAAGTAGGAGAGATATCACTGAATTCTTTTCCCAGCAAGGAATAACCCTGGGGAAGGAATGCATTCCTGTGGGGAGGTCTATAGATGGCCACTCTGGGAGTGTCTGTCTTAGCAGTTGAGATAAGGACTGAAATACACCCTGGTCTCCTGCAGTACCCTCAGGCTTACTAGGATTGGGAAATTTCAGCCTGGTAGATTCTAGTCAGACCGGTTCTCTGCTCTTGAACCCTGTTTCCTGTTAAGATATTTATCAAGACAATACATGCACAGTGGGACACAGACCTTCATCAATAATTCTAATTTTGCCTTTGCCTTGTGATCTTATCGCACTTTGAAGCATGTGATCCTTGTGACCTACTCCCTGTTCATACACCCCCTCCCCTTTTAAAATCCCTAATAAAAACTTGCTGATTTTGTGTCTCAGGGTCATCATCATGGTCCTACCAATATGTGTTGTCACTCCCAGAGACCCAGATGTAAAATTTCTCTCTTTGTACTCTTTCTCTTTATTTCTCAGATGGGCCGAACTTAGGGAAAATAGAAAAGAACCTATGTTGAAATATTGGGGGCTGGTTCCCCTGACACTTTATACAGAGTTTAAAACACTGCCTGTGTACATACTAGATGTAGATGCTCAATAAATAATTAATTCTATATATAAATAAATTCAAGAAGAAACCCACAATGGATACTATAGAAAGATTGATGGAGACCAAAAGGACTCAATTATACAACTCTTGCAGTTGTATAATGTTCCCTTGCAGCCATACATTCTATTAGACGTTCTAAGCTCTGTAAATTCTGTAGGTACAGAAGGCAGCCTATAAGCCAAATTCCCCTTTACTTAGCACATCTCCGTGACAGTGGGCAGCTCTGACACATCTCTCAAGACTTGCATAGAATCCCTGATTTTGGCTAAGACTCTTTGTTACCCTGGTCTTCCAAAATGTTAGAATCTCTGATATTTAGCTGAGCTCATGGCTACTCAAAAGAGTGTCTGCATTTTCCACTCTGTCACCCAGGTGTAGTCAATAGGAAGTTAGCAGCAATACTATGTGATATTTCCACTTCTGTCTTTAAAGATGGAGGCCATTCCCCTTACTTACCCTCCCCTATCCCTGTTCTGTTGACTGGAATATCCGCTGATCCATGTGGTGAAATATCCACTCAGATAAGAGCCCTGCCCAAGGGACGGTGGAAGAATGAGACAGAAGTAGCTGGAGTCTCTGGCAGCTTGGAATTTCTACCAGCCTTGAAACGCTCACCTCCAGACCTATAGGGAACAGAAACAGAAATGGTCCTCAATCTTGTTTAAGACACTGTTGTTTGGGGTCTCTGTTACATGCAACCATATCTAACCTTGACCAGTACATGGGCCTTCCTTTTATAGAAACACAGATTGTCAGAGGCATATGAGACTTTAAAGTTAACCTAATGCAATGCTTCTTAACCTTTTTTGGAGTAAAAAAACATTTTAAAATTTGCAAGCTAACTACCCTACAATAAGATAAGATGGACATCCATAGCAGTCATGGCCCTTGTAGTTAAGCATCCCCGAGTCGGTTGCAAACCCTCATTTTAACTACAAGGAAGCTAAGGTTCAGAAGGACTCTGAAATTTGCTGAGGGTCATGTGGGAAATTGGAAACAGATCAAAGACCAGGAGAACCCAGGCTCTCTTACTTCCAAGCTTTGCTTTGTCCTCCCGGAGACACTGCCTGACTTCAGAGCAGACTCCTAATACTACAGGCAATGCCCCAGGAAGAGCCATCTGATGGGATTTTGAAGATATTTTGGAGATCTATGTAAATATTGATGACTTAGCCTCCTTCATTTACTCATGCATTTTTTTACTCATCCATCTATGTATTTAAGAAGTAATTGTTGGACATCTTCCAGGGCCAAGCACAGGACTGTGCACTGTTATAATATGATGAACAAACAGATTTTACTCCTGTCATTGTGAAGCACACATCCAATGAATGAGTCAGACACCAAACAAGTCAAATCATAAATCTATTCACAATAACAAATTAGGGTAAATACTAAAGGAAATGAATGGAGTGGTAGCAGTGAATGATGAGATCTATTGGAATCAAGGAAGATCACTTCGTGGAGGTGAAATTTAAATCGAGATGCATGATAAGAGGGAAACAGACATGTAAAGCGTAGGGGAAAGGGTGGTTCAGGCTGAGGGAACAACTATGCAAAGATCTCTAGAAGAAAAGAACTAGAATATTAAAGAGCTGGGAGAAAGTTCAGTACAGTGGGGTTAAGTAACTAGAGATGAGGTTGAGATATATACAGACCAGCAGGAGAGCAAGCAGGCCCAAGTGGATGCCTGATGACCCCTTAACAATTTTGAGTTTTTGTCTTAACTACAATGAGAAATCATTGGAAGCTTTTCAGTCTTCTTTTCAGAGAGACATGTGATGTGGTTCTGGGTTTGTAAAGCACCACTGTAGTTGCAATGTGAAAATGAATTGGGATGGTGGATGAGAGTAGATGCAGGGAGAGCATTTAAGAGGCTATAGGCCAGGCATGGTGGCTCATGCCTGTAATCCCAGCACCTTGGGAGGCTGAGGCAGGCAGATCACTTGAGGTCAGGAGTTCAAGACCATCCTGGGCAACACGGTGAAACCCTGTCTCTACTTAAAATACAAAAAAGTTAGCTGGGCATTGTGGTGCATATCTGTAATCCCAGCTACTTGAGAGACTGAGCCATGAGAATCGCTTGAAACTGGTGAACCTGGTGAACCTGGTGAACCTGGGAGGCAGAGGTTGCAGTGAGCCAAGATCATGCCACTGCACTCCAGTCTGGTGACAGAGTAGGACTCTTGCTTCCAAAAAAAAAGGAGGCTATAGTTGTAACCCAAGTTGCTGCTGATGAGGTTGTGTGGATGGATTTGAAATGTGATTTGGGTGCAGAATGTACTCTGGCTTGGTGGGGACTGATTCTAGCACGTGAGGAGGAGAGACAGAAGTGATGAGAACTCACAGGTCTCTTTCAAATCTTGAAGGATTCCTCTCTGGGATTCTCTATCAAAGAGAGCCCCGATTTATTCCAATGTTGTTGGAAGAGCTTTCTTGAAAGCTACAGACCTGCTTGCAGACCTTTATAGAGATGTAGAAACAAAACGTTATACTGCAGATTGCTTTGGTAAGCCAGATTCTACTCCTTAGGAAGAATGGAAGCTATATCTTCAGAATAAGGCCAGAGAGGATTTCATTCACTTGCGTCTGATAAGATTGCCATAAATAGCTCACTGATTTGATTTGGAGGAAAACAAGATATGTGCTGCAGTGTTTAACTTATGCTTATATGAATTGAGTGGAAAGGTAGATATTTAGACTTTAATTCAAAAAGATTTTAGAAAACACTTCCATTTAATTACTCATAATTATGTCTCTATGGCAATAAGTTAGTGTTTCAGTATCCGAGATAAATAACAGTTGATTATGCATTTGTCTTTAAGCAACACAAGGGTGAATGTGGTATAGAGTCTCTGTCATTACCTCTTTTTCATTTTAGGAAAGCTGAGTCCTTCCCTGACTGAGTCCAGGGCTCCCAAGTTTGCTGGAAAATTAAAGCTCCCTCCACTGTCCCTGCCTCTCCATCAAGATAGATGGGGAAATAGACATTGAGAACATCTAGTACAAATATGTAATATGTTAATTTATGTTAATTTTCACAACCTGCATAGATTTTATCTTGCCTTTACTTTGGACAAAAAAACACTCAGAAGTTAAAAGACCCGTGACAGGGTCCCCAACCAGTATGTGGGGGAAAGTAGGATTGCTAAAATCTATGCTCTGTATCATAGCACTCTCGTGTTGATTTTCAGGTTTAACTCGCTTCTCAAGTGTTTCTCAGTTTTAAAAGGAAAAGAATACTCAACTATTTCCAGAAAGTCAAATATTCTCAGCAACACTTAGTTCTTAGATAGCTCTAATAACTTTGTGCCAGTACATAGTAGATTTGTTGGCCACAATTTTTATTCCTTTGCTCATGCCCTTTCTTATGTAACTTTAAAGATCCCGCTGCTGGAAACAGTGTGTATTTCCCTACTCCTGACTTTAGGCTCATCTATGTTATCTGCTTTGGCCAATGGGATGGTAGTCTTCACAAAGCAAGAAGACTTGACATGCACTGAGTGGTTATATTGCCCCTCTTGCATTTTTGCTATTACCTGAGAAGAGCTTCCTCAGAGTGGACACTGCCCCTCAGCCTGGGTTCCAGAATAAACCCAGTGGACACTGCCCCTCAGCCTGGGTTCCAGAATAAACCCAGGTGGCATAGACCTGAGTCTAACTTGCAGCAAGAAACCCAGCCCAGCTGACCCTGACCCTGAAGTGGAGCTGTCCAGTCAAGATCAACCCATTCTCAGGCCGGGCATGGTGGCTCAAGCCTGTAATCCCAGCACTTTGGGAGGCCGAGATGGGTGGATCACGAGGTCAGGAGATCGAGACCATCCTGGCGAACACGGTGAAACCCCATCTCTACTAAAAAATACAAAAAACTAGCTGGGTGAGGTGACAGGCGCCTGTAGTCCCAGCTACTTGGGAGGCTGAGCCAGGAGAATGGCGTGAACCTGGGAGGCGGAGCTTGCAGTGAGCTGAGATCCGGCCACTGCACTCCAGCCTGGGTGACAGAGCGAGACTCCGTCTCAAAAAAAATAAAAAAAAATAAAAAAAAAATAGATCAACCCATTTTCAATTGACCTACAGACCCATGAGCAAGAGAATAAGTGGTTGCTACATGGACTTAAGTTTGGAGGTGGTTTCTTATATGCTAATATTGGGTCAATAACTGATTGATATATCTTATGACAGTTACCTTTACTTTCTGGGTGTTCTGCTTTGTAAAATGTTTGTAACCAGCAAGCACTGCTTGAGGCCTGGCTACGTGAAAATCAATGTGAACTTCTAACAGTGCCCGTGAAAATTTCAAAGAAGATTAAAGCACAGAGTTTCTTTAACAGAGCTCACAGTCTAATGGGAAAAGAAAGGGAGAAAGATACTAAACACACGAGGTACATATAACAGAGATGGGAAAAGCTACGAAATGTAGGCTGATAATTGAACTTACTAGATTCAAGTGCCTAAATTAGAAGGTGCCATTTTCAAAAGCCAGATTTACAGGCAGACTGTAAGAATGTTTAGACAGACTACCTGGCCAGGAGAGTAATACTAGACATTCTCTGGAACTATACTAATTTATATGTGGTTCAGTATAACAATAATGAAAACAAAATCTATTCTAGATCCTCTTCTAAGAACTTTCTAACATTAGCAGCTTAGTCCCTTCAGGGTAAATATAGTTATATTTCATTTAATAGATTAAGAAATTGAGGCTTCAAGAGAATAAGTAACTTGTCCCAGATCACACATCTAATGAGCTGTGGTGCAATAATTAAAAAATTATTGTGGCAGCCAGTCTCCCAAGATGGTGCTGGTCCCTGCTTCTCTTGAAATAGTGATGCTGGAACACTCTCCTGACTTGCACCAGGGAAGGGTTGTGTGGCCAGTGCAATACTGCAGAAGTAATGGCACGTCCCTGCCAAGATTAGTATGTAAAAGACACTGCAGCTTCCATTGTGGTTTCATGTTTTCTCTTGGGTTACTTGCTCTGGGGAAAGCCAGCTGCCATGTCGCATGGACTCATGGCAGTCTGTGGAGAGGGCTAAAGCCTCCTGTAGACATCCAGTGAAGGACTGAGACAGGTCAACAACCATGGGGCAAACTTGGAAGAAGACCCTCCTGCCTTCAGATGACTGCAACCCTGGCAGACAGCCCGACTGTTTGCACTCCCAAACTCCTGATCACAGAAAATGAAAGAATAAAATTTGGTGTTTCAAGGCCCTTAGTTTTGTGATTACTTTTATGCAGAAATCGATAATGAATACAAATGGTCATGATTTCCAAAGCCCGTAGGGTGCAATACTGCCTTAACAATTTGTAATAATAGCATTTAAATATAATTATACATATTTGTCACTTTTATAGTTTATAAACAGCTTGCTCACTTATGTTCATTTAATAGAAGAGTCCATTCTTTTTTTCTCCACGATGCACTGCCTCATTTCAGGATAGCAAAATTTCCAGGTGTTAACTTTTGCCTGATATTCAGCATAGCATGGTAGAACAAATGTGGCCCTTGGAGTCAAACAGACTGGATTATCTTAACTGAGATAAATTTATACATAGGGAAACAGATTTTAAAAGGTATTGTTTAATGAGTTGTGTCAAATACATACCCCCCTATAAAAAATACCAATAAAAATAAAGGATGTTTTAATCATTCTAGAAAGTTATCTCATGGTTCTTCTCATTTAATCCTCGCTGCCTTAAAGGCAGCCAGTGTTCTGATTTCAATCACTATAAATTAGTTTTGCCTGTCCTGGAACTTCATATAAATGAATCATGGAGTTTGTGCTCTGTCTAGCTACTTCATTCAGTACAATGTTCTTAAGATTCATTCATGTTGCTGTGGATATCAGTACTTCATAGCATTTATTGCTAATTAGCGTTTCATTGAATTAATATATTACATGCTTATACATTCTCCTATTGGTAGACATTTGGGCTGTTTCTAGATTAGGAATATTAAATTTAGCTTTATAAACATTCTTAGACGAGTCTTTTTGTAGAAATGTCTAGGACTGATGTACATTTAACTTTGTGAGAAATTCCAAAGAGTTTTCCAAAGTCTGTCATTACATTTCCACCGTATGTATGAGGGTTTCCGTTGTTTCTCATTCTAACCCGCATTTTCTTTCTTTCTTTTTTTTTTTAACTTTAGCCATTCTAGTAGGTATGTAGTGGTATTTTCTTGTGATTTTAATTTGCGTTTTCCTAATGACTAAAAATAGTGAGCTTTTTCTACAACCTCATTGACCATTCATATATCTTTTATGAAGTGTCTACTTAAGTCATTGGCCTATTTTTATGACATCTTTTTTTTTTTTGAGACAGAGTCTCGCTCTTGTCACCCAGGCTGGAGTGCAATGGCGCAATCTCAGCTCACTGCAACCTCTGCCTCCCAAGTTCAAGCGATTCTCCTGCCTCAGCCTCCCGAGTAGCTGGGATTACAAGCATGCACCACCAGGCCCAGCTAATTTTGTATTTTTAGTAAAGACGGGGCTTCTCCATGTTGGTAAGGCTGATCTCAAACTCCTGACCTCCGATAATCTGTCTACCTTGGCCTCCCAAAGTGCTAGGATTACAGGCATGAGCCACCATGCCCAGCTGACATCATTTTTTAAATCACTAATTTGCAGAGATTATTTTATATTATTAATATGAGTCTTTTGTAAGATATAGGTCCTGTGAATAATTTCTCCAAGTCTATGATTTGCCCTTTCATCTTATTAACAGGAGTGTGTGTGTGTGTGTGTGTGTGTATGTGTCTAAGAGTCTTCAATTTTGATAAAGTTCAGTTTATCAGTTTTTTTCTTTTGGGTTATTTTTGTAGAGTTTCTAAGAAATCTTTCTATCTAGAGCTTGAAAATATTCTTTCTTATCTTAAAGAAGATTAATAAGACTGGATTTTCCATGTATGTCCATGATTCATCTTAAATTAATTTTCATATTTGATTAGGAAAAGTGTTAGAATTTCTATTTTCCTTCTATTTCTTGAAAGGAACTTTCTTACCTTGTTAAATTGCTAGCATGATTTTTTAAAAAATCAATTGATCCAAATGTCTAGATCTATTTGTAGATTCCCTCATTCTGTTCTATTAATTTAATTATCTATCCTTATGCCAATACTATGCTGTATTTATTGTTGTAGCTTTACAATAATTCTAGAAATCTGACAGTATGAGTTTTCCAAATTTTCCTTTTCCAAGACCATTTTGTTTTTCAGGTCCTTTGCTTTTCCATATACATTTTAGAATAAATTTTCAATTTTTAAAGAGTTTGTGTGACTTTTGTTACATTATGGTTTTCAAAGAATTGGTCCGTATCTCAATTTTATCTAAGTTGTTGAATGTATTGGTAAAACTATGCTTATAATATTTTTTGTCTGCTCTTTGGTGTCTTTAAGATCAGGACTGTCATACCATCTTCTACTACAGGGTTTCTTTTTATTTACCTTGCTTTATGTTTGCTGAAATTCTTAGATCTATAAGCTGATGTTTTTATAAAATTTGGGACAGTCTGGAAATTGTCTTGAAATATTTTTCCTGCATATTCTCTCCTTTGGAGGCTTCAGTTATGCATAAGTTAGGTACTTGATATTATCCCGCGTGCCAAAGAAGTGCTTTTCCTGTTTTCAAGCTTTCCTCCCATCTATTCTTCAATTTAGATTATTTCTATTGATTTTATCTCAAGTTTATTAATCCTTTCTTTTGTCATCTCTAATATGCTGTTAAGTCATTATATATGTTTAATTATTATAATTTGCAGTTTTAGAATTTTTCAAATCTTTCCTTTGTAAAATTGGTTTTCTACTTTGTTGAAGCCTGGTTTGTCTTCATTTTGCCCTTATCCTAAGGACTGATCCTGAATTGAGAGCTGGGACCTTACTCCTATAGTTTGGCCCTTCTGAAGTTGGTCCTTGAGGTCTCAACTGAATACTCGAGGTGCTCAGTGAGGTCTCTACTCTGGCTGGGCTGAAACTCCAATGTGTCTCAGCTCTCCATGACTTCAGCAACTTCCCTTCGGTTTTCAGCTCTCAGCAGCTGCTCTCTGTTAGGCTTTGGGTAGTCTTGCCCTGGTGCCCATGCAGTGGGAACCTCCAAACATATGTCTCGCCTGTGTGCCTCGTACAGCTCCTACCTCTTGGGTACTCTTTTGAGCAAACATGATCTCTGCCTCCTTGAATTAGCAATACTCTTTCACTTGGGCCCCACTTCTCTGTGTTGAAGTTGAGAGAATGCTCTGAAGCAGAAAGCCAGGATAAATATGAGGCTCATCTTGTGTGATTCTCTTTCCTTCAGGATGATAGTCCTGTGCCGCTTGACGTCCAATGCCTGAAAACATTTGCTTCACACAATTTGTACAGGTTCATCACTGTTTGGGTCAGGAAGGGAAATTTGTATCAGTCATTTCACGGTGACCAGAGCCAGGCTAACTTTTGATCCCTTGACCTAACATTGTCTTATTGTGTACCTTGGGCAAGTTTGTTCATCTTCTGTGTTCTCAACTTGTTTATATACAAATGGAGATTATAATACTTAGACCATAAGCTGTGTGATAATGGCTGCCTTGCCTATGTTGCTTATTTCTGTATTTCCACTGCTTAACAAAATGCCTAGCATGTAGAAAGCATTCAACAAGTATTCATTATTTAACTATATTAATGTTTTAATTTGTTCATTCACTCAAGTAATGTTGCTAAGTGAGTATCTATTTTACAGAGATGTTGCAAAGAAAATATTAAGTGAGAACATTTGTGTAACGTATCTAATATGAAACTTGTAGTAAGGATGCAGGACATTATAGATATTTTTGCTGAATATAGTTATATTTCCAGATCCTAGGGTCTACAGATGTGCCATTTAAGAAAAAAATCAGTAATATTTTAGGAACAAAAAATATATAGACATGCCTCCTGTTAGAACATCACTGAATAGTCTATGAATGTCACTCTTGACTTAAAAGGATATGAGGTCAGCTCATCCTCAAGGCTGATCCTGCTCTGGAGCATTTGTGAGTCCTGTGCTTGCAGTGTGTTAGACAGAGCATTGACTGGCTGGCTGGTTGGTTGACCAAGTGGGTATTAGGGCTTTTGTCCAGGTGGGGTAAACAGGATGGCTGAGTTTATCTGGATAAATCTCTGCAGTAGTCCCCAAGGATGGGTGTCATTGCCTGCATTAATGAGTCTCTGCATTCAAATAGCTTGTAAACAAGCCACGATTTCTGGCCCAGGAAGAACGACAGCCACAGTGGGGAGGGTGGGAGGGCACGGAGCAGGAGGAAGCCAGATTTATGAAGCTCCAGGGGGGTATTCATGCCTCTGTTCTCTGGAAATGCAATAGCCACCTGATTAAACAATCTGTTTTATGCATTCTGCTTTGCTTCCAAAGTGCTTCTCACATCATCTGTGACCTCATTTGATCCTCACCCCTCAATGGGTAAAAGGAAGAACTATGTGTCACCATTTTACAAATAAGAAACAGAACCCAGAAGAGATCACGTGACTTGGCCAAGGCCACACAGCTGGGAAGAATGAAAGCCTGGTTTGGGATCCTTGTGGCAGAGGGAAAGCAGTTTTCCATGATCTAGAAACAATGATTTTCCCTCCCTTTACCCAAAAGGTGGTCATTTCAGAGTACACTGTTGAAAATTGAGGAAAATACTTAAAAATACAGCAGGACTTTCTGCCTCTACACAGAATCTTAGTACTTCAGAGCTCAGTGGAGCCTTAGATATCAACAGGTCTGGCTGCCTTAGTCTGTGGATGCTGAAACAGAATCTCAGGATGTGAGCCACTCACTGAAGCTCATCAGTCAGTTCTTAGTACAACTGGTCCAGGGGCTCACATACCCTGATGTGCCATTACTGATTCTGCCCTCACACCATGCTGTTTTCGTAGAAGCCTCTCTGGCCTCTGGATTCACAGAATCAAAGCGAACAAGACAATGACGCTTTGGGGTTTGAGTAGAGCTCAGGCCCTGACTCCACTAAGAGGCCGTGGATCAGTTTGACAGGTCACCATCAAAGAGAGCCTTTATGAAGGAGGTGCTTTTAGACACCCTATGAGCACCACAGTTGTGCTGGTTTCTCTAACCTTAAGTCAAGTCAAGCTGTATTGATCAGAACCAGTTGGGAAATGAATTACTGAGGCTGATCCATAAAGAAATTGAATCTGGAGATGGTGCAAACTAGTGTCAGGATTCCTTATTAGGCACTCCACACCACAAGCTAAATAAAGCAAACAAACATACACGCACACAAAGGGCAAACTTCTTCATGGGCTGAAAACGACATTGTGGTTGGGGAATATGGGTCCATCTAATGCCGCAGTAATTGACCATTTTTTAATAACCAACAAATCGATTGCTCTCTAAAATGCTTCCAAGAAATGACAATAAGAACTGTCTGTATTAACAAAGAACGAGGCAAATGAAATTAAGCCCCTAGTGCCGCTTTTTCAGTAGCCCTAAGACGAGCGTACGATTCTGTCAGCTACTGCAGTCTACAAATAATACAAAATGGTTACCTCATTTAATTAGGAGAAGGAAAGTGTGTGGGGAGACAGGGAATCTTCTGAGTGAGGAAAAGCCGGCAGAGAGATCGAACCCTCAATTTCAAAAATTGCTTAGCCAAAGCAATTTCAATTGCTGCCTTTGTTATAAAAGATTAAAGGTAGTTATGTCCCAGTGTACCTCACTTAAAGCAATCAATATGTTCCTGAATAGTTATGCACAAATCAAATTTTTGTAAATCAAATCCATTTTAAGTGCCATCAGAGAGCTTACTGTTTCAAGGAACCCCTTGGTGAATCCCTTCGTAAGGTCTAAAACCATCCCCTAATTTATTGGATTGGTTGGCTTGAATCTTTATGATGATGATAAATCAGGTCAATAGAATTTTGTCCCTCTCTCCCGTATTTGGGAGAAAGGGCTTAAAAACGGAAATGAGATGAGACAATGAACACACTGCAGCAACAAACGGTACCTCCCATTATAGGTTAACAAATAGCGAAATCTCAGCATTTACTTCTTGTATCTTCTATGTTTGAAGCTGTAACATTGAGCACTGATGACATGTATTTAACATTGGGACAATGAGACTCTAAAATGGAATCAAAGTAATACTTAGAGCTCTAAGAATTATCTAGTCCAAACTTCACAGCAGAGGTTTCTCTTTGCAACATTTCAGAATGATGACTATTCGGGCTCTGCTTAGACACTGCTTGAATGTGCTGTGACATTCATTTATAAACGTATTCATTAAATATTCACTGAGCATTAACTATATGGAGAACTTGGTTCTGGAGAAATGAGGAGAAAACTAAACACAGTGTTTACCTTTTATAGAATTTAATCTACCTAGGAGAACAGACATAAAATGGTAACACAAATAATTGGTACATTCAAGTTGTGATAAACATTATGAAGACTAGATGTAGGATGCTATAAAAGTTGTCATGGAAAATTGACCTGTTGCAATTGTATTTAATCTAAGATCTACAGGATGAATAGGGACTGAGACAAAGAGGAGCGACTGGAGGACAGCGTGTGTCAGATTGACACAATTCACCTTGTATTTTGAAAAGATCACTTTGCCTGCTATCAGAAAAATTGGCAAGAGCAAGGCAAGAATGGAAACTGGTAACTCTGCAGTTGGGATGAAAGATGCTGGTGGCTTGGGCCAAGGAGCTAGCAGTGGAGATGGAGAGAATCAGATCACAAACAATTATCAGAAGTAGAATCAATAGGACTGGGTGATTAGATATAGGGGTGGGGGTAAGGAAAAACAGACATGCATGGCCTCTGAATTTCTGGATTGGGAAAATGGAGAAATCTTGATGCTATCTACTAAAACTGAGAGCACTGGAGAAAGAGCAGATTGGGAAGAAAAGATTTGGTGCATGCAATTAATTCTGGGCATGTTGATCCAGGGGTGATATCGATGGATATGTTTAGTAACTGAGCTTGGGACTCGATGACTTTCACTGATACAGCAGACTATGGTTATCCTTAAAGAATGCCAGCACACAGTAGCTCTCCAGCACTGGCTGGGGGTTCAAGGATACAGCTTCAGGTTCTAGGGGAACAAAGTCCTAGGAGGACTTATGTATCGGGACAGGAACCAAAACTATAACTGAAACTTTGGGCCAAATGACCTAGACTGGGACTGAGTGATAAGAATGGAAGCCTAGGTCATAGGAATGCAGCAGAAGCCTAGTTATTACTGTTCTCATGCCATATCTTTGATGTTTCTTGAATCATTGAGAGTAACCAGGAGACTTTTTTTTTAAGAGATGGGGCCTTACTGCCCAGGTAGTCCAGGCATGTGTCATCACGCCCAGCTAACTGTTATTTTTTACCTTTTTGTAGAGACTGGGTCTTGCTGTCTTGCCCAGGCTTGTCTCAAACTCCTGGACTCAAGAGATCACTCTGCCTTGACCTCCCAACGTTCTGGGATTACAGGTGTGAGCCACCATGCCCAGTCATCAGAAGGCTCTTTTGACTTTTGATGCCAACTAGAATTGCGGTAGAAAGCAATGTAGTATCAATCTCAGTGCTCATGTGTAAACTACAAAATGTTTAAACCCCAAGCCCATTTGACCACCACAAGGAGGAATGCACCATACCAGGCCAGTGCAGCAGTTGACAGAACTTCCCACTAATGCAATATTAGGTAGCTAGTGACTGTTTCTGAAGAGGTGAGAGAGGTGAGCTGGGGTTGAGTTCTGTCTTTTTAACATCTCCCCAAATTCACGTGTGTTTATGCCCTGGTATGTCTTCTGTTAGCCTTAATCTCCTTCCTATGGGTTCTTGATATGCCAAGGTCTAAGTCAAAGACCCCTCAGAAAGGAACATATTAGTCCATCTCTCACAGTTGCATATGACAGAATTCCATCTAAAGGTGGCTTAAGCTATTTGTTGGTGTATGAGGATTCTCCAGAGAGACAGAACCAATAGGATATATGTACATATGAAATGGAGTTTATTGGGGAGAACTGGCTCACATTATTACACAGATGAAGCCCCACAACAGGCCATCTGCAAGCTGGGAAATGAGAAAATCCAGTAACGTGGCTTAGTCCAAGTCTGAATGCCTCAAAACAAGGGAGGCCAATAGTGCAGCCACTAATCTGAGGGTGAAGACAAGAGAGCTCCCAATAGGCTTCTGGAGCAAGTCCCATAATCCAAAGGCCAATCTGGAGTCTGATGTCCACAGGCAGGAGGAGAAAAAGCCTCCCACTGGGGACAGAGAGGAGACTCTACAAGCTGAATGTTCCCTTTTTGCTGGCTGCTTTGTTCTAGCCATGCTCCATGCAGGCAGCTGATTAGATGGTGCCCACCCACACTAAGGGCAGGTTTTCCTCTTTCAGTCCACTGACTCACACATCAATCTCCTTTGGAACCACCCTCACAGACATACCCAGAACAATGCTCCACCAGCCATTGAGGCATCCCTCACTCCTATGAAGCTGACACCTAATGTTACCCATCACATTTGGGATTAGTCGTAGGCTCACCTGCACAAGCTTGGCAAATGAGAGTCAGTCCTGGGACTGAATCAGCTGGAAAAAATTGCTTGGCTTCCTTCAGATTGCCAACATGATGGACCCAACCTGGTGCTGTCCACGGGCACCTTTGCTATCACATCGGGAGGAGCCACATGACAGTGAAGAATGCGGACAAATGCAGAGACCTGGATACGGGGGGTGAAGGAAAGGACAAGGAGTCTATGGAGAGAGACCCATACCTGACCACATCCTCAAAGTCCTTGATTTGACTCTTTCGGAAGTAAATCTACTCTCGATTTTCAGTTTATGCAGGCCCATGTGTTCTATTTTGGGGGCTGGAGATTTTGTCACTTGAAACTGAAAAACTCTGGCCAGTTCTGAACACGTGATTTGATTATCCTCACTTTAGTTCTGTGAAATGCTTGTCTGATTCCAGAGGTGGGGTTGTGAGCACGTGGTCGGTCACACTGACGCTTGGAGGTGCAGAGGATTTGTGACTATGATTGACATTCCCAGCAGAACGACATGAGATAGGAGAAAGACAATGCGAGGGAAAAGGTGCTGCTCTCAGAATTCTGGCAATAAAGGAGTATTGACCAGGTACCCTTACCCAATCAGGGTATCCTCTATCTGCAGGAATGAGGACTTCCTAAACGGTGTGCTTCCTCCTTTGAGACTGGAGCATTATGATTCTGCAGGCTCTCTAGATCAAAGGGAACACAGGATACTACTCCCAAATTAAAGATTTTCCAGGTGCCAAAAGGCCCTGTTTGGGGGATATAAAATATGAGACAAATTATGTAGGTAGATTGGAAACATCTAAGGCAGACTTTTGTGTTAGCGCTCTGATTTCCGGAAAGAAGGACCCCAAGTATATTTACATATCCCCATTCAAAGTTCCACAACAACCTGAGCTGAGCCACAAAACCAGAGATCTGCTAGATAAATATCTGAGTTTTGCTAGACCTTCTCAGAACCCTTTGATTGGAGGCAGGATTGACTCTGGAGGCTGGCGCCTGGGCTACCTTCATGTTTAGGGTGAGGGAAGTGGTCTGGTGACCGTTGCTACGGGGAAGAGAAGGAAGACAGGCTGGAAGCCAGGTAACACCTGGCAGAGCAAACAGGGAATCAGCATCTTACAGTCCAAAAACAGTTAATCTGATGCACTGGGGATCCCATCGGACTAATGACCTGCCCCGCTGCTGTCCTTCTTTGTATATTGTTAATCATGAAGAATGCAAAAGATAATATTCATTGTAGAGAAGCCGACACTAAAGTCAAGTTCTCCGATGTGTCGTGTCTCCCTTCCTTTCTGCCACTTGTCTTTTATCACATCTAACCAGAGCTATTTCTGTCTATGGGGAGTTAGCAGGAAGATCACATATTGTACAGAGAGCAGGGTGTTAAATTTATGCAAAGGGAAGAAATGTGTTATGGCAAAAATTATTTATTGCATGGCGTCTCCCTTGAGGGTTAGTCTCTTGTTAGAGCTTTAAGGACAGCAGCTCTATATTTGTCACATGGCAGAGCCGCACTCCTGCCTGCCTCCCGCTGTCAGTGCCAAGAGCATTTATGTAAAGTCGTGATGCAAACTTGCCACCTTTAAGAGGCACGATCTGGTCCAACAAAGTGCCTTGCCTCATAGCCATTTGTGTTTTGGGAAGAGTGAGACTTCAGTCAGCAAGAAGGAGGAAAAGCAAGAACAGAACAGTGTTAAATATCTCGAAATTGGGCTGTATCATGGCAAAGCAAATTCATAGAACGGTGGGACTTTTTATTGAGCTCTGAGGATTTTAGAAGGTGGCGTGCCGTAGTGTAGCGTCAAGAGTCCATCAGACCTAAGACTGAGTCCTGTTTCTGCCATTTACTCACTGTGGGTCTCAGAAAGAGTTAGCTGGCAGCTCTGAGTCCTGGTCTTCTTGACTGGGAAATGGGAACACTGTACCCATTTGCACTGTGTTGTGAGGAGGAAGTGAAATGAAGTGTATGCTCGTGGTAGGTGCTAAAATAATGTTAGTTTTCTCCTTCTTTTTATAAAGTTAAATATCAGTCCAGTGTTTCTCCAAGAAGATCTATTCTCTGGATCATAGGGGTGGCTTTCCCTAGGACAGGGATGACAAATGCTTGGTATAGAGAAGCATACCTTCCTTATTCCTTCTGTTTATCAGACATTGCTTCTGGGTTATGCCACTGGATTATCCCTCCAGATCCTCCTTAACACTGGGCTCAAGTTGGTCACTTACAAAATATCAGTTTATATATAAAACAAAATGTTTTTTACATCTGTGATCCAGATCATGTCCATAAATTGCTCTGTCGATGACTGCACTCAGTCATCAACTGTACAGACAGTTGACTGTACAGACAGTTTTAATGTACATTAAATGCATAGAGGGCCTCCAGGTGCTTGAAGGACACTGTACTTCTGAAAGATGTGTCAACATATTCTTATTCTTGATTCAATTGTTGTATCACAGAATTTCTATCTCACTTTTGGACATTTAAGACCCACAGCATATGCTCTTAGAAGGAGAAAGGCGGCAACTCATCTCAGGCTTCTCCTACATATCCAGAGAACAGAGCTACACAAGGAGACGGTGCCTGCTTTGGAGGTTGCGAGCTAAGCTCTATAGACAGCCTATAAATCTGAACTTTCAGAAAGCCTCTGCTATGTGCCAGCTGTGTGACTTTGGTTAAATTAATATAGTTCACTGAGCCTCTGTGTACCCATCTGAACATTTGTACAATGGGAATGATAACACCTATCCCCAGGACTGTTGTGAGGGTTATAAGAGATGATGCCTGAAAAGGACAAAGCATAGCCACAGGCATAGTCACCAGAAGTCATTATGGTTATTAATATTCATATTAACAGGAGCATATCCAAGGGAGAAAGATCCCAAGAGGCTCAATATCACATCATAAAAGAATAGAAGAAGAATTGAAAATAGGAGAAGCTGGGGAAAACAAGGCTGTGGAGCACATGGCAGCTGTCTTCTAATGTTTTTGACACAGAGATTTGACTATGTGATTGACTGTATGGTAGTTCTTAAATATTGGCTGTCCTGTCCTCGGAAGGATCATGCCTCCCCATCCTGTGATAATCACCTGGGCCCTATGACTTGCTTTGACCAAGGAAATGAGAGAGAACATAGTGATTGCCACAATTAAGCTTTAATAACCACGTGTGGTTCCTCTATCCATTTTTTCCTTGGCCACAAAACCAAGATAGAGGCTGCTTCTTCAGTGTGTGTCCTGAAATAAAGAAGATCAAAGAGCAGAGCTTCTACCCACCTGGAGTTGATATATACCTGAGCAAAAAAAAAAAAAAAAGAGTTTGTTGTAAATCACTGAAATTTAGTGGTCATTTGTCTCTGCAACATAAATTAACCAGGTTAAGACATTTTCTTTGTAACCTTACAAGGTATGATTAATACCAATGGGTAGAAGATGAAACACTTTCCTTCAATATTAAAAAAAAAAAATACTTTCAATAAAAGTCATCTAAAAACAAAGAGGTCTACCTTGGCCAGTAGCAAATTACCTAAAAATTAAAATATTCAAACAAAGTTGAAAAAGTGTTGCAATATTGTTCAGGGCTGTGACACACAGTCTTCCGAAAGTCAATAGTTGTTGGTATCTGGGGAGAAATGGGTTCTGGAGTCAAACAGATGTCTTTGTTCCTGACATATCAGAAAGTTTAATATACTAATATTTCCTATGCCTCTACAAAAAGATATGCCATATATAGTTGTTTTCCAAATTTATTTGATCAGAGAATTCTCCCCACTCCTACTTTTCACCACCCTCAAAAGAATATCTTTTGATGGGACAAATTTAACAACAGCAACTACAAAACCACACATTTAGAAAATGTTGGCTCAACAGCTTCATGATTGTAATTGGATTTCAGTCAGATAGAAATTGACTCTTGTTACAAAACTAAGAGTTCCATGAGTTAGTCACAATTTGAGCTCTCAAGGAAGATACCAAAGATTTGCCTGCAGTATAGGAATGCTGGTTAAAATGCAAAACTTTACATTCAGATTGAGTCTATCTGAATCAGACTCCACTGCTTATTGGTTATTTTGCCTTGAGAAAATTCATCTAACCCTTCTTACTCAGGGCTTATATTCTAAGAACTTATGTCTTATTCACTCTGGTAAGTTTATAGTCCTATCTGTAAATATCACCTTTACTTGATATCTTTATTTTCTACTTCTACAAATCCTACTAGTGAAACAATGGATTTTCTTATCCTACCCACTAGATTTCCTTATGCCTCCTTCATATGTTTCATGTCTTGATTCTCTGTGTGGCATTTTTCAAACTGACCTTCAAATTCATGTATTATCTCTTCAGCTGTGTCTAGTCTGACAGCCAATTGATCCATTGGATATGGAATTTCAGGAACAATTTTTAATATCTAGTCATTTAACTTCCCAATCTTTCAAAGTAATCTGGCCTTTTAAAAATATCTAATTGTCCCCTACAGTTTACTTGTTTAATAATTTTTAAAAGTTATTATTTTATCATCCCTTTTGGACTGTTCTATTGTCCCAACTTCTTGGGAGCATTGGTTCACCTAATGATTGTGATCTTTAATGCTCCCTGTGGTGAGTCACTTCCTCATATGTTTTGTACATTTTTATTGTTAATATATATTTAGTAAGAGCTAATTTTTCTGCCTTGTGGGACATTAATGCATTTTGGGGAGTAAATTTGTGTTTTTGAGCACTTTGTTTTGGCTTCAAAGGTACCATAAAGCAGAAATTGTTTTTTATATTAATTTGTTAGGTTGAGATTACTGAACTATTCACACTGTGTAGTTCAGTTTCCAAACCCAATTGCAATGAAGGGCTAGGGTTTTTATTTTCCATAGAATCCTGGATGGAGAGAGGGTTTTTTTTTTGTTTGCTTGTTTTTTTTTTTTTTTTTTGTAAATTTCCAAGGTTGGCAGTTAGAGATTTTCTAAGTCTACTTTCTTTAAAATTGTTTTTCTCTTCCAAAACTGATTTAATAATTATAATAACTATTATTATTAAGACAAAATCACACCCTGTTCCCCAGGCTGGAGTGCAGTGGCTCAATCATAGCTCACTGCAGTCTCAAACTCCTAGGCTCAAGTGATCCTCCTGACTCAGCTATCTGAGTAGCTGAGACTACAGGTGGGTACCACCATGCCTGGTTAATTTTTTAAATATTTTGTAGAAAAGGGGTCTCACTATGTTGCTCAAGCTGGTCTCAAACTCCTGGGCTCAACTGATCCTTCCACCTCAGCCTCCCAAAGTGCTGGGATTATAGGCATGAGCCACCACACCGAGCTTCTAATTCTGTGTTCACCAAGATTTCAGGCTTGTTTTTTTTGTTGTTGTTTTTTGTTTGTTTTGTTTTTTACAGTTCCAGCTTTATGCAGCCTAGGTTCCAACTTTCCTCCTATCACAGACTTCAGACAATATCTCCTATGTCTACATGAGATTGAAATCTAGGCCCATAAACATTTGGGCATTTTTGTGAGTCCAATACTGTTCCCTATCCTTCAGTGGCCCCACTGTAAGATTTTATATTTAACACTTGAGCTTTTTATTCCTTCTTTGTTTCTGGTATTTGCTGATTTCCTTTACTGGAAAACAAAGTTATGTGTATGCATTTTTTGTCTTTCAAATTATAATATTTTATCCACCATTTCTATTTGTATGTTGTATGTAGTTGCAGGAAGGGTTCTGGGTTATTTCAGACTGCCAAGTAGCCACCACTAGAACAATGTTTGTATACAATATATGTTTATATATATGTATATCTCTCTATATGTGTGTGTATATACAAGTATATATGTATATATGTGTTTATATGTATGTGCTTGTGCATATATATGTATATGTATGTATGTATATATGTATATCAGTCTTATCCTCTATAAAATTGATATAATAGATTCTACTTCAGTGGTGAATGTGGAGATAATGGATCTTATGCATTCAACATAAGGGCAAGTATATATTAAGTGCTCAATAAATGTTGGACAATATTGTTTTTATTGAAATAATATATATAAGCATTTAGAACAGTAATTATAAATATGTTGAAGATCCTAGAAAGGGACAAAATGCGTCTGTCCCTTCATCTAACAATTCTGGACTTTTTACATAAGGACAGTGACCTCCTGGAAAAAGTCATTCAAGGAGCTGAAATGCCCATTTGTCCTGGGCAACAAGGCTCCAGAGTTTCAAATCAGAGGGAAGTAGAACAAAGTTCACTTCATGACCTCTTGTGATGCCCGTGGGCTTAGAGCTCTCCTAAGGCAGACAACCAAGACCTTTCCTTGACCTGTGTCTCAGGATCTCACTCTTTTTTTTTTTTTTTCTTCTTTGAAATGGAGTTTCACTCTTTTTGCCCAGGCTGGAGTACAACGGCATGATCTTGACTCACTGCAACCTCCACCTTCTGGGTTCCAGTGATTCTCCTGCCTCAGCCTCCCAAGTAACTGGAATTACAGGCACACGCCACCACACCCGGTTAATTTTGTATTTTTAGTAGAGATGGGGTTTCACCATGTTTGCCAGGCTGGTCTCGAACTCCTGACCTCAGGTGATCAGCCCACCTCAACCTCCCAAAGTGCTGGGATTACAGGTGTGAGCCACCATGCCTGGCCAGGATCTCACTCATTTTATGAGGATATGGAAACTTTAGGGTCCAGTGCCCTGTTGGCTCCTCCCACCCACACCACAGAGGACTTGACCAACTTCTTTGGAAAAGGAATGTACATAGTAATGATGATTGGGGTAACAAGAATAGCTCACATTCATTCAGTCTTTCCTATGTGTCAAGCTGTGTTCTAACCCCTTTCCACATGTTATCTAGTTCACTCCTCATAAGGAATCTGAGTTAGGAACCATTATTACCATGCCTGTTTACAGTTAAGAAAGCTAAATATAGTGTTGAAGTATTAGAAATGGTGATAAATGAAAGAATTGGTTTAGCCTTTGTAGATTAATAATGTCTGCAACATTGGTGGTGTGCAATGAAGAGAAATAGAAATCAATAATGTCAAGGGGCAAGGACTAACCCCAAAGTTGCGTGTTAGTCCAGGCAGCATAGCGGAGGAAAAGAAAAGTGAATTAACCTTAACTGAGCACTTTCTGTGAATAAAACATGTTGCATACAAGCTGTCCATTTATAATGCATTATTTAATTTAATTTCCTTAACAATTCTATGAGGTAGGGTTTGCCATACCCTTCTATAGGTGGGTGAGTTGCAAGCACATATAGGTAATTTGCCCCTGATTACCATCTAGTGGATAGTACCCACGTGGGCATCCTGAGTCAAGTCTCCAAAACCTGTCCTCCCTCCAGTCCCAAGACCTTTAAGCCTGTGAAGGGGTGGGGCATGCACTGAAATCTGTAAACTCAGGGAAGAACTAAAATGCCCAAGAAAAAAACATGTGATACTCTCAGTTGTCTATCAGAAAAGGGGAGACTTGAAGAATTTGGTACTTAATAACTGTTAGTAATAATCAAATATAGAAAAAACATGGTGGCTGGAGAAGTAAAAGAAAGCTAAGGCAGATGGTAAGGAACTGATGTTTTCTATTATAGGCTCTGGAGTGGTAAATGTGGGTGAGCTTTCCTTTCTATGAGTATAAAAGCTAAACCCTCACCTGGGGAGTTGGATGCTCTGTTTTCCAAAATCCCATTTCCTGTGTGGTTCTGGTTTAGACTTAACCAAGAAGGGGACTTGCTGGTTGGAAGGAAAGCAGAGTTCCAACTCTCAGAAGGTAGCTGTGGTTATAGAAGGTCATGAACAGGCACAGAGAAGGCCATTAGGCACCATTTGTTCATAATCCACTGCATCCAGCTCACCCTCCTAGCTTCTGACCACAGCTCAGACACTTGGCTGCAACTCCATAGGCAGCAGTTACACAAATTCTACTGCTACCCAGAGACAGCAGCTCCCAGAGACCCATCATGAGCACCCCTTCATGGTTTTACTTTAGGCATATGACATGCTTGTGAATTTGGGTGTTTCTATCAGCTCTAACCTGTCCACCTTGCTGGAGTTTCAGTGACTGTTGCTCTCATTCTTCAACTCCCTGCTTCCACACATCCACTTCCTAGTGCCTCCCACATGTGTGTGAGGAACAACACCTATACTAAATCCCTTATTTCCTAATACTTGCAGTGGCTCTACTTCCCAACCAAACCCTGGGAGGAATACCTGGTCCTCTAAGTCCCACACAAGCAGGACTCAACCTGCCTCTCCAGCCTCACTCTGAGCCATTTTCCCCTTGCTTACAATATTCCACACTCCCTGGAACATGCCAAGTTCTTTGCCAATTTAGTCATTCATGCTGATGTTCTCTTTTTCTGAACATTCTTTGGGATTGTTCCTGGAGAGCAAAAAAATGGCAGGATGAATAAAAGGGTTTAATGTTTCACTTCATCCTTCAGATTTCAGCCTAACTGCACCATCCTCATAGAGGTCCTTCTTAACCACTCTGTCTAAAAAAGTGTCTCCTATTTCCTATCAAAACACTATCTCTTTCCTACACTGAAGTCCATCTATACATCATTCTATTTATGTGTTCCAGTTTCTATGCACTAGAATGTGAGATTCATGTAGACATGTGTTGTTCAGCCTTGTGCTACTGAATAGCACAGCATCTGACATAGATTAGGTTTCTCAGTAAATGCTTGTTGAGTAAATGAATAAATGAGTAGACCCAGGCCACTGAACAAGCCTCTAGAGTCATGTCTTATTGCTCTTGTCTTGGTTGTGGGGATGGAGGTGATACTGATGATGGAACAATTGGGTAGAATTGGCTCAGAATGCTCCTCTCTGTTCTACTTTGGAGGTTTTGTAGGCTCAGCTGTTTAAACAGAAAAAAGTTTTAATATAAAGGTCAAGGATTTAAGAGGAAGAAGCTGAATCACTCTGGATGATAGAGGCAAGATGAATTTGAAGGACCTAGTAACATCTGTCAGAGGTGAGAAAGGATCCAGGGAGACTGGGTGTCATTGGAGGAAACTGGAGAGGGAAAAAAATCCCAGAGATTCTGTGAAGGAGATGGGAATTAGAAAAGAGAAATGTCTAACAGGGAATATATATTTCTTCTTAATTTTGCTGAGGGTTGTGCTATGTAAATTTTTTTCCATTTTGTAATTGTCAATTAATCCACATTGCTCACTAATGCTTTGGTACAAGTGGATTCTTTAGGGGCAATGGAACAGCTGTTGAAGTCTGCAGCCAGGTGGGTAATGAGATAAACTCAGAGACAGTACATGTGGGCAGTGGATTTGAAGGATGACAAATGGCTTATACTCCATAATGCTATGTACTAGGGAGAAGTTTGGAGAAATCTCACACTGAGACACAGAGACTTCTACTCTAACTTATACCAAAGAAAGCCAAGTATTGAAGGTTTCCTAATGTTTTTCCAGTCTAAGCATCTTAGTTACTTTGTATCTCCAAATCAGAAGTAGCCTGGGATGTGACAGTAAGCAGATCCCAAAGGCAGGAGTAAGAACCGAGAACTCATTTTCCTTACCATAGTTATGGGTGCCCACAACTTCTTGATATTCCCCAAAAGACTAATATTTCAGGGAAAGTAAAAAATTAAGCTTTGAAAATAATATGTATTCTTAGAATCCAGTTGCCATGTAAATGGCTTAGTCTAGATTCCTGGCCAATGAAAGAACATCTGGAGAGAAAGATATTTGGTAGAGATGAAGCAAGGCTTTCAACTGCACGTGAGTGAGGCCACCTTAGATCCTGTAACCCATTGGAGCTGACTAAGCTGATACCATGTGAAACACAAAAGAACCATCCCTGCTGAGCCCAGCCTGAACTCCTGACCCATGGAAGAAGCATGAGCAAAAACAAGTTGCTGTTTTAAGCAACTAAAACAAACAAACAAAATTACATAATAATACAACAAATGTTGTAAGGCCATGCATGCTTTTTTCCCTAAGCATCTTTTGCTGTTCTGAGTTCCTTCACATGAACTTGTTGTGCCATCATTTGCCTCTTGCTCTTTGATAGGAGAGCTCTGAAAAGCTTACTGAAAATTGAGCATTCTGTTCAACTGGGGCCCAGTTAATCAAGAGTTCATAGGTTCCTCCTAATAATGAGCTTGAGGAAATTGAAATAAAGACCAGCTCCAGAGAGTTGACCTAGATTATGGAATCAGCTTCTGGTTAGGGTCCCTCTCCTCTTTCCTCCAGAGGATAATTAGCTCTCAAAGTTGTGAAGTGTCCTTCACACAAGGTTACCATGCAAGAACATTCCTCAAGACACCACAGAGGAGGTGGTCTCCAAGGAAGTCTAATTAAAAACATGTTTGGTTGTAAAAGCAGTCAGGATTTAGTCATTAAGATGCCTGCCAGCACCTATGACTTTGTATTTCTAATGGATTTTTTATCAGGAAGATTGCCCACAGCATCAAGGATTTCAGGTTATGAATGGCTTTCAGGTGCAAATACTTTGAAATGATGGCTCATGCACATTCTGGGTAGAAATTTTAAGCCATTATTTAAACTATTTACACATTTGAAGGCAACCTGTGGAGGTGGTACTAATGTAGTGAGAAGAAGTTAGACTGGCCAAAATTCTTTGACGTAAAAAAGCCTGCTTTTCATAGAATTAAAAAGCATGTTTGCTACAGAAAGAATTTTTGACATTACTGATTCAAAAATGCCCAGGTGACCTCTGCTAGGTTTTCAAACACAATGTTGAGAAGGGTTCTGAGGCAGCATCTGTGCTTAGCGGATGAGAATGCTTTGACCCAATGACAATGACCATCTTCCCTACAAGAGCACAAATGTTGGAATTTATTCTATGCATCTACCATATTCGATCTTGTACCAATCCTTTAATTTTACAAGTGGGGAAACTGAAGCCCAGTGTGTGGGAAAGACTTGCTGAATGTCACTTGGAGAATTAGTGGGAGGGCCAGGTCTTGCCTGAAGAACCCTCCTTGATTTGTTTTGCACTATTTTTCCCATTCATGTTTGGCATGGGGTTCAGATTTGGGACCTTGTAGATGCCCATTACTCTGAGATTGATTTCCTTGGCTTTGATTTATAGCATGTTTTAAGGACCTGGGTTCAGATTGCTCAAGTCCTGGAACTCAGAGAAGACAGCCTATTCTGTTTCCAATCTTGGGTAATATCTTTCTTTGTCAGAACTTCTCTCAGGTTTTTGAAAAGTGAATTCTCTGAGACTTTTTTCCTTCACCTTCAGACTTAATTAATTTTGGAGTCAATCTTTATAATTTCCAGATGAGTACAGTGCATACGTGCCTATAGTCAGACTCATCTGTACATGAATTTAATATGTCACCTATAGGATTCAAACAGGCTCAAAGACTTGGAAATATTGCAGGTAGAACTGCTTTATTTCAAGTGCTCTGTTCCTTTTCCTTTGAAAGATGGGCTCAACTACTGATTGTCCCACACGGAGAGATCGGACTGAAAAAGTAAGTATCTGATTTGTTAGTATCTGATTTCTCAGGGACTTCAGGCAGTATTTGGAGAAGGAAATGTTCTTACCATTTTTCTAGTCTAACCTCCAAACAACCAAGCAGATCCACTTGACATTCTACCTCTGGGCTGTTGACTCACACTCAACCTTTGGGAACCTGCTTCTCATTACAGAAGGAAATACTCTTTCTGAGTAGAGAACACCCTCAAGCTCTGACCCCACAACGTTCCTTGGAAAAAGATAATCTCTCCTTTCTCTAAACTCCTCCAGCTTGCCTGGTCTCAGTCTCACTTAAACTCTTGCAACATAATGTTTTTCAGTTCTAACGCACACATTAGAGATAGATAGATAGATAGATAGATAGATAGATAGATAGATAGATAGATAGATAAAGAGAGAAGCGTGTGTAGGGGTGTAGCTCTATACAGAGCATTGGAGCTATAAACTTCATGGAGTAAAGTATCCTCAGTCATTCTCTCCTTCATTACTCTTATTTGAAGCATTTGTAGGACTGGTTTTTGTAGGCATTGTGATAGAGACTATTAAGACAGTGCCTGCTACAGAGAGTGAAAAATACACAGCAGCAGGTCTACACCAAGTAAAGCCAGCAGAGCTCCTCTAGGTAGGGACAGAGAAACATATGCTTACTTTCCTCATTGCTACATATGGGAGGAATCTTAGCATCAACATCTAGATTGACTCAAGACAGCTCTGTTAACAAGAAACTGAGGCACAGATGTTCTGTTACCTGCCCCAAGTCACACACATGTGATAAACCCAGGACCAGATCCAGTTTGTCTGACTCTCTGCTAGAGAGCTCATTCTACCTGTCCACCATCTTGACCCCTTCTTAGGACTGGAATTTCATTACTGTGCACTGAGAAGTGAACCACAGTTGATGATTTAAAATGAATAGTTAATCATTAAGATCATACGACAGAAGGGTTGATGTTAATGTAGAATTAATGACTGTATTAGTGATTAAGAGTATGAGTTAAATATTTATGGTGATGAAAAATGATTATAGTAATGAGTGGATGATTGATATCAGCAGACAGAACTGCATTCCCTGAAGTGTCCCACCAGACCTTTCACAGCAAAGGGGTTCTGTGGTCAAGTACATTTGGGAAATAGTCTAAGTCCCCCTTGGGAATTCACAACAGTCATGAACTTATTAAAGGCTGTGAGAAATTCTGCAGCAAACAATCTATTTTTTCTATGTTTTTATTTAGATAATCCCCTCCCAAACCATCTTGGGGTGTATCACTTGTTAAAACTCAGTGAATGTGTCTGTAAAACAAACTTTGTAATAAATAATAGACAACAGGTTGTGAGCCCATAGTAAATATATATGCCAAAATAATCCAGGGCTTTCAGGGACTCTGTAGCTGTGGGTTTTAAACTATGTTGTTGAGGTTAAACTACATTGTTGAGGTCCTAAAAAGAACATCACTGAGGGAGAGGGGAAGAGGGAGCAGCCTGTGCTGTCAGCCCTTTCATCTGCTTCATCCACAAAGATGCAGCTTTTCTCTGCTTTGGACATTCATCTATGTCTTCAGCAAATGTTTACTAAACGTCCGCCATGTGCCAGCCCTGTTCAAGGCACATAGGATAAATCTGCTTTATGGAGCTGGGGGAAGAGAAGCAATAGAAAATTAACAGGATAAATAAGAAAAATTGCATTGTATGTTCACAGATGATAAGTGCTGCAAAAAAAGAAGAGAAAAAGAAACAGAATAAGGGGGACTAGGAGGGTCAGGGGAGGTGCAGAGAGGCTGCCATGTAAGTAGGGATTGAGGAAATCTTATTAGAAGGTGATGCCTGCACAGAGGATTGGAGGAGGTGAGAGAGTTAGCCCTGCTCACATCTGAGAGAAGAGCTTCCTTGGCGGACAGAGCAGCCAGTGCAAAGGCCACAAGGCAAGGCAGAGTACTGAGGAGAGATGTATCAGAGAGGCCAGAGGAGCCAGCTGTCAGAGTAAGAGCATGTTTATATTTTGATGGGAGATCGAGAGCATCGAAAAAGAATGAGGATGTAGAAGACAACAGGGATGGCTTATTTATTGCAACAGGAGATGTATCAGTCAGAATCTAACCAGCAAAACAGAAATTATTTATTTTTCATAGAGGGAATTTAACATGGACATTTAATTGCACAACTGATGGAAGAATTGAGGAAAACAGGACTGCGATGAACAACAGCAGAAGCCACTCCCAATCCCAGGCTGGAGGGATGAAGGGGACAGGCAGTGCAGTGGGGCATGGGCTGGGATTGCCTTGCAAAATCAGACTCACAGAGGGTCTTTCTGGAAACAGCTTGAACCAGAAGAGCAGCAGCTTCTGCCAGAGACCCCCCCTTGAGTCTCCTCTCTCCCTCTAGCCTTTCAGTCTCCTTCCAGAGGCTCCCACTGGCCAAACTCTGCCTGGTGAAACAACACCTGCAGGGGTAAGTCCTCCGATGGTGCATAATGGTTATTCCAGTTATCTCTGGCTGTGTAACAAACTACCCCACAATCCTGTGGCTTAAAACCTGTTGCCAGTGAGGCTGTGGATCAAAGGGAAAGCTCACACATTGCTGGTGGAATGTAAATTAGTTCAGCCACTGTGGAAAGTAGCCTGTGATATTTCAAAGAACTTAAAATAGAACTACCATTTGACACAGCAATCCCATTGTTGGGGATATATCCCCAAAATAAAAATCATTCTAACATAAAGATATATGCACATGTGTTCATCTCAGCACTGTTCATAATAGCAAAGACATGGAATCAACATAGATGCCCATCAGTGGTGGACTGAATAAAGAAAATGTGGTCCACATACACCGTAGGATACTATACAGCCATTAAAAAGATGAGATCATGGTCTTTGGAGCAATGTAGTTGGAGCTGGAAGTCATTATTCTAAGTGAACTAATGCAGGAACAGAAAACCAAATACTGTATGTTTTCACTTACAAGTGGGAGCTAAACATTGAGTACAGATGGACACACAAAAGGAAACAATAGACACTGGGGCCTATTTGAAGGTAAAGGGGAGGATGAAAGTGAGGATCAAAAAGGGGAGGATGAAGGTGAGGATCAAAAAACTACCTACTGGGTATTATCCTTATTACCTGGGTGGTGAAATAATATGTACCACAAATCCCCGTGGTGTGCAGTTTATCTATAGAACCAACCTGCCCATGTACCCCTGAAACTAAACGTTAAAGAAAAAACTTTAAAAAAAAAAAAAAAACCTGCTGTATCTGCTCATTATTCTACTACAAGGGTAGGACTTAATTGCCACTGCTTGTTGGTGCCCGAGCAGGCCTCAGCTAGGATGGCTCACAGGGCCCCCTGGAGGAGCCACCTCTGAGGCAGCTCACTCATGTGGTTGGTGGATTGCTGCTGAATGTTGGCTGGGAGCTCAGCTAACACTGTTGGCCTGGGGACCCTGGTTCTCCTCGTCACTGGGTTCCCGGACTTTCCTCCATGAGGCCCCTCCCAGTGGCTAGCTTGGACTTTCTCACAGCATGGAGGTCACAGGGTAGATCGACTTCTCACAGGCAGCTGGATTCCAGCACGGTGAAGACAGAAATGCCAGGTCTTCTTAAGGCCCATTTCTTTTTTTTTTTTTTTTTTTTTTTTTGAGACAGAGACTCGCTCAGTCGCCCGGGCTGGAGTGCAGTGGCCGGATCTCAGCTCACTGCAAACTCCACCTCCCGGGTTTACGTCATTCTCCTGCCTCAGCCTCCCGAGTAGCTGGGACTACAGGCGCCTGCCTAGTTTTTTGTATTTTTTTAGTAGAGACGGGGTTTCACCGTGTTAGCCAGGATGATCTCGATCTCCTGACCTCGTGATCCACCCGTCTGGGCCTCCCAAAGTGCTGGGATTACAGGCTTGAGCCACCGCGCCTGGCCAAGGCTCACTTCTATAATTTACATGGTATATCATCCACTGCGGTCTACAAGCTAAAGTGAGTCAAGGGCTAGCCCAGATTCAGAGGGAGAGTATGATTCACTAGGAAGCCACCAAATTAACATTCACCACACAAGGGAGGGGCAAGGAAGGGATTTGATGTCAAACAGTTTTAGGGCCGGGACAATCTATTCCTTTTGCTCCTTTACATTCATTTCTATCTGCTTGCAGCCATGAGATGATAACTTTGTTCTCTCATGTTAGGTGGAAGCATGATCTGTTATTAAAAAGAGAATATTCTCCCCTTCTCCCTAGCAAGGGGAGACACAAATTTCCATCGTCACCACATCCTTCTCAAGACCAGCATCTCCCCCAGGTCCGGATCAGACTCTTTCTGGTCTGGGACCTAGTAACTAAGTTGTAAAGTTAGGCAACAACCACTGTCTTTAACAAAATAGTAGGGGAATTAAAAAGAAAAGCATACCCATTGCTTGTTATACACCTAACAAAGATATGCACAGCTACTCAGGTTTCTGTTTCTATAACTAGTCATGAGGTTATGGTTGATACTTGTAATTTCTTTTTTCAGCTCAACCATTCTTGCCCTCAGTCAGCATTTTGGTTTTTATTTGTTTTGGTCTTTTATTTTCTGGGAGTAGGGAACGATGTCAGAGTCTTCAGCAAGCCTTCCTTTATTGGGTTGCTATAGTTTTGCATTGATGTTTACTGTTAGACATGAAAGTTCTAAGAGATGCCCCAGTGAATACCCTGGTAAAAGACATAACCCTCCCCTCTCCAATTTTGTACCAAACACCCAATGTCCCCTTGGGAATCAGGATCAACGAGGGCCTCACTATATCCATCCGGTATAGTGAGCCCCTTCTTGGCCTGTGGGCTTAGTGGAAAGAGGAGACCCAACTAACCTGGAGTACTGTCAACTTCCAGGTTAAACTAACCGTGTTGTATCCCCTGGGAGAAGTGTCCTCTCCTGGGAATAAAGACTTTTAGACGAGCAGAGACCAAGGTTCAGGGGACATGACAAAAAGACCCTGTAAGTAGGTCATATAATTACTAGTGAGAGGGCCCACTCCCACCTCCATCCTGTGATTCTTAGACTGATGTTTTCTGTATAGTCAAAATAGGATCAATTATTTGTCACTGGATGGAAGCAAATACCTCATCTCTGGGAGAAAGATTAATGCCATCTATGATGACTTGAAAAAACAGGGAGGAAGGGGTAATTTATATCACACTCCTCATATTTTTACCTGATTTAAGAAGCAGGATCGTCCTCAAGAATAACTTCAGGTTATCATAAACTTAACCATATGCCTTAGTAAGACACTTTTGTGAGACCTTCGGAGGATAAACCTCACTTCTATTTCCAAGAATTGAATCATTCAGGGATTAGGCAAGAAAGGAGGTGAGTTTATATATTTGCAATAGTAGGAATGTTTAAACCACTTTTGGAAGGTATGGTTGACACACAAAAACTATAGATATTTAATGTATGCAACTTGATGTGCTTGGAGACGAGTATGAAACCATGAAGCCATCATCACCACAACACCATAAACTTATCCATCACCTCCAGATGTTTCCTCCACACCTCTTTGTTTTGTTTGTTTTTCCCTTTTGTGGTAAGAACACAATATAAGATCTACCTTCTTAGCAAATTTCTAACTGTACAATACAGTGATGTCAATCATATGAGCTATGTTGTGCGGCAGATCTCTAGAACTTCTTTATCTTGCATGGCTGATGCAGAGAACTATTTACATAGGTGATGGGTGAGATGAGAAGACAAGCAAGTGATCTGAGGTAACTCAGAGATGAGAAGAAGCCATTGCTACCCCTAGACTTGCAGACTGAGGGCAGAAATGCTGGATGCCCTGGGCTAGAGTGACTCAGCAGCCATTAGAGCCACTGGGAGACAGAGCAGTGTGGGCTGGAGCACAGGAAGTTCAGGAAAAAGCTGGATCCACCTGGCTTCTCGTTTCCCCTGCCCTTCCACCTCTTGTTGTCCTTCTCTTTGGCTAGATGTACCAGGAAGCCAGCCAAGGTGGGACCCTGAAAAGCAGTCTCCAGGGATGGCCCCCTCTGTGTAGAGAACATCACAGCAGAATGGCAAAAAAGGAATGTGAGGACTGATGGGTCCAGGAGCAGCTCAGATGGGAAGGCAGACTGGTGGGTGCAGGTGCCCATGCGTGAGTGGGTATGGTTGCAGTGACAGTTGAGACAGCTAGAATGCAGGGTAGGAGATGCATGGAAGCTTCTTCTTTTTTTTTTTTTTTTTTTCCGCTAACCTCACTGTTCTGAGTGAAGCAGGGAGCAATGCTGTCCACTGGGAACTAAGAGTAGGGTGAAAGTGCTGGGGCTTGTGGGGCAAAAAGGCGAGGCTGGTTGTCTAGGAGGGGGGAAATGAAAAGTCCAGAAGTTTAGGGCACTTACCCAGCAGCAGTGAAAAGCCACCTGAGGTGCAAGGCTTAAGGTCATAGATTTAAATGAGACCAGTCAGTGTGGCTGTGGGTTTGTCTCCTGCCAGACCCCACTGGGTGCTGGGGATGAATAGAAGGGCAGCTGAATTTTACTAGAGTTAGAGTTTTTCCAAATGAATACAATGGAGAGAGAGAGGGAGGGAGGGATAGAGAGAGAAAAGAGACCTAAAATCATGCAAAAGACATTTTAGTGATTGTGGAATTTCCCTGGGGAAAGGAGGGAGGAGACGACATTAATGGGGTAGGGAATGGCTTTAAACGCAAGAGTTCCTGCTGCCAAAGCACCACTGCAGCTGGGGCACAGGTGGGAATGAGCTGGATCGTGGTCAGAGGCTGGGATGCACAACATTAAGAACATGGGGGAGTGAAGTTCTATGGTTTGACGGTGGGTGCGAGAGGCTGAGGTCAGGTATAGGACAAGATCAGAGGAACAGCATTTGGAGGAGAGGCTTTGGGGCTCAAAGGCAGTTTCCAAAACCACCTCTGTTAGATGCCTTTTGTTTCTGTCCCCCATTTCAGTCACCACACCCTGGGTTCTGTTTGTTGGAATGAGCCTAACTGTGTTCTCAGGGCACAGGGCTCAGGTGGAGCTGATGCCAGACTCAGGCAACAGGAGATTTGGGCCACGTTGCATGCCTGGCTTTCCCCCAGCCTCTCTGAACCCTCCACTTCCTCAGGGCCTTTCATGTTCAAGCTGAGTCCTGCTCGGGTCCTTCGAGGCACTCAGCCCTTCTCACAAGGTGCCCTCCTGCACCCCCATCCTCTAGGAAGGCAGCACCCCAATGGAGCTTCTCCTGGGAGCAAGTAGCCATCCACAGGCAGGCCTACAGGTGCGACCACAGGCAGCTTCTGGCCCTGTGCATGGTGAAGGGAGGGTACACATCTTGAAGGGGCCCTGCTGAGGCTGGATGGTGCCTGTGATATCAACAAGAGCTGGGCTTTCCTTGATGGATGTCAAGGAATAGGAAAGAAAAAGGTAACATGAAAATTTCTAGATCTTAGGTTTCCACAAAGACATGGTTCTTGAATTCTGCAGTTATTGGATATTGGGTTTCTATCGCAATGCAAGCACATCTACTGTCTCCTCTCACCTTGCCCTTAAAGTCAGCAATACTTTACAGGATCTTTTTCTGGTGATAAAGGAGCAGTTCCGTAATAAACAAAAATCAGGTGTCTTCTGCATAGCAGGTACTGTTCTGTACACTGTGGCCCTGAACGAGGTCAACTTCTGCCCTGCTCTCAGGACTTTTAAACTCAGATGTGGGTAGGAGGGGATGAGAATGAAATACAATAAGCAAGTATGCAAATAAATATACAAGAAAAGTTTAGTAAGTGCTATGAACACAATTAGACAGCAATAGATTAGAGACAGCTAAGTCTGGGCCAGATGTCACCACACAGGCTCAGAAAGCCTCTCTAAACACCCCATCTGAGGGCTAAAGAGAAGAAAGAGCCAGCTGAAGAGGGGAACTGTATCGCAGGCAAAAGGAACAACAAAGTCAAAAACCCCCAGAAGGCAATAAACATGGCACGTCCCAGGAAGAGAAAGCCAGGCAAGTGACTGTTGCTGAGTGAGCAAGTGATGAGTTGAGCTCTGGAGGAAGTTGGCCAGGCCATGCAAGACCTTGTCAGACAAAGTGAGGGTTTATGCTTCATTTGGTCAACAGCAGGGTTTAGGGCTAGCCAGGGGGGCAGGAAGAGGCATGAGGGCACTCAGGCTCATTTCCTTGGGTCTTCCAGATTCTGAGTCTCATTTCTTTACTTTCCATCTTGCTAAGTATCACCAGAGAATGAATCAGCTTTTCCACCAAGTAATTACTGCCCTTTGAGTTTTGAATCTCCAAGAGGTGAGCTCAGGGCTCAGGGGGCTGTGGGGACAAACCAGTATTCCACTGCATTTCCCTGCACAGGGGATGTGCATGGTAAAGTGGTCTGTTGGCAAGTACTTCCATAAAAACAATAAGAATCTCCAACTCCATTTTCACAAACCTGTGCAGTTCACAAAATATTTTATCATTAATTCCTGCACCTGACCTTTATGTGATCCCTCTGAGTGCGGTGAACATGCATTTTATTCCTCTTTGACCTTGAATAAGTCATGGGGGCGTTCTCTGGGCTTCCATTCCATCAACTGTAATTTGAGAATTATAGCCCAGTTGCAAAATTATCTATATAGTATCTGGTATACAGAAGGAACACAACAAATATTTGTTGACTCAAAAAACTCTTAAAATTGAAGTATTCTCTGAATCCAAACCTTGGTATCACTAGTGTGTGATTATAGTATATGTTTATTAATTCTGACATTTCCTTTTTTCAATAATAAAAAATATAAATGGATTACATGTTTGCCATTTTCTCCAATTTTCTAAGTCAAACTTCATAATTTGGACAGAATTTGAAGGAGATTTGCAACTCCAAGGAGCAGGGTAACATTTGCAGTACATGAAACTAATTGCCTTTGGTTTGCTTTGCCTTTTCTTGCTCTGAAAACTGGCCTCTGTTTAGCAGATCTTTGCTAACATCAAAATTGCTTCCATTTTCCTGGGACTGGGTGACCAAACCTCTCTAGAGCTTTGAAATGACAAGCTGACAAGCTTCCCTGGGACTTCCACCCAGAGTGTACTGCCCAGAATTTGACATGACCATGACTCTGAGCAGGTAGATTGTGTGTTACTTCAGCGTTATTTGTTAGCAGCTCAGCAGGTCCAGCACCAGAGAAACCAGTGCTTCCCTGGGATCTCACAGAGTCCCCTCAGCCTACAGAGCCCAGGGACCCTGAGCCTGCAAACATGGACCCATATCCTCATCCACTACGACCGACCGGACTCCACATCAATTATATTCTACATGTAAAAGGATTTTACATCCCTTCTGTCCCTCCCAGCTCCAGGACTTTGCCTCATAACTAAAGAGGAGCATCCCAAGAGCCCCTGATTTCCTAATTTCTCCTTGCCCATCACCATCACCCAACTAAATCATCCTTTATTGCCATCAAAGGGATTTTTCAAAAACGTAAATTGGCTGCTCCTGGCTCTGCCTGCCCTCAAGATAGAGTTTACCCTCTGTCATGATGGGCCCCTGTCCACCCCTCCAACCTCTTTTCCCAGTCCCTGGCGCTCTCTAAAGCAGATATTGTGGTCTGTTTGTCCAGTTGTCTTTCTCCCTTCGTCTGAAAAATATCCAAATTCTTTTCAGAGGACCACTCTCCCCTACACTCAGTCACTGTGATTTAGGTCATACCAACTTCATCTGTGCCTTCAGAGCAGTCACATGACCCAGTCCTGGCCAATCGAAATAGTGTATCCCTCTGGCTGCAGAGATTGGTTCAGAAATGTCAAAGTGCACAAACAAGAGCCAATTAGATGTAATTCTACAAACTCTGCCAGTGAAATTGAGTCTTATCTTGAATCTGAGAAAATGTGAAATGAGTGCAGCTGGAGGCCACAACATGGAGAGACAGTGCTTGAGAGTGAGGCCAGCTGGAAAGAAAGGAGAGCCACAGACTGAGAGAGGCAGATGCTTGCAGCTCTGCTTGTGAACCTGGACCCAACTTATCCCTATGCTTGTCAACTGCATGGGCCAAAACATTACTTCCCTCTGCTCTCAGTGCCGTTGGAGCTGGGTTTCTCTCACTGGCACCAGAATGAGTCATAACTCTCTTCTTATGCTTCAGTGCTACTGAGTTCTGGCAACCCCCTGTGGGCTTTGTGCTCATCCATGCCTTTGTCATGCCCATTTCCTGCACAAATAAAGCCTTACAGAGCTTATTCTCAGGTGTCTCTCAAGCGTCACCTATGTAAGTTCAGTAGACATTTTATATGTATTGGTTAAAGTTATGAATGCACGAGCAGATGATCTTGTGAGTGAGTGATATTTTCAGAATTGTAGGACTGCCTTAGCAGCCCTCTACTTCAGGAGAGATGGCTTGATTGATTGTCTTGCCCAACTATCACTTGGGGTGTGTGTTAATAGAAGTAATATCTCGGCCGGGCGTGGTGGCTCAAGCCTGTAATCCCAGCACTTTGGGAGGCCGAGATGGGTGGATCATGAGATCAGGAGATCGAGACCATCCTGGCTAACACGGTGAAACCCTGTCTCTACTAAAAGATACAAAAAATAAGCTGGGCAAGGTGACGAGTGCCTGTATTCCCAGCTACTAGGGAGACTGAGGCAGGAGAATGGCGTGAACTCAGGAGGTGGAGCTTGCAGTGAGCTGAGATCCGGCCACTGCACTCCAGCCTGGGCAACAGAGCGAGACTCCATCTCAAAAAAAAAAAAAAAAAAAAAGAAGTAATATCTTACTGTTGAGTAGAAGTTTTCTGTTATCCTGGAACTGGGTACTAGAACTCAATGCTGAGGCAGGGAGTGGGGAAAGAGAGAGAGAGAGAGAGAGAGAGAGAAAGAGAGAGAGAGAGAGAGACAGAGAACAGTCTATCTATAGAAAACCAAAAATAATGGCAAGGTCAATGAGGAGACAATGCCTCCAACAATTATTGAGACACAGCTGAGCTGGCTGTGCTGCATCCCCTGTCCTCCCATCCCCTCTCCAGTCGATAGAAGTAGAAGACTAGCACATCAGGGGAGTTTTCCCGGGGAAACATGGTTGGAATTCAGTGTACATAGCAAGAGGTGAGTCTCTGAGTCCCAAAGCCAGAAGAAAGCAACTCCATGAGAATCTCTCATAGGAGTTACAGGTGACTGTAAGAGGGGTGACCCAGTCCTGGCCAATCAAAGTAGTGCATCCTAGGTATCACATTCCAAGGATGGATCTCAGCTTTTGTAGGGACCTGCTGATTTGCTTAGGCAAGTAGGGGATTAGTTTGCTGAGGTACCAAATGACTCCTACATCTCAGCAGCTCCCAACAATAGATAATTTCTAGCTCGCACTACAGTTGGCTGCTGGTTGGCAGTGGCTTTGATCTAATGCACATCAACAGTAGCTCTACTTCACATGGCTCCTCCTACCAGAACCTTGCAGATGCAGCTCCCCACTCCTTACATGCAATTTCTCATGAGAGGGAAGCAGAGAGAGTTGTTGAAAATGCATCTCTGAAGCTCTTTTTTGGAAGAACAGAGGCCAGCGAAAGCCAAGCAAGGGGCTTGGCAGCACTGGTTAGAGGCTGTCTTAGTCAGCTCAGGCTGCCGTAACAAAATACCACAGACTAGGTGGTTTCAACAGCAGACACTTCTTTTCTCACAGCTCTGAAAGCTGGAATGCTCAAGACCAGAGTTCAGCAGCATTCAGTTCCAAGTGCAGGCTCTCTTCCTGGATTGTAGACGGCTGCTTTCTTGTTGTGTCCTCACATAGCTTTTTCTTAGCATGTGTATGTGTGTGGGGGGAGAGAGAGACCAGACAGAGACAGAGACAGTGAAAGAGAGAGAGCACTTTGGTCTCTCTTCCTTTTTTATGAGAACGCTAATCCCATCATCCTCTGAAAGCTCCACCTCCAGAAACCATCTCCGTGGGGGTTAGGGCTTCAAGGAGTACACCAAAAATTGGCCCATTACAGAGGTGTTTTCCTCTCCTCCATCCCTTTTCTATGAGAGGGGACAAAGAAGAGAAAAGAGAAGAGGAATAAAAACGTACACCCTCCAGCCTCCCCACATCAAGGCCTTAAGGTACACATAAGCTTGGAGCTGCAGGTCAGGGAAGAAGCAAGGGTAGCATTTGGAAGGAGACTGTCAGCTTCAATTGGACTAGCCAGCCTGGACTTCACTCCTGATGTGGCAGGAGAGTGATGGAATCTTCCTAGGATGCCACCAAGGGACAAGATGGGGAAATTCAGCAAAGCACAAGTCTAGGCAGTGACTGGAGAAAAATAAGGCTGTTTTAGTTATTTATCTAGGTTAGAATATTCATCAGACTGAAAATGATAATGACACCACCTTCACATGCTTCACCACTCATGAAGTACGTGCACATGTATGGTCTACCCGAAGCTGCATGTGTATACAATGTGTTAAGCAGTTTGTTTCTTTTTATTGCTGAGAATGACTGCATTGCTTATGAACTTATGCATATGGTGCACAAACTATGCACCATAGTTTGTTTACTCATTCACTAGTTGAAGTACATTTGACTTATTTTTAGTTTTGGTAATTATGGATAAAACTGCCATAAATATTTGTGTACAGCTTTTCTGTAAACATGCATCTTTCTTTTTCTTGGGTAAATAGGAATAGGATTGCTGGGTCATATTGTAAGTGAAGTTTAATTTATAAAAAATTGCCACA
>NW_012114821.1:10018941-10024471 GCF_000951035.1 Colobus angolensis palliatus
CATACAATTTTCAGTTGCTTTGTATCCTTGCTCGTCCTTGATATTATCATTTTGAGCCATTCCAATAGGTGTGTATAGTATCAATTTCATTTCCATACACAAAATATCTGTGCAAAGTTTATTTATAAGGGCAGCAATTTTAAGAACAGAGAAAAGAAGGAAAAAGTAGAATTTCATTTGGCAATAATTTAGAGGAAAATCAGAAATAAAGCTTTTTCCCTCTGAACAAATGGAAAAACACTTTAGTAATTGCCTAATAAAGATTTATTATGCCTATATATTTTGTAGTATGCTTGGGTCAGATAGAGATTTATAGACTGGATGATTACTTAAATTTATTTAAGAAACTTTTTTTTCCTGACTCTTATGGAGATACCAAAATAAGTAGATATTTGGTGTTTTCCCTGAAGAGTTCCCGGTCAAATGGAGAAGGCAGCAGTCATTCCTACAGATGTTGCTACCCAGCATGTCAACAGCCAGGACACAGGTGCGTAACAAGGTTCAGGGTAAATAGAGGAGAAGTAGCACTTAAGTTTTCCTGGATGAGTAAGAAAATGCTTCATAGAAAAGCTAGAACTTGAGATGAGACTTGATGAATAAATAGAAATTTTTCTGAAGGACAGGAAATAGATGGGTGCTCTAGGCAGAAGAAATAGCACACACAGGCATCAAGAGATGAGAGAGGCTAGAATTCTTGGGTGGTGCAGACAGTTCGGGCTTTCTGGAGCCTGAAGGTTGAAGATAGCAAATGTAGAAGGTGAGAAAGGGAAGGAAATCAGAAACAAGTGACAAACATCCTTTAATCACATGCTGCATAGCTTGGACTTTAACGTGAAGTTGAAGAGAACCACAAGAAGGGGCATGGTACAGCCAGATATTCATTCCTCTTAGAACGGTCATTCCAGCATTACAGTGGAAAGTTGGTTGGAGATGAGAAAGAGTAGATGTTAAAAGACCACCTATCAATCTATTGTAACTGTATATGTGGGAGAAGATGGGGGGCTGGCATGAGGCTGGCAATAGGACCAGAAGGAGAAGCATGGATTCAAAACTTTGGGAAATAGAATTACCCCAACCTTGATGAGTAATTCAGTGTGGTGTGCAAAGGAGAGGGAGGATTTCAAGACTTAGGGCTCCACTTAGCCCTAAAGAGGGGGTGTAATCTTGTTGCCTTCACATGTGCTGAGTAGGACATGGATGTGAAGCAGACAGGTGGGCTGCTCAGACAGTTGCATATGGAAATTTCTAGGTCAGGAAAGAAGTCTGGTGAAAGAGACATGTTGAGAAGTTATCAATAAGAAGGGGGCAGTTGTAGCCACGACATGGAAGAGATCAATGGGGAGGGCTGTGGGTCAAGCAGATCAGAGTTGGGCACAGATTTCTGTAGAGGCACATTTATGGGGCAGGCTGAGCCTGGGCAGACAATGTACCAATGACTGGAAGGATCTTTGTAGACTTGCAGGTTGAGCCATATTCACTCTCAGCCTTTACCTTCATGGCTAAATCATCATCTCTGTGGCCTGTTATTCTCCAGCTAACATGACCTGGCAGGTGGAACTAATAGTAAAAAGAATATAAATACTGATGACGGAGAGGCTGGGTGGAGCTGCACAACTTATTTAGCAGAGTTTTAGGGTGAGTTGTCTAGTCTTTCTGGGTCCTAGTTTTTGCATGCGCAACAGAGGGGGTAATTACACCTACCTCGCAGAGTGATTTCGAGCACTGAATAAGAGAGACCTTGTGGGTTGTATTACTCCATTTTCATAGTGCTATAAAGAACTGCCCAAGATTAGGTAATTTATAAAGGAAAGAGGTTTAATTGACTTACAGTTCAGCATGTCTGGGGAGGCCTCAGGAAGCTTGCAATTATGGCAGAAGGTGAAGGGGAAGTAAGGCACCTTCTTCACAAGGCGGCAGGAAGGAGGAGTGCCGAGTGAAGGGGGAAGAGTCCCTTATAAAACCACCAGATCTTGTGAGAACTCATATCATGGGGAACAGCATGGGGGAAACTGCCCCCATGATTCAATTATCTCTACCTGGTCTTGCCATGTGGGGACTGTGGGGATTACAATTCAAGATGAGATTTGACTGGGAACACAAAGCCTAACCATATCATGGGCAAAACGCAGAAACTGTGCTAAGTAAATAATTATCCTTTGGTCTTTTTCCCCACTAGCAGCACCAGCCAGAATAAACAGAGGAAGCCCAGATTCTTTTCAGGGAGCCCACCTCATCAGATTAAAATAATGAATAATGAATAATGAAGACAGGGCAGAAGGGACCAGGGAAGCAGGAAGGGAAGGATGCAAGAAGAAAGGACACAGGGTCTGGCAATTTTCATTGCATGGATCTAATTTAACCAGTCTGTCAATTTCTTTAATTACCCTCAATTGCTCCCCATATCAATGTATAATGAACAGGGCTTTGCTGTGGGCTGGAAGGACCAGAATTCAAGTCTCAATCCTGCACTAGTAAGGGTAATGTGCGGCCCTTAAGCAAGTGATTACACTTTCTGACCTCAAGTTTCCATACTTACATCCTTGGATGTCTCTTCCCTCTTAGGTTTCTGTGCAAACTGAATGAGGTAATATATGTTCAAGTGCTTTGCAAAGACAGATAAAAATGTAAGGGATTAATTATAATTTATATTACAATCACCATTACCATTTTGGACTTTGATTCCAATTCCTTCTTCCTTTGTCTTCTGGGATGCTCCCTGCTTTGCCCAGAAAAACTCATTCATTAGGCACTGAGGATAATTCCCCTATGGCCAAAAGATGTGCAGCTTCCAGATCAGCTAAATTAGAAACGTTTAAATTTTTCATCTATTCCCTTGTCTGCTCTTTGGTCAATAGCTTATTCTGACAACTTCATTACCTCCTAATTACTCTAAGTTCCTTTGCTCATTTTCTGTGTGTGATAAAAAACCTGCCCAAGAAAGAAATTTGACGTGCCAAGTCACTTGACTCATGTCTGACAACCAAACCATTCACTTGAAGGGGATTTTCTTTTTCTTCATCCAGAATATATTTGCAAAAGCACTTCTGGTGCCTTGCTTGAAGATTGCCAGGCACGTCTCCTTTTCTGCACACTTTACCTTCCCCTGCCAGATGTGAGCAGTAAGATGTATCTTCTCTCTCAGAAGAGCTGATTTATCCTTTGCCTGTAAATCTTTGAGCAGCCATTCAAGAAGCTATATCAGATGTGCCTTAATCTTTGTATTACTCATTTCTTAAAGGAATTTTAATCTATTGGGCTTTAATTATATGTCCTTAGAAGGTGCCAGCCTTTCCTTAGGAAGACACTTTATTCTTACAGTTTAATCATCACTTTCACTCTCATTTTCTCAAGAGGCTGAACATAGAAAATTGGAGGTAGAGAGAGTTTAGAGGTCACCCAGCCTGCAATGGTGCCCAGCCTGACAGTTCATGCCCATCCCAAGGCTTCCTGTTCAAAACACAGATTTGTAGTTGATTCTAAGCCAAGTCTGGAACTCTGGCAAGTGTGTGTTTATAAAGCCACACAGAAGATCCTAATGAAGAGCCAGCTGAGGAACCATGCACCCAGTGCATGGATTTCCACACTAAGATGGCTTTAGGGCAAAAGGAAAGAGCAGAGAATTTGGAATTTCAGGGACGTGAGCACAACGACTGCAACCTCTTCATGTCAGCTGAACATCTTGGGCCAAGTTCCTTATCCTTTGTGGCCTTAATTTCTTAACATCATGATATAGAGAAGATTTTTGAGGCTTCATATGAAAAAACATATATAAGGCACCTAGCATAGGACCAGCCACCTGGTAGGTATACGTTCTCGTTAACTTCCCCAGGATCTCTATTATTTTCAGTATTATACAGTCTAATAAAAATTGTTCTTTTATTCTTACTAATGCTTCCTTGGTTACGCTAATGCAGTACCTAATGGAATCCTCACAGCACGAGTACGAAGGTAAGTACTATTATTATCTCCAATTTACAGATGAAAAAATATATATAGTTAAATTACAGGAAGTGCCACAACTCAAGTGGTGGTAGTGTTGGAATTTGAAACTGGAGGGCCCGACTCTAAAGTCCAGTCCTTCAAACATTCCCATCTAACATTTCAGGCTTTTATTCAATTCTTTCTATACTTTCAGGACCAGGCTGGATGAGGCAGGCCAGGAACTGAGTACCACATTTAAGGAGGCCCTCACTCTTAATTGCAGGATGGGCACTTGCAGGATGCTGGAATTGAGGTCCCCCTTAAATTTTGTGTCCTAGGAGCCCTGATCAGGCCCTGGTGGAATCCACTGGGGAAGAGGAAATAGCTGGGGAAATCTTTGAGACACACCAGCTGTCTTTCTTCCAAAGAGCGTGCATAGTGGGGACATTTATTCCCTGAGGTACTAAAGGTCCTAAAGGGACTGAGGGAAAATCAAACCCCTAAGAGTTCTAAGGAACATCCAGGCTTTGGCCTCCACTTCCCTACTCCCCAGGATGAAGCAAACTGGGAGGAGGAGGTAGTCAGGACTGCTGCTGAATGAATTAACTCACCTTTCCCCTCTCCACCCTCCCCCACCCCAACACACACACACACACACACACGCTGGACCAAGATCTAGCTCTTTTATTTGCTTGGAAATAATGGCCCTTCCCCAACTTATGATAACTGATTCTCAAAACTGCAAGAGAGGATGGAAGGGAAACTGAGGCAAGATAGAACTTCGGCTAGGGACACATTGGGTTAGTTGTGCACAGAAGACAGTGATGAGGGTGAGAGTCAGGACTTGTATTCATTTATTCATTTTTTGAGACACAGTCTCACTCTGTCACCCAGGTTGGAGTGCAATGGTGTGATCTCAGCTCTCTGTAACCTCTGCCTCCCAGGTTCAAGTGAATCTCCTGCCTCAGCCTCCCAAATACCAGGAATTGCAGGTGAATACCACCATGCGCAGCTAATTTTTGTATTTTGAGTACAAAATAGCACAAACTCTTGACATCAAGTGATCGGCCCACCTCCCAAAATGCTGGGATTATAGATGTGAGCCATGACACTGAGCCAAGACTTTTAATTTCTTACCTCAATATGACCGAGAGTTGTCAAAAGCAAGGGGCAGCACTTTGAAACTCCAAAACAACCTTGCGAGAACAGCTCTATTAATAATATTTTACAGATGGTAAAAACTGAGAATCAGAGGAAAGACCTGTTTAGAATTGGAAGGTCGGGGTAGAAAAAGAGTACTACCAGCCAGGTGTGGTGGCTCACGCCTGTAACCCAGCACTTTGGGAGGCCAAGGCGGGCAGATCACGAGGTCAGGAGTTTGAGATCAGCCTGGCCACATGGTGAAACCCCGTCCCTACTAAAAACACAAAAATTAGCCAGGGGCGGTGGTGCATGCCTGTAATCCCAGCTACTAGGGAGACTGAGGCAGGAGAATTGCTTGAAACTGGGAGGCAGAGGTTGCAGTGAGCCAAGGTCATGCCATTGCACTCCAGCCTGGGCAACAGAGCAAGACTCCGTAGTGCCAAAAAATAGAGAGAGAAAGAAGAGA
>NW_012114821.1:10024521-10040980 GCF_000951035.1 Colobus angolensis palliatus
AAAGAAAGAAAGAAAGAAAGAAAGAAAGACAGAAAGAAAGAAAGAAAGAAAGAAAGAAAGAAAGAAAGAGAGAAAGAAAGAAGGAAAGAGAAAGAAAGAAAGAAGGAAAGAAGGAAAGAAGGAAGGAAGGAAGGACAGAAGGAAAGAAAGAAAGAAAAGAAAGAAAGAAAGAAAGAAGGAAGGAAGGAAGGAAGAAAAAGAAAAAGAAAAAAAAGGAAGGAAGGAAGGAAGCAAGGAAGGGAATACTACTATGTATATGTACTTCCACGATATTTAATCTTGTTTAATTATCACGGGAAACCTGGGAGTTAGGCAGAAATATATTCTTTATGCAGATACGGATGAGTACTTTCATTTAAGGAGACCGTCAAACTTGCTCAATGCTTCAGTGGAACCAGATTCAAATCACATTAGTTTTACTCCAAAGCCGCACTGTTTTTTCCTGTAATAGCATGTAGGTTTTGGCTACTGGCTGATGGTCAGTGACTCCCAGGTGCCCTGTGTTGAGGAGAATCCTGAGATGATATTGGGTTGATCAGTGATTTCTGCCATGGGTTGGTGGACAAAGAGGCACGCATGCCACAGCCGTCCGTGCACCACAGTGCTCTCCAGGAAGTGAATCTGACCCCACGGATCAGGAAAGCATAGGTCATGAACATGGACAAAGCGTCCTCTGGAAAATAATTCGACACCTTGGTTGTTATTCCACACTGCCCCATTTAATCCTTCCCGCAAACTTTGTCTTACGCATTTCTGCAGCTGCTGCACCTACCATCTAAAAAGATGTGATGCATTTTGCTGAATTCATGACATTGATGCATTTACCTGAACTGACTGCATAGTGGAAGAGATGACAAGGACTTTGTCCCATTTCACAGATGAAGAAACCGAGGCAGAATGTCATAGAGCTAGCCGGTAGTGAAATCGTGACTCACACCCAGAACTGTGATCGCCATTTGGTATTCTCGGCATTAAAGCTCTCTGAGAGAGAAGGAAGGAAGGAAGGAGGAAGTGACAGTTGTTCTAGGAGGTAGGTGGTGATGAAAAGAAATCGCCTCAGATCTGTTTGTTCACACTGCCTGCCAAATAGAGGCTGTGTCTCTCAGCATGTAAACAAGGAAACAAAATGCCTCTGGCAGGTCCAGGATGGAGATATCAGCTCAGAAGAGGGCCTTGCTGAGATCTTACTCTCCTGGAGGGTCACAAGAGGGGTAGAATTCATGGAAATAAAAGTTCTGAGTTACTAAGAGAAGCCAGCCTGAGGTATGGGCACGAGGGCTAATTATCTTTTCAGAGAAGCTGACATCCCTTTAGCTTTATTCTCTCCTCTCTTTTCCCCTCCCTTCTCTTCTCTGCTGCTTCTTGATGTATGATCCTGAGTTTTTAATTATTCAAGGAGAGAAACTTAAAAGTCAGCATCCCTAAGAGGCAGGCAATGCACGGTCAACTTCATACTATGGTATAAATGACTAATAGAAACAACTTATCTCTGAAGCTTTTTGTTTTATATTTTGAGAGCAACAACCTGTACAGAGCACTGTGCTGAGCACCTGCCAACCACAAGGAATTTACAGCTACAGGGAGCTTGTGATGGTTACATTCTAGTCCCTATTCTCTCACAGTCCTTTGCATTGAGCTGTGAAAGTCTCACATTTTACAGTCCTCTGTGCCCATTTCTGGGAGATACATAGGTGTGGCCCTCTTCTACCTGGAGCTCACAATCTCGCATGGGAGAGACTGAAGGAAAAAGCATCATCATCCAATGGGAGAGACAAATTAAATCCAGGGCATACCAAGAGGGTAGGAGGGGTGAGTAAATCTGACTGGAGGAGGCAGGAGGGCTTCAGGGGGAAGTCCCCTGATAGAGATTTTAAAGGACAAGAATAAAATGGATGTAGGCAAAAAAGGAGTAGAACACCTGAAATTGGGAACAACCTATGTGAAGATATGAGCCTTTTAAAAATCAGATCACAAAGCTAGTCAGTGACAAACTCAGATCTGTTTAACCTCAATGCTAATTCAGTGGAGACCACTCTCCCTGGAGAGGTGGAAGTGGGGAGATGGTGAGAACTGGAGTGGTATTTCTTAGAGCTTCTTATTGAATGAACTGATGACAAGAAAGAGTTTCCTGATTTCCCTCGCAGGACGTGCAACAGGGGTGTGGCTTGCCTGCTTGTTTGCCCTGCAGCTCAAACCCCTAGGAGAAGCATGCTGACAGGCAGGTGCAGAGGCTGAGGTGAGCACTTTTGGGCTCCTGTCCCACCGCAACGTCAAGAGGTGGGTGCCTGCGACTCCTGAAGCCCAAGTGGGTATTTGCTACAAGCTCTTTCAGATTTGCCATTTGCAGACAGCTTGTGTGCTAATCAGCTCAATGGACCCTCTGCCTTATCCCAAGGGCAGAGAGTCAGTGTGGCAACCTTCCGTATCCCGAACTCTTGCCCAGTGTCCTAAAAGAATTGGATCATACATGAGCTTGAGGGATGAGTGCAAAGTTTTATTGAGTGGTGGAGATGGCTCTCAGCAAGATGGATGGGGAGCTGGAAGTGGGGATGGACTGGGAAGTTGGTCTTCTCCTGGAGTCGGGTCACCCAGCAGCCAGACTGTTCTCTGACCACCCCCAGCCAAACTCCCCTTGGTGTCCAGTCATCCCTCCTCTTCTTTCTTTCCCTGCTGCGTCTTTCCACCATTGCTGGTCTGCTGGTCCGCTGGTCTGCTGATTTGCCGGTCTCAATATTCAGTCATTTGTGTGTGTGCCCACTAAGGTCTCAGGTTCATATGGGGGCAACATGGGGAGAATGGCAGGCCAAAAGCAACTTTCTGGGCACAAAAACAGAAAATGCCTGTCCTCATTTAGGGCAGTGGGTCTTCAGGCTTGAGAGTGGGGCCTTTTTTGGGGAAATGCCCTCTTCTACCCAGTATTTCCCTGTCTCCTGTTTGTATCACTGTCACCCCACCCCCAACCCAGCCACATGACCTTGGGCAAGGCACATGACCTTCATCTCCGTGAGAACCTTTTTCCCATCAAGGAAAGGAGGCATTTGATCTCTGTGATGCTGATGTGGCTGCATGCTGGGGTGAGTGCAGCAGCGTTAGTTCCCTCATGGTCTCTGCCATAGAACAAACCACTGCCCAGCCATTGCCCAGTGACTGAAAAGCTCTCTGTGTGGGCAGCAGGGGGCTGGAAGTTTTGAGCTCTTGATATGAGAGACTCAAGCTGTTCCGCAGGGCTCTCTGCTTTCTTGATGGCCAATGTTTTTGAACTTCAGTGTTCACTCATTGCCTTGGGATTGTAGATGGTCATGACAGGATGGGGTCTCCAGGGATCTCTGCACTGACCTTTCCCTGTTGTTAGCATGGAATCCGAGGCATAGGGAGGGATAGCCCCCAGGCCAGTGCTGAGATAGGGCCAGAAGCCTTGTCCCCTGATCCCTGTGGCTTGTTTCCCACCACCTCTTACTGTGTTAGGGGAGTCATATACAAAGCTCTTTGGCTGTATGCAGTGTCTCTGGAGACTCATCAAGCACCAGGAAAGAAATGGCTTCAGCAACTAATTTTTGTCTGAAAAGAGGAAAACAATAAAGACCTTAAGAGAGAAATAAACTTGGAGGCTTGGTGAAGAGAAAAAATTAAAGAAAAACTGCCAATTGCCGGCAAGAAAAACGAAGAAAGCATGCAAACACTGGAAAGAGTAGGTGAGGAAAATGAAACAACAAAATAAAGAGCTATTTATTCAAGAATTCCTGTGACTGTGACCAGGTCAATCACGTCCTCAAAAACCATCCATAGTTCCCCACTGGCTGGAGGACAGAAGCAGAGACTTGGAATCTTTGAGTTAGGAGCATGTCTAGTTGGTGCATATATGACTCAATCCACATTGTTTAATTTTAAAATATAGGGTTTTTAAAATTTATTTTTGGTGGGGGCAGGGAGACAGTCTCACTCTGTTGCCTAGGCTGGAGTGCAATGGTGCGATCTCAGCTCATTGCAACCTCTGCCTCCTGGGTTCAAGCGATTCTCCTACCTCAGCCTCCAGAGTAGCTGGGATTACAGGTGCAAACCACCATGCCCAGCTAATTTTATATTTTTAGTAGAGACAGGGTTTCACCATGTTAGCCAGTCTGGTCTCGAACTCCCGACCTCAGGTGATTCGCCTGCCATGGCCTCTCAAAGAGCTGAGATTACAGGTGTGAGCCACCATGCCCAGCCAAAAATATTTTTTTGAGTGCCCAAAGAAATACATATTGGATTAAGATGGTGAATAGGAGGTAGGACTAGCTTGCAGTTCCCACTCAGATGCACAGAGCAGCATGTGGAGACTCACATCATGAACTTTTGCTCCAAGAACTACCACAGGGACAAACCAGGAAAGCTGAGAGAATGCACAGAACCTTTAAAGGAACTGGATCACTGCTACAGTCTCTCTGAGATGCAAAAAACTGTGAGTCTGCTTGTTTTCTCAGTGGAGAAACTCATGGTCACTGGCTGTCTGGAAATAGACTCGGTGCTGTTAGAGGGGCAAAGTGGGAGTGAGACCAGTCTCTGGGACTGCAGGCTGCATGGAAGAGGGGTGAGACCTGTGACTGCCAGCTTTCCCCCCATCTCCTGGCAACCTGTATAAGTCAGCAGACCACAGCCATAATTCCCCTGGGAATATAAGTCCACTGGACTTGGAACCACATCCCCATCCCCCAAAGCAGCTGCAGCAAACCCTGTCCAAGGAGAGGCTGAGCTCAGACATGCTTCTCTGTATCTCTACCTGCCCTGGTAGCCAAAGACAAAGGTCATAATCTCCTGGGAGCTCTATGGCCCTGCCCACTGACTGAGAAACCTGAATACTTAACTAGGCACTGGAGGCAAGTTTGCATCCTCCCTGTAGGACCGCAACAGATGTGTCTTTGAAAGCGCCACCTCCTGGCTGGAGGCCTACCAACACAAAAGCAGCACACTCAACAAAAATACAACCAAGGACCCTCACAGAGTCCATTTTACCCCCCTCCTACCTCCACTGGACCACGGCTGCAAGACCTGAAGATGGATCACATCACAGGACTCTTTGCAGACACTTCCCAGTACCAGCCTGGAGCCCAGTAGCTCCACTGAGTGGCTAGACCCAGAAGAGCAAAAACAATCACTACAGTTTGGCTCTCAGGAATCCTCATTCCTAGGGTAAGAGGGAGAACACCACATGAAGGGAGCACTCCACAGGACAAAAGAATCTGAACAGCAGCCTTTGAATTCTAGGTCTTACCTCTGACATAGTCTACCTAAATGAGAAGGAACTAAAAACAATCTGGTAATATGACAAAACAAGATTCTTTAACACCCTAAAAATCTCATACCAGCCCATCAGCAATGGATCCAAGCCAAGATGAATTCTCTGAATTGCCAGAAAGAGAATTCAGAAGGTCGACTTTTAAAAAATTTTATTTTATTTTAAGTTCCAGAATACATGTGCAGGACATGCAGGTTTGTTACATAGGTAAATGTGTGCCATGGTGGTTCGCTGTACCTGTCAACCCTTCACCTAGGTATTAAGCCCTTCATGCATTAGCTATTTATCCTGATGCTCTCCCACCCACTACCCCCACAACAAGCCCCAATGTGTGTTGTTGCCCTCTCTGTGTCCATGTGTTCTCATTGTTCAGCTTCCACTTATAAATACAGTGTTTGGTTTTCTGTTCCTGTGTTAGTTTGCTGAGGATAATGGTTTCCAGCTTCATCCATGTAGAATATCAGTTATTAAGCTAATCAAAGACCAGAGAAAGGTGAAGTCCAGTTTAAAGAAATCAAAAACATAACACAGGATATAAAAGGAAAATTCTTCAGTGAAATAGATAGCATAAACAAAAACAATCACAACTTCTGGAAATCAAGGACACACTTAGAGAAATGCGAAATGCACTGGCAAGTCTCAGCAACAAAATCAAACAAGTAGAAAAAAAAAAAAACACAGAGCTCGAAGACAAGGCTTTCTAATTAGCCCAATCCATCAAAGAAAAATAAATAAATTTTAAAAATAAACAATACCTCCAAGAAGTCTGGGACTATATTAAATGTGTTCCTGAGGAAGAAGAGAAATCTAAAAGTTTGGAAAACATACTTGAGGGAATAATCAAGGAAAACTTCCCTGGCCATGCTAGAGATCTAGACATACAAATACAAGAAGCTCAAAGAACACCTGTGAAATTCATCACAAAAAGACAATCACTGAGGCACACAGTCATCAGGTTATCTAAAGTCAAGAGAAAGGAAAGAATCTTAAGAGGTATGAAGCAAAAGCATCAGGTAACCTCTAAAGGAAAACCTATCAGATTAAAGCCAATTTCTCAGAAAAAACACTACAAGCTAGAAGGGATTGGGGTGCTATTTTTAACCTCCTTAAGCAAAACAATGATCAGTCAAGAATTCTGTATCCAGCAAAACTAAGCTTCATAAATGAAAGAGAGATACAGTCTTTTCCAGACAAACAAATGCTGAGAGAATTTGCTACTACCAAGTCAGCACTACGAGAACTGCTAAAAGGAGTTCTAAATCTTGAAACAAACCCTTGAAATCCTAGAATCTCCTTAAAGCATAAATCTCACAGGACCTATTTAACAATAACCCAATGGACAATTAACAAGGTATTCAGATATATAAGAAATACACGATGAATAGAATAATACCCCACATTTCAAAATGAACATTGAATGTATATGGCCTAAATGCTCCACTTAAATGGATATGGCAGAATGGATAAGAATTCACCAACCAAGTTTCTGCTGTCTTCAGGAGACTTACCTAACACAAAAGGATTCACATAAATTTAAGGTAAGGGGGTAAAAAAAGATATTTAATGCAAATGGACACTAAAAGTGAGCAGGAGTAGCTATTCTTATACAAGGCAAAACAAACTTTAAAGCAACAGCAGTTATAAAAGACAAAGAGAGACATTATATAATGATAAAAAGATTAATCCAACAGGAAGGTATCACAATTATAAATATATATGCAACTAACACCAGAGCTCCCAAATTTATAAAACAATTGCTACTAGACCTAAAAATTCGGTAGATGGCAACACAATAACAGCAGGGGACTTCGATACTTCACTGACAGTACTAGACAGATCATCCAGATAGAAAATCAACAACAAAAAAAGGACTTAAATCATACCCTACAACAAATGGACTTAACAGATATTTACAGAACATTTTACCCAACAACTGCAGAATATACATACTCATCAGCACATGGAACATTCTCCAAGATGGACCATATGATAGGCCACAAAACAAGTCTCAGTAAACTTAAGAAAATTGAAATTATATCAAGTACTCTCTCAGACCACAGCAGAATAAAATTGGAAATCAACTCCAAAAATAACCCTCAAAATCATGCACATTTAGAAATTAAATAACCTGCTCCTGAATAATCATTGGGTCAACAATGAAATCAAGATGGAAATTAAAAAATTATTTGAACTGAAAGATAATAGTGACACAACCTATCAAAACTTCTGGGATACAGCAAAAGTGGTGCTAAGAGGAAAGTTCATAGCATTAAATGCCTACATCAAAAAGTCTGAAAGAGCACAAATAGACAATGTAAGGTCACACCTCATGAAACTGGAAAAACAAGAACAATCCAAACCCAAACCCAGCAGAAAATAAGAAATAACAAAGGTCAGAGCAGAACTAAATGAAATTGAAACAATAAAAACAATACAAAAGATAAACAAAAAAATGGTTCTTCAAAAAGATTAATAAAATTGATAGACCATTAGTAAGATTAACCAAGAAAAGAAGAAAGGAGATCCAAATAAGCTCAATTAGAAATGAAAAGGGAGATATGAAACTGATACCACAGAAATACAAAAGATTATGCAAGGCTACTATAAACACCATTACATGCATAAACTAGAAAATCTAGGGGAGATGGATAAATTCCTGGAAATATACAACCTTCCTAGATTAAACCAGGAGGATACAGAATCTCTGAACAGACCAATAACAAGCAACAGGATTGAAATAGTAATATAAAAATTGCCAACCAAAAAAGTCCAGGACCAGATGGATTCACAGCTGAATTCTATCAGACAGTAAAAGAAGAACTGGTACCAATCCTGTTGACACTATTCCAAAAGATAAAGAGGAAATCCTCCCTAAATCACTCTATGAAGCCACTATCACCCTAATACCAAAACCAGGGAAGGACACAACAAAAATAGAAAACTATAGATCAATATCCCTGATGAAAATAGAGACAAAATTACTAGTGAATTGAATCCAACAGCATATCAAAAAGATAATCCACCATGATCAAGTGGGTTTCATACCAGGAATGAAGGGACAGTTTAACATACGTAAGTCAATAAAACATACGATAAACCACATAAACAGAATTAAAAACAGAAATCCCATGATCATCTCAATAGATGATGAAAAAGTGTTTGACAAAATCCAGCGTCCCTTTATGATTAAAACTCTCAGCAAAATCAGCACTGAAGGGACATACCTTAAGGTAATGAAAGCCGTCTATGACAAACACACAGCCAACATTATACTGAATGGGGAAAAGTTGAAAAAATTCCCTGTGAAAACTGAAACAAAACAAGGATACTCACTTTCAACACTTCTATTCAACAAAGTACGGGAAGTCCTAGTCAAAGCAATCAGACAAAAGAAAGAAATAAAGGGCAACCAAATAAGTAAAGAGGAAGTAAAACTGTCACTGTTTGCTAATGATATGATCATGTACCTAGAAACTCCTAAAGACTCATCCAAAAGGCTCTGAGAACCGGTAAATGAATTCAGCAACATTTCAGGATACAAAATTAATATACACAAATCAGTAGTTCTGTTATACACCAGCAGCAACCAAGCTAAGAATCAAATCAAGAACTCAGCCCCTTTCACAATAGCTTCAACAACAACAAAAAAGAAAGAAAATACTTGAGAATAAACCTAACCAAACCTAACCTAATAGACCTCTATAAGGAAAACTACAAAACGCTGCTGAAAGAAATCATAGACGACACAAACAAATGGAAACACATCCCAGGCTCATGGACAGGTAGAATCAATATTGTGAAAATGACCATACTGCCAAAAGCAATCTACATATCCAGTGCAATTCCCATCAAAATACCACCATCATTCTTCATGGAACTAGACAAAACAATCCTAAAATTCATATGGAATGAAAAAATATCCTGCATAGCCAAAGCAAGACTAAGCAAAAAGAATAAATCCGGAGGCATCACATTACCTGACTTCAAACCATACCATAAGGCCATAGTCACCGAAACAGCATGGTACTAGTATAAAAATAGGTATATAGACCAATGAAACAGAACAGAGAACCCAGGAAAAAAGCCAAATACTTACAGCCAATTGATTTTCAACAAAGAAAACAAAACATAAAGTGGGAAAAGGATACCCTGTTTAACAAATGGTGCTGGGATAATAGGCAAGCCACATGTAGAAGAATGAAATTGAATCCTCATCTCTCACCTTGTACAAAAATCAACTCAAGATGGATCAAAGACTTAGATCTAAGACCTGAAAACATAAAGATTATAGAAGATATCATCTGAAAAACCCTTCTAGACTTTGGCTTAGGTAAAGACTTCATGACCAAGAACCCAAAAGCAAATGCAACAAAAACAAATGTAAACCATTTAATTAAACTGAAAAGCTTCTGCACAGTAAAAGAAATAATCAGCAGAGTTAACAGACAATCCACACAGTGGGAGAAAATCTTCACAATCTATACATCCAACAAAGGACTAATATTCAGAATCTATAAAGAACTCAAACAAATCATCAAGAAAAAAAAATCAAAAAGTGGTGAAGAACATAAACAGACAATTCCCAAAAGAAGATAATCAAATGGCCAACAGCATATGGAAAAATGCTCAACATCACTAATTATCAGGGAAATGGAAATCAAATCCACAATGCAATACCACCTCACTCCTGCAAGAATGGCCGTCATCAAAAAAATCAAAAAATAATAGATGTTGGCATGGATGTGGTGAAAAGAGAACACTTTTACACTGCTGATGGGAATGAAAACTAATACAACCACTATGGAAAACAGTGTGGAGATTCCTTAAAGAACTGAAAGTAGATCTACCGTTTAATCCAGCAATATCACTACTAGGTATCATCTACCCAAAGGAAAAGAAGTCATTATACAAAAAAGATACTGGCACACACAAGTTTATAACAGCACAGTTTGCAATTGCAAAAATATGGAACCAGCCCAAATGCCCATTAATCAATGAGTGATATATATGCATCACATTGTGTGTGTGTGTGTGTGTGTGTGTGTGTGTCTACAATGAAATACTACTCAGCCATAAAAAGAAACAAAACAATGGCATTCACAGCAACCTGGGTGGAATTGGGGACTCTTATTCTAAGTAAGTCAGGAGTGGAAAATCAAACATCAAATGTTCTCACTCATATGTGGGAGTTAAGCTATGAGACACCAAGGCATAAGAATGATACATTGGACTTCGGGGACTCAGGGGAAAGGGTGGGGAGTGGCGAAGGATAAAAGACTACACATTGGGTATAGTGTATACTGCTCAGGTGATGGGTGCACCAAAATCTCAGAAATCACCACTGAAGAACTTATTCATGTAACCAAACACCACCTTTTCCCCAAAACCTATTGAAAAAAAAAATTTAAAAAACAAATACTAGTGAAGGTAAAATTCAAATCTGCCTTCACCATCATCCAATACATCCTCTTCCCCAAAAGTAGCTACTATTAACAGTCTGATGTGACTCTTTCTTTAAAAAATTCAATGTATTCACAAATATATTTGAAATGATTTCCAAAGATTGTATTATTCAAATTTATCTCTGATTTATGTATTTATTTTATTTTACTGTTTGAGGCAGGGTCTTGCTCTGTTGCCCAGGCTGTAGTGCAGTGATTCAATCAGGGCTCACTGTAGCCTTATCCTCCTGGAATCAAGTGGTCCTCTCATCTCATCCTCCTAAGTAGGTGGGACAACAGGCATTTGCTACCATTCCCAAGTAATTATTTACTTATTTTGTACAGAGGGAGTCTCACTATGTTGCCCAGGTTGGTCTTGAACTCCTGGACTTGAGCAATCCTCAGACCTCGGCCTCCCAAAGTGCTGTAATTATAAGTATGAGCCACCATGCCCGGTCTATTTTGTTTTGTATGTAAGAATATATATTTAGTAGTTCTTCTATCTTAATAAATAGGAGTCTGTCTCATTCTTTGTAAACTGATACATAAAATAAATGCAACTTACTATAAAAAGGAGGTAGGCAAAATTTATGTGACTCCTTTCCTTTTAATTCATATCTATGTTGTTTTCAACATTTTACCATTACAAATATTGAAATGGTTACTATTATAGATCTAAATTTATGTTAATGGGTGGTTATTTCTGTAGGACAGATTCCTATAAATAAAGTTGCATATGCATTTCTAATTTTGATACTCTCACTGACAGTAGGAAAATAAAAGCTAATTATCACTGAGCACTCACGATGGGCCAGGTGCTATTCTCAGCATTTCCCATGGATTATCATATTTAATTTCACAATAGCTCTATAATATAGGCACTGTTATTGATGAGAAAAAATAGAGCAAAGAGAGGTTCAGTAACTTGCCTAAAGTCACACAGTGCAGGATGCAATCCCAGGTGGTGTGGCTTCATAGCCCATGTTTCTACTAGTTTGAATTTCTGTCACTTAATGAGAATATCCATTTTCAAGCAATGTAGGCACCACTGGATTAAAATAGCTAGAATTTTATTTATTTTTTACCAATTTAATACAACTTGTATCTTTTTATTTCCACGTATGTGCCCTCGATTGGGATTGAGAATTTTTTCATGTTTATTAGCCATTTACATAAGTCATATTAATTGTCCTCTTATATTCTATGCCTATTTTTTCCATGAGTATTTTTAATAATTGATCACAAGTAGTTTTTGTATATTCTGATTGTTGATCATTTATTATATATATTGCTATATTTTTATTACTCTGTCACTTTTCTTTTAATTTGTTATGTTTTCTCCCACAAAAAGGATATTAAAAATTTTATAATCAAATATGCAAGTCTTTTGTTTATGGTATCAAGAATTTTAAACCTTCTATAGGACAATGTTTCCAACTTAAGGTAAGAAAACTATTTTTTTATACTTATTATAATGCTTTCTAAATTTTGTTTTTAAAACTTTTAATAAATGTGTATTATTCTTATATATAATGTGAATTTAAAAGATAACTTTTTCAATGGTTATTAAATTGTCAAAACTATTTCTTAAACTGTTACTTCTTTTCTAATTGATCTGAAGAAACTCTTATCACAAATTCTCAAATACCACAGATTGAATTCTGGACTCTCTTTTTTGTTCTTTTAATTGATTTGGCCAGTCTTTAGATAATGCCAGGTTTTGAGCAAAATTAATTCTTATATCTCTAGAATATAATGATTTTACTGGTGATAAGACAAGTTGATCTTATTGTATTTCTCATTTGAAATACTCTTAGCGGCCGGGCGCTGTGGCTCAAGCCTGTAATCCCAGCACTTTGCGAGGCCGAGACGGGTGGATCACGAGGTCAGGAGATCAAGACCATCCTGGCTAACACGGTGAGACCCCGTCTCTACTAAAAAATACAAAAAAGTAGCCGGGCGAGGTGGCGGGCGCCTGTAGTCCCAGCTACTCGGGAGGCTGAGGCAGGAGAATGGCGTAAACCCGGGAGGCGGAGCTTGCAGTGAGCTGAGATCCGGCCACTGCACTCCAGCCTGGGCGACAGAGCGAGACTCCGTCTCAAAAAAAAAAAAAAAAAAAAATACTCTTAGCTATGTCTACTAATTTACACTCTTGGCAAATTTTAGAATCAGGTTGTCGAGTTCTACTTTTAAAAATGGGATTTTGATTATAACCTCTGTTTTGTAGAGCAGGAGACAGATCAGAAAGAGGAAGGGGCTTGCTCAAGGTCATGTGTGTAAATAATTTCCTTCTAGGGCAGGCATCCTGTCTTGACCAGTCATGACCCTAAGGACCTCATCTATATCCCTCTCCTCTGGTACCTTGTATCTTCTCTACCCCTGTCCAATGTGCAAACAGCAATGTGCCCTTCAAGACCTTGCCCAAGCCCTGCTTCCTCCTTGATTCCACTCACGCAGCACATGTGCCCCCAGTCCAGTTTGGTGTCCCTCTTCTGTGCCTCCACAGCACTCAACATCCCCCAAAACACCACCTTTTCCACCCCATACTGCCATGGCCTGCTGATGCATCTGCAAGAGTGGGTATAATCTGGAGGCGGGGTCTGGTCTCTTCTCATTGTCTGTTTACTCGTAGCAGTTTGAAACAAAGGAGTCTTGCATTCTGAAACAACTATGGAGAAGCACCTGAACCCAGTTGATGGAGGTCAAATTCTACTTTAGATCCATCTGTGGGAGTCATTGGCAGGTAGATAATGATGATACATTTTGAAAACTGAAAGTCCTTTGTAAAATCACGAATTTTGGTACATACTTTTTTGTTCACAAATATTCCAACTTTCTCTTTCCTGGCCTGTGGAAGAATTGCTGTTCCTTGCCCTGTTGAAGTTAGGCCTGGCAATATATTCTGCTTTAACCAACTAAATAGGAGTAAAAATGGTATGTGTCCCTTCCAGGTGACACTTTTAAAGGCCAGTGTATGGGCCACAGTTTCTCTTTGCTCTGCCCAAGTGATCATGGAAGCACAAGTTGAGATGGAGCCTCCATTGGCACAGCTCCCTGAGTGACCAGGATGAATAGATCACTCTGCCCACCATGGTGTTCCTATAGCATAAGCAAAGCAGTGTGTTTGCTGTCAAGCCACTTGGATCTGGGGATTGCTACCAAAGTGTAGTTTAGCCTGTCCCGACAGAAACTGGGTAATCCAATTGGTCAATGCGGATTCTCTTTTATTAGGAAGCTGAGGAGCATTAAGGATCATTCTGATGCCAACAGCCTCTTGGTTCCTTTAAACACACTTCTTCAAAGATACTTGACTCAGATTTTCTTATACTTTAAACAATTTTTATTTCCCTTATACATTGCTTGTCCTGAAGCCAAAAAGAACCTCTTTAAAATCAAAGCAGAACATTGTTGATTATAAAGAAGTCCTCAGAGAATGTGTCATAGAGAATCATAAATTTGGTTTTACACAAAATGCAAATGGCATTAAATTTACTCTCTGAAGTTCAGCCAGAATGTCTAGTTTATTGATTCCTTAATCCGTCACAGGTATTAGGGGCCCTGCCATATGCCCTACCCAAGGGGTAAGTAGGGGAAGAGGGTAGTCCTGTGTTCAAGGAGATCACATGATAGTTGTTCAAGCAGTTTTTAAACAATGCTGATGGATAAAATGTTAATGCTCTAGGAGAGATTATGTGCAAAGTCATATATATGGAACACAGCGGAAGGTGAACCAGCCTTATTGAGAGAAATATAGAAGATGTCATAAAACAGGAGGCATTTAAGTTAAATTTTGAAGAATTTGCAAAGGTTCAGTAAAGTGTCCAAGAAGGAGATGCATATTCCACGCAATGAGACCAAAATGTGTAAAAACATGACAGTACATGGTTACACCCTCAAACCTGCTAGCCAATGTGTCATGCACACAACCAACTTCCTCTAAGGTCAGGCAGGTAACATGCATAGGTGAAACAAGACAAGCATACTACACCTAGGGATGATGGGACAGTGATGAACTGGCAGCACAAGGGCTGTCTGGATGATGAGTAGTTTATTCTCAGCTCCAGGTCATTCCTGCCCAATCCTAGTCCAACATTCCCAGACCTTCCCTATTCCCTTTTTAGAGAAGCCATAAATCCAGATTTCCATGGAAAATCTTCTGATTTATACTTTGTGAATAAAACAAAACTTGTTCACAGGACCAGGACTGATAATGAAAATATTCAGCAGTTAGTATGGCAGGAGCCCTGAAAAATCAGATGTACACTGAGCATAATCAACAAGTATGGTCTTTGCAGTGAATCTTGGCTCAAATATTATGTTTTGATGGCACACAGTAGCCGACCCTTAGACACCAGTTTGTGAGCCCTGACCCCAAATAGAAAGAGGAGGAACAAGCAGGAGGAGTGGGAGGGTTATGAGAAGAAGAATAGAATCTGGCCACAGTGGATTTTAAATATACTATGTCGGTTGGCTTTTTCTTTGTAACAAAACACTCCCAAAATGCAATAGCTTAAAGCAACCATTTATTTAGCTCATGATTCTGTAGGGCAGCAGTTGGGCTGGGCTGACTCACTCATACATCTGTCATGTCCCATTTAAACCATGCCCCAAAGAGTTAAAGAAACCAGTAAGTAACAAAAATTCTATGGCAGATTAAACAAAAAAAGAAAAAAGAAAGAAATAAAGAAAAAGAAACAACTTGCCGAAGTGCTGAAACTCCCTCCTCCTGTAAGATAACAAAATTAGCTGAAATCAGTTAGAACCAATATAGCCAGCTGAAGTCTGCACAGAACAAGCTTGCTGACATCCCAGCCTGAAATTCCACGACGTTTCATACTAACTCCCGCTGAATCTGCACATAACCCATGAGAATCTGCTCATGCCCAAGCACTTTCCATACCTCCTCTTTCCTTCCACCAATCACCTACTAATCTCTGAATCCACCTCCTAAACCTTTTCTCGTCAAATTACAGACTTTAAGCCAGCACAAGAAGACCAATTTGAACTGGATTCCTATCTCCTTGTTAGTCAACTTGCAATAAAAAGCTTTTCTTCTCTCAGAACCCGGTGTCATAGTATTGGCTTCTAGCACATTGACCAGCGAGTCCCTTTTTCTTGGGACTCCACCAGCTGTCAGGGCTGGTGGTCTAGAGGGGCCTCAGTTAAGGTACTTGTCTCTTGTCCATAGGGTCTCTCATCCTCCAACCAGCTAGTCAAGCTTCGTTAACATGTTACAGGGTTCCAACAGCAGCAAGAGAAAATAATCGCTATTGCCCAGTGCTTTTCAGTTCTCTCTTGTGTCACAATGGCTAACATCCCAGGCAAGTCATGTGGCTGAGCCCAGAGGTAGAAGAGGAGATATGGTGGGGGAAAAGGGACAAAGAAATCAAGGAAGGGTAAGAGTTTGTGACTATGTTTGCCTTCTACTACATTTGCTATTAAGATTGCACAAAGAGGCTGGGCACGGTGGCTAACACCTGCTGTAATCCCAGTACTTTGGGAGGCCGAGGTGAGCAGATCACCTGCGGTCAGGAGTTCGAGACCAGCCTGACCAACATGGTGAAACCCCCACCTGTACTAAAAATACAAAATTAGCCGGGTGTGGTAGCAAGCACCTGTAATCCCAGCTACTCAGGAGGCTGAGGTAGGAGAATCGCTTGAACCTGGGAGGCAGAGGTCGCAGTGAGCCGAGATCACACCATTGCACTTCAGCCTGGGCAACAAGAGTGAAATTATGTCTCAAAAA
>NW_012114821.1:10041030-10106168 GCF_000951035.1 Colobus angolensis palliatus
GAAATTATGTCTCAAAAAAAAAAAAAAAAAAAAGGATTGCACAAAGCATTGAATTATCAAATCAGACTCATAAGAATTAGAGATCTTATTCAGTATCAGACTTTACTAATAGTACAAAATAGCTATTCTGCTTTTATGCAACATGCAGATCAAGCATGAGAAGTCTTGGACCACCAGTGCTACATCTTGGGCCCTTTTGCATCACATCAGTATGTGCCCTGATGTATAACACATGGGACTTCCAAGTGATATATATCGTTCATCACTGACCCAAGGGGAACTTTTAAGCCTGAAATGAATCCATTTTATACTCTGATAATTAAATACCCCAAACTGACACTTTCTAGCAGGCCATGCCCCAGAAATCTATAAATTTCAGGTTTGTTTACCACACCAACTGATTAAGTATATCCTACTGAAAGAATTCTATTGATAAGAACTCTCTTATTATCATTCTATCAGTAAAAACCATCAGAAATTTGAATAGAATATTTCCATATTTGACCAGGATAACTCCTTTTTTCCCCTAATTTCTCCTTCTCCTCTTCTTCCTGCTTCTCTTCTCTCTCTTCTTATTCCTCCTGCTCCTCCTTTGCTTCCTCTTCCTCTTTCTTCTTTCTTTTACTTTCTTTCCTTTTTTCTTCTTTCTTTCTTTCTCTTTCTTTCTTCTTTCTCTTCCTCTCTTTTTCTGTCTTCTTTCTTTTTTTCTTTCTCTTTTTTCTTTCTTTCTCTCTTTTTCTTTTCTTTCTTTTTCTTCTTTCTTTCTTTCTCTCTTTTTCTTCTTTCTTTCTTTTTCTTTCTTTCCTTTTTTCTTCTTCTTCTTCCTCCGCCTCATCCTCCTCCTTCTTCCTACTCTCCTTCTCATTCTTCTTCATCACCTCTCCTTGAAATTATCCAGCTTAAAAAGGATAGTTAACAGATTAGCTGCTAATCTTTCTCTTCCCAACCATACTTTGGATTTTCACCTTTAATATGAACTTTTGTAACAAAACATCCAAATATTTGGAGCCATTTATTTTCTCCCTTCACCATGTGTATGTGTTTATGCTATGCTTATACACAAGCATGGGGATTACTTATCATTTTTGGATAAGGAACTATCCATTTGGATGCCTTTAATTTCTGTGGAGCCAGAATTCCATCTACAGAAAGAATCTTATTTCATGTTTCTGCATAAAGTATCAGGTAACTGTGGGATGGTTTTCCCTGGCAGGAGAAATGGGATGTTAGAGAAGAAAAAGATAACTTGTTATTTGAACTAGAACTTCCATAATGGGTTTCAGAAGGGATTCCAAAATATTCTAGGTCCAGTGTACCCTTCTCTTGGAAGTCTCACTTGCATTATCAATACAAATGAACAGGATTATTGCTAATATTTCTTCCCAAACTAACATTTATTTGATGAGGTTTAGGGTAGTTTAATAGGAAGTGCCAAACACATATTTAGGAAGAGTGGAATGAACTTTGACTTAGTTGGATGTTTCTGATGCCCTATGCAGAACATGTTGTCTCTAGAACTCTTGTGTAAGATTATATCTTGAACATTGGGAACATACACTCCCTCACTTGGCCTAGAGAATTCTAGAAAACTACACTGTGATCCAAAGATGGCAGGATATCAAGGCCATTTGAAAGGTTCAGGTTCTTCTTTTTTTCAACTGCTTGCTACTTATCCTAGTAAAATGCAAAGATGTGTGGGCGCATGATATTCTGAACACATCAAAAATAAAGTGGAAGTGGATGGTCAACCTAAAACAGTAAAAGAATGGCTCTATACAGGTTCTGAAGCATCAAGTAAAAAATAGCTACCATGCAAATCAAACAAAAAGAGCCAAGGTCAGTGTTTTACAGAAAGATACAAATGAGTCTATACTTTCCAAAATGGAAGTATTCACTGGTGTACAATAAAGGCCGAAGCTGCAGGATCCTTAGAGATCAATGGGTCAGTGCTTCCTACAGAGTGGTATATGGGGTTGATGTTATGGTACACAAATAAACTTTTTATTTTCATAATTGTATGTTTATTTTAATGAGTGCAATAAATATCTATTTTTTGTTTTGGGGAGTTTTTTCTTTATTTTCACTTTTTTACTAGCCACCATTCAATCTGTCTTCCATTATCACCTTATTCTCCCTATTGGAGAATTTTGTGTCATCCTGAGGATCATTGGCCACCTATGGAAGTCAAATGGACCAGATTTTCATCCTCCTCATACCTGTCACAAGGTAGGCAGGGTGCAAGAGTGACTTGAGGTTGGTCAACCAAACACTGTCCCCATGATTTTGAGTTCTGAGCAGATAGATGACATGGTGACATGGGTGTCTGACAGCCACATTCACTGCAGTGACAGTGGTGTGGCAGTGGTGCTTCGCAAAGACCAGAGTGCTCATGCTATGGGACCACTGCAGTGATTTTGCTGTCTGGTCAACCAGGACAACTTCAACTCCTACTGTCTTCAAGCCTGATCTTCTAGCCTCCTAAAGTTACCTGAGCCCTGAGAATCTCTCCAACAAGATCTCCCTCTGCTTAAGATGGCCGGAAGATTTTCAATTGCTTTCAACCAAGGACCCTCTGACTGACAGTGTGAATTAGAAAACATGTAATTAGCAAATCAAAGCCATGATTTTACGGATATTATTCTTTCATAAATGACAAAGTCTTAAAACAGGGTTGATTTAAATTAACTGGAAAGAAAAGCTTTAAGAGAACCGTGGTGTGTGATTACAAGAAAACAGTGATTATTAGGAAGACAGTGAACTGGCTCAATTCCTTCATTTTACAGAAAATGAATGTGGGTCCCAGGGAGGCTAACAGACACCAGAAAGTCCCCAGTAGCTCAGCTGCAGACCCTACCCAGCTTCAAGTTCCCTTACTCCATATGGATCTCATAATCTACCCATGAGTGAGGGACAGAGCCCAGCTCCCACACTCAGGGTCCTGCCCCATCACACAGCCGGGATCATCTTGGGTTCTAAATTCACAGAGGCCTAGGTCAGCAGCCAGCACTTTCATCCTTAATAACTTTTTTAAAAAGCCTTCTTTTTCCTGTTTATTTTCTTTTATTTTTTGTCTTCAAACTTGGTATTGATGAGCCTGACAGCACAGAGCACATGTACCACAAATATTCTGTTTTACATTGAGTCATTCCGCGCTGAGAAATAACACCCCTCCCCACACAGAAGTTCTAAACAGATTAATTGTGATAGTTTTATTCCTCAAGAAACTGCACACTCTAGCCCATCAATAACCCCCTTGAAAGCAATAACCTTCTGTGAAAACACCCAGAACCCCTTGACCTGTGGCTCAATGAGAGAACTGTTGTTTTTCTGAAGCCATCTCATCAGTATGACTCAGGAGTGCAGTAATTAGTCCGACCAGGGAATAAAGTCCTGTTTCCTTTACATTTAAAAATCAACTCTTGAAATAATTTTCCACAAGAAGCCAACAGAGACCTATCCCTTTATATTAACTACCAACTGAAGCATTCCCCAGCGGCATTTCTCCATCCTGGTCCATGCCAATTACAGCATCGAAACCTAGAATGAAGTGAAAATTGTCCATGTGGGAGGCAGGGCTCCACGGTGGAAAGGAGAAGAGATTGGAGTGACATAATCTTGGGTTCTAACCTTAGCCTTGTGGCTGAGTGGTGCTTGGGCGGACAGTTGGACAGAGGAAGGCATCCCAGGCAGAGGGAAGAACACGAATGGAGCCATGGAACACAAAACCATGTGGGGAGAAGAGTGAACTTCAGGAAGGGGGAATGTGTCTGGAGAGCAGGGCATGAGGGGTGTCTGGAGGCAGGAGACTGGGGCTGCAATTGATATTAAGCAGACAAGATTTTATCTGGGAGGCTGTGTGGGGTATGAAGAGAGCACTGTTGTGCAGTCAGACAGATCTGTGTTGGAGGTCTAGCTCTGCTACTTTCCAGCTATGAAACTGGGATAACAAAGCTTCCTTTGTAGAGTTACTTTGTGACTTAGAGCTATTGCGTGCAAAGACTGTAGCACCATGCCTGGCTCAGAAACATTTTCTCATAAACAGTTGCTTCCTTGAGGAACTGAGTGGCCATTGAACGTATCCCTTGTGGTGTTGAAAGGTCTTCCCACCAATGCATGGAGCGTAGATTTACAGAAAACACCTCAAAAAGGCAAACAGTTCGAGGTCATTGCACTTTACTGGCTGAGGAAGAGCCTGGGGCAAAGCAGTGGATGGGGGCGCAGTTGGTACAGGGAGGAGGGGCAGATGCAAGAGGTATTTGTTAAGTCAAAAGTACGGGTTCTGGCACTGATTGTATGTGGCAAGGAGAGCATTGGTTGGGGAGGGGGGTGCGGGTTAGGAGTAGCAAGAGTTCAGGATGATTGCCAGATTTTGCATGAATAATGGGTCCACAGTGCAGCCCCCAGCAAAGATGTAGAATGTGACTGGGTATGATGGCTTGTGCTTATAACCTCAGCATTTTGGGAAGCTGAGGCAGGGGGACTGCTTCATCCCAGGAATTTAAGACCATCCTGGGAAACACAGTGAAACCCCATCTCTACCCAAATAAAAAATTAGCCAGACATGGTGGTGCATGCCTGTAGTCCTAGTTACTTGGGAGACTCAGGTGGGAGGATCACTTGAGCCGAGGAGGCAGAGGTTGCAGTGAGCCATTGCACTCCAGCCTGGGTGACACGGTGAGACCCAGTCTCAAAAAAAAAAAAAAAAGAATGTAGAATGTCAGAAAAGAAGAAACAGTTGTTGTAGATAGAGGTTGATTCTCAGGTAGAAGCTAAGCCAAAACCAGAACCAGAAGGAAAAATATAATTAAATTCCTGGGTTATTTACCTACATTCAGTTGAAAATTCATGTATTTTTTTTATTTTTTTAATATACAGAGACAAAACATCATAATGAAAGAGCACTGAACTTGGATTCCCAAGACCAGGCATGCAAACTGTGTCTACCTCCTAACTACTGTGTAATTTGGGGGAAATTGCTAAGGCCGTGTGAGCTTCAGTTTTCTAGTCTGTAAAGTAGGGATAATGACAATCAGTCCTGCCACCCCCGTCAGCTGAAACACAGCGTGCAATGTCCAGGACTTCTCACCAACCACAGGCTTGTCCTCATGGTCTCGGTCCCTAGTGCAAAGACTATTCCAACATGGGGCTCTTCCTGTGGCACCTTTCAATGGTGTGATTCGGAGGGTCATGGATGCTCCTGTGTGCTGAGAAAGCAGGTGCGGAGTTCCACATTCTCCTGGATGCCTTCCATGACAGGGCTCGCTGAGAGACTCGGGAGTGGGGACAGCACGCTCCTTTGTGGGAACACACAACACTCCCTGCCATCTGCCTGAGGCAGGGAGAAAAGAAGACAATGTTCTGTCCTCAGCAGGAACTGGCACTATCCGAAAGAGATGGAATAAGAAGATCTGTTCCATTTCAAGCCCAAGAGAATGACCACTGATAGCTGTCCTCAGGCCTCACTGAAGCCTGGATGAGAGGGAAGGTGGAAGAAAATTTTAGTAGGAAGGAAATAAATATGGAGGCTTGGGGGAGAGAAGGAAGGGAGGGAGGGAGGGAGACATGGCTGGAGGAAGACAGGAAGGAAGGAAGGAGTGGGAGGAAGGGAGGCAGGAAAGGAAGGAGAAGAGGGAAAGAAGCCTACCATTCTTGAGCTGATCCAATGCATTAGGTAAGGTCAAGCTTTTTCATGCTCTTTGTCATTTAATTCCCACAACAACTCTTATTTTACAGGTAAGTAAAAGTTATGAGGCTGAGGCTAAGAACAGTCAAGTGCCTTACCCAAGGTTAAATGGATTTTCTGAGCCACAGCCTGTCTTTTCCACTAAAACATGCCACTTCCCTTTCTGGTCCTCTATGTACTCAGAGTGTGAGTAAAGTCCTGGGGGAACTACAAAGTTAGACACCATGAAGAAGGGCACAGCATCCCATTGGAAACACGGGATACCTCGTGCTCTTCTGGGCCAGTCTCACCTGTTGGTCTGCTGTACTCAGTTCTGGGCTATGCCAGAGAGGAGAGAGGAGCCCTGATAACCTGACAGCCAGAGCAGGGCAGGCAGGGAGGTGATGGGTTTCCAAATCAAGTCCTGTGATTGAAGAGACTGGGAGCACTTGGCTGTAGAAGTGACCACCAGTAAGGACAGGCAGCTGTCTTGAGCCAGTTGCTGTCCTGAAGTGGAGATGGACATGATCGCAGTTCCAGAGGCCTGAGCCCAGAGAGCTGCAACTTTTGTTTCTCATGGAGCTGGGCAACCTTCCTCCAGACCAATAGTCTGGCTCATTTTCTTTTTTTTTTTTTTTGAGATGGAGTTTTGATCTTGTCACCCAGGCTGGAGTACAATGGCATGATCTTGGCTCACTGCAGCCTCTGTCTCCTGGGTTCAAGCAATTATGGAGCCTCAGCCTCCCAAGTAGCTGGAATTACAGGTACCTGTCACCACACCTGGCTAAGTTTTGTATTTTTATTAGAGACAGTGTTTCACCATGTTGGCCAGGCTGGTCTCGAACTCCTGACCTCAGGTGATCCACCTGCGTCAGCCTCCCAAAGTACTGGGATTACAGGAGTGAGCCACCGCACCTGGCCAAAGGACTGCTACTGCTCTTTTTCGAAGTGTTATTCTTTAAAAATTTGTACAGTGTTTGTTTAGAGAGACAGATCTCTGAGGGTCATTCAATAACCAGGAAACACTGGTTTCACTATGCCAAGACCTAGTGAGTCTCTTCTGGACACAAATGTGTGCAAAACTAAGTCAAGGCAGTCTGGAAACCAGCCATAGTTATTCACACTTGTCCCTCACTGGGAGCACATTATTAACACTCTTTCTTCAGTCACATGGGGTAAACTCCCCACCCTCAAGGAGTTCTGATTAGTAAATTGACCTCCATCTCCTTGTATTCTTATTGCTCAAAACCTAGATGGTCTCCAAGGCAAGTACTAGTGGCCCACCCTTAATCCAGTTGCACCTGCTCATGCTCTAGGATTCAGCTCAGCTGGCATCTCTTTGAGGCACCATTCTTCGCTCTCTCGGCCAGGTGAGGTTCTCCTTGTTGCTTCCATAACACCATCCCTCAATGTGTTCTCTCCTTGTATTGCAATGATATTTAGATGTGCCTGCCTCCGTCACAAGACTGGGAGATATGTATTATTACCACCATCGCCCCCAGTTAAGAGGCAAGGCTGTTGGGGCTCAGGGAAATTAAGTCTCTTCCCTAAGGTCACAGAGCTAGTGTGTAATAGAGCTAAGATTTAAATCTACCTCACCTCGGTTTCACTCCAAAGCTTGTAATGTTTTTTGTTCATTTCAAACTGTTTCTACAACAAATAGATTTCTAAAGTGCCTCTACAGAAAATGTGTTTTCTCTAAAATGAACCCCAAACTGGACACTTGTGAGTGCTCCCAAGGGTCTTGAGGTGATGGAATAGTCTGCCTTTCAAAGAGAATGATCTTATAATTTACAAGTTTGCCTCTCAATTAACTGAGCACTGTGGCTCTTTATTTAATGTTATTTCTACATAATCTAATTTCGGCTGCAGGTTGATGGACCCATAGGGAGTTACTGCTAGTTCAGTTTCAAACGAATTCAGCAGCATTCCCAGGTTATTGGTTGTTAATGGGATCACCCAGCTGTTTTTATTTCCTCCCAATCCTTCTCGAGGTGACTACAGAGGAGAGGACAAAAACGGACGTGATGGGACTCACTTTTAGATCACTGGGACTACTGAGCTCTCCCTCTGCCAGCTTCCTGGCCACACTGGGTTCCATGCCCTAGAAAACCACCTGGTCATAGCCAGAGCCAGCATGGCCCATACTATTATTCATCCAAACACACTGAGCATCTGGTGTGCCCAAGGCACTATTCTGGTGCAGTTGGAGACACCGAGATGGATCAAGTATGGTGTGAAGGAAAAATATAAATGGGTTGGGTTAAATCACTAAAATCAGTAAAACTGAGCTGCGGTTTCCTTGCATGCAGTGTTCATCATCAACATGCTTATCTTCAATTGTTTGTCTGTTTATTCATATAATGTTGACTGAGAATCTGCATCCACCAGATATTTTTCTGAGGATACCTGGGTAATTCCAATCTTGTAGGCTCATGGTCTCATAAGGGATATAGACAAATTAATAGGCAGCAATAGTTCAGAGTAATTGGTCAACAACAGGGAAGTATGAAACACCATGAGAACACAAAGGAACCATTCCTCTTCAGGACTAAGAGGTCAGGCAAATCTTCCTAGAGGATTTTACGGTTCAGTTCTGAGTTAGCCCTGAATACGAACAGAGGCCAGCCAGAACACAAATAGCAGTCTCCCAGAGGTAGGAGAGAAGGAAAATTTTAGTCAAAAGGAACAACAACATGAGCAGATATGCAGGATGAGAAAAAGTAAGTCATCTTGGGAAAGTATGATGGTGTATATGTTTTGAGTGGAGTTCAAGTAAGGATAATAGTGAAGAGGGAGGGGTATAGAGAAGAGGAGCATGTATGAAATATAAAGGGTCTTGAAAACCTGGAAAAGGGGATGGATTAGACTTCAACCTGTAGACACCAGAGAGTGGAGGTTCCCAGAGATGCGTGAGGAGCAAATGTGGTCTTTCTGCAAATCACCCAACTGTTCTATGTAGACTTGATTCAGGCCTGGAAAAATTAGAGCCTGGGGCAACTGAATCACAATTGTGGCCAGAACTATTGGGGAAACAATAAAGAGGGAGATAAGAGGAGCCCATCTGAAGGAAAGTTGGGAATAAGTGCCAGCAGAACTTGATAGAAAAGAAATGAGTTCATGTAACTGCAAGCATTAGGCTTTTAGAAAACTACAAAGTAGAAAAGCAAATGCAGTTCACTTTAAAGCCCAGATTTCCACATTGTATGAATTAATGACACCTAAATTAATGATGTTTTTCTATATTGGGATATTAGATCAAAGTCATTTTACTCAAGATTTTATAAATGCAATAGTATTTGAAAAAGAAAGAGTTTGGAAGAATAATAGCACAAGATAGCTTTGATTGTAGGCTTTGGGGTGAATCAGGATATGGTAGGTCACAGGACACTTCCCCAGATGATGACAGACAAGGTAATGAGTGGCTTTCACTTTAATGAGGGCCAGAGCTTCATTTTCAAAGGGTTATTAAATTAGGCTTCACTGATGGCATATTTAATTTGCTTTAGAAAGGTAAAAAATGGTTTCTCAAAGGCATGGGGACACAAAGTTCGATGGTCTTTTCCATGATACTCCACTCTTGACATGGCCTCAGAGCTGGCGATTAGCTACAGGAGGCAGAATGCCTTACAGATTTTTTTAAAGCATGAAAAGTCTTCATTCTAGAACAGGTGATGTTTCACGTTTTCTGAAAATCACACTCCAGGTTTTGTGCTCCAAATGTGTGAGCAGAAGTGGAAGAACACACTGTCTGGAGGCAGGCCAGCATGGCTGGAAACACCTGCTTTTGTGTAAGCCAGCTGCACAAGTTTGGGGAAAATAACTTAGTCTTTCTAGTATGTTGCTTTGTCTGTGAAATGAGGCTGATGATGATAGCTCACCTTGCAGGGCAACTGTAAAGCTCATATCAGAGCATTCCTTCCTCAATTCCCTGACACAGAATTTTGTTTTCTGCACAAGATGAGGAGGATAAATCCTGACCTGCCTGCCTTGCAGGTTGCTGAGAGCTCAGGGGACAATGGAGGCTTAGAGTAAAAAATGTGTTTGTGTGAGGTCACAAGACAGAGTAAAAGCTAAGATCAAGGTATTTAAACACTCCATACCCTCTCAATTGTGCCATGATAATTAATGCCCAAGTCCCTGAGACACAAGGGGATGTGTTTTCCTGGTGGCAACGCTCTGGCTTTCCCTTTTGTGCCTTTGGCTAGTTCAGGAATAATTGGAAAGTGAGCCCAGAATCCTCATACACAAACCCTCATGTACAATCCTGGATTCTGAATCCCCACCTCTTCTCCAACTGCAAGCTCCCTTTGGTGAATCTCTCTTCCAACCTCTCCCCAGCAGCTTCTTCCTCCGTGCCCATGTTGCTCTAGGCACCTACCCTCACAAGGGCCTTTGTTATACCTGGATCTCAGGGACCCATGTGAACATTGTTTGCTCCCCTTCAGATGAATGCCTGGAGGGCAGGACTACAGATACAAGACTCCTATCCATAATCCCCCCTGACACTCAGCTCCCGGCCAGCACTGCAGGCACTCAATAGAGCTGCCAGAATTAAATATGTTAAAAGAAACTTGACTTCCAGATTGTCCACTTGACTAACTTAAAATATGCTTTATTTGGAAAAGGTAAGAGGGACATAATTAATGGTCTCTGCCATGATCCAGGCTGAGCTAATGCTGTGATTTGAAAGGGGACTCCTCCTAGATTGCTTACATCCACATTACCCCAACAGCTCTTCCACTCTTCCGGTGCCCAAATCTGGGTCATCAGGAGAGGGTTGATGAAGAGGAAGCACAGGAAGTAAAGCAAACATTTACAACTTAACCTTAATTCTTTAAAATATCCTCAGCAATAAGGTTGGGGATGGGGGTGTTTACTGAAGGCTAGCTAGGGGACAAGCATGTTTGTTTTAAAGATTAAGTGATAATTTTAATAATTAAATGATAATTAAGTATATGAGGCACACAGCAATTCACTTTAGGATATAGTAGGTGCCCAAATAGATGTTACCCTATCTCACCTTCCCTTTTTAGGTACTTTTACCTGGTTATAGCTACCATATTCCCAGAATAATGCAGAGCTCTCTTTCTTTAATTCTTAGTATAAAAAACCACTCTCCATTCTAAATCTTTTTTACCTAGAATTCTAGAATTCTCAGACTTAGTTCAATATAGCCATCCTGTTTTTAGAGCTTTAGAGAGAGTACAGACCAGGTGTGAGTCATTCTATCTTGTGACTTAGTGTGTCTTAGAGTCTGAGTCATAAAATCACAAAGGCACAGAACATTTGGATGGGAAACCAAAGGGAGAAAAAATTAAAGTTTCTCTTGGCACACAATCTTGAATCAAATTTGTAACAGAATGTTGAAACTGAAGGCTCATGGTAAGCCTCATGATAAGCACCAGGAGGTAACAGATGAGAGGTTCAAATCCAGGTCTCCACATGTGGAATTTATGAAGGAAATGTCAGAGGACCTGCCCAAGCAGTAGGGTCCTCTTCCTCATTGTGTTTTTTTTCTTTCTTTTCTTTTCCTTTTTTTTTTTTTTTTTTTGTTGAGGCAGTCTCGCTCTGTCACCTGGAGTGCAGTGGTGCGACCTGGAATCACTGCAACCTTCATCTCCCAGGTTCAAGCAATTCTCCTGCCTCAGCATCCCAAGTAGCTGGGATTACAGGGATTACAGCACCACCACACCCAGCTAATTTTTGTATTTTTAGTAGAGACGGGATTTCACCATGTTGACCAGGCTGGTCTCAAACTCCTGACCTCAAGTGATCTGCCCACCTTGGCCTCCCAAAGTGCTGGTATTACAGCTGTGAACCATCGTACCCAGGCCTCGTTGTGGTTTTAAAGAGTGTTAAGTGAATGAAAGAAGGAAAATTGCTGAGGAGATTTCCTCAGAGATGCAATTATATTTATGGGTGTCACCTCAAGTGTGGTGAGTCTTCCATGGGGTCACCCCAATAGCTTTGGAATGTGTTCCCTGCAATTGAGATCTAACTCCTAACCAGGAAATGCAGTGGGTGGAGGAGGAATGATGTGCCATTTTGGGGGTAAAACCCAAGGCACCTGCTGCTTGGGGATCCACTATTTTTTGGAGCAGGGAACATGGGAATGTTTTCAATGAGTCAGTATGGGATGGAGATGGGTTGAGAGAAAGCCAGGATGCGGACATTTCAATTAATAGGGCTGCCCCAAGTAGGGGTAGGATCCATCATGAAAAACCTGGATTCCTAGAATCTGAGAAGGAGGTGAAGCATCCACTCAAGTCAAGCTGCTTCCATCTGGGTTGGGGGAATGTCAGGGGAGTCCCATGGTAGGATTCATGAAGTGCTCAAGAGTGCCCAGGCCTCTACCAGGTCCTCGGGTGCTAGGGTCGCTGATGAAGGTGGTATCTGCAAGGGACTTGTCCTGTTCTCTTACTTCTTCTCCCTCCCCTCCAATCCTCAAGGAGTCAGAAGGTGCTGAGACGCTTGGGTTCAGGGGTCTATGGAAGCAAAAATTGAGAAACAGAGAAGTGAATCCCCAAATCTCCACCATTCTCTCCATAGGCTTTTAGCCTAAAGACATCTGATGTGGGGAAAGGAGGAAGACTCACTATGAAATCTGGTTGAGATATTGGGCTAATATCTTTGAGCACTCAATTACTGAATCAAGACAGTGGTGGAGACTTAAAATGACTGTAGAACCACCAGTTACCTGAGTCACCAGACAAGTCATGGACTTGCCTTATTTTCATCCAGGGGCAGGAGAAGGTTGAATACATATTAAAGAGATGGCAGGAGAACACAATAAAGATGCATTTTAATCACTCTGCAAGCTGTGCTTTTTCAACCTGCATTTTATAAAACCTTGTCAAGCATCTCTTTTAAGCTCCAGGGAACAAAAATTACTTAGGAATAAGAAATGGTAAATGGTTATCAGTTGTACAATATGCCTTATCATTCACTTAGAATGTGAGAAACATCCCTTGCATTTTCTCTATTTAGTGAGTGTCCTGTCCCCGATTTTTTAAAGGCATGTGACAGATATGTGTCAGAATCTTTACGGTCACCTTGTTATCAGCACCCTCATACCCTCCTGTCAGGAACTTTCACTGTTGCCCTGGGATTCCCATCCAAGAAGGTGTTTAGGAACAGAGTCCTCAAAATTGGGTACAGTAGGATGAGGAAGTTATGGCTTTCCATTGACCACCTTCATCCTGTGCCATTTTAAAGGACTCTGAGCTCTGTAAAATGCTGTAACCTAGATTAGCTAAAACCTCTTGGGTTGCCCCAGTGTATACTTAAGTCTGTTCTCAATGCATAAGCATCAAAACACAAACCAACACACTCACAAGCACACACATACACATCCTCCGAACTACCCCCTTTCTGCCACATCATACATCAACTCCTAAAACCTGGAAGAGAGAGGTAGAGTTCTTCAAAAATATTCTTCCTGAAGGCTATTCAATGTTACAAAGAATAGCAATAAATCACATACATCAATGCCCAAATGTCTGAATTTCTTCCCTAATCATTTTTTCCTCAAATTTCCCTTTCCTAAAGCAGCTGTCCTCTCTCTCTCTCCTTACCCTATTGTCTGAAACCCTCACCTCTACTCCATATCTCAACAATTTACATACCCCATACATTGATTAGCTGAAAAAAGCCCAGTCTTTAATCAGATTCTGAGCAGCTGCCCCTGCTCGGACCCTGGCCCACTGAAATCTCTCAGGCAAAGCCAGGCACATCTGGATGGTGGGTGGGGTAGACGGTGGGGTGATCATGAGGACCAACTTGACTTAGTTGCTTTTGATATCTGCCTCTTTCTAGGACACTGGCTTGTCTTTGCCCCTGCAACCCTATTCTGGTACTGGCCAGGGGGCTGATGCTATAGAAGGATAACTTCCAGCTCCCTGTGAAGGAGGCCTTCACATGTGTGGAGGCTCTGAGAGGAAAAGAATGAATAGGACAGATTCCCTGGAACTTTGAATTTGCAGGCAAATTAGTTTGTCACAGTACCTGCTCAAGAAATGTTAGCTTCCTCATCTTCCTTTTCTGGAAGTAAAATGTTGCCAATAACTTTACCAATTTAAGAAAATGAGAATTTTCTTAGGTCCTCAAACACTGGCCTTGCTAACAACCCCATGTTTTCTCTTCCATCCATCTTCCATGCCTCACTGAAACACCGAATACACCTGACTGCCCACAATCAAAAGTGTCTGAACATGTGAAAACTCATGAAGGCTGGCAACTTATTTTTAATTTGTACATTGCCTTCAAAAATTACATACACCTTGGCACTCTCAAAAGTCATGCTCCTTTGCCCTCAACTGCAGAATCAGGACTAAATGATAAATTAAAGCCAATGTGTGTGTGTGTGTGTGTGTGTGTGTGTGTTTGTGTGTGTGTGAGTGTGTTTCCATTCCACAAGTGCATCCTAATTTGGGTCTTTCTTATAGAAGCCAGTGATAGAAATGTCTGTAAATTCTTAAGAAAGCAAAAAATTAGAATAAAATAGATTACATTCAAAGATATAAAATTAAGTTGTATTTTATTATTAATGGCAATCTGAATAAAATGTGAGAAGAGGGCACCTGTCTTTCAAGACTTCAAAGGTAATATAAAAAAGCAAGCAAATAAAATATCTATATCCATTTTAAAGCACCAAGACATTAAGAGTCCTATCATTGTTTCTGACAGCCAGGCCAGGGCAAAGGAGAAGGCACACATTTCACAAATGTGGGAATGCTTCGAACAAAACAAAGACAACCTTTCAGAAGAAGAGGCTAAGACCGTGTGAGGAATAGGGTGGAGTTTAAAGGGCTAAGCCCAGGGAACAGGCAGCGGGGCAAGAGCTAGATCTGAAGGGAATTTACAGTGAAGCCACTAGACCCAGATGGCAAATGGGAGTTGGGACCAAGAGAGAGTCCCCAAGGCAATACCATTAGAGGGGTGTGGATGGACCCATGCATGGCAGGCAGGAAATGCATGAGAGTGGTGGCAAATGGGAGACTCAGGTGGCAAATGGGAATTGGGACTGGGAGAGCGTCCCCAAGTAAATGCCATCGGGGGGTCTGGGTGGACTCGTGTATGGCAGGCAGGAAAGATATCAGAGGAGGATGAGTTTGGCTACACTCTTTGGCTCCCAAATTTCCCTATTGCCTATTCCAGATTCCTCTTACCTCTTTGGACCTGCAGGCCCAGATCATCAACCTAGGCAGAGCTGGCTGGGATGACCCAGGACTCCCCACGTGGAATGCAATCAAATCAGCTGTGCCTTATAGGACAAGGGAATGAAAATTTTACACATTACTGCCAACTCAATCCTGAAACAGTGCTATTCTCCTGTCTCTTGCTCAAGAAACTTTCCTGACTCCCCATTAACCAAAGGTTGAAGTCCAAACTCCATAATTTGATTTTCCATTGATCTGAATCATATACATCTTTCCGTCCATTCATTCATTCATAAACACCTATCAGTCACCTGTTATATACCAGGCATTAGGAATAAACATTGAATGAAACACAATGTCTGCTCTCAAGAAGTTCATGGCCATCCCTCAAATAAATGACAATCTGGCCCAAATTCTTTTCCTGGCATAACATCTACCACATGTATGTGAACAGTCCATTCTGGGCCAACAGGTACACTCATGTTATCCCAGTGTGTTGGTTAAAGTTCTGGAGGCAGGTAAATGATGGCTTAAACCCCATGTCTCTTGCTTTCTAGTAAGCTTCTAAATCTTTCTGTACCTTAGCTGCCTTACAAGGTTGAAGTAAGGGTTAAATAATTTAGTGTGGAACTCATACTGAGTGCTCTTACAGAGCAGTTTCTACTGTTACTGTTGTTGCTGTTGTTCATTCTCCTCTCTAAGCCTTGTTTGCAGCCAGCTCTCAGGTGAAAGGGTCTGACCGCCTGCTCTGCCCAAACCCTTCCCAGGCAGGGCCAGCTTGCTCCTCTAGGAACCACTCCTGCTTGAATCGCTCATGATACCTAGGACCTGGACTGTTGTCAGGGGATCACAGATATGGGACTCCACTCCCTGCACGGAGTGTAAACTCTGAGAAGACAAGGAGAAGTCTTAAAATTATGTAGATCCTCCCATGGAAAACCCAGGATGCTATGACCTATGAAATTTGGGACTTGGTAAATAAACCAGCAAATGTGATGTTTCCTAGAATTACAACCTCACGGTGTTTGTCTGCTTTGGCTCATAAATTCCCTGGAGATAAATCCTGCATGTACGCATTGCCCCACATTTTAGTCTTTCCAGCTCATGTCTTGTCTGAGACAGAATGGGGAGAATGCAATGGTTTAGAATAAGTACTGATCTGTCATCCCTAGAGGTGAAGAGCACTAATAAAGTAAGAAGTTGTTGTAATTCTTCTACCACAAAGGAACCCATTATTATTATTATTATCTATATGAAAAATTATTTTCATCTCTACAGTACCTAGCGTGGTATAAAGTAGGTTCTTAGTAAATGGTTTTTTTGCATTTCAAATAAATGATTGACTCTCAGCTTTGAGAGTGTTTCTGTCAAACAAATTTTCTTTCTTAAAGAGTAATAAGTAATTTTTTCCCTTCCTAAATTAATCACAGATGTGTATAAATCAACAGACAATAAGTGGAAAGCAGAAAACAGCAATAAAACAGTCTATCAAATTGAGTTTCTGTGGCAGACGCAGTTGGTTGCCAACAACAATTCTCCTCCCTCTTCTTTGTCCCTAGCAGACCCCCCTTCTTCCAATGATGGGAATGAAAATACTGGGCCCTTACTCTACAGCTTGCCTATGTGAATCTGTTTGAGCCAGTGAGACATAAAGAGAAGTTTCCTGTGTTTGGAGGAGACTTCTAGAAAATATTCCTCTTCACTCCATGATAAAAATATATTTTAAAAACACACACACAAAAGAAGCCAAAGCACTTGTGCCTCCCTTTTGCTTTTGTCGCTGCTATCTTGGGACCATGCATGGCGATATGATTTATACACCAGGAAAGACGGCTCCGAAACAGGAGAATACTTGAGTCCTTGATCACATTGTCAAGCTGCTCAGTCAATACTGGCTGAGTCAGTACTGGGACCACCTGCTTCTGGGCAGCTTGTTGTTGAAAAAAAAAAAGAAAGCAAATAAAACACTATTGTTTAAGTCATGTTTTTTGGCTGTTCTGTTACTGTTAAGTGAGAGCATCCTACCTGACAAATTGCATAGTGAGCTGGCTGTGGCTTTTGCTCACCTGTGAGACCATGCTGTATACACACACCTGCTGCAGAGCTTTGGGCAATGTTCAGAATTGCTCATGAGCGTGCATTATTACCTGTGTGAGGCCCACAAATTGAGCCCATGCTTTTATTTTCAAGTGAGACAAAGAGGGAGACATGGGCTCTTGTATTGGGCCTGAAGAGACTGAATCCTATCTCAGCTACTTTCTATTACGTTAGTGAAAAAATCATCACGGTTTTTGCCATTGTTTTCAATGGCAAAGACGGCAACTACTTTTGCACCAACCTAATAGCTGTAAAAACGTATTAGTCAGCTCAGGCTGCCACAACAAAACACCTAGACTGTGTGACTGAAACAACAGAGATGTATTTCTCACAATCCTGAGGGTTAAGATCAAGCTGCCAGCCAATTCACTTCCCCAGTGAGGGCTCTCTTTCTGGCATGCAGACAGGTGGCTGCCTTCTTACTATGTCCTCACAAAGTAGAAAGAGGGGAGGCAAGCCGTCTAGTTTCTCTTCTCATAAAGGCCTTAATCCAATCATGACGGCCCCACCCTTACCACTTCATCTAAGCCTATTAATCCCCCAAAGAACTCACCTCCAGAAACCATCAACATATGAAGTAATAGGGCTTCAACACAAGAATCTGGGGGGACAATTTTCACCCCAAATTGGGAAATTATTTCCCATGGATGATTCAGCTCATGGCAGTGGCCTTGGGCAAATATTTAACAGCCCGAACCCTCAATCTTCTCATCTGGAATGTGAGGCATGGTAGCAGGACTGGCTCCCAGCTTGCTCCAAAATTGAATGAGATAACACATGTAGGGCGCCAAGCACGGGGCCTGGCACATTGTGAGAGCCCGGTCACTGTGCAGTATGGTTTCTGTTCTCCACCTGTGGAGATGTGAGGCGGCTGAACAATTTTAGCTGCTTTGCGACTGACCAGCTCTTGTTATCCCTTCAAGGATGGTAAGGAAGACCCACCAGGGCCCACCAGCAAGGGAGTAGTGTGCCTCCTTAGACAGGCTGGAGGATTACCGATAGAAGTGAAATGCGACATACAGACCACCACTGGAAGAGCCTATCCTAATCCAAATCCTCTAATCCTCTTGTCTTCCTGGTGCGATTCCTGGACACTAAGAAATGACTCAGAACTCAAGCCATTATTGTATCATGGCCAAGTCCACCCACTCTGTCCTCCTCCGCACATTTGTCCCAGCTAATCCTCATGCCTGGATAACCATTTTCTACTCTCTGGGTAGACTCCTGCTTCCTCCTCAAGGCGCAGCCTGGCCATCCTCTCCTAGAAGCTGCTGTGGACCCTCCTCATTTCCCACTCATCTCTGGGCCGGGCATTCCTTTTCTATTCCATAGACTCTCCGTTAGCCCCATCACAGAGTTGTTCACATATTTGTTTTGTTTCTCCAATAAAGTGCATCCTCAGAACCAACTGTATTCCTTACACATTTTGTGTAGTAACTAAACCTTGGCTGAATGATAACATATCCATAAAAAAGTAGAATAAACTTAGTAAATAAACATTGTTCTATGCAGTTGTATGCTTGATTTATGAAATAAAGTTATTTCTTTTTGTTCTGTAAGATAAACCCAATGTATTTGTGGCCTCCACCATAATTTTTTTTTCTGGAAACCTTTTATTTTATTGCTGTAAAAGAGAATAGGCTGCTAACACCTTACTTGAGTGGAGTTATGCAAAGAAACAAAACATATGTTTAGAAATTGAAAAAGAACTATTAATAATTCATGAGTTAAAGTAGCAAGCGTAATGGGAATTTAGAAGTGAATGATTATAAAGGCAGGCGTTATGCATTAAAACTTGAGTAATGCAACCTAAAGGATACTTAGAGGGAAATATGTTGTCTTAAATGTATATATTGGAAAAAAATTAAACCATTAAAAGTTACATATTTAACTCAAAAGCTGGGGAAAAAATAGAATTAACTGAATGAAACTTAAAGTTAAAATCAAAAAGCAGTTAAATAGAAAACAAGGCTATCATAAAGATGTTTATTTTTAAAAAGGTAGTTCACTGATAAAACATGGCTCTCTGATAACATGGCTCAAGAAAAAAGAGAGGAATCAAACAATACTAAGACCAACAAAGAAGATATAACTGAAGCTTCAGGCAAAATTTTAACAATCATTAAACAATGCTGCAAACAGTATTATGACAATAATTTTGATAACTTGAAGGGAATTCATATTTTTGGAAAAATTAAAATTCATAAAATTGACTCAACAAAAATAGAAAGGCTGAATTGGCCATTCAGTAGATTAAGTTGGTAGTCAACAATCTGCTCACTCCGAAAAGCAACAGCATAAGATAATTTCACAGGCAGATTTTACCAAACCTTCTTGGAATAGACAATTCCTATCTTTTGCAAGCTTTTCTAGAAACTAGAAAAAGGTACACTAGCTGTGGGTTAGGGTCAAAAGCCAAAAAACCTCTCTTTCCAGATGGACAAATTTGGCTGAGTATTAATCCTGGGCACCCGACAAAGGTGGAATGTCAGCCCTGTTCCAGGCAACATAATGTATGGTTAGGAAACAATTAGAAAGCTCTATGATGGGTAAGTTGCATCATTCCTAGGAGGATTGTGGACAGACCATACATACCTGGTAGGAAGCTAGAGCTTTGACCTTCCTGTGTGCAGCCACTTGGTAATCTGGGACATCCCTTGTGGGGATCTAGAAACTATGTTCATGGAGCGGTTACAGCTATACTGGATCTTATTTTAGGTGGGGGATTTAAGACATGATGGCTCTGAAATCCACTTGTGTGGTCTTTTTCCCTTGCACCTGAGCTGTCATTTGTGTGATTTGAGACTAGACAACAGACTGCTGTGTGAGCTGTTACAAGGACTATCACCAAAAAGGGATGCCTGCACCCTTCTGTTTATCCTGGTGCCAGGTGTGAACTACTCAGATCAAGAATCTAAACGTCTGGTTGAAACTAAGACCATTGCTGTGGGTATTGTAAGATCTAAGTTATGAGGCTAGTGTAAACAATACCAAACAAATGAGGCTAATAGTAGGAAAAATTATTGGCACTATCATTTGAACAAAGACATAAATATCCTAATATTAACCAATACATTCCAGCAAGGTATTTAAACACACATGCACACACGCACACACACACACACACACACAAACACACTAGAAGAATGCTTCCATATTAGAGAAATCCATTAATTAAATTACCACACTGATGGATTCAAGAGTAAAATCATATGACAAATGCTGTTAACCCACCATTACCACTCTTTTCACACTAAGTTCTGACCATTTTTCCAAACAATTTGCCATATACATCAATGAAAGAGAAAGGAGATCCTAAAAAGAAATCCACCCATATATATCAACTTGAAAAATAAAGTGAAATTACTAATCGGTGGGCAAGAAAGGATTATGCAATTAATGGTGTTGAGCAACTGAGTAACTATGTGTAAATTAATAAAATTAGATCGCTACCTCACATTATTACAACCCTTCTTACACACAAGCAAGTTTAAAGCAAAGCTTATAACTTGCAAAAATAATAGAAAAATATTGTGATATCTGGATTGGGTAGGATTTCTTTAAGGAGCCAAAAAAGCCCAGTTTATAGAAAATACCAATGAACATAATTGTATCCTAGGTAAAAATTTTCAACAAAAACTCCATAAACAAAAGTTAAGGCCGAGCACAGTGGCTCACACCTGTAATCCTAGCACTTTGGGAGGCCAAGGCATGCTGATCACCTGAGGTCAGGAGTTCGAGACCAGCCTGGCCAACATGGCAAAACCCTGTCTCTACTAAAAATACAAAAATTACCCGGACATGGTGGCATGTGCCTGTAGTCCCAGCTACATGGGAGGCTGAGGAAGGAGAATCGCTTGAACTGAGGAGACAGAGGTTGCAGTGAGCCGAGCTCACACCTCTGTATTCCAGCCTGGGTGACAGAGAAAGGCTCCGTCTCAGGAAAAAAAAAAATATTAAGGGACATACCAAAAGAGAAAATTTAACCAATTTAATTGGCAAAAGGTTAATATCCAGAATAAATGAGTAATTTACAAATCACAAAGAAAAAAACAACTAAGAGAAAAAAAGTACAAAAAAAGAAAGAATAGGCCAATCATTGAAAAACAGATACAATGGCCAATAAATATTAAAAAGAAAAACCTGAAAAGATGCTCAATGTCACCAGTTCTATAGAAAATACAAATAAATCCCACAATGAGATACGATTTCATTTTACAGTAGGTGAGAGTATGTATTGGTATAATCCTTTGCAATAAGCGGTAAACTGGTATAAGTGCTTTGCAATATGTAGTAAAGTTGAAAAATCCACATAACTAGTTGCCAAGTCTCTATACCTAGAAATATACCACAAAGAAACTCTTACACATGACCACAGGGACACATGTCCAAATACTTATTGTAAACTTTGTAAATTACAACCAAAGTTCTTACCAATAAAAGAATATTTAAGCTGTGTTCTATTTATGCTCATGAAATACTACTTATTAGTTAAAATGAGGAAACTAGGGTTACAGGTATCAGTACTGACAGATGTGGAAAAAATGATGTCATTTGAAAAATACTTTGTGACAAAATGCAACATACAGAATATTACCATTTAAGTAAATCTCAAAAACTCATAAGGCAATCTAGGTGGAAATGTGCACATGGAGTGCAATGTTCAAAGTATGCCCAGGAAATTTCATCCTTAATTGCACACTGATAGCAGTATCTGTCCCCAAGGAGCAAGAATGGAATTAGAAGCCTTAAGAAGAGAACCTTAACCCTATCTTTGATGTTTCACATTTTTAAAAAGTTCTAAGCCAAAGAGGACAAAATATTAACCTGTGTTAATTCTGGGTGGTGAGTATATGACTGTCACATCAATATGTAACTACAGAACCAGTTCAATTTTGTCAGTAACAAAACGGTGAGTTGTTTTTCAGTTGCAATGGATCACTGGTTGCAAGTCAGTGACCTGAGCATGTCCAGAGGAAGCCAGTGCACTCCCCAGCCCCCACCAAGCCAGCCACAACGACAAAGTCAACCATGTGCAGAGCCTAAGTACTTGGATCAAGGATCAGAGACCAAGTCAAGAAGTGAGGGGTACTCTGCTTTGTTGTAGTACTAACTTAGAAGCCAAGGACCTAGCGCTACCTCTGCATGACCCAATCAGATCACACCTCATTGCATTTTCCTATCACTCATTGTTACTCTCTGCCTTTAAAATCTGCCCCCAGACCCCAGCTCCAGGAGATAGATTTGAGTGCTGCCTCCTGTTTCTTGGCCAGTCTGCTTGCAGTCAAGCCTTTCTTTTCTCAAAAGCTGGTGCCACAGTATTCACTTCTATGCATATCATCAGACAGTGAGCCCATTGTTCAGTAACAAATACATTCTATAACGCACTGAATATCGGAAATTTCCTAAAAGAGAAATAATATAATAAAATGCCTATTTCTCCTGTTTTCTATATCTCCCCATGACAACCTGAAGTCCACACATCATAATGAAAGGTTGGAAAAAGGCAACAAGACTCTACCTGCTGAACCCTGTCTCCTTCCCCTTGCCTCACGCTGAATCCTCAGGCCACAGGGAGCTCTTTATTGCTGTCTCACATGTACACACACATGTTCATACTCACATTATGCATGTACACATATACATACAAACACATCCACTCAAACATGCAGCCCTACTTCTTGACTTCCAAGACTTTGTCCATGTTGTTTCTTCTGTATAAATTATTCTTCTGTCACTATCTGTCAGTTAATTCCTAGTCATCTTCTACAAACACTCTCGGTGACCACTTTGCCTAGAAGCCTCTCTTGGCTCCTGGAGCAGGTTCCTCTTTGCTCCCACAATAATGCGTGCCTGTCTCTATGACTGCACCGAGGCAGTGTCCTGCTATTATGTTGCCGGTCTCTGTCGCCCAGTAGACTGCTAACCCCTTAAGTGCAGTGGATGAGTCTTATCTGACTCTTATTGTTTTCAGCACCTGGAATAGTGCTGGGCACTTAATGAGTGATATGATTCGTCTGTGTCCCCACGCAAATCTCACCTAGAATTGTAAAACTCCACACATGTCAAGGGTGGGGCCAGCTGGAGATAATTGAATCATGGAGGTGCTTTCCCCCGTATTGTTCTCATGGTAGTGAATAAGTTTCATAAGATTTAATGGTTTTTACAAATGGGAGTTCCCTTGCACACACTCTCTCTTGCCTGCCACCATGTAAGATGTTCCTCATTCACCTTCTGCCACGATTGTGAGGCCTCCCCAGCCATGTGGAACTGAGTCAATTAAACCTCTTTCCTTTATAAATTACCCAGTCTCAGGCATGTCTTCATTAGCAGTGTGAGAACAGCATACAATGGGCATCCATTAGGTAACCTTAATCAAAGAGTGGACCTACTACACATAGACAGCCGGAAAAAGTTTATTCAGTACATAAATACCCGAAGATGCACATTTTTTTCCTGAAGTACATGACAGAGGTCTTACTTTCATACTTGCATTTGGACAATTCTTTCCTGCGGTTCATGGACAGAGTATTGGATGTGTGGGGAGACTGTGTTCTAACCCGCCTTCTCCCCATTACTGACTATAAGAGAAATACGGTTTGGCTTTGTGTCACTACCCAAATCTCACCTCAAATTGTAATCCCCACATGTCAAGGGAGGGACCTCGTGGGAGGTCACTGGATCATGGGGGCGGTTTCCCCCATGCTGTTCTTGTGATAGGGAGTGATTCTCACAAAGTCTGATGGTTTCTCAGGGGCTCTTCCCCCTTCACTTTCTTCACTCTCTCTCTCACCTGCTGCTGTGTGAGACATGCCTGCTTGCCCTTCCACCATGATTGTAAGCTTCCTGAGGCCTCTCCAGCCGTGCAGAACTGTTAGTCAATTAAATGTCTTTTCTTTATAAATTACCCAGTCTTGGACAGTTTTTCTCAGCAGCGTAAAGACAGACTAATACAAAGAGTTTTGCCAACTCAGAATGAGCTTTTTAGGACCTCACAAGGATGGGAGTTGTAATACCACCTTTGAGAGTTATTATGAGGGTTCTAGGAACTAAAATCTGTGCAAGCTTGTTGCAGCTGGTAAATGTGTTATAAATCATCAAACTACACCTAGCTGATGTTCAATATAGGCTGATGAATGGAGATGAAGTCTTCATGAGAAGAATTCAAGGGGTCTGCAGAGAACCAATTAAAGAGGTGGATTTTGAGTAATTTTGTAGAAAGAAAGATGGTCATACTGGAAAAAAAAAAAAAAAACAGAAGGATTTACAGACCAAGAAATGAGGCATTTATATAAGTCCTCTTGGTAGGAGCCAAGGAATTTACACAGATTTAATTGTCTGTTCTCCAGTTCTGAGCACATTTCTAAGCAGCTTTGTCCCTGAGAGAGGGCAGGAGCCAATGAGTGGCTGTGAAGTCTATGCTGAATTCTATGGGTGGTGGGCAGCCACATGCCGAAGCTGGCATGAGACATGCAGGAGATGATACAGAGGTAACAGTGTAACGAGCACAGATTTGGCACGTAGCAAGGGAGTTTTATCTCCAAATCTCAGTTCCTTTTTCATGAAATGGAAATAAACTGTCTCATGTCATTGTTGGGAACGTTTGTGATTTAGTTTAAGTAACTAAATACATTGTCTGGCCCTGGTAAGAGTTTAATAACTGGTATATTGAGATCATTACTACTACTGCCATGGTTTGGTTTGACAGCATGGTGTGGTTTCAACATACCTGAGTCCCATGTACTTTAAAAATTTTCAACCCCAAACTTAGTCTATGCCAGCACTGGAATTCTTTGAAGTTGAGACACTTCACAACATTTAATATGCGTTTGAATTCTTATGGCACTTTAAAAAAGTTCAGCTGGTAGAGCCCACACAGACCCACTGAACCAGAGTCTCCAGAGTAGAAACTATTTTCTTTTTCTAATCTTATAAGAGTCAATGCTAATACATAGCCAAGGATGAGAATCAGGCCTGGGAACCACTGGAATAAGGCATTGCTTTTCTAGGTTTCCCTGTTGAAAGGTAAATATCTGGGACAAGTTAACATTAAGGCATAGCCTGCCTTTCATATCTGGAATGAATTCATTGATGGGATTATCAGATATCAGCCAAAGAAACTAAGAGGAGATTCCTGAGGTGTGGTAGAGAGAATGTGGAAACTGGCACATCCTCATCTAAAGGAAGGGATGATTAAAGTGACCATATTTCACAGACTCGTTGATAGACTGAGTTCGGTGAGATACAGTTGCTCAGATATGTGAGTTCTCCTGTCAGAGGATGGCTGAGTGAGATATGGATGTCGGGAGGGCTGGGAAGAGAGACCAGGCAGCACACCCACCTAGACTGTGGATGGGGCCTGGCCAATTCTCTGCATAGGTGGGAGCTGTGCCCAGACAGTTCTTGGTGTAGGTATGCTGGGGAGTGGGTAACCATGATGCCGTAGAGCTTGAGTGGTGGAGAAAAGGCCAAAAACAAGCATAGAAATATGAGGCAGCTTTATATTTAAAACAGCACCTGCCACCCCCTGCAGCATTAAAACCAAGCCCCTTAACTTGATGAGTGTCTTAGAGTTGCCACAACAAAATGCCACAAACTGGGTGTCTTAAAAAAATAGAAATGTGTTTTCTTACAGTCCTGGAGGCCAGAAGTCCAAAATCAAAGTGTTAGTGGGGTCATGCACCTCTGAAGGCCCAGGGAAAAAATATAGTCCATGGCCCGCTCCTGACTATTGGTGACTGTCAGCAGTTCTTGGTGTTCCTGGGAGATGCATCCCTCTGATTGTTGCCTGTCTTCACATGGTGTCCCACTGTGTTCATGTCTTCACAGGGTCTTCTCATTAGGACACCAGTCATTGCATTAGGGCCTGTCCTAATCCAATACCACCTCATCCTAACTGATTACATCTGCCAAGACCCATTTGCCAACTAAGACCACCTCCTGAAGTTCTGGGTGCACATGAATTTTTGTGGAATACTATTCAATCAGGTACAATGACGGATGACCATGGAGACCCTCGTGGCTTTTTGTTCTGCTATATATCTGTACTGAAATATTAACCTTTGGCTTTTTCACAGTGTGTGGTAATTGATTATTTACAAGTCTATGTCTGCTACCAAGTTGTGAGATCTTCAGAGTAGGACCAATTTGAGTGGAGTGTGTTTTTGTTTGGGTTCTGCTTTCGTCTTCACACCTTTCATTATCCAGGATGTAGCACAAACCCAAGTTTCTGACTGGCATGCAGTAAGTGAATGTGAAATTTAGTTGATTCACAGCAATAATTTCTCCAACACTGGTCATTTGGATCTCTACACTGGCATATATTGGAGCCTGGGAGAATGTCTGGAGACCTCTGGAGGAAATAAATCAGGCCAGAGCTTAAAAGCTTAGTGACCATCCTTTGCCTTGGAGGCTGGAAATGAGTAAGTGGGCTCTGTTGTGTTGCTTGCGCACTCTGTGACCTGGGGCTGGTCATTTCCCTGTTCTCACCTCAGATTCCAACTATAAATGAAGGGTTTAGACTACAGTTTTAATCTTTCCTTATTTCCTAAGCTCCCTTATCTTTAAAATCGCGGGCATCATACTTAGTCATAACTAACATTACTAAGAGATAAGCACCAAAGAAATACTCAGGGCAGTAGCCCTGCAGTGCACCTAACAGCTTCCAATTCACCACTGGGGCCTTTCTCCCTTTTAAACAGATGTATCTGCTGCTCCTGAGAAGTCCTTCCTTCCCCGGCTACCTGCAGGCAGTGAGCACGTTGCTGAAATTCCTCTGGTGAAGATCGCCTAGGATGCCAGGAAGCAACAATAAACACAGTCTTTTCACTCCAACCCTTCATTTAGATCAGCTTTCTCTTTGAATCTCAATTGGCTGCAGCAGGCTCTTGGCTAGCTTGCTGAGGAGGTGTTCGGCAAATCATGAAAGGGCAAGGGCTCCCCAGAGAGGATATTTTCCCTCTTATCGGAACCTTTCAAAACAGCAGGAGAAGTGAGGAATTGCAACTGGGCTTCCAATCAGCTCCTCTCCCGCAGAGAGGAGATGGGGGAAAGGGATTCTCACCTTCAGACTCCACAAAATTTTCAGGATTGAGAAACACAGCTTCTCTCCGAAAGAAGCTGGACTTAGATATCACATTCTGCAAGAAGTCTTCCCTCACCCCACCCTCACAACCCACACTGGGCTGCCTGCTTTGTTGTGTCCCTATAATTCCTGAAGCTTGTTTCCGCACCGTTCTTGCCCCACTGGGCTAAAGACAGAAGGAACAGGGAGGAGGGAGAGTCCTTACAGTGCTGTGTGGAAGTTACCTGCCTGCATCTCACACAATTGAATGTCTCAGCCAGCCACCAGCCACTTTAATACATCATCCCTTTTAACTCTCATAAATACACTGTGGCATAGAGCTACCCCATTTCACGAAGGAACTGAACATTATGATGTGGCTTTGGGAGAGTTTGAGTTGTTTGACGAAAGCCGATTTGGGATTCTAATTCAAGTCAGAGTGGCTCTAGTCACCCGGTTTGTACATTCCATTTTGTATCCTCTCATGTGTGTGGGTACATCTTTATAACAACGTTCAAGGCCACTCTACAGAGAAGAGTTAACACAGCAGGCCTGAAACTGCTCGTCCGTAGAAAGCCCTGCTGTCAAAGTGGTCCTTGGCTAGTGCCTGGGAAGCTGGAAGTTGAGAATGTTCCCACTCTTTCCTAACTGATGAGGTTGACTCACAGTGCCCCAACTATTTGTGCAAGCATGGTGGTTTACGCTGACCATCTGCTTACTTTCTGGGAGACTGGAATCTGGCACATATAGGTATCTCACCTGATCAGCCCCCATTAAAGATCTTGGACACTGAGCCTCTAACAACCTTCCCTGATATTATAATATCATTATATTCTATAGTTATAAATATATTATAGTAGACACTTGGCATATGTTGTCACATTCATTGCTGGAAGTATTGTGCATGTTCTGTGTGACTCCACTGGAAGAGGAGCCTTGGAACCTTGCTTCTGGATTCCTCTGGACTCCACCCCTCCACCTTCTCACTTTGCTGATTCTGCTCTACATCCTTTCATTGTAATAAACCATAGCTCTGAGTTGCACTATATGCTAAGTCCTGTGATTGAGTTCTCCTCGAGAATCGTTAAACCTGGGTGTGGTCTTGGGGACCCCCCAACAGTTACCTCACTGCATATCGGACAACTGGATGTCTCAGTCAACCACCAATCATATATTTGGAGGAAATTAAACTAGTTTCAGTGAGATTCTGGATCCAAAAGCCATTTGCTAGTGTGAACGTGCTCCATTCTCCACTTCTGCTAGACAGTGGCCAGCCAAAAAGGCATGCATGCTGCTCCCTGTATGTTCCTTGCAGTGACTTCATTTCCTGCAATGTGAAGTCCAAGCTCCACAACCTCTCCGGGGGTCCTCCATCACCTGACTCTGTCTTCTTGTCTGTCCGTCAGCCTCACAGGCACCTCCCACTTAATAGCAAACTGCTGTGGTCCGCTGAGCACATAGCTATCTCCACCCTACATGCTTTCACCCCTGCCCTTCCCTGATTCTGAAACATGCTTCCTCCTTGCCTGATTTAAGAACTCACTCAGTTCACAGCCATTTCAAAGTCATGTAACTGTGGTGTTTTACTTAGCCCATGCTGCCATAGCAGAATACCATAGACTGGGTGGCTTAAACAATAGGCATTTATTTCTCCAAGTTTTGGAGGAAAGAAGTATATGATCAGGCTGCAGCATGGTCAGGTGCCAGTGAGGCCTCTCTTCCTGGCTTGCAGATGGTGGTCTTACTGTATGCCCACGTGGCCTATCCTTGTTTCAAGACTTGGGGGAGAGAGAGCTGTCCCTTCCTCTTCTTATAAAGACACTAATCCCATCATGGGGGTCAACCTTCATGACCCTATATAAACCTAATTAGCACCCAAAGGCCCCATCTGCAAACACTGTCACACTGGGGGGTTAGGGCTTTAACTCAGGAATTTTGGGGGAACAAATTCAGCCCATAACACATGAACATTTCAGGAGACATCCCATCTCCCCTCCTGCACTTTCAACACATCTCGGTCACTCTTTAAGTAGATACTGAGTGTTTCCTATGCACCAGACATCCTTCTACACCCTGGGGACTGGAAAGAACAAGAGAAATAGTCCCTGCCTTCATGGAGCTTACAGCTTTCAAGTTTTCTTCGGAGGAACCTTCCTCATTTAACTCCCCTTTCTTTGATCTTCCTTTTGTCAATCCTTCTTTGTATCCTTTGATATCACTCCGCTCTCAGTAAAAATTTTGTGAACATGCACTCCTGTATATATGCATTACATAATGTGCAATATAAAATATACATCAAAACATAAGTTTTAAATGGCACATACAAAAAAATGGGAGAACAGAAACCGTAAGTGATCGTCCCACACGGAAATGAACCACCTGTGCATGGTACAAATACCATCTTCTTTGGAGGCCACTGATCCGTGTGGAGAGGCTCCACCTTTCCTGAGCACCTGAGCCTAGCATTGCTCTGACTCACACTTTGGAATTATCTCTTCACCTGTATGTCTCTCCACCTGGAGAACAGGGTCTCATTCTTTTTTTTTTTTTTTTTTTTTTTTTTCTGAGATGGAGTCTTGCTCTCTCACCCAGGCTGGAGTGCATTGGCATGATCTCGGCTCACTGCAAGCTCCACCTCCCAGATTCAAGTGATTCTCCTGCCTCAGCCTCCTGAATAGCTGGGATTACAGGTACACATCACCATGCCTGGCTAATTCTTTTGTATTCGTAGTAGAAATGAGGTTTCATCATGTTAGCCAAGCTGGTTTCAAACTCCTGGCCTCAAGTGATCCACGTGCCTTGGTCTCCCCAAGTACTAGGATTATGGGTCTCATTCATCTCTGTGTGCCCAGTGCTTGGGACAGTACCTGGCACAGAGTTGACTCTCCATAGACTTTTCTGGGAATAAAGACAAATGAAGCATAGATGTTGTTGTTAACAATGATTATGATCGCAACTACAAGATTGGGGGAAATATGAGTCTCTCATTGGACAGGTCTTTCTGGAGTTTGTTGGTTGAACCACCCAAGGTTCTAGGTCTGGATCCTATATACTTATACGAAACTTAATGTAATCAGTTCACCTAAAATCAGTGAGGACTGAATTATGTGACTTGACAAGCATGAAAGTTAAATTGTGTTGAGAACTTCCTAGTTGTCAGGCACCATGCTAAGTGTTTTCATGCTATTTCTTTAATCTTACAAACAACCTCATGAGGCTGTGACGTCCTACTCTACACAAAAGGGAACTTGAGTTTTGACAAATTAAGCAATTTTCCCAAGGTCACAGAGCCAGAGGTAGAATGAAGACCAAGATCCAAAGACCATTTTTTTCAACTTTTATTCTAGATTTAGGGAGTATATATGCAAGTTTGTTACCTGAATATATTGCATGATGCTGAGGTTTGGGGTATAAATGATTCCTTCACCTAGGTACTGAGCATAGTACTTAAATTACTGTAAAGAACTACCTAAGACTGTGTAATTTTGAAGAAAAGAGGTCTAATTGACTCAGTTCTACAGGCCAAACGGGAAGCATGACTAGGAGGCCTCAGGAAACTTAAAATCATGGCAGAAGGCAAAGGGGAAGCACATACATTCCTCACATGATGGCAGAAAGGAGAGAGTGAAGGGGGAAGTGCCACATATTTTAAACCATCGTATCTCGTGAGAACTCATTAGCACAAGAACAACAAGGGGGAAATCCACCCCCAACATCCAATCACCTCCTGCCAGGCCCCTCCTACAATTTGACATGAGATTTGGGACACTCAAATCTAAACTGTATCATTCCACCCTGGCCACTCCCAAATATCATGCCCTTCTCACATTGCAAAATACAAGTATTCCTTCTCAACAGTTCCCCAATCTGAACTCATTTCAGCATTAACTCAAAAGTCCACAGTTCAAAGTTTCATACGAGACAAAGTAAGTCCCTTCCACCTATTAGCCTGTGAAATCAAAAACAAGTTGGTTAGTTCTAAGATACCATGAGGGTATAAGCTTTGGGTAAATGCTCCCAATCCAAATGGGAGAAATTAGTCAAAACAAAGGGGCTACAGGCTCCATACAAGTCTGAAACTCAGCAGGGTAGTCATTAAATCTTAAAGCTCCAAACTAATCTCCTTTGACTCCATGTCTCACATCCAAGGCACACTAATAGAAGAGATGGACTCCCAAGACCTTGGGCAGCTCAGACCCTGTGGCCCTCCTGCAGGGTACAGCTCCCATGGCTGCTTTCACGGGCTGGTGTTGAGTGCCTGCAGCTTTTCCAGGTGCATGGTGCAAGGTGCAAGCTATCAGTGGATCTGTTATTCTGGGTCTGGAGGACGGTGGCCCTCTTTTCACAGCTCCACTAGGCAGTGTCCCAGTGGGGACTCTGTGGGATCTCCAACTCTGCTTCCCCTCTGCACTGCCCTAGTAGAGATTCTCCATAAGGACTCTGCCTCTGCAGCAGACTTCCGCCTGGACATCCAGGCATTTTCATACATCCTCTGAAATTTAGGCAGAGGCTCCCAAACTTTATCTCTTACCTTCTGTGCACTCTCAGGCCCAACACCATGTGGAAACTGGCAAGGCTTAGGGTTTGCATCCTCTGAAGCAATGGCCTGAGCTGTACCTTGGCCCCCTTTAGCCACAGCTGAAGGTGGAGAAGCTCCATGTACTGAGGCTGCACAGAGCAGCTGGGCTCTGGGCCTGGCCAATAAAACCATTATTCCCTCCCAGACCTCCAGTCCTGTGATAAGAGGGGCTGTCACAAAGGTCTCTCACATACCCTGGAGACATTTTCCCCATTGTCTCGGCTATTAACATTCAGCAACTCTTTACTTATGTAAACTTCTGCAGCCAGTTTGAATTTCTTCCCTGAAAATGGATTTTTCTTTTCTCCCATGTGGTCAGGCTGCAGATTTTCCAAACTTTTATGCTCTGCTTCCCTTTTAAACATAGGTTCCTATTTTAGACCTTCTCTTTGTGAACACATATGACTATACGCTGTTGGGAGAAGGCAAGCCACATCATGAATGCTTTGCTGCTTATAAATTTTTTTCTGCTAGATACCCTAAATTATCTTTCTCAATGTCACAGTTCCACAGATCCCTAGACCAAGGGCACACAATGCAGCCAGACTCTTTGTGAAAGCATAGCAAGAGTGACCTTTGCTCCAGTTCCCAATAAGTTCCTCATCTCCATTTAAGACCACCTCAGCCTGAACTTCATTGTCCATGTCACTATCAGCATTTTCGTCAAAACCATCCAAGAAGTCTCTAGGGAGTTCCAAACTTCCCCTCATCTTCCTGTCTTCTTCTGAGCCCTTTCAACTGTTCTAACCTCTGCTCACTACCCAGTTCCTAATTCACTTCTACATTTTCAGGTGTCTTTATAGCAGTGCCCCACTTGAAGTACCAATTTTCTGTATTAGCCCATTTTCACACAGCTATAAAAAAATTACCTGATACTGAGTAATTTATGAGGAAAAGAGATTTAATTGACTCACAGTTCCACATGCTTAACAGGCAACATGACTGGGAAGCCTCAGGAAACTTACAGTCATGCTGGAAGGTAAAGAGGAAGCAAGGACCTTTTTCACATGGTGGCAGAAGAGAGAGAGAGCAAAGGAGGAAGTTCCATACACTTTTATACCATCACATGGCATGAGAACTCACTCACTACCATGAGAATGACAAAGGGGAAATCCATCCTCATGATCCAATCACCTCCCGCCAGGCCCCTCCTACAATTTGACATGAGATTTGAGTGAGAACTCAAAACTAAACCATATTATACCCAACAGTTAGTTTTTCCATTCTTGCCCCTCTCCTGCCCTCCCCACTCCAGTAGTCCCCAGTGTCTATCATTGCCATTTTTATGTCCATGAGCATCTGATGTTTAGCTTCCACTTGTAAGTAAGAACAGGTGGTATTTAGTTTTCTGCTCCTGCATTAGTTCATTTAGGATAATGACCTCCAGCTGCAGCATGTTGCTGCAAAGGATATGATTTCATTCTTTGTTATGGTTGCATAGTATGTATTCTGTGGCGTATATGTACTACATTTTCTTTATCCAATTCATCATTAATGAGCACTTAGGCTGATTCCATGACTTTGCTATTGTGAATAGTGCTGCAATGAATATGCAAGTCTTTTTGGTATAATTATTTGTTTTCTTTTGGATATATATCCAGTAATGGGATTTCTGGGTCGAATGGCAGTTCTATTTTAAATGCTTTGAAAAATCTCCAAACTGCTTTCCACAGTGGCTGAACTAATTTACATTCCCACCAACAGTGTATAAGCATTCCTTTTTCTCCTCAGCCTTGACAACATCATTGTGGTTTTGATTTGCATTTCTCTGATGATTAGTGATGAGCATTTTTTCATGTTTGTTGGCTGCTTGTATGTCTTCTTTTGAGAAGTGTCTGTTCATGTCTTTTGCCCATTTTTTTAAATGGAATCATTTGGTTTTTGCTTGTTCAATTGTTTAAGTCCCTTATATATTCTGAATATTAGAATATTAAACTCTTGTTTAATTAGTTTAATGAGGTCCCACTTGTAAAATTTCTGTTTTTGTTGCAATTCATTTTGAGAATTTAGCCATAAATTTTTTCCCAAAGCCCATGTCCAGAGTGGCATTTCCTAAGTTCTTTTCCAGGATTCTTATAGTTTGGGGCAAAGGCCACTTTTGTAATCACTACCCTAAACGAATTCATGAAGGACTAATGTATAGCTATATGTCGTTACTTTAATTCACATTTGTAGAAGAATGCCTGATTTAGTACTGTCTTTGAGGCACATATCCATCACTGTCTATTTTCACCTCTGAGAAATAATGGGATAATAGGGCTACTGAGTGTTCTACTCTGTGGTGACAGGAAAGCACCTGGATTTCAGGTGTTTGGCTTTGTGATTCCTCAGCTCAAGGTGACCCAGCTGGTAAGAAGTAGAACTAGGCATTACACCCAACCCCACTGACTGCCATACCACACTGCTCCACCCCCGTGAGAAATTGCATGTTATCATAATTGCAAGCAAATGAACCAAATTCTGTTCTGAAATTGCTCCAGAGACAGGGCACTTGGAGATACTTATGCAGTGGCTGACCTTTAGCTAGCGTCCTCCAACTGTGACTCAATCAGGCATAATGGGTTTGGAACAGGACTTAAAATTGTTTTCTTTCTTCTGCCTTTCTTTTCTCCCAGCCTTTATCGGTATTTTAGCAGAAGGCTGTTTTTCCTTCAGCACTTATTTATATTTAGCCTGAGCATCCTGTTAATTACAGAGCAGTTATAGAAGAGTTAGGGGCACTATATATAAATTTACCATTTATGCAAATTGCAAGAGAGAACAAAGAAAAATTAGCTTAATTAGTGTAATTGCTAAAAAAGCAGGCGGCGAGGCAAACACAGCTTTAATCAAAGAAGAGGCGAAGGAAGTCTCAAGGAAATGGTGACCCAAATCACTACAGATTGGAGAGCTCTGACCTTTCACGATTTCAAGACCTTGCTGAAATGTTGAGATGACATGAGACCATGGAGGGGAGGTACAGAGAGTTCTTCACATTGAAACACCGTGCGGTTCCTCAACAAATGAAATAAAACCTATGAGCTTGGAAAGCTGTTGATGTGTCTGTGAATGTGGGTACCTGAGGTGGAATGGGAAGCAGAGAACAATAAATGATGCTTCTTGTATCGTTTCTCCAGCAAACACATACTCAGAACCTACTAAGTGATGAAGACTGTATAGATGCTGAGAATGTGAAAATGAATAAGATGCCATCACCCCCCTCACGAGTCTGGGAAGACAGAGACATAAAGAGGCAACAAACAAATGACATGATAAGAGCAAAATAGAAGGACCTGGGAGACAAGGTTGCCAGATTTGTCAAATAAAAAGACAGGAGCTTTCATTAAATTTTAATTTTAATGAAGTAAAAAAAAAAATTTAGTGTAAGTATGCCCCATGCAATATTTGGGACATGCTTATACTAAAATGTAAAGAAATTCAAATTAACTGGGTGATATGGCTTGGCTGGGTCCTCACCTAAATCTCTTCTTGAACTGTAGCTCCCATAATGCCCACATATTGTGGAAGAGACCCGGTGGGATGTAACTGAATCATGGGGGTGGGTCTTTCCGGTGCTATTCTAGTGATAGTGAATAAGTCTCACAAGATCTGATGGTTTTATAAAAGGGCAATTCCCCTGCACACACTCTCTTGCCTGCTGCCTTGTAAGACGTGACTTTGCTCCTCATTTGCCTTCCACCATGATTGTGAGGCCTCCCCCACCATGTGGAACTGTGAGTCCATTAAATCTCTTTCCTTTATAAATTACCCAGTCTTGGGTATATCTTTATCAGCAGTGTGAGAACAGACTAATACACTGGGAATCCTGTATTTTTTCTGGCAATCATCCTGAGGAAGGACAGAGGAGAGTGCATCCTGTGTCTCCCCAGGATCACAGAAATATCCATGGCTTCCTCTGAAAACAGAAAGATGTTCCCTGGCCAAGGGCGTGTCCCTTTAGCCTTGGTGTCAGTCTTACACATAAAGAGGTGGGAAGAGAAAGAGTACTGAGATGAAATAAAGCTGGGGCCCTCAGGAAGCCAGTGAACAGGACAAAGGACTCCTAGGATCACTGGGCTCTGAAGTAACACTGCACCTGTATTTGCTCTAAGTCCCTAGATCTTTGGTAAAACTCACAGACACATAAATGCTTTGGGCATATGAGGTCTTCTGCATTCTATGGAAATCAAGGAGGTCAGCATTCCACATCCGGACAGATTCGCTATGACTTGTTCTGAAAGCTTTGCATATTTAACTCATTGAACCCTCATGACAACCTACATGAGGTAGTTATAACGTCCCATTTCACAGATGTCGGGACAGGCCCAGAGAACTCAAGTGACTCCAGGAAAGGTGGTTAGTAAGCACTAGAGCTTAGATTTAACCCAGATGTTCTGGCTCCAGAGCCCATGTTCTCATGCATGTGTTGTGCCACCTGCCACAAGGGATTTGCAGGCCAACACCAAGACAACCAACCAGAAACCTGATTAGTCATTCAATGTAATTTTGCTTAAAGGACAACAAAAAACAAGATAGCCATGTATGTCTGATGTATTCTGTGGAAAAATGGAGAGCAGATTGAGTTATGAATTTCCATCTACACGTTTGCCATTGTGGTTTAGTAAAAGGAAAGGAACTCCGTGTTTGGTTTCTACCTCCCTTCTGGATGGTCAACCACATAAATAGCTCAACCAAGGCTGTGCACAGTAAGGAGCTCAGCCTTCTCCCTGTGGGTCCCACAGTAATGACTGCAGTGGTTGTACTCAGTTACCTAGACAGAGCAATACCTTCACTTAGTCACAGCTTGGAGGACTTCTTAACTCAGGAATTTAGGAAAATAAATAATGTATGGAGACAGACTGAACCTGCATTGTGGAATATAACTATACACAGTTTCTTTTCTTCATATATGGGACAGATAATGAGTTCTGCTCTCTACCTTCCTCAATAAGTAACTGATAATGATTATCGGCCAACCAACATAAAAGTCTTCAAAACAATGCTTGAATCTAGCTCCTCATTTCTGTGTGCTTCATACAAGTCTTCTGCTTCTGGCATATAGGAACTTAAGTCTGGTGATACTAGGTTCCCAGTCTTTGTGTTTGCCCCCACACTGGCCAAAATTACAATCTTCACACGCCTGCTCCCCTTCATCACTACCGCACAGAGCAGAATGCTTTCTTGAGTGAGATCAGACCTCAAAAGCTGTCCTGGATTCAAGAACTGGCAAGAAAGACCATTTTGCCAAGATAGGTTCCCTTTCACTGGTTGATGTCCTATCTTCTCCCTAGGAGGAGAAGTCAGTACTTTTCTGGAGTCTGTTGGGGAAGTTTAAAAAGGAAAAACGCCTTGGAATTGTGGTAAAGTAATGCATGGGGCAGCTTTACTGTACCTTTTTGACATTTCAAACCTACTTTGATCTGCCTTCCTCTTTTTGTTAGAGATTTCTTGGTTGTAAGAAACAGAAACTTATAAATAACAACCCCCCCTCCCAAATTACAAAATGTTCAGCTCGCACACTCAGGCTGAAAGCTTCATAAGGAACTAGGAGCAACTTTCTATAACTGGGGGTCATTATAGTATCTTGCCTCTAACTTTCTTTTTTTTTTTTTGTTAAAATGTATATTTATTACTGGTAGTAATAAAAAATGTAATGCAGCTCTTTATGCAGTTTGGCAATATGTAACAAGAGCTTTACAATACTTTCTTTTTTATTTTTTATTATACTTTAAGTTCTAGCATACATGTGCATAACATGCAAGTTTGTTACATAACTTTCTTGGTTGAGGAAGCAGAAGGTTGAAATTGTCACCCTGATTCCTCATGATCTCACAATGCAAGCATCTAATACTGCCTAACTTTGTGGATGTATCACATAGCTCAAATTATGGTGCGAGAGACAGAGAGAGAGAGAGAGAGAATGCATGTACAAAAGAGAATGCTCAACCCAGTCAGTGGTCGGTGGCTTGCTTTGTCTGGGGTCATTTGTCCACCTTTCGTCCAACCAGGTATGACCAGTTAGGAGTGGCTTCCAGTGCCCCTACAAACAGGAGGCCCAGAACTGTGGGAAGCAGATGATCCAAGATGGGGACACATGGGGAAGAAATAGTTGGCTTTGCTGCTGCAATTCCTTTTCTTTTATCATCCCTTTGGATAATATCTTTATAATGATTAAAACCTCTATACCATCCTGCTCTTCTTTAGGAAATTGGGTGTCTCAAACCCACTTCACCAATTTACCTTGCATTTCCCTTTGTCACCTTTTTATTGTGGTGACATTTTCTGACATAGTCTGAGGATTTTGTGTCTTATTAATTTGGAATGTTTCTTTGTCTTAGGATGTTTTGCTGACTCCCTTCGTGATTGGGGCCCTTGAGAGAGTCCGAGTTTCCTCATATTTTCTCACTGGGCATTATTTAATACTGGCATTTTTTTTTTTTATCTGGGTGAGAACTCACCCTAGAAGACAAGGATAAATCTAAGCAGGACCTTGGTGCTTCAAAATATGGTGCACACACACCTGACACTGATTGCTGGGGGCTCCGAATGGCAGGGTGGTAAGTGTCCACAGAAGGGAAATTATGCAGACAATCTATGAAAAAATAAAATTAAACACTCCTTGTATATTTGTTTGAGTTCTTTGTAGATTCTGGATATTAGCCCTTTGTCAGATGAGTAGATTGCAAAAATTTTCTCCCATTCTGTAGGTTGCCTGTTCACTCTGATGGTAGTTTCTTTTGCTGTGCAGAAGCTCTTTAGTTTAATTAGATCCCATTTGTCAATTTTGGCTTTTGCTGCCGTTGCTTTTGGTGTTTTAGACAAGGATCTAGAACTAGATGTACCATATGACCCAGCCATCCCACTACTGGGTATATACCCAAAGGATTATAAATTATTCTACTACAAAGACACATGCACACGTATGTTTATTGCGGCACTATTCACAATAGCAAAGACTTGGAATCAACCCACATGTCCATCAGTGACAGACTGGATTAAGAAAATGTGGCACATATACACCATGGAATACTATGCAGCCATAAAAAGGATGAGTTTGCGTCCTTTGTAGGGACATGGATGCAGCTGGAAACCATCATTCTTAGCAAACTATCACAAGAAGAGAAAACCAAACACAGTATGTTCTCACTCATAGGTGGGAACCGAACAATGAGATCACTTGGACTCGGGAAGGGGAACATCACACACTGGGACTTATCATGGGGAGGAGGGGAGGGGGGAGGGATTGCATTGGGGAGTTATACCTGATATAAATGATGAATTGATGGGTGCTGACGAGTTGATGGGTGCAGCACACCAACATGGCACAAGTATACATATGTAACAAACCTGCACGTTATGCACATGTACCCTAGAACTTAAAGTATAATAAAAAGAAAAAACAACAAAAAAAACCACTCCTGCCTTCTAATCACTATCAGCAACTACCCCCATTGTTGATGATAAGATGCCATTTGCAATAATGATGGAAAGGGTCAGAACAAGTAGGAAATTAGGAAAAGGGTTGGATATAAATTGTGATTTAGGCTGTATAAAACTTGGGAAAGTTTTCTCCTTGAAGGGAAGCTGGGATTGAGATTATGTTTTATCACTAGGGTGACAATATAATTTACCGTCCATGTTGGGACCCATTTGAGAGTGACAGAGTGTACTACTAAGAGTTACACTGGGAAAGCAGGTGTAAACCATGTCTGTCCTGGGTAAACCAGAATGTATGGTCATCTTGCATCCATCTCCATCACCTATGCCTGATATGGCTGAAAGTACCACGAGCTTTGAGACATTTCCTAATAACTACAAACCACACTGGTTCTTGGCTTCACTGTCAATACCTGGGAGACCATGGCTGACTGAGGGTGGGGAGAATGGAGGAAACTCATTTCCTGGTAAGACCATTATGTCCTCTGTAAAGCAACAGCAGCACAGTTTGGTATCATATAATTGCTTCATTGCTGCTAGTGTGTGTTACTGTTTCCTTCATCATAATTTTATTTCCTGTCTATTTTCTGTACTACATTGGATCCTAGGGTGGGGACTCCATTTTTTTATGTCTATAAATGACTAAAATGTTGATGTGCATGATGACTAGCACAGTGCTTGGCACAGTGTAGGCCCTCAGTAAAATCCTGTACAATGAATATTGTAATGACTTACGGTTTTTCATCTTCAGAATCATCCTGTGAGCCTTTAAAATGTGGAAGACACTTGAGAAAAAATAGGATTTCTTTCCTCCCTTTCTCCATCTTTCCTTCCCTCCCTTCTTTGTTCCTTCCTTCCTTCCTTCCTTTCTTCCTTTTCTTTTATTTTCCCTCCAATCATGCCCTCCCTCCCTCTGATTTTGCATTCAGTGCTGCAATGTAAGCAAGACCCCTGGGTCTTTGTCTCTGCAGAGCTTGTGCGAGTCCTGTATAAGCCAGGGATCATTCTAGCTATAAGTAGACTGTCTCATATGGACCTTTGGGTCAGATCAGAGGTGAAACACAGCATCTATCTTGGGGTTTAGGAACATTAAGAAAATCTCACCACGGCTCAGATACGCCTGTCCCATTGTTCTGAGCAAGCCATGGCTACCAAGAATCCCTGAATGTATTTATGCAACAGAATTTTTTTTCCTTAGATACAAGCTGTTAGAGAAGACGTGCTTAGATAGAGAGAAACATGACTGCCCCTTGGAAGGGAGTTCAGGATACTGCCAGGACTAGAAAAAAAATACCTGAGGATCAAATGAAGGAATGTGGGTGTTTGGACTGGAGAGAAATGATGAGGAGACACAGTCACTGACTTCAAAAGCCCAGAGGCCTGGTATCTGGGAAGGTGAGAGCTTAACTGAATGTCTCCAGTGGGCAGCAACAGGACCAGTGGGCAAAAGCAACAGAGTTTGTTTTGCTATTATACACGAGTCACACACTTTTAATGGCCATATTAATAATCATTCTTTAATGATTCGTCATTTTCAGAATGTGTTTTAAACCTAATGATGGAGTTCCCAAGCCAGTGGTGGTTGTCTCTGGTGGACACAGGGGACAAATCGGGGAACGTGGTGAATCCAAAGTACCCAATTATATTAAGGTTGCTCTTTTATTTCTAATATTTCCTTTTCAATGGAACCAGTTGCCCTGTGTCTTACTCTATTTCCCTGAAAAGCTTCTATCCCGCTCAGGTTTTCTAAATGCTTAGCATGGCCTGGGGCACTGTGGATGAGAGGAGGCTTGACATCTATCAGAGGTCCCTGCCCTCCAGGGGCTGCAAATTTAGTGAAGCAGAAAGACACAGGCAAAAGAGCACAAGGATGAATTTGAGGATCTTTAACTTCTAATTCTACCTCCTAATTTTCATTAAGAAGGAACCCCTGTGCTAGAACTTCAGCGAACAGTAACTTAAAGGTCATCTAGTGAGCTTGTCGAAGCTTAATTCATCTTATCTCGTTTGATGATACTGAGGATATAAGGAGGCAGGATGTCTATTTTCAGATGAGGGCGTTAATGTTCTGTGGGGTCTCATCAGTTGAACAGGGTTATCCATGAAAGAAGCCCCCGAGTTGGTCTCCAGGTCCTAAATTCTCTTCCTACCCCAAATCTCAGCTTTGCTGTAGGTAGTCCTGAGTGAAGGACTATAAGTAACACATCAATACATTGTAATTTAAGGAAATAAGGCTGACCTCTGGAGATTGAGCTGTGAAACCATTGCAAACCAAGCCACCATGAAAACGAAATGCCATCATGGGATGAAAAAGCTCTGCAAATAGGAGAGCATAATGTGGGAGAATTTGGGGAGATACCTAAGTGAGAATGTGCCATATAGAAGTCTTAAAACGAGATATTGAAAGTCAATTACTGCATTTTGTAGGTGATAACCAAAGGATAATATGTTGCATCAACTTATCCACGCTAAGGCACTGGCTCATGGAGCACTTCTCAATATCAAACAGAAATAGATGGTATTTACAGAATAAGGTTTCTAAAAAGACATCCTGCTCTCACAGTAGGATGAAATTTGCACAGACAGAAAAAGGAGGGATTGGCCAGGTTTGGTGGCTCAGACATGTAATCCCAGCACTTTGGGAAGCTGAGGCAGGCAGATCATCTGAGGTCAGGAATCCGAGACCAGCCTGGCCAACATGGCGAAACCCCGTCTCTACCAAAAATACAAAAATTAGCCAGGCATGGTGGCCCATGCCTGTAATCCCAGCTACTTGGGAGGCTGAGGCAGGAGAATCACTTGAGCCCCAGAGGTGGAGGTTGCAGTGAGGCACGATCATACCACTGCACTATAGACTGGGTAACAGAACGAGACTGTGCCTCAAGAAAAAGAAAAAAGAAAAAAAAAAGGAGGGATCTGGTAATTTAGTGCAGACTCTAGCAGGAGGTACACCATGACCACGTTGTAATTGGACTAAAGGGGATTATTCCTAATTAGCAGATCTAAGAGCTTACAAGACTTTTTGAATAGGAAAGGATGTGCTTCACATTCCAAAGTTACTTCATTAGAAAAAGCAGGGTTGCCCACAAAGGTGAAGTTTAAACCAAGCTTGTTTACATGTTGCATGGCAAGGTGGGATGGGACAACTGTTCCATTTATCTACTGCTGCCTAATAAATTACTACCAAAATCAATGGGTTAATATAACAATTTTATTTTATCTTTCTTGATTTTGTGGGTTGACTGGACTCAGCTGAATGGTTCTCACTTGAGGTCTCCATGTGTGACAGGCAGAGAGTGACTGGGGCTGTAGCCATTTGAAGGCCCAACACATCTGGACGCTCAACGAGGCTCATTCCCTGGCTGCCAGGTACTGCTGGCTGTCAGCTGGGAGTTCAGCTGGGATTCTTTATCAGAATACCTACAAAAGGTTTTCTTACACGCCTTGGGCTTCTCGAAGATGGTGGATGTGGATGGATTTGGAAAGGGCAAGTATTGAGAGCAAGAGATGCAAGAGAACCAGGCAGAAGCTTTCAAGGATTCTTACGGCCTAACTCCAGAAGACCCATAAAGTTGTTGTTTCTATTGATGAAAGCCAGCCTTCTATGTGTGAGGTAGCAAGTTGCATGCCACGCATATAAGGATGAAATGATACCGCACATGCCTTTGGGAAGCTACAGCTAATCAGGAAGGCAGACAAGTGATTACATACCTTGAATTAACTAAGTGGGATGCTCTGATCAGCAACTGTCCAGGCCACGATGCGGGTACGAGAGAAAAAAAGTAGTTTAGAGGAATAGGGGGTCAAAGTGGGCTTCACAGAGGAAGTGACTGCTTGGATAAAGGAAGAAAGAAGTAGTTGTTTGCTCTGGACAGTGAGTGTGTGTGCTTGTGTATGTGCATGCATGTGAGTGTGTGCATGTGTGTGTGTGCATATGCCTATAGCGTAGAGGCATTTGAAAATTCAAGAATGAGAAAACACAATGAGACAAAATAAATAATACAATACATTCTGACAACTAAAAGATCCAATACAGCAAAAAAGCCACAGACTGGAACTATAATTGCACAGGATACTACTATAAATCATCTAAAAGGATTTCTTTAACAGGTAAGCTTAGAAACAAAGTTAAACATTTTGCAGTACTTCTTGAATTTTCCATCATGCCATTATGTATTATGAATCTTAGCCAATTTGGTGCGGTGTTGGGAGGGTGAAGAATATGAAGTATTTCCAAACATTTTAAAAAATTATCTATGCTGGCAGGATGGGCTTTGTCCAGATTGTAATTTGGAAGTGTTGGGTTAAAAGCAGGAAGAAAAAGGTAGGATGGCCAGCAAAGAAATTGCCCAAATAGGTGAAGGCTGTACTAAGAAGATTAGGCATTACCTTCAGGACAATTTAAAATATATGTATTGAATACCTATTATGTCCCACGCAGTCTTCAAGGCACTAAAGATCTATCAGTGATGGATTAGACAGCAAAGTCCTGTCTCTATGTAGTTTACCTTCTCCTGAGAGACACAGATGATAAGCAATATAAAGCAGAACAACAATGTGGTATGTTAGATGGTGTTAAGTGCACAGATAAAAAGTAAGGCAGGGAGTGGTCAGTGGGAGAGGATGAATTTTACATCAGCCTTGAAGGAAGGCTTTTATAGAGAAGATGGCATGTGACCAAAGACCCAAAGGGTGGGATCCAGTCCTGAGGATCTGGGGCTATTCTCTAGGCCTAGAGAATAGTAAAGGCCTGGAAGCTAAGGACTTTGGTGAATTCAAGGAAGAAAAAGGAGATCAGTGTGACCACATGGAGTGATCCACAGGGAGAGTCCTGGAAGAGAAAGTCTGTCCAAGATGGGATCATCTGGTATCCAGACTGTCTGAATCCAGATGGTATCCAGATCCTGAAGCCTTTGGCTTTTGCCCTGAATGAGATCTGGAGCCATGGAGGGTTTTGAGCACTGAAGTGATTGATTGACTTATTTATGAAAGGGTCTCTCTTGCTGATCTGTGTGAGATAGATGGAAAGGGACAAAAATAGAAGCAAGGGACTAATTAGAAGTCTCTTGCATTGATCCAAGTGAAATATATTGGTGGCTTGGACCAGAGTGAGAGAGTTAGTGAAAATTGATTGGATTCTGGATATCTTATAAAAGTAAAGCAAATAGGATTTTCTAATTGATAGGCTGTGCAATGTGAGAAAAAGATAAAAACCAAAGATAACTTCAAAGATTTTGGCTGAGCAACTAAAAGAATGGAGCCCTTTACCTGAGATGGGGGAACTTTCTAGGGGAGCAGATTTGAGGGAGAAGATAAGAAGTTAGGTTTTGAACCAGTTGAGTTTCAAAAGGTTATAGACATTAAAGATACTTAAGCAGGGACACTGTGTGCTTGGATTAGCACTCTAGGAAAAACAAAGCCCACCTTGGCAGCCTTAGGAAGGATGAATTAGAGAAGGAGTGTGAATAGCAGGAGTAATAGGAGACACTTCAGAAATCCAGAAAAGAGCTGCTGAGAAGCAAATTTAGACTAATGGGTTGAGAACAGGCAAGTAGGCTTAGATTCAAATAAGTCAAGGACAAGGAAAGTCAAGGAGATAAAATCTGTCAGGTTTCACTGGCGGCCTACAGCAGGGGAGCAGAGGCAAGTTACAGCTCCAGATACGGTGCTGAGATTGGCCCTTTTCTTTTAAAAGATTAGAAATATAGAAGATGGAACAGTTTGGTAGAAGGTATTGACTTCTGTGGGAAAATTGCTAAATCTGAACTACCTTGGTAAAGGCTATATGGGAATGTCCAGAAGCCAGCTGAGCTGGCAGAGGCATTTACTGCCCACTTTATGTCCATGAGCTTTCTTACATTTCCCAACATCCTTGGCAATTAAGCAGGGTCACATGACTAGTTTTTGCTAATGGACTGGGGGGCAGAAGTGATCTGTGTCCCTTCCAGGCCAAAGCATTTGAGGGCTATCACACAACCCTCCAGCTCACAATTTTGCTGCCACAGGGACTAAGGAGGACACATGTTTGGAGGTGGCAGAACATCCAACAGCCTGGGTCTCTGACTGACTTGTGTTGGACATGCATCATGAGTAAGAAATATGGATTTGATACATAACATTGTTGAGATTTGGGGGTTTATTACTGCAGTATAACCTATGCTATTCTTACTAATGCATTTGCATATGTGTCTGAAATTCAGGAGAAAGGAGTGGGAACTTTACCAGTATAAATATGGCAGTTAAGTCCAGGAAATGAATGAGATAACTTAGTAAGAGACTACATAGCAAGAACAAAGGAGACCAGAGGAAGACCCTGAACAGCAACGTTTAAGACGAAAGGTAAAGGGGATCAATGAAGTCTGACAGAGAGCATTCAGACGTGTGAAAGAACTCAGTCATGGGAACCAAGGCAAACATTTTTTTTGAAAAAAGGAGAGGTCAGAGTTGCAAAATGCCTTGGGATTTATTCCAATTCAATTCAATTCTATTTGCTTTAATTTAACAAACACACAGACCATCTCTTATAGTTCAGGGGAGTAGAAAGGGGGCTTTGGAGAGACCAATGGATAGAACAATCTATGGGCCATTTGATTACCTTCATGTGGAGTTCTTTCTCAGACAAGTGATGGGGGCAGATATAAGACTGGGACAGGTTGGAAGTAAATGGAAGGTTAGAAGGTGGAGAACAGCTAGTGTGATTCTTTGAGGCCTTTTAAAGTAAAGAGGAAGATAAAGCAGGAGTTTTGAAGTGAAGGAGTAGAAAAGTAAGCTTTATACTATACCCTTACTACATGTTAGAGGGTATGTATTGCCTCTAACAATCCAATGAAAGAGAAATTATTTCCCTTTTTCTTCCTGGGAAAAAGCAGAGTGTAGTGGCTAAACTCTGGGACTGACGGCCTTGTTGTGCCATTTATTAGCTGTACGTATGGACTTGGGAAAGTTACTTAACCTCTTGTGCCTCAGTTTCTTCATCTGTAAGCTGGAAGAATAATACCTTTCTCACATTTGGTTATGAGAATTGAGTAGAGCAAACCAACTGTCCTACTTGCCCAGGACTGAGGGTTTTCTCAGGATTTAGACATTTCAGTGCTAAATTCAGGATATCTGTAGACAAACTGGCCCACACTGGGCGTTTTATGATTGAGTGGCTTTAGAAATGCTAAGAGCAGTGGCTGGCAAACAGTACGTTTTATAAAGAGGTGGCTACTACCATTGCTGGTTCTCCATGTGCCTCAATTTCTTCATGTGTACATTGAAGATACTAGAAGTTATGTAACAGAGCTTTGTGAAGATTAAAAGATGACCCATGCCATGTGCAAAACTGGCACATGGTAAACCCTCAACAGGAGTCATTACTGTGATGATGGTGATTATAGTGATAATGAGGAAGAAGAAACAGGCTGAGAGAAGTTAAACACACAGCTAATTAGTGAAGGAACTGGCATATGAAACTAAGTTGGCCTGACTCTAAGGCTCTTGATGCTTCTTTTGTGTCACGTTGCAAGCAGGGTCAGGAAAGATTAAATGATGATGGGAATTTGGTCCAAGCTTTGCAGGGTGAATTGGGTTTGACTTTCTTTTTATTTATAGACATCATCAACAAGCATTTATCAAACACTAGTCATGTGCCAGACACTGCACAGGGGAAGTAAAGTGGATGTGAAGCTACAATCCAGCAGTTTGTGGAAACTGCAAGAATGGGAAGCAGAAGGGTACCCTGAACAGAGACAGGGATAAACTTGGTTTAATTCTCTGTCCTATTCCCAGGATTAGAGTAACTATTCATACTTGCAAAGATCCTGGGAGAAGTTAAGCCCGTTCTACAAATCCTGAGGGGGAAGTCGACATCTAATTAGGATTTCTCGTTTATTAGGTTTAAATCAAGTAGGATGATTTTTCACCCAGTCGTCAAGTCCTGTCTCCATGGTCATGTCAGTCTCACCTTCACTCCAGCCTGGCATTCACAGGTGATGTTCCAATTCCATGCCAACAACTGATAACACTGGCCCAGATTGGCTTCTGATGAATAAACATTATGTCTATTTTCAGCCTCTTTGCCATAGATTTTGGCACTTGGCAGGTCTTCACTCTGAGATTCGGGGGTAACTTACCTCCGAGCTTTCCTTCAAGAATAAAGACCCTACTGAAATGCTCCCTTAACAAATATAAATAGAAAACAGATCCACGGTGTGATTTGAAACTGATAAACAAGAGGCATCCAGTGAGCTCCCAATTAACTAATCTTTTGATAATACATAGAGCCTCCTTTAGCAAAATCTTTCTCTTTGTGGAGGCAGCTTCAAGCCAGCAGGAGAGAAGGGGTGGGAGGCTGTGTCCCCAGATGCTGAGTCTGAATGGATCACTAGGGAAGAGTTTATTTAAACAAAAACTCTTTTAAGGATTAATCTGCTTCAGGTAAGCTAGAGGAATAAGAGCAAAGCCAAGTGAGTTGACAGTAAAAAAACTAACGGGTAAACACTGGCATTCCTCAGTGGATGTGTGCCAGGAAGTCATACAAGTGCATGCCAGTCCTCATCATCCCACCACCCAGAGGCCTGAGAATAAACATGCACAGATCATCAGCCCCCCATGTACTGAGATGGATGAGGTCTGGGCCTCCAGACAGAGCTCCTGGTGCCGTAGAACCTCTCACACAACAGAGAATGTCCTTAGAATCTAAGGTCTCAATGTCTTCCATCAGAGGCTGGGAAGGACCCCAGCAAAGATTTGAATTCCAGATCCTTTACAATGTGCCCAGGAGTAGAATGATCTGAGATTCCAGTCTGATCCAGTGTTCTTAGATATCATGGGACATTCCCAAGAAGTCAAGACTGGTTGAAAAATCCTACAAGAATTTGCCCAAGCCTGGGTCAGTTTCCACCCACAAAATGAAATGAGAAAAGGGGACCTGGGCCAGGCAACATGGAAGGCACTTGGTCATTGCCCAGTGGGACTCAGGTACATGGGAATGCAGAGGGAGGGGGCTGCACAGGACTGGGCTGAAGCTGCAGTGCTGAGATGAAGGTATGACAACCTCAAGGTAAACAGTTCTAGTGAGAGCCTCTCTCCTTCAAATGCCCTTCCTTCATTCAGTCAGGTTCTCATTTATTGTAGTTCTTCATTGTTTTGTTGTTTTGAAGCACCATTATTCAGTCAGTCAACTAATCCACATACACACAATCAGGAAGTCGGACAATCCTTTAGTTCACTCACTCCGTCACTCACTCTTTCATTCACCTATTCATTTACTCAGTCTATCGGTCAACAGCTCAGCCACTCATACATTGTCCATCATGTACTCTTTCATCCATTCAATTGTGATTGTTATTCAGCCAATTAATTATTCACACACATTTAGCCCCAGGCAGTCATTTGACTCTTTGACTCATTCATTTATCAAGCTAGTCCTTGCTTCTGTCAGTCAATCGGTGATTACATAATTAGTCATTTTACCCATTAATTTGCACATATATTCAAACATTTAAGGCTAGTCGCTAACTCATTTTTTCATTCATGTTTTTATTCATTTATTCATTGGTCTTTCAGTCACTCTGACAGTCACGCAATCAGTTACCCAGTTAAGCAGTGAACTTGTCCACCAGGCCTCAAGGGAACAGCTTTTAATCAATGCTTTTCTTAAATTTAACTCAAATTTGCTTATAGCCCATAAGGCTCAGACTATGAAGTATGGTTCTGTTTCCTCTCTCTGTTAAACTATAGTAATAATAAACCTTAGCGCCTGATACAAAAAGTATCTGTGCACAAAGCGAGTCATCAAATTCATGTACCATGAGGCCTGAGCAGCAGATGGGTTGAGGCTCCAATTGACCCATGAAGGAGGTTACACAGAGGGTCTAGACATCCGGGGGCCACCCCATGGGACGAAGTCTAGGATCCATCCCAGAACAGGCACCTAAAAAGGTTTTCAAAATTATGTCTTTCCCTGGATTAAAAAGTGATATATATTCATTGGAAAAAAGAAGAAAGGTTTGAATAAAAAAAAAAAAAAATTAGTCAAAAGTCCACCAGCCAGAATTAACAATTGCTAATATTCTAGTGTATATATTTATATATATATATTTGTGGACACACTTTTACCAGAAAATAATATATAATTTTCATTAATTCATTATTCTAACAGCAATGTATGATTCATATAGAAATTATTGTATTTAAGAGAGTTTGGTTTATTGGAATAGCAGTTAAACTTTGTGATCACAATTAAAATGAGTAATTTAGTAATTGATTTAGACTTGTTTTAAGTTGAATTTTTACTAGTTTTATATACAGTACTTGAATATTTTCAATACTCTGAGAATTACTATGTTTATGAGTTTAATGTAATCTGTTAGAGTGATAAGACTTAAGCACAGGAGAAATTTTGTTAAGGTACTAAAAATAGAATGTATCAAAATTATAAAGACAATTGAAAACCTTAAAGTTTATAAATGGGACATATGTATTAATCAAGGTCTCCTTATAAGTGATTGTTAATTTTTGCTAGACTTTTACAAACAGAATAATAGTATTTATAAGCTGAAAGTAAAAGCTTGAGAAACCACACAACTTTATCTTCAACCTTTATAAATTCGATATTAACTTTTCAAACCAAGGTAATTTGTGAGTGACCTTTCATGCATAAGTAAGCTCTCCTTGAGGGCATTAAACACTCAGTCTTACGGCTACGTCAACAAGAGGAGTGTACATCCCGTATCTTCCATGAGGACTTCCCCTTCTCAGAAGATACATCGTGGACTGTTTTTTCTACGTGGGAAGGTATCAAAGATGACAACCAAATTTCAGATTTGAGCCTCTAGTGGATGGTCTTGCCATTCACTGAAAAATGTCATGCTGCGCTGGCGTGTGTGTGTATATGTATGTGTATATGTGTGTCTTCAATAGAGGTCTAACCCCTAGAGATGGAGAGACAACAACTTATTCACCTTCATGGCTCTGGAGCCCAGCCCCGTGCCTGGCACATGTCAGATGTCCTAGCAAGATGCTCAGGTATGTAAAGAAAGGTCATGGTGGCCACTACAGGTCAATACACTGCCCCTCCTCTGCCAGGAGAACTTCTACTCTGGATGTTCCTCCTCACCTGCAAGTTTACCCTTTGTCAGGGTGAAGTTCCAGGGATGGAAAACCCAAAGAGTTCTTGCTCTCCAGCGAGTCTTCCTCAACTTCCAGGGCCTCTTAGTCCAGCCATTGCCTCTGATTATTCCCAGTGTGAGTTTAGACAGGCTACTGAGGGGCTTGTCACTGTGAGATTCCGGAGCTGACACTTAGAGGGTCCAAGGTTACCTACCAGAGTTGAAAAAAAATAAAAGGCAGTGTGAAAAATGCCTAACAGCTGACAACTTGTTCTGTAAAGACCCCAGGCAATGAGCTTGCCTAATCTATTGGGAAAAAAAAAAAAAAAAACTACTTTGAGACAGAAGGGCTGCCTTTTACCCTTGAAAATTCAGTCTCTGAGGCTCTAGGGAGGTGAGCGGTGAGTCAGCTCACAGAGGCTCCAGACAGGCTCGGTGAAGAGCACACTGGAAAAATGTAGACAATTGCAATCTGCAATCCTTCTCCAGAACTCCATGGCTGCCACCACTTTTTCTCTAAAATTTAGCTCAAAGTCTTCACCAAGCTTCTGCAGAAAGCCTCCCTGGCTCCCTTTCTGTGCTGATTGGTTAAGTGGGTGCCTCATATGGATTTAATGTTGTCTTCTGACACCACGGAGGCATTTAATGTTGTCTTCTGACACCACGAAGGGCAAATATATTGTGGAGCAAGAAATCGAAGCCCAGCGGTTAAAGAAATCATTCCCACACTGTCCTGTTGGTGAACGGTAGGGCTGGGGTTTGAAGCCAGAGCGGCTCTGTGTTCAAATCCGAGTTTCCAGTCCCTTCCGTGTTTTTCCTCGGACTTCCTTATCCAGGTAGCAGTGTTTTTTCCTAGTGCCCTTTCTCAAGCACACGGAAAGGTGCTCTTTCCAATCCCCGGGAGCTATCTTAGGTCCTTCCTCTGAAGCTCTCCAGCTTTTGTTCTCTATCTAGGAAAATCTTACTCCTGATTTCAAACCTTCCCCCTAGGTCTTGAGTTTGAATTTCAAAATGCTAATTAAGATTCCCTTATTTTCCTGGTTTGCAGAAAATGTTTTTCCAAACCTATTTATGTCAGTCCAAGAATAAAAGCTAATGTCCTTGGTTTTTGTAAAAGGGACTTGTTGTTGCTCTCTTTTTGTCTCCCCTTCTCCAGAAAAAAAAAAAAAGGAGAGGAAGGACAAACAATATCTCCCCTCCCCCTTGATACATAAACTTGAGTGATTTCCTGGGCTAGCAGGCAGGTGAGCTGCTGAAAAGAATGCTCTCAAGCTACCCTTAAAGCCTCCCCATAGCACACGTGGTGGTGATTCAGGAAGTGACCATCTGCCTCTTGGACCACCTGCTAGATCCTCCTATAAGGGTTCCCCCCATTGGCCACGGGGTCTACCTGCTTCTCTGTAATCTGGGCCATTTTTCTTGACAAATGGTATTTATTACAGATCATTTTCCTTTTGGCGCTGTTTCAGTCCCCAATTTAGGCTTAATGTGAACATGCCCTTAAGCTATTCTCTTAGGAGGTTGGCAGGGGTGAATCCATTCCCCGTGGGTATGATTGTGAATTCTGATTAATGCAAATGCTATATGACTTCATCATTTTCACACTCAAAACCCTACTCCATGGCACTCCTGAGTCAGAGCTGGAGTCCTGCCAAATGCTGTATGTGGTTGAGGGAGGGCTGGCAGAATGACACAGGCTCACCCCTTATTTCCCTCCCCAACTTACCTCTGTCTCCGTGGTCAGACTTAGTATGTGCTTTCACTGTTCCCTTCACATGTTGCATTTGTATTGCCTGTTTTCATCTACAGCAAAATCCATTAATTGTTGAATATAAAAGCATTTTCCGTTTCTATTTTATCCACTTTTCACACTCATGTCTGCAACTCTCTGTGGCTACGGTTTAGAAACCAGAAAGCTTTAAGTACCAGAACCTCCGATTTTCAGGTTATACTCATACATCCATATGCATATACACTACTAACTCAGTTCTGTCACCCTTTGAGTAGAGTAAAATAATGTGGAAAGCAAACTCGAAGATTCTATCGGAACAATGCAACATTTGGAAATATTCTCCAATAAAATCTCCTCTTATCTCTACAATCAGAATACATCCTTCAGCTCTGGGAAGACAAAATCACTTCTCATCTGTGCCTAAGCACAGAAGTGCCCTTAAAGCAGTTTTACCCTTCTCTCTTTTCTAGTTTTTATCACAATTATCCTAGTATTCCAGGCTGGTAACTGCTAATTATATTTAATTTTTCAGCCTCCTCTGTCTCCATTATATGATGAATTACCAAGTTTAATAAATTTTTCTTGCTCAATGTGCCTTCTTTTCTCCCCCCATTCTTCCCATTTATCCATCCATTCATCCATCCATCCAAAAAACCAACCATCCATCCATCCAAACCATCTACTTGCTTATTCATCTATTCATCCAGACACTCACCCTTTATCACCTCTTCCATTACTAGCTATAGGACCCTGGATATCCAATGTTTGACCTGAACTTCAAACCACAGGAAAAATAACTTCCATATAGGCGAGACTAGGTATCTTCCCAACTCCACCTTCTTTCCCCCAATATGAGAAAAGATGCAACATGTAAAGTTTTTAACTTATATATTATTAGTGGTAAGCATTGACAGGTGAGACAAGATCAGCTACTTTTTTCACTTATTTTGAATTTTTTAATCCATGCTGTCAATATCATAGCCTGAGTCCAGGGTTAAGAATTTCCACTTCCTCGTGAGGCTTCCTACATAAGCTCTGATAATGGCTGTAGCTTTCAGAGATCCAGAGTGTGGCTGCAGTTACAGTGATTGAGTGGAGTTCCTCAATGAAGAAATGAGAGAATGGGGTTTTTAATATAGAAATGCTCTTCTGCCATCTTATTGGATTGCCCTTTAGCCTATCACCTCATTCATTCATTCATTCATTCAACAATTCATTGAACACCTATAATAAACAAGGTGTGCCCAATTGAACTTGGGGTATAGTGATGAAGAAGTTAGAACTCTAACTCTCAAGCCACTTTTAATCTAGAATGGAAGAAAAGGAAAGAATGAATCTTGATTCTATGATTCCATGATGACTGCTGTGGTTGTTTATGAGAGGACAGAGGGGGCCGTGCATCTGAGCTCAATTGTAAAGAAAAAATAGCAAAGCATGAGTTTGGTGGAGGAGGAGGAGAAAGTGCATTCCTGGAAAGGGAGGAATAGAATGTGCAAGGTTCAGAAGCTAACAGAAATATAGCAGATTCAGGGAACTTCAAGGTTTGATATGGAAAAGTGGTAAGAGATGAACTGAAGGAGTTTGTCAAAGACAAGAGTGTGATGATAAGATATTTGAACTTTTTCCTGAAGATGATCAGGATCTATTAAAGCATTTCAAAGGAGAATTGAGAGAGTTTCTAAGGTCAATGTTGTTAAAACAAGCTTCATTGGCAGTGTGTTATCCCAGATATCAAGACTTTAATAGCACCCATGAATTCTGCACAGTGTGAGAGAGTCTTGAAGAATCCCAGGTTGGCTAAAGGGGAACATCAGACCAAAAAGTTACAAAGAAAGACTCTGCAGAGTTAAAGTCTTGTGCAGGCATGATAAGCATCACTGATACAACATGGACATTTCTTCCACAAAAATACAATCATGCCTCCTTTGCACCTGACATCCTGCCAGCTGCTTTTGGGGGTGAAAAATGCAACACATGTAATATAGTCCATGCCTGTAGAGAGCAAACAAGTGAAAAGTTTTATCAAAGCATCAGTATTTCTCCAGATGACTAGTCTTGTACCTCTTTCAATTATCTGTCAACTCTCCACCATTCAATTAGTTTTGTGTCTGATTCCAGGCATCTCAGCAGTTGCTGATCACAGCCAGAATCACTTAAGCCCTTGAGCCTTCTCAGATATTCAGCCTTCACAGAGCTCTCTGTTTTTAATGATCTTTCATCTGAAAAGATGTCTCAAAGCACACTCACATACACAAAGGTACTAATGGGGTAATAGTTGGGGATGTTGGGAGGATTTAGAACACATTCTCTGAAGGCTAGGAGCTTCATAACATGGGGGAAAGGATTGCACCAATCCATTTGTAGAGTGTCTCCACCTGGGAACACTACAAGCTCCATTTTAGCGTCTGGATCATTTTTTCAGCTGAGTTCACCTTTCCTTACAGTTGTTTTTCTTTTCCCTCAAGCTTGTTCACTTTATTTTGATCTAGAGGTCTGTATTAGTCCATTCTCACATCGCTATAAAGAAATACCCAATACTGGGTAATTTACAAAGAAAAAAGGTTTAATTAGCTCACGGTTCTGCAGGCTATACAGGAAAGGTGATTCTGGCACCTGTTCGCCTCCTGGGGAGGCCTCAGGAATCTTACAAACATGATGGAAGGCAAAGGGAAAGCACACCCATCACATGGCCAGAGCAGGAGTAAGAGAGAGGGGCAAGTGCCACACACTTTTAAATGATCAGATCTCACAAGGGCTCACTCGCTATCATGAGGACAGTACCAAGGGGGATGGTGCTAAACCATTCAGGAGAAACCAACCCTGTGATTTAATCACTTCCCACCAGGCCCCACCTCCAACATGAGGGATTACAATTTCACATAAGAATTTGGTGGGGACACAGATCCAAACCGTATCAAAGTCTGAACATCTTTGGTTTGTCTTCTTTTGTGATCTTCATTATGTTTCAGAATACAACAATCTCTTTTTTTTATGAATATTAACTTTTTTTTTTGCCCCAAGTTCTGACATTTCTTAGCATTTTCTGGCCTCTGGTGGACAGTATGGAGGTTGAAGTTTTCCATTATGCCTCTCCAATGCCACTGGAGCTAGTAGATGGGGATTCAAGAATGAGTTGAAGGCAAGTGGGAGAGCTGGTTAACCTGGGAGTTAGCACATTACAAGACTCAGGAAATGCCAGGGTCAGGAATAACCACAAAAATAATTGATTCCAGTGCCTTCATTTCTCAAATAAGAAAAACAAAGCTAAATGTGTGCTCCACATCACACAGCTGAATACCAAAAGCTACCTAACTCTGGATCCTTATCACACAACCACTTCTGAGCATTTGGACTTATCAGCTCTCACCTGAACCTGTGGCTCCACTCCCTCCTGTATGAGCAATGTTGGAGTCCATCTAGACCATTGCTCTCCAAGAAATTCCCTAGGCTACCTCTTACTGTTAGCTATGCTTTATCATATGGCCTCAATCTCCTGAACATAGCCGATTAGACCAGTGATGGCTTAAACTGAAATGTATTTCTCATTCTGAAGTGTGAGATCAGATCTAAGAGAGATTTGAGTATGTCCTCCTTGTGGATGGAACTGTAACTCAGAAATGTGGGAGCAGCCATCATCCACCCAGCACGTAGACCACAAAGCTGGACAGCTGACCTGCAGAGAACAAGATGAAGTGGACAGAGATAGGAGAAGCAGAGACAAAGAGCAGAGAGAGAGAAAGTTGATTCCCTAGTTTCTTGTGACTTTTCACTTTGTCATTGCTGTCCCTCTCTGGTGCCTCTTTCCAATTTGGCCCTTAGAGTTCACGTACATGTACTGAACATTTGTGATGTCCCAGGCACTCTTCTAGGCATTGGGACTACAGTGTGGACAATAAAGTGACAACCCCTGCTCTTGTGAAGCTTACCTTCTGGTGTGGGCAGGTAGACAAGAAACAAGTAAACACATAATTAAATGAGATTATTATTTTGGATAGTGATAGGTACTGTGAACAAATGTTAAAAAGGATGAGAAATAAAAAATGACTGGGACAGGGTTGTGGGTTATTAGATTGCATGGTCAGAGATGACAAGGGCCACCCAGCATGACTGGGCTAATTGTCCCTGTACAACTTTAGCAGACACCATTAGCATAAATTTTGATGGGAATGGTACCCACTGGAGTTGTGCAGTGCACAACATGGACAACTGTAGACAACAGCCCTGGGGAAGGACTCTCTGAGAAAGGAATATTTGTGATAACATCTGGATGACAAGAAGGAGTCAGCCATGTGGAAACATGGGAGAAGATCATTCCCAGCAGTGGAAACAGATGGTGTAATGGTCCAAAGTTGGGAATCATTTTGTCTGGTACAGTTAAGCTGTGTTGCTCTTCCTCCTAAGATTGTTTGTGCTTGTTCGTAGGAAAATCTTGAGGCTCTAATTTACTAGAGAGATAATATTCAATGAAGACTTACTAAGATTTGCTAAATACTTCAAAATGGTTGTGTGCTTAATTGTCACAATACAGCAGAATGATGAAACTTATAGTGGTTGAGTGACTTGCTCAAAATCACAGAGCCAATAAGCGAAATATCTGAGATTTGGAAGCAAATTCATCTCACTCCTGAGCATGCACTCTACATTAGGACCAGGTATCCAGATACAGAGAAGTTCTAAAGAGCTAAGTGAGAATAACGTGTTTGAATGTTTGAAACTCTAGATAAAATGCATTATTTCCTGTAAAACTGTAAATTATCGATATTGATCATGGAAGGAAAAAATACCCCAATATACCAACAACCAGAGCTAAAACTGAGGAAGATGTAAAACAAAAATTAAGAAGAGGACCCTAGTTTCTGATGGTTTTTCATGAGAATTCTTTCAAACCTTCAGTGAATAGATGCCACCCAAGTTGTCTGAAGTGTTTCAAAGTTTAGAAAAGAATCTAAAGCGTCCTAAGTTACCTTTTACAAATATTCAGTAAAACACCCAACTAATTCCCTGTATCTTTTCCTATCCTCCATTAACATACTCAGAGACATGAGATGTGCATCTAAGAAATAAGAACATATTTGAAACACATTCAGGAAAGAGGAAAGAGCTCTTGGAAATTAAACATTTGGCAGTAGAATAAAAATTCAATATATGAATAGAAGACAAAGTAAATGTAGGAAATAAGTAGGAAAATAAAGATGAAGAAATGAATGAAAAAGAAAACTAGAAGAGCAATGAAGAAGTGTGACATTTCATAAATAGGAATACCATTAAGAAAAAATTGTAAGTAAACCAAAAAAAAGGAAGACATGAAGGTCCAGAAAAGTAAATCCAGCGAAGAAGAGTAAGGGGGTGGAGGATAGCAAAAGGGGTGTTTCAAGATATGGGTGGGACTATCTGAAGCATTTGGCTGTGCCCAGAGGAATTGTACAGCTATGTCAGACAACCTGTGAGATGTACATAGAAACCAAAGCAAACAAGACAATTAACAAAAAGAAAATTTTGGTCAAGACAGAAAATGTAGAAATGTAGTCACAACACACTACCTAACTCAGCTGCGAAATTTCCCATAACAATGTCATGGAGTTGGAAAGAGACCTGGTGATACCATGCATGACTGAGTAAGACGTGCTGGGAGCTGTGATGGTGAAAGCTGAAGAGAGAGGGGTATGATCTTCCAATGGCCCAAAGCAGGGGTGTGTACACATTCTGTAAACAGCCAAATGGTTAACATTTTAGACTTTGTTGGTCACATGGTCTCTGTTACAACCACTCACCTCTGTCATTATAGCACAAAAGCAGCCATAGACAATAAACAAATACATATGGCAGCATTCCAATAAAACTGTACTTACAAATGTAGGTTGTGGACTGGATTTGGCCAGTGGATCCATAATTTGGGACCCTCTGTTCCCAAGCAGTGCTTCTCAAACTTGACTGCATAGTGGAATCACCTGGGGAGCTTTCAAAACTCCTGATGTCCAGGTCAAATTCCAGACCAATCACATCAGTCTTTGGGAACCAGGTATCAGGTGGTTCCATTGTGCAGCCAAGTTTGAGAACCATGCAATAGGTCCAACTCATTCAGGAGGGGTAAGAGTCTTAGCACCAAAAGTAGCTGCTCCATGCCTCTGGCTCCCTGAGGTCATTTGTTTATTCAGCCAACAGGCCACTCAGTAATGGGTTTCTACTGAGGTCATAGAAACCCAATCTTTTGAGTATTAGTGTAAAAACTCCCAACTAAACCAGAAAGGACATCATTAATTCATTTATTCATTTGCTAAACACTGACTTAGACCTTCATCTGCCCCAGTCACTGTGATATGCCTGGGAATACTGAGTTGATTAATGCATTATTTCTAGTGATCAAGAAGGCCCAGACCAACCAGGTGCGGTGGCTCAAGCCTGTAATCCCAGCACTTTGGGAGGCCGAGGTGGGCAGATCATGAGGTCAGGAGATGGAGACCATCCTGGCTAATGTGGTGAAACCCCGTCTCTACTATTAATACAAAAAATTAGCCGGGCGTGGTGGCTGGTGCCTGTAGCCCCAGCTACTGGGGAGGCTGAGGCAGGAGAATGGCGTGAACCCGGGAGGCGGAGCTTGCAGTGAGCTGAGATGCGGCCACTGCACTCCAGCCTGGGCCACAGAGCGAGACTCCGTCTCAAGAAGAAAAAAAAAAAAAAAGTCGCTTCAGACTAATAAGAGGAATGGATTTAAACGTAATAATAATTACTCCACTTTATTTTCACTGAGTATTCAATGCTAGAAACTGCACTTAGCAATTCATCCACATTATTTCTTCTTATCTTTTTATCTTCATAAAGCCTTCTGATGTAAGCAGCATTGTGCCCGCTTTACAGATGATGAACCTAAGGCTTCAAGAGTAATTGATCGGGCCAGGCACAGCAGTTCACGCCTGTAATCCCAGCACTTTTGGAGGCCAAGGCAGACGGATCACTTGAGGTTGAGAGTTCAAGACCAGCCTTACCAACATGGAGAAACCTCATCTCTACTAAAAATACAAAATTAGCCAGGTGTGGTGGTGCATGCCTGTAATCCCAGCTACTCAGGAGACTGAGGTAGGAGAATCGCTTGAACCCAGGAGGCGGAGGTTGCAGCGAGCCGAGATCCTGCCATTGCACCCGAGCCTGGGCGACAAGAGTGAAACTCCATCTCAAAAAAAAGAGTAACTGATCAAAGGTCATACAGCCACTGAGAATGGCAAAATTAGGGATTCAAAGTCAGGTGTTACTAGAAACTCAACTTCTGTGGTCAGTGCTCTGGTAGAGGTGAACCCAGGTAACTGGGTATTTCAATTCTCTATTGCTGTGTATCAATACTCCCCAAACTCATTGGTTTAAAACAACTATGATTTATTTGTCTACAGTTCTGCAGTTTGGACTGGGCTCAGGTGGGCAGACTAGTCTCCCCAGAGTCACTCAAATGGCTGCATTATTCTGAAGACTCAACTGGGGAGAGATGTTGAAAAAGGATTCACTCACATCTGGCAGTCAATGAAGACTGTCACCTAAGGTCTACTCTATGTAGTCTCGAGCAAGTTTCTTAGGTCACAGCAGCATTTCAAGATCATAAGATCTTATGCACCAGTGCTTCTCAAGCCTCTTCTTGGGCAGAGTTTACTGGTGTCCCATTGGTCAAAGCAAGTTCACACAGCCAAGCCCAGAATTAGTGTAGGAGGGTAACAATGCAAGGGTGTGGGTATTGGCAGCTGTGATTTGTTGGGGGACCATCAATACAACAGTGAACAACAGTAACTGAGCCAAGGTTGTAGAGAGAGTGAAGCAAAATTAGAGTTCCATACTAGGGCTTACCTTCCTGCAAACCCCAATCCATTTGGTACATGCTCTGCTAGAGGTAAAACCAGGTTCCTAAGAAAGCTCAGGTGAGGAGCTGGGGATGACTTCATGGAAGAGAATATGCCTTTGGTGAATTTGGAAGAGTGAAAAGTTAGCCAGAAGCCAAGGCCAGCATGGGTCATGGTAAGGAATATTCTGTAGGCTCAGAGGACATTGTGGGAAATTGTAAGAGAGAACACCAAATGGAAGAAGCATGGTTGGATCCTGATGGCCCATTACTGTGAGCATGAATTTTGTTCTCAGATGCACTCAGCACAGGGAGATCCACAGTGTTGTTAAAAACTAAGGGGCTTTTTCATGCAAGTAATAAATCTGGCTGGAAATTTGATGTACATACTTGGTGATGGCTCCATGCCCTTGAGTTTCCTCAGAGCTGCCATTATCCTTAGAAATAATAGGGACCCCATGAAAACAAAATCCATTAGCTGCATTATGTTCCAAGTCAGCAAAGACTGAAAGATGTCTTCTTAGAAAAGAGGAAAAATTCATAGCACATGATGCATGCCACATTGTCAGTATTGCTAGGTCAGTTGAGTCTTTACTTCTGAATCACTTGGGTGTCATTCAAAATATTGTTTTGCAAGACATAAGAGGTCCAGAAAGTCTAATAATCAGGGAAGCTTCCTCCAATCGCCATATTGTCACTTGCCAACTATGAGAAGAAGTAGAACTGTAAAAGATTTCATCTGAGTTGGAAACTTGGAACTTGACATTTCTGAGTGGGCTGTAGTTTTGGCAAAAGACATTTTTCTGCCCCAAGGATTTTATTATGCCTGATTTTTCTGATTGTTGCCAAGATGTGTTGAACTTATTTTGTTTGCTCCCCAGTGAGAACTTAGATTTACTTAGAAAATTTGATTTACAGGGTACTGCTGAGCCATTAAGGCCAGCAAGTGGGAGAATAATAATAGTTTATATGTCTACAACACCACATCATTTACAAAGCATTGTCACACACTTTATCTCATTCAAGCTTGGCAGCAAATTTTTGAGAAAAGCAGGATTGGCAAGGTTATCCCCATTTTATAGACAACTAGATCTTTTCCAGGACCCCGGGCTCAGTGAACAACCCTGTCATCTGGTTGAGCAAGCCAGAATCTAAGTGTCCTCCTTAATACCTCTCTCCCTCTCATCAACCCATATCCAAGCCTTGACCATGTTATCTTTGAAGTATGTTTTACATTTATCCACTTCACTCTATTTCTTTAACCACCATTCTACCTTAAACCATCATTGTCTCTTATCTGAGCATTATACTACTCCCTTCACTTGGCTCTCAGCTTGGCCCCCTTAAAGTGATTTTCCACAAAGCAGTCAAAATGATAATTTTGAAATGCAAAACTATGTCACCTCTTGGCTTAAAACACTTAATTGACTTCTCATTATGCCTGGGATAAATACAAATGTGCTTAGCACAGCCTAAAATGCCCCAGGAGATGTGGCTCCCTTTTTTTCTGTACATCTCAATCCTTTTCTTTACTGTCTTGCTCAAGGCATCCTTGTCTCATTTCTCCAGGCTCCCTCCAGCCACAGCACCTTTGCACAGGATGGTCTCTCTGCATGGAGGTTCTTTCCTGGTGTTTTCACTTAGTCAAGTCCTTCCCCATGCTGTAGAGCTCAACTGTCACTTTCTCTTTCACTTTCTCATGGAAGCCTTCCCAGATACCCTTGAGTAGGTCAAAACTCCCCATTACACACTCTTGAAGAACAATGACCTCCCAACCTAATCACAGCTGCAAGCGTCATTTTATTGTTGGCACAATTATTATCTACCTCCCCCACTAGCCTCCAAGTTCTATGTAGTCAGGGTCGAGGTGCCCTGTGAACTGCCTAGAATACAGAATGTGTTCAATAACTAATTGACAAATGAATAAATGGATTGAGAGAGGAATGAATGAATACCTAAAGCTCATCAAGTTTTGTTACTAAAAGCCATTCTGTCAGAACGTGTTTCTGAAGCATCTAACTCCCCATATCAGGACTTCCCTGCCAAGCTGCCACTGTCCCCAGTAGCTATGAATCTTGCTCTGTAAAATTTTCCTTGGCCTCAGATCCCATCAAATTCAGACCTTCCCCTTTCATCAGAATTCAAATCCGATCCATGCCATAGTCTTCCTAGACATTGCTCGTATTTAACTGAGAGTGTCAGGGCCTTAACACTTAACCCAGAAGTTTTAGATACCTTCAGGATTTTGGAGAAGTTGGGTGCTTTTTAATCATCTCTCAAAGCATACTGTGGAGCATCTGCTCACCTGCTGTCCTACACTGACTCAGTGGTTGCAAAATCTCTAATTGTATGGCTCAGAACACCACATTTTAGCAATGGGTGCTTTGCTCTTGGGATTTTCTTCCACACATTAGCCATTTCCAGGAGTCATTCTTGGACACGTGGCCTCCCAACTTGTCCCTAGGGCACTGGGTGGGGTTATTGGTAACTGACATTTCATTGCCAAAGGCATAATCAAAAATCATTTCTATTGGTATATTTGCAACTCTGTTCTTCTGATCAATTACAGTCATCCCCGTTTATCCTTGGGAGATATGTTCCAAGGTTCCCAGTGGATGCCCAAAACAGTGCACAGCGCTGAACTCTGTATATACTAGCTTTTTTCCATCTGATAACTAAAATGGCCACTAAGTGACTAACAGGCAGATAGCATATACTGCATGGATGTACTGAACAGGGATGATTTAAATCACAGGTGGATAGGGCAGAATGGCAAGAGATTTCGTTGTGCTACTCAGAACAGTGAGCAATTTAAAACTCATGAACTGTTCATTTGTGGAATTTTCCATTTATTTTTGGACCACAATAGATCACAGAAAATTGAAACTACAGAAAGCTGAACTGTGGATAAGAGGAGGCTACTGCATCTCCTGATTCCATTCAACCCTCTCTGCCTGTTGGATTTCCATGCATCCAGCAAAATGCAGCTCAAAGCATTGCCTCCAGGTAGGCTCTGCTTGCTCTTATCACATGAAACCAATCATTCCTTCCTTAGGACTAGTGTTCAACGCTCTGCAGGTTCTATTGTGGTGCCTATTTTGCTGAGCAGTTATCATTTACAGTGATGGCTTCTTAGCATTTTAATTTGCATTGTTTTGATTAACTTAACCCATCATACACTTGCTGGCTTTTAGGTTGCTATTTCTTGAATTGCCTATTCATATCCTTTTTCCATTATTCAGAGAAAAAGTCTTAAGGTGCCTAATTTTTTCTTGCTGATATTCAAAATTTAGATACTCAAAATAGTTTGTCATTTATATATTTTGAAAATATATTATCTCAGTCTTAACAGGTTATTTTTCAACTTTGTCTATGGTTTCATTCCCTGAACAGCAACCTTATATTAATACTTGATATAGTCAAATCCATTTCTTTTTCTTATAGTTCCTTTCAAGGATTTTCAAACAAATTATTCTCCACCTCAAAATCTGGAGGATAAGTTCATACATTTTCCAATATATTTATAGTTTTGCCCATCATATTTAAGTTTCTACGAAAACAAATGTTTTCTGTATCACGTGAAGCAGGGTTCTAATTTAATTTGAAAATATATCGTGAGTCAATATTCCCAGTATCTTTTATTAAATAATTTATACTTTTAGCACAGTGGTGATCAGAGGCTGAAAGAACTTCAGCTGTGTCATTTTGTATTTCTCAGCAACAACAAACATCATCAACTAGTCACCCTTTTTCTTAAATATAGTGACACCCCATTCTCTTAGTTTTCCTTTGACATCACTGGTTACTTCCTCTTAGTCTTCTTAGCTGGTTTCCTCTTGTTTTCCCAATCTCTAATATTAGGATGGCCGAGACTTCAATCTTTGGAGAACTTCTCTTCTTTATCTGAACACTATTCCTAAGTAATCTCAGCAATCCCTATGACTTTAAGTACTATCTATATACAGATAGCTTCTCAAACTTGTATCTTCAGAAAGAACTTCTCTGCAGAACTCTAGGCTCATAGATCCATTTTCTACTTTACATCTCTTCATAGATGTCTAATACCATCTCTAACTTTACCTGAACCAAAGAGAATTCTATTCCTTCCTGCCCCACAAGCTGTTCCTCCCCAAGGCTGCTCCATTTCAGTAAGATCACAGCACTCCTTCCACGTGCTCAATCCAAATTCTACGGCTAATCTTGGATTTGTCCTTTTTCTTCAACTCCTATGTCCAACCAGTTGGAAGTTTCCATTAACCACCTTTCTAAAAACCTCCTAACCCATATACTTTTGTCCATTTTCACTGATATACCTCTTGTCTAAGTCACCAATACCTCTCTCCTAACTAGTTCTCCTGTTTCTACTCTTGTCTCCTTGTAATAAATCTGGAAATAGCAGCCAATCTGATCAATTATAAATGAGATCATGCCACTTCTCTGCTCAAAATCCTACAGGGACTTCTAATAAAGACCTGATCCTCAACCAAGCTTTAGTCCGGCTCCTCTGAGCCCTCTTCTTGACTAGGCCATTGGCTTGCCCACCCTGACCTTGGTCTGCTAAGCCCAGTTTAGTGAAAATCCTCAACCCTCATATCTGATGAAGTTCCTCATTCTCTACCCTTGATATGTAAGTCCTTGACCTGCCTTTAGCAAGAATCTTAAGATAGTTTAGCAAGAAGTCCCCTACCCTTGATGTCTGATCAAGCTCCTGTTAGTAATTTTCCATCTGATGACCCCCTCGCTTTTCTCCTTGGCTATAAACTTCTCAGTAATCTTTATCCTATTTGGAGTTGAGTTCAGTTCAATATTATACAATGTAGAGCTGAATACTGTACATCTACACATTGAGTCTCAGGTCCCTCTTTTTCCTACTATAGTAGCTCGAGTAAAATCTATCTTGTCATTTTTGACAAGTGTCCAGTGAAATATTTTTCCTTTACACTTCTTATAACACTTGGAATAAAGCCCACATGTATTAACTTAGATATCAGCTCCTCTTCCTCTCTCCCTCTCTCCCATATGCTCCAGCCACACTGGTCTTCTTTTGCTTCATACATGCACACATCAGATTCTTCTCACCCTGAAGCCTTTGTGCTAGCTCTTCCCATAGCCTGGACCCTCTTACACATGATTTTCACCTAACTGATTCCCTCTTGTTATTTAATTTTTGATCTAAACATCATAGCCCCAAACGAATCCATTCTAGTACCCACACTGAAGTCACTGCTCCTGCTCATTCTATCCCATCACTGTTTTAAATTCTGTGCATCAGGGGTTGGTATACTTCAGCCCCCAGGCCAAGTATTATCCCCACCTGTCTTTGTAAGTAAAGTTTTATAACACAGCCTCACCTTTTCAGTCTTTGGCTCCTTTCATGCTGCAGCTGTGAGAAAAGTAGTTGCAACATAGACCCTGTGGCCCCCAGAACCTAAAATATTTACTATCTGGCCTTTCATAGAGGATTTCTGTTTCCTGCTCTATATTGTCTATATCACTAGCTGATTTTTTATTTTTTT
>NW_012114821.1:10112818-10119957 GCF_000951035.1 Colobus angolensis palliatus
GCGCCCGGCCTAGATGATGTCTTTTGGCCAATAGAATGAGAAATAAGAATCTATATGAGGAAGTCTTGGTTCTTGTGTCTCTACCATCACCATGAAAAGAACACACCTAGGCCAAACCTCTGTCCCAGGAGAATGAGAAACTCACAGAGCAGAACAAAACTACCCCAGCAAGATCCAGGCAAAATCAGCCAGCTCACAGCTAATACCTAGAAAAGTGAGCTGAAGAAATGCTCCTTATTGACTTCCCACAGAGATTTAGGTTGGCATGTTACACATCAAAATTGTCAAATCAGATCCATGATGCAGTGAACTTGGACAACTGGCATCCTCCTGTCTAAGCATCAGTTTTCTTCTCTGATAAATGGAGATGATAATAATTACTATCCTTGATTCTTCATCACAACAGGTGTGAAAGCCACTCTGCAAAAGACAATACACCAGGCACAGGGGAGGCCTTCCTTGTAATTAATTAGAGAACAACATAAGTGGTCTGTTGTAAAGAGCTACACTGAGTCTAATCAAGTTGTGGCCTGGGAAGTAGCACCAGGGAATCAGTGGCTGTGGCCCTTCAGAGACATCTCATGACTTTGTGGCTTTGTCCTGAGCTACATCCTGCTTTGAACCACTCATGTCAGAGAGGATGGGATGGGCTGGATACTTAGGAACCAACTGTGGGCTATTCACTCAGGAGTGGTAGGGAGAGAAATGGAGCCACAGGAGATGTTCAGAGAAGAGAGACCATGATTGGGAGAGACAGGGTGGTTCCTAGAGACACTGCCTTGCCTGTCACATCTAACGCTTAACTAATGGGACTGAGAAGCACACGGGAAAGGCTTCAGCATTTGATAAATTAATCAGTGAGCGCTGCAGCAAATTGCCCACTCACATCATTAATTAGACATCCTGAAATGGCAAGGAGAAGAGATTTTTTAAGTGTTGATTCTGCAGCTTTTATTTTTTTATTATTATTTATTTATTTATTATTTTTAGTAATTGATGGACCCAGACTTTGATCAGATGTTAGTAGGTGGAGAAGAAAACATCTTCACTGGCAGATTTAGATCCCGGCTGTTGCCAGGCCCCAGAGAAATGGGCAAGGTACGCAGCAATTCCCAGGAGACCTGGTGCTGCGCTCAAACGTAATCAAAGGATCAAATTGACATTCGTGAAAGCTACAGTCTCAAAGAACTGAGAAACTTTTAATCCAAAAATGTTGTATAGGGGGACAACTTCCAATTAGCCATCTTGACCAGTCATCAAGATTTTGTCTCTTAAAAGGCAGCTGACAATAGGGGAATGAGGTCTGGGGACCCCAGGCGTTTACTGAGATTTCCGGTTCCGTTAGAGGCTGTTCCTCCTGTCCTCTCACCAGTGCTCCCTTTTGAACGGGTTTTTCACAGCCCCCAAAGAACCTTTAGAGACCCCACATGAAGAAAAACCAACTGCTTTTAAAGTAAGAGGGAGGAAAAAGAGAGAAAGTAAATTGAGAGAAAGAAAAAGAGAGAAAGCCAATTGCTTTCAAAGTAAGAGAGAGGAAAAAGAGGAAAAGAGAGGGAGGAAAAAGAGAGGCATGGCAGGCAAGGAGCTGTCTGAGAATCTTTGCTAGTCCCTTGACCCTGTCCATGGTGAGGAGGGAGCCACCACTTAGCAAGGCCCAGAGGCAGTGTTACAGGGCATGCAAAAGTCAAGGGGAAGTGCTGCTTCTGTGCTTTCAACTATGCTCCCAGGCCTGCCATTAAATATGGCAGACTTACCATTTCCCACTTCAGATGAGCCCAGAAGAGTCCTGGGAGCCTCCACCCAGCCCCCTCCTACCCGCCTTCACTTGTCACCTTTAAACTGATGAAAGAGGCAAGGTCAGCAATATTTAGGTTTTTGACAGGGCCCTACTTAACATTGCAGAAAATCAGAATGAAACCTGGGAAGGCCTTGGGGCAGCAATGTCATCCAGACCCACAGGTGTGGGGGTGTCGGGGGGCTGGGCTCCCGTCTGCTTCTTCATCATTGCATTAGGTGATCAGGGTAACTGGCCAAGGCTGGGCTGTGAGGACGGAGTTGCACAAGGGAAAAGCTCTAACCAAACAGGCTGCTGTGATCCAGGGTAAAATCTGTAGCACACGGCCTGCTATCTGCTTGCTTAATCTTTAAGACTCAGCCCAGGACCCCTGCTTCCAGAAGCTTTCCTGGTTCCCACTCCCAAGCTTGGGTAAGATGCTGCAAGTCTGCCTTCCCATTGGGTCCCAGGTCTCTACTTCTCACATCATCGACCTGAACTTTATTGTCATGGTCTGTTTTCTTGCTCGCCTGCCCCATAGGGCTCTGAGCTGCTCAAGGGCAAAGACTTGTGTCTTTTTTACCACTATCTGGCATACCTAATGCAGTGTTAAACATAGATGGGGCTGAGCACTGCAGTCTGGGGTGAAGCACACAGGCTTTGGAGTCTGACAGCCTGGGTTCATATTGTGGTTCCACTATTGATTAGGTGTGTAACCTTGAGTAAGTTACCTAAGCTCTCTGAGCTTCACTGTGATCATCATTGCAGTAAGTTAACTACTGTCTGACTTCTGGAATGGTTATAATAATAAGGAGAAAGGGGATCATGCACACGAGTTCCCAGAAGAGAGTTCAGTTCATAGTAAGAGCCCAGTAAATTCTTTCCAAAGCTTCCAGCTTGGTATTCATAGCAATAGCCACTTTTTTCTTGCCATCGTATTTGATCACGTTCTCTCCTAGTTAATTAAACATTTGATCGTAAGGACAACTGGCATAAACTGGTTTGGGAACAAACACAGCTGATTCCTAATAAGCAAAAAACACACCTGGTAGGAAAAAAAGTGACTGTGCATATTTGAAAGTGGCCCACACCCCCTACCTACTGTTCAGTATGTGGCGGGCTTCAGAAAGTAGGCTTTACATATGGGGGTCATGTATTATAGCACCCACAATAGAGCCCTGCTCTTACCTGGCTCACAGGACCCTCTAACTAATAGTAATAACAATCATCATTATTAATACTAATTACCTTTATTATTATTGTGGTTGTTATTTGTGTTCTGGTTCAAACAAGGCCTCTTAGCAGCCCTGGCTTTCTCCCATTTGGGTTTCTTATTATAATTAAAAGATGAAAAAACATCACGTCAGGTTTACCAAAGTTGTGGTCTAAGTGTTTACTTTCAATAAATCAACACTTCTAGCATAAAAAACAAATGCAAAGACACATAACTGCTTTATATAGTATAATTATATAATCTATTTTAAAATATAAATTCTGAGTGCACGCCAGGCCCTGAAGCCTGATGGCAAGTTTTAAAGTTCATTTAAGGAAATTGACTTTTATCTGTTCTGTCAAGCTGTCCCTGTGAGTGTTCATTAAGCGCCATTTGGGGAAAAGGATACATGTGAGGCCTTTTGTGACTAGGAGGCTTGAGCCAGATCCCCCCACGCCCCAGACCCTGAGGCTGATCCTCTCTCCGACACTTTGACTGGAGCTCTGTCTCTCTACCTCCGCAAGACACACACACACACACACACACACACACACACACGATCCATCTGTGGGATTATGGTTTTACCCGGCTCCGTTCCTGTCTTAGAAGCTCATCCTTGCTTTAATATTAAACACAGCAAGCTCAGATACAAGTTGTTCTCCTTTCACGAAATCGAATTAAACTTTCATGAGGGCTCATGAGTTCCTCAGAGCCAGCGAGCGGCTTTCCCTTCAGCTTCCCCGCAGAGGCCAACAAATTCTCAATTACTTTAACCCTTTCCTCCCAGCTCTAAGTGGGACACTCACTTGGCAGCTGGGGGGCTGCCCCTAAGCAAGTCCCTGTCAGCTTCAAGCAAACAGCTGGCTGGTGATGGTGTTTGCAAAGCAAGTATTTACCGGTTTCCACCAGGGATTTCTTCCCAAACAATTCCACTTGAGCTAAGAGCTCTAACTCCTTAAAATAGGCTTCGTCTGCCCAAACTGACTTTCCTTCTTACAGAACTGTCTGTGGGGAGCAAATTAGCTTGTTATAGATTCCAAACATACGTGCTAAATTCTACTCTCGGTTTCTAACATACTGCATTTTTTTCCCTGCAAAATATGAGGTACCGGTGCTGATATCTTTATTACCTGTAAAATGTTTCTCTGCTTCTTGGTGCTCCCCTCCCCTACTCTGCTCCTGACTTTGCAGTCCCAGGCACTTTCAGGACTAAGAAATGCCAAAACATAAGAAGCAAACCCAGCCCTTTCTCAGCATCACAAAACTGCTATGATACAATGTCACTTTGAAAGTAAAGAAGTTGCCTGTATGCCAAAGCTGGACAAATAATCCTACTCAAAGAGCAGCAAAGCCCGGATGAGTGTGTGAATGGTTCAACAGCAAACCAGTCACAACTGGGTGACTTGATAAGAAGGCACATTTGGGAGGAGTGGAGACTCATGGGAAACAAGCCCTAGGGACAGGTCTATGAACCATTTGGATCAATGGGAAGTGTCACAAAATACACATGGAGTCACAGGCTACAAGGAGAGTAATCACAGACACCGTCAATAGAATTAAATATTCTGCTGAGCCCTCCCTGAAGGTAGCAGGCCTCCTTATGCTCCATCACTGCACATATGGGTGCAGTAGCAAGTTAAGAATGGAGGTAGCTAGGGATAGTGGCTGGGAAGTCTGCCCTCTCTGCAGATAGAAACAATTCACTGCAAACAGTATAAAACCCAGCAAGGCAAGTTTTAAACACACACACTGGCTGTCCTGGAACATGAGGCAAACTGGATCAAGAACATTAATATTCAAGGAAGAGGAATAACAACGAAAGAAGAGGTTCTGGCAGAATTAGGGTAGAGATATGTTTTTTTGTTCACATTTGACTAGAAATTTTACCATTTGCTCAATGAAAAAGAATTACAGTAAGCAGTATGTGTGTGTGTGTGTGTGTGTGTGTGTGTGTGTCTATAGATTGAACTATATCTTTCTAAATGGATTATTTCATACCTTCCAGTTAGAAGAACACTTCCTACTATTTCTTTAAAGTATCCACAAGGGGACCCACTTGAAAATAAAACCAGTAAGGCAAAGATCAAATATTTCTTAAGAATCTTACATGCTTTGTAACTTTTGACTCAGAATCTCCCTTATAGGAATCAGCTTCAGAAAATAATCTGAGATGTGGAGTCCAGATCTCTATACAACAATTCCTAATATAATGTAGCTTTTAAAAGACTGGAAATGCCCTAATTGTCCAACAATAGAGCTTTTTTTTTTTTTTTTTTTTTTTGCTAGTATAAGACAGAATGTCATGCTCCCTTCCAAAATGATATTTGAAAAAAAAATAGAAAAAAAACAGTTACCATATAAAGTGAAATGGAAGGATTAAAAAATATACATAGTCTCACTGAAGTAGTATGAAGAGATGTGCGGAAGTGCTCTGTCCATTGCAAAGCCTCCTGCACATGTCAAGAATCATTCTGACTGTGATATGATGGTCAGAGCTGAGCCGACGCCTGAGACGCATAGGTGGTCGTGAAAAGAAAGCCACAGAGTGCAGCAGAGACCTGCACACCCATGTGTGCCCACTCACCCAGCTTCTTCAGGGGTTGGCTCAGTTGTCAGAGGAAACTCAGCAAAGAGCAGAATCCAGAGGATGCCAGCACGGGTGGGTTACCTAGGTGGACTAGAGAGTAATTAATAGGCTGAGAACATCAGGGTAATTAAGAGGCAGGCAGCCCACAGGTGCAGCAGAGTGCTCGGCCCTGGAAAATCAGAGGGCATCCCAAGTGGAAAGGAGCTTGAAGGGAGATGGGAAACAAATTAGGGGCAAAGAGAGGCCAGAAAAGGAAGACCAAGATACTCCAAAGGCAAAATCACACTGTTTAGAATGAAATAATTATTTCTATTAAATGCTGAAACTCCCAAACCCTCCCATACACACACAATGTTTGCATAACCTATGATGATAGAACATGCCGTAGCTACTGTTTTTGAATTAGGGATTGTTTATGAATGGCGTGAACACAGTAGCCAGGGGTCACAGCTAACTCAGTAACAGTGTGAATCCAGGTTTAGCTTTCTTGTCAGAATCATTTGCATGTGTCCTTTTTACTAAAGGGAAAGACTGAACTCACCGTGTTCTATACACATTTTTGCCTTGGCTACCAAGAAATGCAGCTAAATTTACAGCTCTATTGAAATCTTGAAATTGTACTGTACATATATTAAAATGGAAATAAGGGTTTTTAATAACTTTCTGTCTTTACTTAGACAATAGCTTCTTGGGAGGCAGAGACTGTCTGACTCCTTTCCCTACTTTTTTGATATTAATAAGATGATCAACGAATGTTGAAAGTTTTGATGAGGAATGAATATCAACCTATGCTCTTGGTCCGGTTCTGTCTTTTCTCTTAAAATAGTCTAAGTCTTCTGGTTTAGGTAAACCATGTCACAACTTGCTTGTTTTTATGGTGCAAGCTACCTCATTTTTTTTAAAAAAAATAGGTGATTATAAGTTGTAAATGAATAGACGAGAAAAATGAAAGGAAGGAAGGAATGGAGGGAGGCAGGGAGAGAGGCAGGGAGGAAGAGAGAGAGGGAGGGTGGCTGAGAAAGAGGGAGGGAAACCCAAGTTCAGGAGCCAATTCTTTAAGAGAACTGCCTCTATAGGAACCAGAGTAGGCAGTTAGCATAGCAATACTTAGCTTGATTCTGATACATGCCCACTTTTTGTAGTATTTAACGTATCCATTGAATAGGCTAATTCATATTCATTGAAAAAAGTTTGAGAAAAGATAGAACAGTAAAAAGAGTAACAGCTACAACTTATTGCTTACTATGAGCTAGCTACCTTGCCAAGAATTTTATGTTCTTAATCTCCTTTCCTTACAACCCTGAAAGGTAGATATGATAATCCCCATTTTTGAAAATAGAAGCAAAGGCTTGGTGATAATAATTCACTTACCCAAGGTGGCATATCCGGACTGTCAATTCTCTACTCCATCTCTCTTACCAGGACGTCTGTTTTCTGCAATGAGGAGGTTGAACACAAAGAGATCCTTTTTCCCCTTTCAGCATACTTCTGCCCCACCCTTGAAGGAATCCATCAAAGATGGTGAAAGACCATATCTCTAAGAGGCAGCAATGGGGGTCCTGAGA
>NW_012114821.1:10121072-10126451 GCF_000951035.1 Colobus angolensis palliatus
AAAAGGTTTGCATTAGACACTCCTCAATCTCCTCAATGCTTCATCCTCCCATACTTATCACATCCTCATAGTAACTAATCAATCAATTTAATAAATATTTTTTGAGGACTTGCTGTTATTCAGGCTCCACACTTGAACACGGAAATGCAGGGAGAGCACAATGAGAAACAAGCTGGTTCTCCCGAGCATCCAGAGACTTTTACAACAAACATGGGCTGCAATTTAGAGATGTCATCTCTTTTGAATGGAATCTGAAAGAATTTAAGACCCCTGAGTTTCAGATCAAACTACTGATCCCTAGAGACATCATGGCCAAGTCCACTCCGATTTCATCTTTCTGACTTGGGTCACCTGTGGAGCTCTCACCTGCAGGATTAGAGGGGGGCATCTTTGGCTATTGAATGAGGACAGATTTTCTAAGGGGATCAATGGGCTGTAAAACCAGGACAGCTGAGATATCTTTGGGGCAGAATTCTTAGGCACTTAGAATTAATACACATTTTTGGGTGTTTGTGACCTTCAACTTGTTCACTTTTATTTTGAATTTAAAGGAAAACACTTTCATCCCATTTTCTCTTCAATTAGCTGAATATCCCTAGGCCTGCTGGCCCTAGGGTCTTCTTTCAAGTTCAGCATGTAGGAGCAGCTGATATGAACCACTTTGCATCCATACCTGTCCTGATTCTCCCAAGAACTGAAAAGGAAAAAAAAAAAAATCACCTTAATTTTTCCCTTAAAAGTCATTGCTGGCCAGGCACAGTGGCTCACGCCTCTAATCCCAGCACTTTGGGAGGCCAAGGTGGGTGGATCAGTTGAGGCCAGGAGCTCGAGAACAGCCTGGACAACATGGTGAAACCCCGTCTCTACCACAAATACACAAAATTAGCAGGGAGTGTTCGTACACGCCTGTAATCCCAGCTACTGGGAAGGCTGAGGCATAAGAATCATTTGAACCCAGGAGGCAGAGGTTGCACAGTGCAGTCAAGATCGCACCACTGCACTCCAGCCTGGGTGACGGCAAGACTTTATCTACAAAAAAGAAAAAAAAAAAAAAAGGCTATGCTGAATTTTCCTGATTTTTCCTCTTCTTTAGGCTTAGGGATCATCGCAAATAATTACTGAATATCCACCCACTACATGCAGACATGCAGGACTTCTTGCTGGGTCCTAGATGCAGAGTACACAGTGTCTGCCTTCACTAAACTTACAGAAGAAAAACATATAAAGAAAATTAATTCTACAGCTAGCCAACTCTGGGTAAATAAACAGGGCAGTCAGATATTGCTGGAACATACAAGTTTTAAGATAATCATATTTTTGTGCAGATTGTTATATGGACCCCCAAATCAATGATCTCTTCTTTGCTATTAACAGAAGTGCATTCAAGCACATGACTGGCTAGTTAGACTACAGTAGAGATGATATGTGTCATTTTCGACCTATTGCCTTAAGACAGCCTCATTTACCTTTTCTGTTCTTCTTCCCCACTGGGTGGACATAAGACATGGCAGTGACACCTTTGACTGTGCAGAGGATATGCTGTAGGAAGTGAAGGAGCCAGAAGATGGAAGGAACCTGGATTCCTGAATGACTCTGTGGAGCAAAGGTGCCATTGAATAGAATGCTTTCCTCAGATTGTTACGTGAGAAAGAAATAAACACCTTTGTCCTTTAAGCCATGTTATCATTGTTCTTCTTGTTACTTTAGCAGAGCTTTTTACTGTAACTAACAAAGAGAAACATGAAGCAAGAATCATTAAGATGTAAAAATGAAAATGATCACTGTAATTTATTGACTTGCAGAGCTTTTTCTAAAACTATAGAGCTGATTTCCTTCCTTCAGTTGCTGGTGCTTTTTAATCAGAGGATCTGAATAGAGTTGGACAAGATTCCCAACCTCTCAAACTCTTATTTTTCTCATTCATAAAATAAAGTTACTATAATTATATTAACATCACAAGATTATTGTTATGAAAAATATCCAATATATGTTTGCAAATTCTCTGGTACGTAGAAGATTTTCAACCTCGCCCACTACTTTGCAGTTTCAAAGGAAAAAAGAAAACCCACAACAATAAATATAATCAAGTCATCTGAGTCAGAATGCAAAGACGATTGTCGTTGCCCACACTTCACCAGCCTTCAGGAAGTTTCTGCAGCAACGTCAAGCACCTCTTCTTTTAAATTGATTCTCTTATGATAACTGTCACAAAGCAAAGTTCCCCAGAGAAGATGCGTGTCAAAACACAAAGGAGGTGTGTTCAGGCTCGTGGCATTGCTTGTAAGAAAATCCAAGCAGGTTGCCAAACAATGTGAAGATGTCAAGAATGAGAGGAAATGATGACAATTCCTGTTTGAGGAGATGATGTTCCATTGCCAAAAGCAAAACAGAATCATGTGAATGGGAAGAGGAGTGCAGACAAACTGATTTCGGCACTGTTAGAAAGCAGACCTAGGTTTTATAAAGGCTCTTAAACAAAACGTGACCGTGCCCAAGCTCTTGGGGATAGAGGAGAACAGACACATAACAAAATTGTGGCAGGTAGAAGACGTAAGAAAAGAATTTTCTCAGCTACAGAACAAGGATTTGAGATGAAATCATCTCTTTTCAACCCCAAAAACAAAATTTGGAATCACAATATGGGATTCTTTTCAGCCTAGAAACGTAATTCCCAATGGGAAAGGAGTGCTAGAAGGAACAGCACTCAGCGAGCCTATAAAAACCCTAAAATATTTTGACCATCACAAAAATAGACAACAATGACATTCATTTATTTGTTCTAATGTATCTATACTATCCATAATCTTTATTTGCTAAAAATGCTTCAGCCATTGCATAATCATAAATTTCAATAAGATGTTCCAAACACTTCTGGCTTTCTTGTGGGTAACTCAGATGAAGAACAGCTTCTCTTTACTATCCTCACTACCCTGCCCCGGCTCCCCTATGTTAATGCATAATGCATTTCTTAATTTGTACCTGGAACTTTCTGCCACTGCCACTCAGGTTCCACCAAGATTCTGGTTATGCAGAGAACTTGGATATGGAAAGTGAACTGAGAAATTTGGAGCTGTCAAAATCCATGGGAAATAATGGTGTTTATTTCTGTCTGAGGAAATAACTTTCCGTGCCAAAACCAAAGTGAAACCATCCTTTGATTTCCTAAATTGCTATGATTGAGCTGCTATTTTGCAAACTCCCTAATATCCTTTTTCAATAATTGTCATCAATAGGAGGGACTCACAAATCAGAGTTATTGAAGCTTAAATCCTTGAGTTCATAGAAGGAGTAAACTTGAATTTTAAGGTAAATGATAGAGTAGTTCAGGAATAATTCCTGCATTCAATAGCATAATATAAAAGCATAAATTAGATGCATCCAACTCTGCAAATTTAGCCCCAAAAACATAAAAATGGGTTACCTCCCAAAATGAGGATTTCTCTCCATGGCTCAGTAATCCTCATTTTTTTTTTTTGTTTTGTAAGCACTGCATTTTAAAATCTTATATTTATGTTTGGAAGTGTAGGTCTTTGAAAGACCTACATATTCTATTATATTTCCTTAGTTTCAACACCCACATGGCATTCAAAACTATTAAAATATTAAAAACATACATTTGAAATGGAAGATATAAAACCAGTTATCTACCAAGACCTGCAGAGAAAGCCATGATATTATGCTCCAGGCCTTTATGAGTGCTGCTCCTCTACTTACAGTTTCTTCCTTTTTCATCCGTTTGGCAAATTCCTACTCATCCCTCAAGAGGCAGCCCAACCATCACCTCCCTGTGAAGCCTTCCTTCACTCTCCCACTTTAGCTTCTCTAAAGCCTCCTTTGGACCTTGTAAATGCCCCCAGTGGGGATCTGAGCTATGCATAGTTTATCTCCACTAAACTAAAAGCCCCATGAGCTCAAGGACCCAGTCTATTTGCCACCATAATTCTAGCATCTAGCACACAGCATGACACATCAAACCATGACACTCAAACCACGCTTTTTGTAGTGAAGTAGTAACAGTATATCCTTTCATACAAATGGTCTCAGCGTATCCTCATAGGGATATGAAGTAGAGATCACATCATCCTGCTTTTATAGAGGACACTGAAGCTCAGAGATTTTTAATGGTCAGGCCTAGAAATAGCTTATGTCATTTCTATACATCCCACTGGACAAAATACAATCGCATGATTTCCATTTAACTTCAGTGGAAACAGAGAAATGTAGTCCTCAGTGTGCCAAGGTATAGGAAAATAAAACAGGATTTGGAGAACACCTAGTATTGTCTCTGCCACACTATGTTTACTCCCCTTGCACCATCCCATCCCACCATACACACACAAAAGCCAGCCAGGAAAGCATCATCTTCCACAGAACTTAGCAACAGCCTAGGTATAAGAAACCCCTGGTCCCACTGATGGCCCATATTCCCAGGTGACCATTTATAGGAATCAGACTCCAGCCTAACTACAGTCAGAAATCCTGATGGAGCCATCTCAAGGCAGACCCCAGGGGAAGGAGAACTGCTCCGTAACTAATGAACCATCCTAGAAGGGCGGAAACAGGAGCAGGGAAAACCCTCTCCCTGGCTAATGAGAGGAGAGACATTTGCAAGCTCAATGGGAGTTTGATGAGGATTTGTCCCTTGGAGGTTGAAGGGTTGCACCAATTCATCCTTCATTGTATTAGTCAGGGTTGTCTAGAGGGACAGGACTGATAGGATAGATGTATATATGAAAGGGAGTTTATTAAGGAATATTGACTCATACGATCACAAGATAAAGTCTCACAATAAGCCGTCTGCAAGCTGAGGAGCAAGGAAGCCAGTTCGAGTCCCAAAACTTCAAAAGTAGGGAAGGCAACAGTGCAGCCTTCAGTCTGTGGCCAAAGGCCCAAGAGGCCCCGGCAAACCACTGATGTAAGTCCAAGGATCCAAAAGCTGAAGAACCTGGAGTCTGATGTTCAAGGGCAGGAAGCATCCAGCATGGGAGACCTACAAAGAGACTTAGACTCCCACACAATAATAATGGGATACTTTAATACCCCACTCTCAATATTAGACAGATCAACAAGACAGAAAATTAACAAGGATATCCAGGACTTGAACTCAGCTCTGCATCAAGTGAATCAATTAGACATCTACAGAACTCTCCACCCCAAATCAACAGAACATACATTATTCTCAGCACTACATCACACTTATTCCAAAACTGACCATGTAGTTGGAAGTAAAGTACTCCTCAGCAAATGTGAAAGAACAGAAATCACAGCAAACTGTCTCTCAAACCACAGTGCAATCAAATTAGAACTCAGGATTTAAAAACTCACTCAAAACCACACAATTACATGGAAACTGAACAACCTGCTCCTGAATGACTACTG
>NW_012114821.1:10128701-10131122 GCF_000951035.1 Colobus angolensis palliatus
AGAGAGGACATGGAGAAATAGGAACACTTTTACACTGTTGGTGGGAGTGTAAATTAGTTCAACCATTGTGGAAGACAGTGTGGTGATTCCTCAAGGATCTAGAACTAGAAATACCATTTGACCCAGCAATCCCATTACTGGGTATATACCCACAGGATTATAAATCATGCTACCATAAAGACACATGTACACATATGTTTATTGTGACACTATTCACAATAGCAAAGGCTTGGAACCAACCCAAATGTCCATCAATGATAAACTGGATTAAGAAAATGTGGCACATATATACCATGGAATACTGTGCAGCCATAAAAAGGGATAAGTTCCTGTCCTTTGCAGGGACATGTATGAAGCTGGAAACCATCATTCTGAGCAAACTGTCACAAAGACAGAAAACCAAACACCACATGTTCCCACTCAGAGGTGGGAATTGAACGAGAACACCTGGACACAGGGAGGGGAACATCAGACACCAGGGCCTGTTGTGGGTTAGGGGGTTGGCGGGGAGGGATAGCATTAGGAGAAATGCCCAATGTAAATGACTAGTTAATGGTTGCAACAAACCAACATGGCACATGTATACCTATGTAACAAACCTGCACTTTGTGTACACGTACCCTAGAACTTAAAGTATAATTTTAAAAGATAATAATAAGCAGCAATATTCCCAGCAGCTGGGGAACAGGCACTTCTGTTCCAAAAGGAGGATCTCGAAGAATGAAGGGAATAGGTTTTAACGGGTGGGATGTGAATGAGTGTTTCCCTCCCTCCTTCTCTTTCCTTTCTTTCTTTCCTTCCTTCCCTCTTTCTTTTTCCTTTTTTCTTTCTCTCTCTCCTTCTTTTCCTTTCCTTATCTCTTCCTCTAATTTTCTTTTTACTTCTAAACATTTTTAGTTTGAGATGTATATGGAACCTGTAAGTGGAAATAGTGGATGGGCAGCTATATGCACAAGGCTGAAATTCACAGCAGAGTTCCTGGTATGTTCCAGATATGTATGTAAATCTGGAACATACCCAAAAGAACAGAAAAAAAGTATAACTATTATGTATCCTCCATCCAGGGTTAACAGATGCTAATACTTTTTTATATAAAAATGCAGAACCTCCCACCCCCAAATTCAGTGTCCTATTCACTGATTTGACTCAATTGTTTGCAATTCCTCTGGCTTTATCAATAACTATAGATGAACTCACAATTACAATTGCCTCATCCACTCTCATTCTTCCTCTCTGATTCCCATTGCCTCTCACCAAGTAACAACATCATAAATAAATTATGAATAATATTTTTGTATCAAGAAACACATTTCTGGAGAGTTAAGAGTGTCAATAAATAAAATGGTAATTTCAGCCACATTGGTCTATAAAACATTTCTGTGCTCTTTAAGAACAAAGAAATTTGGATAAAATTCCTCATCTTGAAAAGTGGCAGTCATTTACTCAATTTAACCAACAAACAAAATGTTTTTGGAGGTGGAAGACAAGCAGTTAGGAATTGACACACATCGTATGGAAATGCATGAATAACAGCACAGATCTTTCACAGCACCCCTGGTTGGAGTGGAATTAATATACTGAAGCATAAGAGCCAATGTGTCTATCTTAAAAGAGAGCTGTAAAGAAAGCAGGCAAAGAAGGAGTGAAGGGAGGAGACCAGCCATTGGCCTCTGACCTTAAGAGGTTCTTAGCCCAAAGAGGATTAAAAAGAGTATCTAGTAGTTCAAGTCAGAGCTGTAATTGCTTTCTCCACAGAGTTTCACAAAAGGCTAAATTAGTAGGATTTTTTTCCCTAAGAGTGAGGAAGTACTGCAGGTGTCGTGGAAAGTACACAAATCTTGGTGAAACATGACCTAGGTCAGACTTATGTCCTGGCCTCACTACCTGTGTACACTCGATTAATAACTATAAGCCCCAATTCTCATTCCACATATCAAGGCATATAGATCTCTATTTAATCAACAACACACACAGTTTCTAGCCCAAATTCTTGCCAGAAAATGTAACATTAAAATTTCTATGATCTAATTATCTTCAAAATCCTAGTAACAAAAGGTAATATTTATATAGAATTGCCTAAGACATACAGTTTATCCATTCCTGCAGATTAAGGATTGGCAGGCTGTTTTTGTAAAGGACCAGATAGTAAATATTTCAGATTTTAAGGACCATTTGGTTTAGCACTTCTCCACTGCAAATACTCAACTCTGTTATTGTGCCTTGAAAGCAGCCATATATGGTAAGTTAAAAAAAAAGTATGTAGCCATAGTTTATCTTTCCCTGGCTTAGACATAACATTTACTGCCTAGTAACATTCAGTTTTACAGTTCTGCTTATAGTAATGGTGAAGTATCTTTTATTAGACCAATCCTCCCACAGATAACTACAACCTCTGTGTGTGTGTGTGTGTGTGTGTGTGTG
>NW_012114821.1:10132477-10135943 GCF_000951035.1 Colobus angolensis palliatus
AGGAGAGGAGAGGAGAGGAGAGGAGGGACAGAGAAAGCCAAGCAGACATAAAGACAAACATCAGACACAGAGAGGAACGGGGAGAAGAGAGACAGAGTATATGCGAGGGAGAAAGAGGTCAGAGACAGAGAGAAAGAAAGGAGAGAGAATGAGAGATGGAGTAAGACTGCAATATTAGATATAGTAATATTGATTACCTGATAAACTGCTTCATCAACGGATACCTGCAAGACCAGGGTGTTGTATTCTTGGCATCAATATCTTCATCAAGACATTAAACAGATATATCTATTACATGACTGTGATCCCATGAAAATCCGTGCTGTCTGACACCTCTTTCATAAACAGCTTACTCCTTCCTTGAACCTTGGTTCTGGTCATTCGGGCTAGGGCTGCTTCATTAAGTGACTGAATTGGCCCCAGCGAAGTGGCCAGCAGTTCACAAAAGAGGTTTCAGTGCTTACTGACTTTACATGTCCTTAGTCCTGAATTGACTCCAGTCAGTTTCTGGGGCCTCTTCCATCTGTCCTGGGCGCAGCCATTCCAGGAATCCTCTGCATATGGGCTGCTCCTGGCCATGGCTGAACCTCACCCTTTGCCTACATTCTCTCTCTCACTACCAACTCTGCTTCTATCCATGAGTCCACTCTGGATGGACTCCTTCAGGCTGCTTCTGCAATTCAGTAGCCCGTCACCAAGCAAAATAGCCCACTAGCCCTGACTCACTTCCAAGCCTAGTAAAAGGACCCAGATACCTTCTGGTCTAACGCCATCAATTCGATTGTTTACATCCTATAACAATGGGTATTGTGCTTTGCAAGTTAAATAGACACAATTACTATGATTTTTATACATGTACTTTTACATTCTTAGCTGTCCTGGTTCCAACTGAATGTCTTTCTCTCACCACTCTTAAATTCTCTAGGAGTTTACCTTGGATGTATGTTTATCTAGATAACCCATTTCCAATTTCCTACCAATCATAGACAGGGAGTGGTTGACATTTTGAATGGAGCAGAATTCTAACTCTACAGCCTGACATTAAGTTGACATTGACATTTAAATTAATTGACTTTTACCCTTAAAAAGTCTAGCTGGCCAAGATGTGATCATCTTCCTAAGGATTCTTTTCTTCAGAAGGTGAAGATGAAGAAATAGAGAAACAACTCAATTTGTCACTCATATAACCCAAATACTTATCTTTGACGGAAAAAAAATGGGGGAAGTAGACTAGCATCTGTGCAGAATCTCCTCATTGTTTCTCAACTTTGCCACCAAAGTATTGCTCACATCAGGCTCATACATCCCCAGAGGTTCTGGACAGTGAAAGAGAAATTCCACTGAAGTATTGTTTATCTCTTTTAAAAAGAATGCACTGACAAGTAAAGGTAACTGCTGAACACACATTTATTTCTGTTTCCTTCTCCAAAAATAAAACCCCACTATGAAAGGAAAATAAATCTTGGGGCCTCCAAATCACCAAGCTAACGGGAAAAGTCAAGCTGCGAACTGCTTAGGGCAAACCTGCCTCCCAGTCTATTCAAAGTCACCCCTCTGTTCACTGAGATAAATGCATATCTGATTGCCTCTTTTGGAGGGGCTAATCAGAAACTCAAAAGAATGCAACCACTTATCTCTTATCTACCCATGACCCAGAAGCCCCCTCCCCGCTTCGAGTTGTTCCAGCTTTCTGGAGTGAACCAGCATTCATTTCACATGTGCTGATTGATGTCTCATGTCTCCCTAAAATGAATAAAACCAACCTGTGCCCCGACCACCTTGGCACATGTCGTCATGCCCTCCTGAGGCTGTGTCATAGGTGCACATCCTCAACCTTGGCAAAATAAGCTTTCTAAATTAACTAAGACCTGTCTCAGATATTTGGGGTTCACACCACTAAGGGGACAGCAAAGATGTAAATCCATATGCAGAAAGAGAATGGGAGAAGAGACAGAAGGAAAAAAATGGGAGTTGCGAAGCAGATGGGTGAATGGTTATTAAAGTAGAAAGCTCCACAAAGCTAAATTCTAACCTAGCAATGGTTAAAGTCATACAGCATCCTTAGTAATACCCCAGAACCCAGAATCCATCAACATCTCTGGAACTGAAAGTAAAATTGGAAGGCTCCTAGAATTCTGCTTTAGCATTTGTTTAGGTTTTAGATCCCCATAATGACTGTCCCTCATCCATCCTGACAGAAGACTGGAGGTTTATACAGTCTGGCCTGGGAGACAGTTGAGGGTAGGGGTAACTTACTGAGAAAAGAGAGGTTCAGGAGATGTGGGGATACTGAATGCTCCTAGACTGAAGCATCCAGGCGTGAAGGCTCAGGACCAAGGTCAGAAATATCTGGTTAATGTAACCAGCTCAAGCAGAAAGACTAAATATTGATATTATAATTTTCCCTGGTCGTATAACCCCATGGTAGACCCCAATGTCCACAAGCCCCACCCATGGGCTCCAAACTTTCTCTTGGTTCCTTAGTTCCCTTTCTTATCAATGAGTGAATGGCTAGGAGGTCACCAGATACTTATTTGAGGAAATATTCTAACACTGAGGACAAGAATCAGAACTAAACAACTTAGAGAAAACATGAAACAGAAACTATGCAAGGAGAAAAAACAAATGAAATGTTCACAAATATCTCTAGAGACATAAGGGAAAACAATGCTTTCACAAAACAATTGCAAAATGCCATTTTTAGAAAGGAACATTCAGAAAATACAAAAGAACTAATATAAATTAAGAACATGATAGAAGAAAGTAAAAATCCAATAGTCTCGGAAATTGAGACAGTCTCCATTGCTACAGTTAAATAGTTATATATAGTTACAGTTAATATATTACAAGTGTTATATATATTACACAAATATATATACACATATATATAGGCTATTTATATTATAGATAGCCCAGGCAGTTCAATACTCAAATAGTAGGCATTCCAGAAAGAGAGATTAGAGAGACTATAGGGGAGAAAATCATACAAGAAATTTATTTTTTAATTTTCTAGAACTCAGTGTCTTGGTCTCTGGCTTCAAAGGAAGCACCAGGAATCCCACTCATGGGTAAAAAGAAATCCAACCAAGTTGTGTTATCAAAAAGTTCCAAGAAATAGGAATAAGGGAATAAGGCACAATCATACAAGCTTCCAATAGGAAAAACAAGATAGTTCATATATAGAAAAATGAGTAATCAGGATTAGTTTATGTTTTTCTATGGCAATACTGGAACCTAGAAAATGATGGTGGAATGCTTTTAAAATTTTCAAATTAAATTGTGTCCAACTTAGAATTATATATTTTCAATATAGGGTGAAGATAGAATAAAGATATTTGTAGACATTTAAGTTCTCAAAAAATTATCTTTCCTGTATTCTTTTCAGGAAGCTACTGGAAGATGTGATGATTGACTAAAATAAGAGAGTGGATCAAGAAAGAAAAGACATGGATTATGGAAAACAGAA
>NW_012114821.1:10135993-10137839 GCF_000951035.1 Colobus angolensis palliatus
TGGTCGTATAACCCCATGGTAGACCCCAATGTCCACAAGCCCCACCCATGGGCTCCAAACTTTCTCTTGGTTCCTTAGTTCCCTTTCTTATCAATGAGTGAACGGCTAGGAGGTCACCAGATACTTATTTGAGGAAATATTCTAACACTGAGGACAAGAATCAGAACTAAACAACTTAGAGAAAACATGAAACAGAAACTATGCAAGGAGAAAAAACAAATGAAACGTTCACAAATATCTCTAGAGACATAAGGGAAAACAATGCTTTCACAAAACAATTGCAAAATGCCATTTTTAGAAAGGAACATTCAGAAAATACAAAAGAACTAATATAAATTAAGAACATGATAGAAGAAAGTAAAAATCCAATAGTCTCGGAAATTGAGACAGTCTCCATTGCTACAGTTAAATAGTTATATATAGTTACAGTTAATATATTACAAGTGTTATATATATTACACAAATATATATACACATATATATAGGCTATTTATATTATAGATAGCCCAGGCAGTTCAATACTCAAATAGTAGGCATTCCAGAAAGAGAGATTAGAGAGACTATAGGGGAGAAAATCATACAAGAAATTTATTTTTTAATTTTCTAGAACTCAGTGTCTTGGTCTCTGGCTTCAAAGGAAGCACCAGGAATCCCACTCATGGGTAAAAAGAAATCCAACCAAGTTGTGTTATCAAAAAGTTCCAAGAAATAGGAATAAGGGAATAAGGCACAATCATACAAGCTTCCAATAGGAAAAACAAGATAGTTCATATATAGAAAAATGAGTAATCAGGATTAGTTTATGTTTTTCTATGGCAATACTGGAACCTAGAAAATGATGGTGGAATGCTTTTAAAATTTTCAAATTAAATTGTGTCCAACTTAGAATTATATATTTTCAATATAGGGTGAAGATAGAATAAAGATATTTGTAGACATTTAAGTTCTCAAAAAATTATCTTTCCTGTATTCTTTTCAGGAAGCTACTGGAAGATGTGATGATTGACTAAAATAAGAGAGTGGATCAAGAAAGAAAAGACATGGATTATGGAAAACAGAACAAGAGAGGCAAATGGGATGGAGAGGGTGGCAGTGAAGGAAGAGCCCCAGTTGGCCTGTAGACATTGGGTATTGGGCCAAAGCATCCAGATAGGCACAGTAGAAGGGTACAGAAGAACAATCCTCAAAACACCACACACAGTCCAAATTTCAATGGCCAAAATTGGTTATCCAACTCCCAAAAGCAGTCTCAAGGAATAACTCTGTCACTGCTTTTCAGAACAAATGGTGCGATGCTGGTTAAATCAGGGTCCGTTTTACTAATACAGTCCCCTAGTGGGTCAGATACCCATGGACTTTAAATGTAGTTGTCATTCCTTAAATTGGTGAAAAAATCTTCAGGCTACAAATGAGTCATATCATTTAATCCTATAATCACCTTATGAGTTAATGCCAAATAGAAACAGAGCCAGACACTAGTTAAAGGTAGTAAAGACAGATAATAGTACTATTGCAGTAAGGAAGAGAGTTTTCAGTAAAACTGAGCTCAAATCTGAATATGACAAAGACAGGTGGAGATTTATAGCCAACAAGCAAAATGAGCAGGGACAGTAGATGGAAAATTGCTAAGAGGAGACTTTCAGGGTAGGGAAATTCTTACTCAACTGGCCTAACATGGTTCTTGCTAAAGGCAGGCCAAGGGTTTAGACATCAAATGTGGCAGACAGGATATGAGATATCCTGATCAGATATGAAGGGTGATCAGATATCAAGAGTGAGGATTCTCAGGAAACTGACTTCATAGCGTCCAAGGAGCCTGCCTCAAGTTTGGACAAGGACAGAGTCT
>NW_012114821.1:10140665-10143830 GCF_000951035.1 Colobus angolensis palliatus
ACATATGAAAATAGCTAAGCCCAGAGAGTAAGGTGTTAAAGCAATTAACACCCCTGTACATTTAGTATCTTTCTCTTTACAGCTACCTATTCATTCATCATAGGAGATTTGCTGTCATATTTATCACACAGAGGGCTCTTTCGGGGAGGGGGGATTGCTCTGTGCTATGAAGAGCTGTTGTTTCCGTTTCTTCCTGGATTTATTCCTTAGCTAATGGTCATCAGCACAACTTTTTATATGGGAGAAATATTGAGATAAGGTGGGAAAGCGTGATCCTGAACTGAGGTGGCCTTGAAAAAGAAGGGAATTGTACTTATGAAGCACTTACTTCCTATTTTGTTCCTTTTCACACACACAGAAGCTGAGCTCCGGAAACCCAAAATAAGTGACCCAAGGAGGTCGCCTCATTCTTCCCAAGTCTCTGTGGGATTTCAGTTTGTTCTTCTAGAATCCCTGCACTGTACTTCCGTGACTGGAGTGATTTTCCTTCTCTCCTCCTCAGCAGTAATGAAGTGACTCTCGGGGAGGAGTTAGAGTGTGGCTGACCCGTTCCCTACGTGTAGTTCACAGGGCATGGGCGAGACTGGCTCTTGCGGGAGTGGCCAGGAGGTTGCTGCCTGCCACTCTCCTGTCCTCGCTGCAGAAGCCTTTCCTTTCCTTTCCTTTCTTTAAGAGGCTAGACCCGTCCTTTCTCCCACCCTTCCTTCTATTCCTCTCCTACTCCTTCCCCTCTTCCTTTCCTCTCTACTCCTTCCCCCCTTCCTTTTTCCCTTGGGCTTCACTTTTCTTTTCTTTTCTTTCCCCTGTGCTTTCTTGCACCCTTTCTTGCTTCCTTGCTGCCTTGCTTTTCTTGCTTACATCCACCTTCCTCACCCATGCTGGCCTCCTTGCCTCTCCCTTTCCCCACTCCTCCACCACTGCCCCTACTGAAGCAAGATGCGTAGTCCTAGCTACTTGTCCTCAGGAGCAAAGGTACCATTTTAATATCACCACCCTGTTTTCCCTTTGAAAACTAAGAGAGAATAAAGTCCATCTGTCTTCCTGTTCCTATGTGGCCATAAGGCAGGCTGTCTGTCTCAGCTGAGAGTGTTAACAGCCAGAGAGAGACATGACGGAAGAATGACAAAGTGCCTTTTACTCCAGAGCGGTCTGTTTCCCACGGTTCATTGGCATCAGAAATACAGGTCAGCATCACTGAGCTTCATGGTCCTCCTGACGCTTCATTTAGCCGCTTAATACTTGCCACAAGAAGCTTCTGATTCTTTGCTCTTCTGGTAAAACACCTCCCTGTTCTCCCTTGGGGTCTGCAGAATATCTGTTCAATTTGGGAGCATTTCTCATGCTTTCGCAGATGAGAGGTCTGTGCTAATATCAAGGCCCTGGAACTCACCCTCCTGTGGGCCAGTTATTGCCACCTACCCTGTGGCCCTGCATCCAACAGGAACAGGGAGAATCACCAGAGCCAGTGGGTCTGTTAGTGTCCCATGAGCCAGTAAATGTCACCTGCGTCATGGAACTGGATCCACCAGGATCAGGGGTCTCACCACAGTGACTCCCTCTGTGCTGCACTGCACTTTATACAGTACTGACATATCTATTATCACATTGACTTCTATCAACTTTGTAAAGTAGTGACTAACATTACATCTAAAAAAAATAAAATTCTTAGTAAGGATTTTTCATTGTAAGCAACAAAAAGCCCACTCAAATTAAGTCAAATATGAAACAAAATTTATGGACATGAGAACTGAAAATGTCAGGGGTAATTTGCCTTCAGGAATGATTGAGTCCAGGAGCTCATGTGATGTCACCAGGACTTGCCTGCCTTCTGTTTTTTAAGTCAGGTTTCCTTTGTGTAGGTTTGGCCCCAAGAATCCACATGGTGGTCCAGGTCAGCCTCCACCTCCTCTCATCTTTAGTTCTTGGTAACTAAGTAGGAAAAGGTACATGCTTCCTTCTTGGCAGTTATAATAAATGTTCATTTGTAGACTATTAACCCTGACTTGGCCACTTGTCATTTACAAGCCAATAATTCTGGCCAGTAGAAAGCAGAGTTGAAATTGACCTGGCTGGGTCCATGTCTACACTTGCAGCCAGATGTAGAGTTTACTCATCCCAAGTACATGCACGAAGCCTGGGACAGGAAGGATGCTCCAGAAGGAATTTGGGGAAATGTTACCAAGAGGAAGGCAAATGGTGGCTGGAAAGCAAAACCCATAACTTTTCTCTGTTGAAAATGATGCTCATTCAGATTTATCCAGTTAGAAAGTGGACAGTCAGGATTCAGGGAGAGTGAGGGACTTCATGAGTCTGCAGTGATAGTGCTGATGCCAGAGATGGCGAAGTGCGATAGGAAGGAAAGTGAGCCGGAGGGCCAGACCAAGGAAGGCATTCTTCCCTCCCAGCACTGAAAGGATGTGCTATATTGGTCTGTTCTCATGCTGCTATAAAGAACCATTTGAGACCGAGTAATTTATAAAGAAGAGAGGTTTAATTGACTTACAGTTCCACATGGCTGGGGAGGCCTTAGGAAACTTACAATCATGGTGGAAGGCACCTCTTCACAGGGCAGCAAGAAACAGAATGAGTGCCAGCAGGGGAAATGCCAGACGCTTATAAAACTGTGATAACTCACTCACTATCACAAGAACAGCAACGGGGGAAACCACCCCCATGATTCAATTACCTCCCACTGGGTCCCCCACTATGACACCTAGGGATTATGGGGATTCCAATTCAAGATGAGATTTGGGTAGGGACACAGCCAAACCATATCACATGCCCAAAGGGAACTATTCAGAGATAGTTCTGTCCAGATTACATCTTCAACATGAGGGGGTATAGGGAGGAAGGGAACAGCAAGGCCATCTCTAAGAGCAGGGCTGAGAAAGTGTATTGGTTTCTTATGGCTGCTGTAGAAAATTATGACATGTGCAGTACCTTAAAACAACACAAATGTATTATTGCTATGATTTGAATGTTTGTGTCCTCTCCAAAATCCATGTTGAAACTTAATCCCCAATGCAACAGTATTAATAGGTGGGTTTAGGAGTTGATTCGACCAGGAGGGTTCTGCCCTCCTGAATGGGAGTAGTGCCTTATGAAAGGGCCAGGAAGAACTACATTGGCCCCTTTTGCCCTTCTGTTTCTTTCATCATGTGAGGA
>NW_012114821.1:10143880-10183007 GCF_000951035.1 Colobus angolensis palliatus
TGTTCTCCCTTGGGGTCTGCAGAATATCTGTTCAATTTGGGAGCATTTCTCATGCTTTCGCAGATGAGAGGTCTGTGCTAATATCAAGGCCCTGGAACTCACCCTCCTGTGGGCCAGTTATTGCCACCTACCCTGTGGCCCCGGATCCAACAGGAACAGGGAGAATCACCAGAGCCAGTGGGTCTGTTAGTGTCCCATGAGCCAGTAAATGTCACCTGCGTCATGGAACTGGATCCACCAGGATCAGGGGTCTCACCACAGTGACTCCCTCTGTGCTGCACTGCACTTTATACAGTACTGACATATCTATTATCACATTGACTTCTATCAACTTTGTAAAGTAGTGACTAACATTACATCTAAAAAAAATAAAATTCTTAGTAAGGATTTTTCATTGTAAGCAACAAAAAGCCCACTCAAATTAAGTCAAATATGAAACAAAATTTATGGACATGAGAACTGAAAATGTCAGGGGTAATTTGCCTTCAGGAATGATTGAGTCCAGGAGCTCATGTGATGTCACCAGGACTTGCCTGCCTTCTGTTTTTTAAGTCAGGTTTCCTTTGTGTAGGTTTGGCCCCAAGAATCCACATGGTGGTCCAGGTCAGCCTCCACCTCCTCTCATCTTTAGTTCTTGGTAACTAAGTAGGAAAAGGTACATGCTTCCTTCTTGGCAGTTATAATAAATGTTCATTTGTAGACTATTAACCCTGACTTGGCCACTTGTCATTTACAAGCCAATAATTCTGGCCAGTAGAAAGCAGAGTTGAAATTGACCTGGCTGGGTCCATGTCTACACTTGCAGCCAGATGTAGAGTTTACTCATCCCAAGTACATGCACGAAGCCTGGGACAGGAAGGATGCTCCAGAAGGAATTTGGGGAAATGTTACCAAGAGGAAGGCAAATGGTGGCTGGAAAGCAAAACCCATAACTTTTCTCTGTTGAAAATGATGCTCATTCAGATTTATCCAGTTAGAAAGTGGACAGTCAGGATTCAGGGAGAGTGAGGGACTTCATGAGTCTGCAGTGATAGTGCTGATGCCAGAGATGGCGAAGTGCGATAGGAAGGAAAGTGAGCCGGAGGGCCAGACCAAGGAAGGCATTCTTCCCTCCCAGCACTGAAAGGATGTGCTATATTGGTCTGTTCTCATGCTGCTATAAAGAACCATTTGAGACCGAGTAATTTATAAAGAAGAGAGGTTTAATTGACTTACAGTTCCACATGGCTGGGGAGGCCTTAGGAAACTTACAATCATGGTGGAAGGCACCTCTTCACAGGGCAGCAAGAAACAGAATGAGTGCCAGCAGGGGAAATGCCAGACGCTTATAAAACTGTGATAACTCACTCACTATCACAAGAACAGCAACGGGGGAAACCACCCCCATGATTCAATTACCTCCCACTGGGTCCCCCACTATGACACCTAGGGATTATGGGGATTCCAATTCAAGATGAGATTTGGGTAGGGACACAGCCAAACCATATCACATGCCCAAAGGGAACTATTCAGAGATAGTTCTGTCCAGATTACATCTTCAACATGAGGGGGTATAGGGAGGAAGGGAACAGCAAGGCCATCTCTAAGAGCAGGGCTGAGAAAGTGTATTGGTTTCTTATGGCTGCTGTAGAAAATTATGACATGTGCAGTACCTTAAAACAACACAAATGTATTATTGCTATGATTTGAATGTTTGTGTCCTCTCCAAAATCCATGTTGAAACTTAATCCCCAATGCAACAGTATTAATAGGTGGGTTTAGGAGTTGATTCGACCAGGAGGGTTCTGCCCTCCTGAATGGGAGTAGTGCCTTATGAAAGGGCCAGGAAGAACTACATTGGCCCCTTTTGCCCTTCTGTTTCTTTCATCATGTGAGGACGCAGCAAGAAGGCACTCACCACACACTAAATGGAGGCACATTGACCTTGGACTTCCCAGCCCCTAGAACTGTGAGGAAATAAATTTCCATTGTTTCTCAGTCTCACATATTCTGTTACAGAAGCGCAAATGGACTAAGATGGAAATTCATATTGAGAAGTGAGGTGTTACCATAACAAAACCTAAAAATATAAATGTGACTTTGAAACTAGGTGATGGGTAGAGACTGAAAGAATGTGGAAGGACAGACTAGAAGAAAACCTAGATTGCCATGAATTAACCATACAGGGTGATTCTGGTGAGGGCTTGGAAGAAGAGAGCTGTAGACAGAGCCTCCATCTTAGAGATTATTTAAGTGGTAATGATCAGAAAGTGGGTAGAAACATGGATAGTAAAGGCCATTCTGATAAGGACTTAGATGGAAATAAGGAAAGTCTTATTGGAAACTAGCGAATAGGTCATTCCTGTTACAAAGTGGCAAGGAACTTAGCTGAATTATGTCCATGTCCTAGGACTTTGTGGAGGGAAAAATTTAAGAGTGATGAACTAAGATACTGGGCACAAGAACTATCTAAGCAAAGCATTGAGGTGCTATATGGCTTCTTTTGATGGCTAACAGTAAAATGTAAGAAGACAGAAATGAATTAAAAGTGGAATTTATAATTAAAAGGTAAGAAAAACTTAAAAATGTCTCGGCCTGGCCAGAGACATTTTTAAGAATAAAAAGGAGTCTTTGGAAGAAAACACCAAGGGTACGACCAAGTGACTGTTTGATAAGGAGATTAGTAGGGATAGAAGGAAGCCAGATGTTATTCATCAGGACCATGGGAGAATTACCTCAAAGACATTTCTGAGATTTTCATGGCTGCCCCACTCATCACAGTCCCAGAATGCCAAGGCTTTGAAAGCAGATGGTTTCAAGAGAGAGGCTTAGGGCATCCACAGGACTGTGGGTCTTACTGCCTCCATTTATCTTTCACAGGAGGCCTCAGGAACCCACTGCTCCCAGGCAGAGAACTGCCACAGGGTGGGGCAGAGAGCCCATTAGGGCAATGCTTAGTGAATCTGAGGCAGCCGGCCAGTCCCTGAGACCCCAGAACTGTAGAGCCATCAGCATGCAATTCCAGCCTAGAAGAGCTGTAGGGCAGAGACTTCAACCCACGAAAGCTGCAGCATGGGCTGCACCCAGGAAAGGAGTGGGTGTGGAACTGCCTGGCCTTGAACACCCAACCACCACACCAGTGTGTTCAGAAGGGTGGACACAGAGTCAAAAACTTATTCTCAATACTTAAATGTTAATGTTGTTTGCCTCGTTGGGTTTTGGATTTCCTTGGGACCAGTTACCCCTTCTTTCTGATTTCTCCCTTTCGAACTGGAAATATCTATCCTATGTCTGTTTCACCACTGTATTTTGGAAGCATATAACTTATTTTATTTCAAAGGCTTACAACAAGAGGGGAGTTTGCCTCAGGATGAATCATGATGTGAGTCTTATCCATAGCTTTTTTTTTTTTCCCTACAGAGGAATAGAGTCTCGCTCTGTCACCCACGTTGGAGTGCAGTGGCACAATCTCGACTCACTGCAACCTCTGCCTTCCAGGTTCAAGTGATTCTCTTGGCTCAGCCTCTCGACTAGCTGGGACTGCAGACGTGCACCACCACACCCGGCTAATTTTTTGTATTTTAGTAGAGATAGGGTTTCACCATGTTGCCTGGGCTTGTCTCGAACTCCTGACCTCAGGCAATCCACCCACCTTGGCCTCCCAAAGTGCTAGGATTACAGGCATGAGCCACCACGCCTGGCTGAGTCTCATGCATATCTAATTTAGATAATATTTATTTTTATTTTAAAAATTATTTTAATATGATATTTAGATGAGATGTTGGACTTTACATTTTTGAGTTGATGCTGGAATAAGTTAAAACTGTTGGGGTTATTGGGATAGAATGAATGTATTTTTGTGTGAGAAAGACAAATTTTGGGGCAACAGGAGCAGAACGCTGTGGTTTGAATGTTTGTGTCCTCTCCAAAATGTATGTTGAAGCCTAATTCCCAATGCAACAGTATTAAGAGGTGGAACCTCTAGGAGGTGATGCCATAAGGGCTCTAACCTCATGGATGGGATTATGGATGGGATTAGTCCCTTCTAAAAGGGCTGGAGAAAATTAGGTAGGCCCCTTTTGCCCTTCCATTTCTTCCACCATGTAAGGACATAACAGGAAGGTCCTCACCAGACACCAAATGCTGGAAACTTGACCTCAGATTTCCTAATCCCCAGGACTGTGAGGAATAAAATTCAGTTGTTTATACATTACTCATGCCCAGGTACTTTGTTATTGCAGCAAAAATGGACTAAGACAGTTATCTTACAGTTCGGTAGGTTAGAAGTCCACAAGGAAACCCACTGGGCTAAAATCAAGGTGTTGACAGGGCTGCATTCCTTTCTGGAGGCTGCAGGAGGAAATCTGTTTCCTTGCCCTTTCCAGCTTCTAGAGGCCTTTCTCTGGGGTGTTCCTTGGCTCTTGACATCTTCCCCAATCTTCGAAGCCAGCAAATGATGGGTTGAGTTCTCCTTACATTGCATCACTATGATCCCCATCTTTTGCCTATTCTTTTCCACTTTTAAGGAGCCTTGTGATGACACTGGGCACACACAAATAACGATGCAGAACAATCTCCTTATGCTAAGGCTAGTGGATTAGTAAACTTAATTCCATCTGCAAGCTAATTCCCCTTTACCATGTAACCTAACATATTCATATTCATAGGTTCTGGGGTTTAGATGTGGACATCTTTGGGGGACTGTTTTTCTGCCTATTAAGGAGAGAGCAGGTGAGGTAGTAAGCCTGACCTTCAGAAATAAAGAAAGCAGCTGTCCAGAACCACGTCAGAGGAGGCTCCAAGAACCCCAGGCAGCACAGGTAGTGACAACTTTCTAAGATTCAAGGACTCTGTCATTTCTACCCTCCTCCCTCACATCATTCAGGGTTTGGATGAAGAGATACAAGTGAAATAGGCAGTAACAATATAAAATGTTGAGAGTTGTGCTGAGGCATATGGAGAAGTTCAGGACTACTTTGGATGGGAGCACAGCTTTTGCTTAATAATAGTAAGACCCCACAGTCTGCAGGGCCCTCATCCCTACCAGAGACTCTCTCCACTGGCTGAGTGTCCTCAGGTAGAGGAATGGACTCAGAGGTGTCTTTTTTTTTTTCCAGTTACAGATTGAAACACCAGAAGTCATTGTTTTCTTCCCCTTCTCCTTCTCCTTCCCCTCCTCTTCCTTTTCCTCCTCTTCCTCACCCTCTACCTTCTTGTTCTCCTACTGCACGATCCTTAGATGACCAAGAAATAAAGTCTACAATTCACCATGACATCTTGACATTCCTGTTAATCTAGCTAGCCTGGTCTTTGGCATAGTGACTTGGGAGCTTGCTCAAGGAGAGGTGCAGGAGACAGGATGGCCTAGAGGAGGCCGTGCAGACTTCTGGATGAGCATACCTGCAACTGAAACCCCAGCATGGCCTGCTCTCGCTGAGTTTTCTATGCAAGTCTCTGCACCACTCTGTGCTTCATTATGAAACGGGTTCTCTTCAAAGTCCAGAGGAAATCATGTTTGTAAAGCATCCAGAAAAGACCAACTATTTCACCGCACTCCCCCAGAGTTGAAGGGCACTATACAGCTCACATGTTCCAACCTCTGCATTTTACAGAGGACGAAATCAGGCCCCAGAGAAGCAAAAGGACTTGGCCAAGGTCACATCATGAGGAGGTGACAAGGCCAGCTCCAGTTTCCTTCCCTTCCAGGGCTATGCTCCTCCCGCTCTGCCACACTGACATTTCTGACATTTTTCTTTCCCTTGTTTCAAATGTCCTGGTGCATGTTTCAATTTAACGGGTAATCAGGCATTGCTGTCTACCGAGGATCCCGTGAGGACTCCGGCTTCATCCAGCCGCCTGTCCGAGAAGCCCAGGAATCTTTGCCAGGCAGCAGAGTGGGAGGATTTCCCAGAGGGAGCATCAGACTTAATGGCCCCTCCAGCCAGGGTCAAGGCCTCCTGAAGCCGTTAACATAAACATAATGACCACGAATCCCAGAGCGGGAGGGCAGAAGGAGGAGGTCGGCACATACAAGAACAAGTCACAGCCACTGCAAAGAAGGTGGCAGCGAGACCAGAAGGAAAGCATGCAGACCTCCTGAGAATGCCTGTCATTCACTGAGCATTGATCTACATTAGACTTATCCCTACAACTAAAAATCACAAAGTGAAGTTTGGACAGGCGGTTTTTCTACTCTGCTTTCTAACACATCTGCCTCTTTTAACATACTCCTCCAAATTTTTCCCTTAACAACCTCCAACTTTAACAAGGAAGAGCACAAGATGTCCATTGTACATGAATTACAAGCATGTTTGTGTGTGTGGTTCAGCAAGGCCTGCCCCTCTCTGCATGCAAAGTTCTGGGGAGAAGGGAGCCAATTTGCACAATGTATATGGATGCCTCCTGGGAGAGCTTATTTCAAGACACTTATCCCTTCTTTCCAAAATTCAGAGTTAAAGAAACTGGTTGTGTGAACTCAGTTACTGCTGACCCAGAGCTGTGGAAATACAAAACAGCCCCTGAAATAAAACTGACATAAGGGAAGAGGGATTTCTGAACGGATGCCCTGCTGCTGGCCCGAAGTTAGCACGAGCGATGAGGATGTGAGCTGGAGTCTGGGAAGACTGGGAGCAAAGTATTTGTCTTTTTGCTCAAGCTAGTTTGAATTGGACTTCTGTGGCTCACATCAGGAAGAATTCTGACCAAAGTATTATGAATATCATTTCTCTTGAAAAAATACCAGGGAGTGAAAGGTATCATAAATTATTTCATGGATGAATAAACTAAGGTACAGAAAGCAATGAACTGTCCCACAAAATGTACTGCAAGTCCTACCTCAAATAGAGAACCGCTTTGACCCCATCCTCTTTACTTCAAAAACCTCGTATGCATTGCTGGCTAGACTGCTTTTTCTCCCAACTTCTAAGCCAAGTATTTTTCCAGAGTCTAGATGAAGGATGCACCTCCTTTCTTATCTTACCACTGAGTTAGCCAGGTCCCACCTGGTCAGAACCCACAGTGTTAAAAACAAATGTACCTGTAAAAACAATGTCTGAATGTGGTCTCATTGAAGATTAGTCCCATAGAATATTAAGAGGTGTTAGACAGAAACAAATTCTGGAATCAATTAGTCTGAGAAATTCTGAATAAAACAATTAAATGATAAGAGATTTTGGCATCGCGCTGCACATGGTTTCAGTCCTGGCTTAGCTGTTCAGAGTGATGTGACTTTGTGCACTTTTTAAGCTCTTTGTGACTCGATTTCTTCCTCCATAAAATAGGAATGAGGTTAGTACCTGCCTATGTCAGTCCATGTTGGAAACAAAACAACTAAAACAAAACGTTCCAGGTGTTCTAAGCAGAAAAGGATTCAATGTAGGGAATTAGGTGATTACAAAAATCCCTGGAAAGGCTGGAGGAGAAAAATCTAGGCTGGGCCTACAAGAGTGACTCCCGGAAATTAACAACAACAAAAAAGGAAAGTGGAACTGACTTGACGCAGACTCTACAAAATCTGAAAAGTGAGAAATCATAAGACCATCACTTGACCCACCATGGTAGCTACAATTCAGAGACAAGGAAGCCACCAGTGCCATTGCTGCAATGGCCTGGCCATTGAGGTCAGTCATGCTGCTATCCCCACTGCAACTGCTGCTGCACTCAAAGCAGGTATCTAGACATTGACATCCCCACAATCATGCTCACTGGAGAGCAAAAATAGCCAGTACCAAGGGAACATAGCTACAGCCTGACTTCCTTCTTCCCCATCTCACCACAGCACAGCTCACTGGTGGGACACGTTTTGCTAAACTAGAACTCCATATGCAGAATCCCAACCTCTGCATTTCAGGGAGGCACACAGAAGGAAGGTGGGGTCAGGTGCACTCTGCTCCATGGGCTATTATGATATTAAATGAGATGATGCAGGCAATGGACTTAGAACAGTACCTGGAATGTCAAGAGAATCATAAGTGGATGTTATTTATGTTGTATTGTTATCTGCTGCAGGACTTCTCAGAGCCTTTATTCTGCCAACATACACAAATTTTTCCCTGGTGGTAAAATTTGTATAACCTGCTATGTCTTCTATTTTGTTTTCTCAGCTTAGAGACAAATTTTAGATTCAATTATAGCACTTACAGAGAAATGACTTCCATATTTGTATTATTTTTACCTACCTGAAATTTTCTACTTTTATTTCCACTTAGTCTTTTAAAATTCTTCTTCATGCCTTAGCTTATAGTAAATATGTTCTGGTAAGGTACTTAAAATTCTTTATGGTAGGCAGCCTGGTATAAATAAACACATTTATTAAGTGAGTTAATAAATCAATTGGGTATTCAAGGGCATGACTTGTAATGATGGAAATCCAGAGTGAGGGTAGTATTTTTAGATATAATGTCCTTTCCCAGATCCCTCAAATAATACCACATGGTTTACTATGGACTTAAACCCAGATGAGTTCTGAATTGTCCTCTAAGTGAGGAAGGAAGAACCCACTGTTAAACTTAGCTTCCCAGTTTTGCCCCTGGGCAACCCCTTTAGATCAGAGCCTCAGTCTCAAGCTTTGTGGGTCATTCTTTTCCTTGTCAGGCAGAGAAAGTCTTTATTTCTGCTTTGACTTTGGCAAAAACCTCAGCATCTTTTCCTGGGCTTGCAAAATGGCAGAGTTCTTGCTTTCAGATGATCAAAACTTGTCCATTGAGACCGAAACGCTAGGCTGCCTGTCATAGCAGAGAGCCGTGGGTTTCGATGTGCTTTGCAGCTCATTTCTTCATCTCCCACCCTCACAGTAGGTGAGAGCAATCTGAAAGCCCCTTACAGCCCCAGCACCGCCTGTTTCTTCTGCAAGGTGACATTTCCACAGATTCAAGCACGAAGAAGAGCAGGGTGTGGATTCCTGCTTCACCAATGCTCAACTGCATTTCCTGTCCTCTGTTGCCGGCTCCCCCAGGCAGCTCCCTCTTCTCTCTGCCCTGGGCGCCATGTTTGCTTACAATTTAGTGGCGCTCATTCACCCCAACTGCGTTTTCTGTACTGTGATATTTTCCTTCTTTACAAACAGCAACCAGATGTAAATAATAATGTAATATTTATTCTGGATATTGTGCCATCGGTAAATTACTAGATCCCAGAGAAGTAGTCCTTTTTCATATGAGGGTCAAATGAAGAAGGCAACAAGGCCAGGAGAACTTGTTAGCCCTCCCAACATGCCAAGCACTATGCTAAATGCTTTGGATTTCTTGCCTAACACTCACAAGAATGCTGCAGGCTTTACTATGCTCACGTTAAAGATAAAAACAGTGAGGCTCTCTGACTGTTAAAGAAGGGCCCTGGTGGATCTGGCATTATAGCGCTCTCCAGCACTCCTACCTAGAAGGCCTAGTGTAGGTTGGGGGCAGACACTTTCATCAGGGCCCTATGGAGAAGAGTGGCTTTCCTCAAAACTTTTACAATCCAGGTGAGAGCAGAAGGACAAAGCACACGTAGACCCCAAGTAAAGCCTAACAGGAAAAAGCAAGTGGCAGTCGACTCGGGAGGATGCTTCAGCTGAGGAGAGGGCCCCACACAAAGGCATGGAAACTGGAAGCCAGAAGGGGTTTTCCAGCCAACAAAATGATGAGTTTGTTTCTGCCCACACTTGTGTGTATGGGGTAGCAGATTACACTAGAAGAGTAGGTGGACACCAGACTTTGGGGCTTCAAATGAAACCACAAGGAGTGAGGACTTTATCCTTTTGGACAATGTGGAGTCATGGATGGTCTTTGAATGAACTGAGGCTAATAAAAGTCAGAAGACGTGTTGTGTTCAGATCATCCTGATACAAGTCGAAGGCTGGAAATTAGGGATGAGACCCATTTAACGAAATGCTTCAATTAGCAAAGTCAGTGAAGAAACTGACCAGTGAAGAATCTATTTCCTCTTCAACTACAAACTGCATAATATTTAAAAGGAAATTGTGAGTGAAAATGGTCCCTTATTTGTAGATTTATAACAAAGATAGGCCTCAGGGTGGGATTTGCCTCCACACCACCCTCCCCCAAGATTAGGTTTCGTTCCCTTTCTCTGGAGTCCTGCAGTTCTTGAAAAATGAAGCTTAGCTATTTTCTCCAATAATTTGACTAGGAAAATATGATGTTATCTTGCATTGGAGATGAGCTATGTGTGTTACCTCTTTGTATCTTCCATTAGGGAAGCAAATTCTCAGGAACCCCCTAAATAATTACATATAATGTTCCCAGAAATCTTTCAGATTCCCCACTCCCCCATCAGTCACATCTTTTTCCTGAAGTCTTTCCACAACTTCACTTTAAAACAGCATTTCACTCCAGAATTACTTCGTTTCTGTGATAAAAAAGAAGATGTATTTAAAATCACTGAAGAAGCTGTCTCCATTTCTCCTGCGTGGTGGAGCTCTAGTTTAGTGGGACAGAGGATGGAGGAGGAAGGCAGGCTGAAGCACCTCCCAAGCCATAAAAATAAGCATAAATCGGGCTTCATCTGGGAGCTGTCAGTTTATGGGTTTAATAATTAACAGACACGCTGATGCATCATGCTATGGCTTGGTTTCTGTGATCATTCTTGCATAGTTGTATTCGTCTTGCAGTTTACAGAGAGGTAGACTACAAACTCAGCGAAGATGGGATTTCACCTGGGTTTTTCACACCTGTATCCTATGCATGGGGCAGAGCCTGCCGTTACAGGATCCTCAACAAACAGATGTCCAGTGAATGAGTGACAGATGCTCAGCGGGGTCAGGAAGGATTTTCCTCGGTCAGGTCTAGCTGTGAGTTTTACTGCTCTTCTTGCGGTTGGGGTTGGGAATGGAGTGTGGGGAACAGCGGAAGCCAGCACCAGGACTTCATCATGAGGGCTGTGTGTTGCACGTGCATACACACCTGTGTGTGGACATATACATGGCTATCTGCTTAATTCCACAGTTGAACAAACTGCTCCCAGTCCTTTAAATGGAATGGTTTAAAATAAAGAGTCCCACACAGGGCTTGGTGTGGAGTAAAAGCTAAATAAATGCTAGCAAATTAAGTTGAGGAATATGATGAGCTTGATGGCTAAGGTGATTTGATGAATTATTTTGTGTTTTTATATTCCAATATTTTAAAATTTCTACAATTTTTCTTAAAAGTTGATGACTACAGCAAGTAGATTCCTACTGACAATTGCAATCAAGATTCTGGTGCCAAGAAAGGGCAGTCTAGGCCCTTTCCCGACTGTTATGGACTGAATGTTTGTGCCCCCAACCCTCCCAGGTTCCTGTGTTGAAGCCCAGCCCCCAATGTGGTAGTGTTAAGAAAGTGGGCCTTTGGGAGGTGATTAAGTTTTGCTGATGTCATGTGGATAAAACTCCAAAGATGGTATTAGTGTCTTTATAAGAAGAGGAAGAGATCAGAGCTCTCTCTCTGTGTCCCTATCATGTGAGGATACACTAGGAAGATTCCTGGCTGTCTGAAAGCCAGGAAGCAGGACTTCACCAAACTCCGAATCTGCCAGCACCTTGACCTTGGACTTCCCAGTCTTCAGAACTATGAGAGATAATGAATGTTCATTATAGCTGCCTGAGCTAAGACACTGACCCTGGACTTTATAAATACATGAAAGATGTTTGTTTTTATTAGTCCTCAGAAGATTCAAATGAAGTTTGCAGTACAACATTACAACCCACAAGAATGGCAAGAATAAAAACAACAAAAAGTAGAAAGTACTGAAGACAGTCAAGCCCTAGGAGTGGTCATGCATTGCTGGTGGAAATGCACTGGTCCAACTGCTTGGGAAATCTGTTTGGCAGGATCTAGTAGAGGCAAATATATGCACACCCCATGACTCAGCAATTTCACTCCTGAATACGGATCTCTCAGAACGGCATACGTATCTTCTCTCAAACAAACATTCAAGTGTTTATAGTAGCACTATTTGTAATAGCCCCAAATGGGAAACAACCAAAATGCCCATCAATATAGAATAAATTGTGGCATTTTTATATAATAGAATACTATTCAGCAATGAGAAGGAACAACCTACAACCAAATGCAAGTACACTGAAGAATCTCACAAACATAGCATTGAAAAAAAGAAGCCAGCCCCAAGGTTCTGCCTGATTCTGTTTATGTAATGCACACAAGCAGGAAAAGCGAACTCAGGCTGTTAGAAATGGGCAGTGGTGGGGCAATGCTTGGCAGGGGGCCCCAGATAACTTCCTTGTGCTGGTATGTTCAGTTTCTCAATCTGGGTCCTGGTTACCTAGGGATATTCAGGTTGCAATAATTCATTCAACTTGTAAACTTATGATATATGCATCTTTCTATGTGTATATTTCAATAAAACATTTTTTTAAATTCCTAGGACAAAATCATTCTGAGAATGATTATCTCATTCATAATGAGTTGAATGAGACTTCACTGGCCAAGAGAATGGTACATTCCTGTCCCAATCTGGCCACAAACTTGCTGTGTGCCCCCAGCCCATTCATATCACCTCTATGCCTCAGCTTCTTCATGGGAACAAGATCTAAAGATGCCTATAAATGTTCCTTGGAAAAGCCAAAATGAAAGTTAGTTATTGGAGGAAGAGGAGAAATATTAGGTAGAAGTAACAGTCATGGAGGAAAATACAATTTCAGTTTGAAATATCCTCTCCTGGGGGCTCTCCTGGGGCTAGGGAAGTTGAGAAGCCCTTTCTCTCCAAGCAAGCCAATTTCCCCTTCCTCACTTCATCCAGTGACCTCTGCTGTTGCCATGTGGGGCTTGTAAAGTATAGTGAGATTCTTCTTGGTTCTTTGATCTCCCCTGAGATGCATTCCAAGCCTTTTACTGATGACTGTTCCAACCCCTTAATTATCCTCCTTTCCCCTCAATCCATCCATTAGCTCTCTTGTGAACACTTTCACTCATGCATATTTCTCCCTTCTCATCAGACCTCTGAAGGCTAGAAGTGAATATAGTTCTTGCCAACATTAGCCTCCTGAGGCTTCTAGGACTTCGAGTCAATTAACTCCATGAGGTGTGGTGAGAGTGAAAACTGCATCACTCATCCCTGGGAGGTTTGCAGAGCTCAGGAGTGAATCCCAGGAGCTTCTGAATTGCCCTGGCTGTTGGGGCCTGTTCATATTGTTCTCAGTGAATACGAGTCACCTGGAATTTCAGAGTGTCCTTTTTCTCATTGAATTTCATAAGAATGTTGCTTTCCGAATTTTAAAGATATGAATTCAGCTGTCTACTGACTCTGTATATAATTATGTGTTGATTAAAATAATGAAAGCAATAGCAAATTATATCAACATCACATATTACATGTCAGAACCTATGCTATGAATTTAAGATTTCAATAAGTTAAGGTTCCTGACACTCACAGCTGAGCTGTGTTAGTAACAAAACTTTCAGGAAAACAGGTCAGAACTTCCCTCAGCCATCCATGCATCCATCCATCTATCCATCCCCCACACATCTGTAGTGTCTATGATGAGTCATGTGTTGGGATAGACACTGAGGCTCCAGAAATGAATGGGATCCAGCCCCTGGGATAAGGAGTTCATGCCAGAGACAGGCATTCACTCCCCTACAGCAAAGTGGTGTGAGCTTCACCAGCATGTGCATGGGCCACAGGGAGCTTAGGAAATGTGCAAATTCTGCTTTGACTTGTTTGGAGTTAAGGCCAGGGCAGAAGATGAAGGCAAGGGGAGTATAACAGGACAAGTGACGTTACAACTGGGTGCTAGTGTTTGCAAAAATAGTTGGCTGGCTAGAGAAGGGTAGAAAGGCACCTCAGATGGAGAGGACCCCCTCAGCAAGCTGTGGAAATGCCTTTGTGCATGGGGCTGGCAGGGAACGATGAGCTATCTAATCCCAAGCAATCAAACCTGACTTCGAGCGGGGAACATAGAAAAGGGTGTGTGGCTGGGATCAAGACTGAGGCCCAGTTGCCGGGGGATGGAGTTTCAACATCAGGCTGAAGCATCGGAACTTCATTCTGAAAGCTGGGGGTTTGAAACAGGAGATGATGTGGTCTCATGTGCCTCATTGACAGTTTGAACAGGTGGCTGTGTGGGCACAGAGTAGATGTAGGAGAGGCTGAAGACTGAGATCTGGGTAGAGGATTCTTAGAACTGTCTAGGTCAGGCACAATAGAGACTTAATATATCAGAGGTAGAGGGGAAGGAAAGGAAGACCACACTGCATCATTGGTTATTTAATTAGGATTAATAACATTCATCATCTTATCAAAATTCTTTCTAGTGCCAGACAGTTATGCTTCAAAGGAAACAGAATTGAAGACGGGAAGTTCACTGGGACTATGTCTTGGAAAAGCACCAACTTTCTCTCAGATAAAATAAGGTCATCTGGCAACATTCAAATCTTTGTTTAAACATTTTTTTTAAATTCTCTAAATGATACTAATTAACAGGAAAGAAAAATGACAGCCTTATAACATCAAGCAGAGCCAAATTTTGGCCTAAGAAGGCCATATGAAGACCCACAGGGAAGAACACCATGGGAAGACAGGCAGAGAGCGGCATGATCCCTGTACAAGCTAAGGAAGGCCAAGGCCTACTGGCAACACCAGAAGCTGGGAAGAGGTAGGGGACAGATTCTTGCTCACAGCCCTCCCGAAGGAACCAGCCTTGCTGACACCTTGATTTTGGACTTCCACAACTATGAGACAATAATCTGCCGTGGTTTTAAGCCACTCAATTTGTGGCAGTTTGTTTTGGCAACCATAGGAAATGAACACATGGAAAGCTCATGAACACAAGCTGGGGCTCAGTGGGAGGGAAGTTGGGTGCAGGGAGAGGACTCAGGGAGGGGGAGGCGGGAGGATGCCTAGGTTCCTAGTTTGGACAATAGTGGAGTCATTTCACTCACTAAGATTTACAAAAAAAAAAAAAAAGAAAAGAAAAAAATCCTTTGGGGGTTTCTTCTGGAGCAGGAAAAGTTACACTTGGCATTTTGTATGTGGAGTCAAGGTCCCCAGAAGGCCAATGAGGGTATCCTGGGCTCAATGAAGTGTGTGGGAGGGTTGAGGTTACTGTGCTTTCAAAATAATGGATGATGTTTTCTTGCTACCACCTCCCTCAAATCCTTCTTGGAGCAGGACACTTAGCACCTGCCCTAAATCCCAGTAGGGAACGCGGTCAACACCAAGCTAGGCCAACGGAATTGATTCTCTGGGAAGTCGGAGAAAAGAGATAAACTGTCACTGTCATACTGCCAGAGTTACATAATAGTTAGTAGCAGTACGATCAGAAGAAAGCTTCTGTGCCAGGTCAATGTTTTGCTCGGAGGTTGGACCAGCATGGATCATTTTCCTTTCTCGCCACTGTGACACAAACTAAATTGGTCCCTACTGACTTGCTTTATTCCTGCCTTAGGAGCTCATCTCTTGCACAGGCTGCCCAATATTAAGATTACACTTCCTAGGCCCTCTTGCCATGTGGCCAGATGACAAAGTTCTGGCCACGGAGGTGTCCTCTGAAACGTCCCAGAAAGGTCTTCAAAGGAAGAGGGTTGTCCTTCTAGGCCCCTCCTCCTTCCCACTGGCTGAAATGCAAACATTATGACTGGAGCCCAAGAAGCTTCTCTGAACCATGCAGGTACAAGCCAGGCTTGGCAGAGCAGAGGTCAGATGAGGAGCGTGGTCCCTGATGGTCAGGACACTCCGCATGAGCCTCCAGTGTCCACCAAGGGACTCACTCACATGGGAAAGAAGTGAGCTCCTGTCTCATTGCCCTTGGCTTTCTCATGTTCCACTGAAGCTAGTCCTGCCAAACACACATTCTTCCTAGGAAGAAACTAAGAGACTTGATCTCTTCCTTGACTCATCAGCTCCACTGGAAAACTGGAGGAAACTGATTGGTAGAAGCTGAGTGAGAGAATTCAGAAGCAGGATCCTGATGTAGGATGGAGGAATTGAGTGAGAAAAGAGGAAGGGAGAGGGAGATGACTACCAGCAAAGAGTCCCTTCTACTCTCCACGACACGGACAGAGAGGCAACATGAAGGGAGACATGGGACTCACTGCAGCACCCTGTGGACCTGGACGATCAGCACCCACTGACCACGAACTGATGAGATGCTCCTCTGGCTGCAGAGTGAGCCTTCCTGACCTTCCAAAACTAAGGGCATAGGGGAGAGTTGATATTCACAACTCACAGCTCAGAGGGGAAACTGCTCTGGAGAGGGAGCATGTGGTGAGTCCTGCTACCTCTGTTTGAAACTATAAAGGAGTGACTTGCCCGAGGTCACAGAGGAAGCAAATGGCTGCATGGGGACTGGTCTAGAATAGAGCACAGTCATCTGGTCCTTGGGCACCCATTCCATCTCTGGTCCATGCTGGGCTGCCCTGCCTGTTGCCAGTTCCTTTTGTCACAGCTTCCAGCTTTTGCATACACTGTTTCTCTGCCTGGAATTCCCTCCTTCCCTTCTTTCCCTCTAAACTCGACTGCAGGCAATGGGAGCTGAATAACTGATAGGGCAGAAAAGTTGTTGATTCAGATGAGCCAGTAGGATGATTGAGAAAACAGGCTCCAGGCCTGACTTCCAGAAGCAACCCCACAGCAGCCCTGGACTAGTCTGAGAAGAGACCACTCCTTCTACCTCCACAATCGCCTCCTCCATCACCACCATGGCCATAGAAAGAGATTCCCACCCTGTCATCTTGTGTCTCCTGCCATGGAGTGAAAGTCTAGCAAGGAAGGGTTAGATTGGTCACGTCTAGGTCACATGCCTGGGGCTAGACTTCAAAGGATCCTTGGAAGGTGACCTCTAGTTTTGACCATGAGAAGGTGAAACTCAAAGTATAGGAATTCTAAAAATATACATTGACTATACCCCTCTCTCTCTGTAGTCTTTCTTCCTGGAGACATGAGTAGTTTCCCAGGACTTGGTTATAAATACCACCTCTTCTGATATTTTTCCTTTTTTTGTCCTTGTTTATGTGGGGCTGTATGCTTGGGTGTGACTATCTTAGGTTGGGTTTCACTAAAGCAGTCCCTGAGATGAGGACTTGTGTGCAAGTGATAATTTATGAATGTGATCTCAAGGGAAGAAGAAAGGGAAGGGAAAGGGAGAAATTTCAGGCAAAGCCCTAAGGAAGGTAAATTCTGAATTGTCCCAACATAAGACAAGGGATATGGGCCTTTCTATTCCCAAAGCCATCAGTCACAGACTAAGGACCACTAATCCTTCCAGCCACCTGAGTCTAGGGAGGCAAAGTGGCTCCAATAGCCCAAGGGCTGTTCTCCAAGAAAGAGTGTCAGACTCTGGCTGAGAAAGGGGTGCACAGCATGGTTTGAAGGGTCTCAGGGCATCTGGGTGAGGGACCAACAGTCTCTGCTACAGTATGCATGAATTAAGACACGTGTTCATTCATTCCTGTGTTAATTCATTCACTCATCAATCTTCTCCACTTGACAGTGGATTCCATAGGAGCAAGCACCATGTCTCTCTCATCTCAGAGACTGCTTTGCAGGTGCCCCATGAACCCCAAAGGACAGGGACAAAAGGGTGATTGCAATGAGGGTCTTGCAGCGCCCCCCCTCCTAGGAATTCCCTCTTTTGCTGAGTCATGTGTTGCAGCCACCAAATTACAATGTGATTATGTCGGAATCTTTAAGCCAAGAGAAAGAGAAAACAATTAATGAATCAACGACTTTAATAGACTTCTAGGCACTCACCCAACTCACTCATTAGTGAGAGAAGCAGACCCTGTAAGCAAAGGTACTATTCCCAGAACCAGCTCCCTGCTGAAAAGGAAAAAGAGGAGCCAGGGGCATTGGCCATGAAGAGGTGGCAGAGGCTGGAAATGGTAGGGCTTTGAAAGCCAAATGGCAGAGGAGATGCCCAGGACAGGATGCCTGCCCTCCAGGAGCTCAGAAAACCAGGAGACTGCATTGCTTCTGCCAGGTGACCCTCAGGGACCTTGTCTGGAAAAGGTTTGCTTCTAGGAGAGGCAGTCACGAACACAGATTGGAAAGCAGTGGGGAGGAATACAGTGAAGGCAGAAAGCTAGCACAGCCCGGAGCAAGCAGTGTAAAGGCCAGGAGGCCAGGGCTGTGAGCAAATCTCTTTTGTTTTTATTTTTACTGGGGTTGCTATTATTATGAATACTTGTCGCTATTAACTCCGAAGTCATTTTAATGACTGAGCCTAGCCTATAAACAGCCAAGTATGGAATAAATGCCTCCCAAGTTTTCACTTCTTTTCTTCATTTCCTTCTCTTTACACAAACAAGCCTTGGGAGCAAGGTATTCATTTCTCCAGCTTTTCTTCTCCTGTGACTGCATTGACTCCAGTCGGCTACTCACCCTGTCCCATCCTGGGGGGTCTCGCCCAGCCAATGAGAGTGGTCTCACCTCTTTGCTTGCCTCTCAGGAATGCTGCATGCTGTGAGACCCAGATGATAACATAAATAAGGAGACTACTATTTACTGAGCAGGGTATGTGCCACTGAATCTCACCGAATTCCTAAAATCACCCTGAAGGTAGATATTACTATTCTCAAATGAAGAAAATTGCCAGGCCAGACACAGGGGCTCACACTTGTAATCCCAGCACTTTGGGAGGCCTAGGCAGGAAGATCACTTGAAGTCAGGAATTCGAGACCAGCCTGGCCAACATGGCGAAACCCTGTCTCTACTGAAAATACAAAAATTAGCCAGGCATGGTAGCGGGCACGTGTAATCCCAGCTAGTCGGCAGGCTGAGGCAAGAGCATCACTTGAGCCCAGGAGGCGGAGGTGGCAGTGAGGTGTGATCGTGCCACTGCCCTCCAGCCTGGGTGACAGAGTAAGACTCGATCTCAAAAAAAAAAAAAAAAAAAAATTAAGAACTTGAAGATAGCTCTTATCAAAAAAAAAAAAAAAAAAAAAAAAAAAGAAGAAGAGATTTAGAAAATGTCTGAGGCCTCCAGATTCATGGAGATTTTCTTTAAATGACTCCTTAAAATACCTTCTATATTCCCAGTTGCCTCTAAGATACAGCCACAACCTGTCAGCATGAATCCCAGCCCCTGCAATCAAAATCTAGCTTCTGTCTACCTTCCAATATGTTCAATTCAGACCACCCACTGCTTGCCCCAACCCTATATATCTCATTCCCTGGTCATTGAATTTTTTTCTCTCCCTACACACACTCCTGTACTTTCACACTTCTAGGATACTTTTTAACATTATGTCTCTATCTGGAATGTCTAGTCTGAGTTTTACCTTCTCACTTTTCAAGGCCTGCTGGTCATCAGTTAGAGCAATGCTTCACTCAAGTTAAATACTTGAACTTAACCCAAGTTAAATACTCAGAATACTCTGTTTCAGTGAAGATTCTGATGTCCTGGTCCTGATTTCATGATCCAGAGTTTCAGAAGTGGGGTTTGGGAATCCACAGTGTGCCCCAGTGATTACAGCACAATTATAGACCTAAGTTCAGTAGACTCTAAGTTCCATGAGGACATGTTCACTTTCATACATAGTGTCTGGCAGAGAGGCTAGGGAAGAAGACCTTGAACATTTGAAAAGCTATTACATTGAGCTGTCGGTGCTCATTAGGCACAAATGTATTTAAGCACAATTGTTGGAGGAAAAGATGGATGAGTTGTGAGTGGATAAATGGATGTAACTAATTGCACAGTACTTCTGCCTCTTCATCCTAGAAAATGTCACTGACCCTCCATGCCCAGGTGGCAACACTGACCCTCAATGACCTTCCTCATGCTCCCAACACCTCCTTGATTGGATCATGAGAGCTTTCTGCTTCCTTCAGTGGTCTGTGAGCTCCTTGAGGACGGAGAACTTGTGCCTTATTTTTCTTCTAATCCCAACACTTAACAGAGGTCCTGACTCAGAGTTTATTTTTGAATAAATATTCAGTGAATCAAAGTTGTGATTAATAAACTATTAACTGAACAGATGAACACATAGGTGCATGAGAAGGGATCTGGGTGAAGAGACAGACATGGGGCAGTCAGACGGGAACAGGGATCCTGAGACCTTCAGTGCTGCCTGCATTTGACAAAAGGAAAACACCTCTCTTCCTGCCCAGTCCCCAGGGCTAGGCACAGAGGAAGCCTCCATATGGGGAAGTGAAGACAGAATGTCTCTGGGAATAAACAGATTTAAGAAGAAGATGATGTCCCCAGTGTGCTGGCAGAGGAAGGGTGCTGTTGGCAATGCCCAGCTCTACTCCCAGGCCCAGTGGGGAGCTGTACTTTGGAGAAGTGGAATTCAAGGATGTCAGAGGCAGAAGGCTGTAGTGGAAAAAGAGGGCATGAACTTTGGAACGATACAGACCTGGATGAGAATGCCAGCTGCTCTACCAAGCAGCTCTGTAATTTGGAGCCTCTACGTTCTTATATGTAAAAATGAGCTCAAGATGATTTTCCTATGCCCTTCATTCATTGGCCTTTGGTTGGAATGGCTGTGCACCCCAGTTTAGCTCAGGGGAGTCCCAGGGGATGCCTGTTATCCTGGTAAAATTATTAATAGCACCATTTTTCAGCCTCAAAGGCACCCCAACTTGCAGAGTAAATTGATATGGACAGCCCACCTTTGACCCCCTCTCCTCCCCTGCATCCTAGCTTCAGGTTTTGAAAGTTAGTAACCACCTTTCTTCTGAGGCTTCTCTTCTAGCTAAGCATCCCCCTGTAGGCAGGAAAGCGATGGTTCTGAGCACAGGCCCACTGTCAATAGATCTGAATCTAGATCCCAGCTCTTCTGCTTAGCAACTGAGTCAAGGTTCCCTCAACTGTAAAATGGAGATGATGATTCGCTTTTTCCTCTTGCAGTCACTAGAGTCACAAGGAAGTTTAAATAAAAGGGCACAAGTCAGACAGCCGGTACGGTGCCTGGTCACAGAAATTAACGCTCAGCCACTCTCTTTCCCCCACTTTCTCCTTCCTTCCTAATACCCCTGAGGAAGGAGATAAACTAGAGAACCCCTTGAGATACCAAATTGAGTGATGTCATGTCTGCAAAGTCCTGAACATTTTAGAGGAAGTCTTAGCCACAGCTTACAGCAAATTCTAGTACTTTTCCTAAAAGATAGATGCAGTGACAGAAAACAGTTACGCTCTCATAACACACAGTTTCTACCACCAAAACCAGGTCTAACTAAAAAAGAGAGAAAAAGAGAGAGTTAAACTTAAGTTGGCAAGGTCCAAAAACACCTTTACTCTCTTTTCTGCTGGACTTAGAAGTGGAAGGATTTTAGCCACTTTGCTCTTCACAGCAGTCTATCTAGAATCGAAGCCAACACAGAGAAGAGGGCAGAACAAACAGATGGAGAAATATGGGCCCTGATAACATGGCTGGAGATCCTGGATCCAGACGTGTCTGAAGCCAGCTCTTGTACTTTACTATTATGAGAGCTAATATACTTTCTGTTGGCTTATGGGGTTGGTTTTCTGGTTACTTTTACCAAAAACTCATCCAAATTAATAAGCCAAGTTAAGGGGGTGGTCATTAGAGAGCAGGTACAAGCCACTTTGGAGACTATTCTGAACATGTGGGGCATGTATTTTTCTTGCAAGTGACTTTTTCCTATGGATGGCAGTGGGGAAAAGCCAGATATAATTTAAAGACCAGGGACAACAGACAGCAGCAGATGATATAGGCACATAAAAGACACTGCCTGGGCCATGAAAAATCCAAAAACTATGTTTAAGCATTTCTATAGTTAAACCTTCAGGAGTAAGTCTCAGAAAAGAAATAATCATAAAAGGATCATGCTATTGAATTAGCAGCAGTACTAGTATTAATCAAGCTCCAATTTTCAATACAGGCAGAACAAAAGTGAGTCTGAAAGTGATGCTTCTTTCTGGAAACCCCCATCCCGAGGGGAATGTGGCAGAAAACAAAGGGCTGCTGACCAGGGCACCCAGATGAGGTTGCTTTCTGTAATCCTACAAAAACTGGCTTCCTACCTGCACTGCCCAACCTATACCATAAAACCCCCTAAGCAAAGGCCAGTAGTGGGGAAGGGAGGGTGAAAACTGAGCATCCAGGTTCTGGGTCAGACAGACCTTTCTCCAAACCCAACTCTGACACTTACACATTACATAACCTTAGGCATGTAAGTGAACTCTAAGCCTTGACCTCAACCACTTCAAAATGCAGATATCATCCAATTTATTGGATGAGATTATTTATGTAATATTATTAAGTCAGTTCCTAGACAGTAGTAAGCAATTTATTAGTTACTATTCTCACTGTTAAACATAAAGAAACAGATGATAATTGTTAAATTTTAAAAATCAAGATTGGGCCAGGCATAGTGGCTCACACCTGTCATCCCAGCACTTTCGGAGGCTGAGTCAGGTGAATCTCTTGAGGTCAGGAGTTCAAGACCAGCCTGGCCAACATGGTGAAACCCTGTCTCTACTAAAAATACAAAAAAATTAGTCAGATGTGGTGACATGTGCCTACAGTCCCAGGTATTCAGGAAGCTGAGGCATGAGAATCACTTGAACCCAGAAGGCGGAGGTTGCAGTGAACCAAGATCACTGCACTCTAGCCTGGGTGACAAAGCAAGACTCTGGCTCAAAAAAAAAAAAAAATCAAGATTAACATATTTTAGACAGTTTGATTATTGCAATTGAAAACTAGCAAAGAAAACAGGAAAATAAAAGTCTGTGCATTAATAAAGCAACTGGCAATAACAGAGCCTACATAGTAACAATGGTTGTCTTTTGTAGGTAGAATCACGGATGGAGTTTTTATGTGTTTCTTTGACACTTTTAAGTTTCAAACATCTTAAGTGATGCTTTTATAATAGATAAAACTGATTTTATTTTAAGAATTGCTATTTTTTCCTCCCTCTTACAGAGATGGGGGCTTGCCTAGGACCTTACTTTTCTATGTAACTCAATATAGCTTCCCGATTGGACAAATATCTTGCTTTTGGATTTCATGCCAGAGTTGTGGGAAGCACCAGATAATTAATAACGCCACCCCCCATGGCACCTACCCTTCCTAGATCACTCTGATCCCTACAGGGGACTAAGCTGTGTCCAGGCATTGTCTCATTACAGCTTCACAACAGCTATGAGGCAAGGACTATTACTACCTCCACTTCAAAAACAAGGAAACTGAAACACCAGCAGGGTAAGTAATTTGAGAGTATATTGAACCCACCCCACACCTGTAGTTCCCATCTACAGGACAAGAACAGAGAGCAGAGAGGAGCGACAAAGGGAGGCTGAAGACACATTTGAAGAGACTGACACACCTGACAACATGGGCTTGCTGGCCAGGAAGAGAGTTTGCAGATTTTTTTTTAATAGCAGAAGAGAGACACGATTATATTGATATTTTTAAAAGCTCCTTCCTGATGCTGTTTGGAGCCTGAGCAAGAATGGGAGCAAGGAGCTAGTGAGAAAGAAGCCAAAACCCTGGGAGTAAGAGAGGGGAGAGAAGAAGCCCCCCCCCCCCAGTGAATGGTATGGCCTTTTGTAAATGTTTGACCCCAAATGGTATACATTTCTACTAGGCTTATGCTCCCCTGGACACCTCTGCCACAAGCCTCTGGTTCAAGGTGAGCTCACTTTAGAGCTTGACTCTTTTACACTGCATAGACCCAAATGGGACATTCATCTGTGTCCTGAATTTCTACAGTGTACGTGCTCACAGTTGTACTAATAGCCACACCCAGGTGTGACTATTCTAGAGGTTTGATGGAGATAGAGGAATATGCATCTTAGCAGGCCAAATCCTTCAAAAGTTAACATTCCACATGCTTAATTCTTAAAAAGAAAGAAAGGAAGAGAAGAAGAAAAAGAGGAAGAGGAAGAGGAAGAAGAAGAAGAGGAGGAGGAGGAGGAAGAGGAGGAGGGAGGATGGAGGAGGGAGGATGGAGGAGGAAGAAAAGAGAAGAGAAAAGAGTCAGTTCGGGAAGAAGAGGAAAGGAAGGACAGGGAGAGAGGGAGAAATCCCCAAGCCTTCCACACAACTCTAACTTCAGGTTCCTGAAGTGTGGCTCCTTTTCCTCTTTGTCCTTTCTTCCCTTACCATCCTCTATCTTTCTTCCTTTCTCATTTCAAGAACATAAACCAAATTGTTTCCATTTCCACATGTGAAGCAACCTGTTTCTCTGCAACCCCCAGGTTGGGCTCCCTTTGCATACCTAAGGCAGAGGCTCACAGCCACATAGCCTCCAGTCTCCCAGGAACTGATGGAGGCTAAGTTCTCTACTCTTGGGGCCTCATGGATGTTTATTTATTTCTCCTCCTTTAATGCTTGCTGCAGATGCTTATCTTTCAGGTATCAAATTAACTATCACCTCCTCAGAGATGCCTCCTCTGGCCAAGGTGGCCAGTGAGGATCCCTCCATCCTCTAATTCTTTATCACCACATTCTACGAGTTTCCTTTATTGTACTCATCACTGTTTGATATTATGCATTTACTTATTTCTTACCAGTCTTCTCCTTTGGGCCAATGAGTCTCAACCTTGTCTGCACATTGGTATCACTTGGGGAGCTTTAGGCAGCACAGATTCCCGGATACCTTTGCAATAACTTAGATGTTTGTTCTCTCCAAATCTCATGTTGAAATTTGATCACCAATGTTGGAGGTGGGATCTAATGGGAGTTGTTTGTGCCCTGGGGGTAGAGCCCTCAAAAATAGATTAATGCCCTCCCTGGTTGAGGGGAGTTCCCTCAAGAGCAGGCTGTCAAAAAGAGCCTGGCACCTCCACACTCTCTCTCTTTCTTCCTCCCTTACCATATGATCTCTGCACACGTCAGCTCCCTCTCCCCTCCACCAAGGGTGGAAGCAGCCTGAGACCCTCACCAAATGCCCAATCTTGAACATTCCAGCTAGCAGAATTGTGAGCCAAATTGCGTCTCTTCTTTATAAACTACCCAGCCTGAGGCATTCCTTTAGAGCAACACTAACCAAGCTAACACAACTCTCTCTCATCACAATATGCAGTGAGTCTGGGTATCAGGACATTTAAACCTCCCCAGGTGATTCCAATGCATAGCCAAGAACCACTGGACTTTAAGTTTCATGAATCCAAGGATGAAATATAGTTTATTCTCAGATGTACCTTCAGCATCCAGCCAGCACTTATCACTGAGTTCTAAATAATTATTTTTGAATAAATGAATTAATGGAGGGATCAGCACCCCTCCCCTGTGCTCACGTAACATCCTGGGCATCTCTATCACCGTACTTACCCTACAGCAATGTAACACTTTTCACCTCTTTCTCTACCTATAACACCTTGAACTCTGGAAAACAAAAATCTTGACTTTCTTCTCCATATCTGGATGCTTAGAAATGTATCCACTTCAAACTTGGTGCCCATGAAAAAATTTTTACTAGATGGATGAATAATTTTAAATCTCACTTTTTTGTCTATAAAATGGGAGTGTCCTTTGCTTCTCTGCTCATAAGGCAGCTGGTGCTTTGTGAATTTCAGCTCCATTACACATAAAGGATTATCTACCTGTTGGCAGAAACTTTCAAATTATAAAAGCAGCATGGTGCAAATCAGAAACCATAGCCTGTACCAGAGTAGAGGCAGCAATAAATGATTCCTCCTTCAGTCAGATGTAAAAAACCATTTGTGGGGTCTAATTTTTTTCTCCTGTTCTTCTTTATTGGTATAGCTGTGCTAGCAGCTAAATTTTAAAACACTTGTTTTTCAATCACTTAGCCTCAGCAGGTCATAAAGGAGAAAAACAGGATCATTAAGGTGGTACATGGATCTGCTCTTATCACCACAACCCAGTCTTCATAAAGGCAAGGAACCAAAAGAGAAGGGCCAAAAAAGACATGTATCAGCATGTCCACTATCTTTCTATCTTGCCCTCTTTATTTCCTTCAGGTACAGAGCATTTAGTCCAGTTACCATGGTGTATCAGACCACTCTTGCATTGCTATAGAGAAATATATGAGGCTGGGTAATTTATAAAGAAAAAAGTTTAACTGGTTCATGGTTCTGCAGCCTGTATATGAAGCACAGTACCAGCATCTGTTTCTGGTTAGAGCTTCAGGAAGCTTGCAATCATGACTAAAGGTGATGGGGGAACAAACATGTCACATGGCAAGAGCAGGAGCGAGAGAAAGACAGCCATACTCCTTTTTTTTATACAACCAGATCTCACATGAACTCAGAGCAAGAACTCACTTATCACCAAGAGAATGGTGCTAAGCCATTCATGAGGGATCTGCCCCCATGTTCCAATCACCACCCCCCAGCCCCACCTCCAACACTGAGAATCACATTTCAACCTGAGATCTGGAGGAAACAAACATCCAGACCATATCATTCCACTCCGAGCCCTCCAAATCTCATGTCTTTTTCACATTTCAAAATACAATCATGCCTTTGCACTAGTTCCCCCAAAGTCATAACTTGTTCCAGCCTTAACTCAAAAGTCTCAAGTCCCAAATCCCAGGCCCAACATCTCACCTGGAGATGAATTCCTTCTACCTATGAACCTGTGAGATCAAAACCAAGTTATTTATTCCCAAGATACAATGGTGTGCAGGCATTAGGTAGACATTCCCATCCCCAAAGGGAGAAATTGGCAAAAAGAAAGGGCCAATAGGTCTGAAACCAAGCAGGGAAATAATTAAAGTTCCAAAATAATCTTATTTGATTCAAGGTTCTGTATCCAGGGCACACTGGTGCAAGGGGTGGGCTCCCAAGGCCTTGGGCAGCTCCACCCTTGTGGCTTTGCAGGGTGCAGCCCCCATGGCTACTCTCATGGGTTAGAGTTGAGTGCCTGTGGCTTTTCCAAGCTTAAGATTCAAGCTTCCAGCGGATCTATCATTCTGGAGTCTGGAGGGTGGCAGTCCCTTCCTAGAGCTCCACTAGGCAGTGCCCTGTTGGAGACTTAGTAAGGGAGCTCTGACCCTATATTTCCCCTCCACACTGCCCTGGTAGAATATCTCTGTGAGGGCACCACTCCTTTGGAAGTCTTCTACCTGGGCACCCAGGCTTTCTGATACATCTTCTGAAATCCAGGGGGAAGATTCCAAGATTCCTTCATGCTTGCATTCTTTGTACCTGCAGACTTAACACTAATGGAAACAGCCAAGGCTTATGTCTTTTGCCCTCCAGAGCAATGACCTGAGCTGTATGGGGCCCTTTGAGCCACATCTGGAGCTGGAGTAGCCAGGATATGGGGAGCAGCATCCCAAGGCTGAGTAGGGCAGTGGGGCCCTTGGCCTGCCCTTGAAATTTTTTAGTCCTGGCCCTCTGGGCCTCTGAGAAGAGAGGTTGTCTCCAAGATCTCTGAAGTGTCTTTGAGACCTTTTCCCATTGGATTTTATACCTTGGCTCCCTTTCAGTCAGGCTAATCTCTCTATCAAGTAGGTGCTTCACAACCTACCTGGTTTCTTTCTCTACCACAGGGCTAGGCTGCAAATTTCCAAACTTTTATGCTCTGCTTCAGTTTTAAATATAAGTTCCAAATTTAAGTCATTCCTTTGTTCCCACATCTGATTGTAGGCTGTTAGAAGCAGCAATACTGATTCTGGAATACTTTGTTCCTTAGAAATTTCTTCCACCAGACACCGTAAGTCTTAAGTTCAAACTTCCACAGATCCCAAAGACATGGACACAATACAGCCAAGCTCTTTGATAAGGTGTGACACTGCTGACCTTTACTGCAGTTCCCAGTAACTTTCTCATTTCCATCTTAGACCTTGTCAGCCTGGCCTTTTGCTGACTATATTTCTATTAGTATTTTGGTCACAACCACCTAACAAGTCTCTAAGAAGTTCTAAACTTTCCCTTGACTTCTTATCTTCTTCTGAACCCTCCAGACTCTTTCAACCTCTGCCCATTACCCAGTTCCCAAGCTGCTTCCACATCTTCAGGTATCTTTATAGCAATGCTCACTGCTTGGTACCAATTTTCTATGTCAATACGTTTCTGGGTTACTATAAAGAAATACCTGAGGCTGGTTAATTTATTTTAACATATAGGTTTAATTGGCTTGTGGTTCTACAGGATGTACATGAAATAGTGCTAACATCTGCTTCTGGTGAGGGCCTCAGGAAGCTTACAATCATGACAGAAGGTGATGGGGGAGCCAACATATCACACGATGAGAATGGGAGCAAGAGAGAGAGAGAGAGGAGGTGTCAGGATCCTTAAAAAAAAAAAAAAAAAAAAGATGTTTCATGAACTCAGAGCAAGAACTCACTTATCATCAAGGGGATCATACTAAGCTATTCATGAGGGATCTGCTTCCATGATCCAAACAATTCCCACGAGGCTCCACCTCCAACACTGAGAATCCCATTTCAGGATGAGATTTGGAGGGGACAAACATCCAAACCATATCAAGTGGTTATTACAAACGTTGATGTGAATGAAGGGCACTGAGGAATTCTCTGGAAGTGTGTCTATATATTGTAAAATATCCCCAGATGAGTGAATGCCTCTGACATAACCAGTGTATCTCCAAAGAGTAACTGGGTGGAAGAAAACTACATCCACATTCTTCCTTTCATTTTCCTAAGTTTTTTTTTTTTTTTTCTAGTCAATGTAATACATGTGCATAGCTTAAAAAGTCAAATATTTTTTCTCTTCTTTTTCAAGATGGCTGACTAGTTACATTGGATTCCAGTTCTCCTCAGAAAAAAGGATAAAAATTACTCATGCATGGACATGTTCCAAATGGAGAACTGAGGGAAGAGAGTCAGGATCTGCTGGAGTGCCCACAGAAAGAAAAGGAAAGCAGCAAGAGTCTGGCAGAGACAAACCCCTGAAGAACTCAGAGCCCCATGGCAAGGGCAGGTGGGAGTGCCTCTCTGCTGCCTTACCCCTGAGACATTCTGCTGACCACAAAACTGTTCGGGAGCCTTTCTGCCCTCATGACCCAGGGAAACGCTATTGGTGGTCATTTGGAAACTTCTCAGGGAAGAGTAGCGGCTTAAATCCTCCTCATATCAGTGGTCAGGAATGGATGTGGAATAGAGTCATCTCCTACCCTCTCTACACTGTTGTGAAGGCATCAGAGGTTTTCCCCCCTGGGAGTCTGTACATGTGCACTTGGAGAAAGTACTTTTTGTGCTTTTAGCAGTGGTTGTACCCCAGCTGAAAGTGAGTCTGTTCTTCTTAGGTTTGCACAAAGGGTGGGGCCCAACTCACCCTCCCTACACATAACAACAATGTGCTGGCAATGAAGGACAGATAAACTGCAAAGTTGTTGGCTCTGAACTGGGGTAAGAGGCTATGCCCTGAGCCCACTTTGGTGGTAGCCACCAGGGGGACGTATCTGTGGTCTATAGCTGTACTGCAGCTGGGAAACAAAGGTCAAAATCTATTTGAACTTAAGGTCATGAGCCCCACAACAGGAATATCAGGTGCCATAAGAAAGCCATAAAAACCCATATAGAGACTTAGCCCATTGAAACTACCCAGAAATGAAGCCATATGATCATGTAACATACACCACAGTCACACACTTGAGAAAAAAAATTAAAAATATTTAAAAGTCCCACCCAAATGATAGCAAAATCAAACATAAATGACAGCTCCTTCTTGCAAGGATTTAAGCCCTCTACTCTTCCCAGAGATGTTTCCAAATGAGAAGGAAGGAAGTAGTGCAAGACCTCTGTCAGTAAAAGCATACACAGTGTCTTGACAGCTCCAAACAATTGCACTAGCTCTCTAGCAATGGATCCTAACCAAAATAAAAAATATGAAATGACAAATGAAGAATTCAAAACATGAATTGCAAGAAAATTCACTGAAATCCAATAAAAAGTTGAAAATCAACACAAAGAAATTAGGAAAACAATTTGGGGTATGAAAGACAAGCAAGCTGTATTTAAGAAAAACAGAACTTGTGAAATTGAAAAATGTAGTAAACGAATTTCAAAATACATTTTAAAGATTTAATAATAGACTAGACCAAACAGGAGAAATAATTTCAGGGCTAGAAGACTGATCTTTTCAATTAACCCAGTCAGACAAATAAAGAAGAATTGAAACAAAACAAAACAAAACAAAAAAGCCTTAAAGAAATATGAGGTTATGTAAAGCAACCAAATGAACTTAGTGGCATTCCTGGGAGAAGAAATATTAAGCAACTTGGAAAACATATTTGAAGGAATAAATCTGAAAAATTTTCCTAATTTTGCTAGAGAGGTCAACATCCAAATAAAATAAATTCAGAGAACACCTTCAAGATACTATACAAGATGATTATCACTGTGGCATATAGTCATCAGACTACCCAAGGCCAACAAGAAAAAAAAATCTTAAAGACAGCTAGAGAAAAAGGCCAAACTACCTATAAAGGAAATCCCATCAGACTAACAGAGGACTTATCTGCAGAAACCTTATGAACCAGAAGAGATTGAGGCATATTCTTAGCCTTTTTAAAGCAAAAAAAAAGCCAGTCAAGCATGTTATATCTTGCCAAACTTACCTTCATAAACGAAGGAGAAATAAAGGCTTTCACAGACAAGCAAATGCTAAGGGAATTTGTTACCACCAGACTAGTACTAGAAGAAATGCTCAAAGGAGTTCTAAACATGAAAACAAAAGGATGACACTTACTACCATAAAAGTGCACATAAGTACAAAAAATTTTTTTACAGATTCTATAAAGCAATCACGCAATTGGACTAAAAAGCAACTTATACCTTGTACAAAGCAACTACCTAAAACACTATGATGGGAAAAAAATCCTCACATATCAATATTAACCTTGAATGTAAATGACTTAAATTCTCCACTTAAAAGACAAGACTGGCAAATTAGATTAAACAAACAAGTAAGACTCAACCATGTGGTTGAGTCTTCAAGAGACTCATCTTATGTGTAATGATACCCACAAACTCAAAGTAAAGGGGTGGAGAAAGATTTACCATGCAAATGGAAAAAATGAGCAAAGGTTGCTATTCATGTATCAGATAAAATAGACTAAACCACTAAAATGAGCAAAAGTTGCTATTCATGTATCAGATAAAATAGACTAAACCACTAACAGTAAAATAAGACAAAGAGCATTGTGATGAGTGGTTCAAATAATAATGTATTCAACTCAACAAGAAGACTTAACATATATATATATATATGCACCCAACACCAGAGTACCCAAAATTATAAAATAAATACTACATGACCTGAGAAAATAGACAGCCATACAATAATAGTGGGGGACTTCAACACTCCACTGACAGCACTAGACAGATCAACAAAGCAGAAAACTAACAAAGAAACTCTAGACTTAAACTGTACTTTTGACCAAATGTACTTCATAGACATCTACAGAACATTCTATGCCAAACTGCAGAATATATCTTTTTCCCATCTGTACATAGAATATTCTCTGAAATTATTCATATGATCTAGCAATTGCACTGTTGGGTATATAACCAAAAGAAAGGAACTCAACGTATTAAAGAAATAACTGCATTCTCATGTTTGTTGCAACACTGTTTACAATACCTAAGATTTGGAGGAAACCTGAGTATCCATCAACAGATGAATGGATAAGGAAAATATGGTACCTATACACAATGAACTACTATTCAGCCATAAAAAATAATGAGAGTCATTCATTTGCAGCAACATGAATGGAACTGGAGGTCCATTCAATGCTAAGTAAAATAAGCCAGGCACAGAAAGACAAACATTGCATGTTCTTACTTATTTGTAGGATCTAAGAATAATAATAATAAGATGATCCTCTGGAGATAGAGAGTAGAAAGATGATTACCAGAAGCTAGGAAGGGTAGTAGGGGGCTGGGGAGGAGGTGGATATGATTAATAAGTACAAAAAAAATAGTTAGAATGAATGAATAAGGTCTAGTATTTGATAGCACAGCAGGGTGACTATAGTCAATAATAATCTAATTGTACCTTTTAAAATAAGTAAAAGTGTATAACTGGATTGTTTGTAACACAAAGGATAAATGCTTGAGGGGATAAATACTCCCTCATCCATGAAGTGATTATTACACATTGCATGTCTGTATCAAAATGTCTCATGTGTCCTATAAATAGGTACACCTACTATGTACTCAAAAAATTAAAAATTAAAAAAATAAAAATAAATAGAACTGATTATATGCTTGGTCATAAAGCGAGTCTCAATAAATTCAAGAAAAATCAAAATTACATCAAGCATCTTCTTGGCCCACAGAGGAATAAAATTAGAAATCAATCCAAGAGGAACTCTCAAAACCACACAAGTACAGGGGAACTAAACAACTTGCTCCTGAATGACGTTGAGGTAAACAACACAATTAATTCAGAAATCAACAAAATTAACAAATGAAAATAAAGACACAACATACCAAAACCTCTGAGACATAACAAAAGCAGTGTTAATAAGAAAATTTATAGCACTAAATACCCACATCAAAAAGATAGAAAGATCTCAAGTTAACAACCAAATGTTACACCTAAAGGAGTTTAAAAAATAAGAACAAACCAAACCCCAGGCTAGCAGGAGAAAAGAAATAACAAATATCAGATCAGAACTACCTGAAATTGAGGCCAAAAGACATACAAAGGATCAATGAAACAAAAAGTTGGTTCTTCAAAAAGATAAACAAAATTGATAGACCACTAGCTAAACAAGAAAAAAATAAAATTCAAATTAGCACAATCAGAAATGATAAAGGTGGCATTACAATACATATTACAGAAATACAAAAGTTCCTCAGAGGCTACTCTGAATATGTCTATACACACAAACAGGAAAACCTAGAGGAAACTGACAAATTCCTGCAAACATACAACCTCCAAAGATTTAACCAGGAAGAAATTGGAATCCTGAACAAACCAATAACGAGTCAGGAAATCGAAGCAGTAAAAAAAATTCTACCAACCAAAAAAATCCAGGACCAGAAAAAATCACAGCCAAATTCTATACGATGTACAAAGAAGAGCTGGCACTAATCTTTCTGAAGCTATTCCAAAAAATTGATGAGGACAGATTCCTCCACAACTCATTCTACAAAACCAATATCATCTTCAAACCAAAATTTGATAAGGACACAACAAAACAAAGAAGACTACAGGCCAGTATCTTTGATGAACATAGACACAAAGATTATCAACAAAATGCTAGCTGATAGAATGCAACAGCACATCCAAAAAGATATTCATTGTGATCAAGTAGGTTTTATTCTAGAAATACAAGGATTATTGAACAAACACAAATCAAATGTGATTCACCATATAAACAGATTTTAAAACAATAACCTTGCAATCACTTAAATAGAGGCAGAAAAAGCATTTGAAAAAAATCCAATATCCCTTTATGATGAAAACTCTCAACAAACTAGAGAACAAAGGAACATACCTCAAAATAAGAGGAGCCATATATAACAAACCCACAGCCAACATCACACAGAATGGGGAAAAGTTGAAAGCCTTCTCCCTAACAATTGAAACAAAACAAAGATGCCCACTCTCACCACTAAGAATTGAAACAAAACAAAGATGCCCACTCTCACCACTCCTAATCAACATAGTACTGGAAGTCCTAGCCAGAGCAATCAGGCAAGAGAAAGAAATAAAAGGCATCCAGATAGGAAAAAAGGCACTCAAAGTCTCTCTGTTTGGTGATGACATGACCCTATGCTTAGAAAACCCTAAAGATTTCTCAAAAGACTCTGAGACATGATAAATGACTTCAGTGAAATTTCAGGATACAAAATTAATGCACAAATTAGCTCCTTTTCTATAAACCAACAATGTTTAAGCTGAGAACCAAATAAAGAACATGATTCCATGTATAACTACAATAAACCAAAAATTAAAAACCTATGAATATTCAGAATAACCAAGCAAAAAGAACAACACTAGAGAAATCTAAGCAAAACGAACAACACTAGAGAAATCACATTATCTGACTTCAAATTACACTACAGAGCTGTAGTAACCAAAACAGTATGGTACTTTCATAAAAACAGACACATAGAATAATGAAACAGAATTGAAAACCCAGAAACTAATCCATACATCTACAGTGAACTAATTCTTTCTTTCCTTCTCTTTCTTTCTTTCTTTCCTTCCTTTCTTTCTTTCTTTCTTTCTCTCTTTCTCTTTCTCCCTCTCTCTCCTTCCTCCCTCCCTCCTTTCTTTTTCTTTCTTTCTTTCTTTCTTTCTTTCTTTCTTTCTTTCTTTCTTTCTTTCTTTCTTTTCCTTTCTTTTTCTTTCTTTCTTTCTTTCTTTTTTTCTCTTTCTTTCTTTTCTCTCTCTCTCTCTCTTTCTTTTTTTTCTTCTTTTGAGACGGAGTTTTGCTCTTGTTGCCCAGGCTGGAGAGCAATGACGCAATCTCAGCTCACCGCAACCTCCGCCTCCCAAGTTCAAGCGATTCTCCTGCCTCAGCCTCCTGAGTAGCTGTGATTACAGGCATCTGCCACCATGCCCAGTTAATTTTGCATTTTTAGCAGAAACAGGGTTTCTCCATGTTTGTCAGGCTGGCCTGGAACTCCCAACCTCAGGTGATCTGCCCACCTCAGCCTCCCAAAGTGCTGAGATTACAGGTGTGAGCCACCGCAATTTTCAACAAGGGTGTCAAGAACATACACTAGGGAAAAGATAGTCTCTTCAATAAATGGTGCTGGGAAAACTGGATATCCATATGTAGGAGAATGAAACCAGACTATCACTATCTCTCATGAAAGACAAAACTCAAATCAAAATGAATTAAAAACTTAAATCTAAGACCTCAAGCTGTGAGACAACTGCAAGAAAACACTGGGGACACTCTCCAGGACATTGGTCTGGGCAAAAATTTTTTGAGTAATACCCCACAAGTACAGGCACCAAGGCAAAAATGGACAAATAAGATCACATCAAGTTAAAAAGCTTCCACACAACAAAGGATACAATCAACAAAGTGAGCAGACAACCCACAAAATGGGAGAATACATTTGCAAACTACCCACCTGACAAAGGATTAATAAGCAGAATATATAAGGAACTCAAACAACTCTACAGAAAAAAAAAAATCTAATAATCCAGTAAAAAACTAGGCAAAAGATTTGAATAAATGTTTATCAAAAGAAGACATACAAATGGCAAACAGGCATATTAAAAGATGCTCAACATCATTTATCATCAGAAGAATGCAAATAAAAACTACAATGAATTATCATCTCACCCCAGTTAATATGGTGTATTTCCAAAGACAGGCAATAATAAATGCTGGCAAAGATGTGGAGAAAAGAGAACTCTTGTACATTGTTGGTGGGAATGTAAATTAATACAACTGCTATGGAGAAGAGTTCAGAGGTATCTCAAAAAACTAAAAATTGAGCCACCATATGATCCAGCAGTCCCACTGAGAAGAGAAATCAGTATATCAAAGAGATATCTGCACTCTTATATTTGTTCCAACACTGTTTACAATAGCTAACATTTGGAAGCAACCTGAGGGCCCATCAGCAGATAAATGGATAAAGAAAATGTGGTACATATACACAATGGGCTACTATTCAGTCATAAAAACAGTGAAATCCTGTCCTTTGCAACAACATGGATAGAACTGGAGGTCATTATGTTAAGTGAAATAAGCCAGGTACAGAAAGAAAAATATTGCATGTTCTCGCTTGTTCGTGGGATCTAAAAATCAAAACAATTGAACTCCTAGACATAGAGAGTAGAAGGATGGTTACTAGAAGCTGAGTAGAGTAGTCAGGGGGCAGGAGGATGGTGGGAATGGTTAATGGGTCCCCCCAAAAATGGAAAGAATTGATAAGACCTACTATTTGATAGCACAATAGGGTGACATAGTCAATAATAACTTAACTGTACATTTTTAAATAACTTAAAGAGTGTAACTGGATTGTTTGTAACCCAAAGGATAAATACTTGGGGGATGGATACCCCATTCTCCATGATGTGCTTATTTCACGTTGCATGCCTGTATCAAAACATCACATGTACCCCATAAATATATACATCTACTATGTGCCCAACAAAATTAAAAATAATAAATAATAATGATTTCTAATTTAAAAAACCTATGAATACATTTAACAAAGTAGATGAAAGACATCTATAAGGAGAATTACAAAACACTGATGAAAGACATCATAGATGATACAAACAAATGGGAAAACATTACATGTTCATGAATAGGCAGAATCAATATTGTTAAAAATGACTGTACAGATCAAAACAATCTACAGATTCAAGGCAATTTCTATCTAATTTACAATGTCATTTTTCACAGAATTAGAAAAAACAATTCTAAAACTTATATAGAAGCAAAGAAGAGCCTAAATAGATGAAGCAATCCTAAGCAAAAAGAACAAAACCAGAGACATCACATTACCAGACTTCAATCTATACTACAAAGCCAAACCAAAACAGCATGGTACTAGTACAAAAATCAACCATAAGTCAATGAAACAGAACAGAGAATCCAGAAATAAAGCCACACACCCACCACCAACTGATCTTTAACAAAATCAACTAAAATTAACAATGGGGAAAGGACACCCTATTCAATAAATGGTTCTGGGAAAACCAGCTAGCCTTATGCAGAGGAATAAAAGTAGATCCCTACCTCTCACCATATACAAAAATTAACTCAAGACGGATTAAAGACTTATCTGAAACCATAAAAATTGTAGAAGAAAATGTATAAGAAACTTTTCTGGACATTGGCCTAGGCAAAGAATTCATGATGAAGACCTCAAAGGTAAATGCAAATAAAACCCCAGAAATAGACAAATCGGGCTTAATTAAAGATCTTCTGCACAGCAAAATAAAAATCAACAGAGTAAACAGACAACCCACCTACAGAATGGAAGAAAACGTTTGTAAACAAAGCACCCAAGAAAGGACTAATATTCAGAATCTACAAAGAACTTAAGTTAACAAGGAAAAAAACAAATGGCCCCATTAATAAGTGGGCAAAGGATATGAGCGGAAACTTCTCAAAAAGACATACAAATGGCAACAAACATGAAAAATGCTCAATATTACTAATTGTCAGAGAAATGTAAATTAAAGCCACAGTGAGATATCATCTCACACTAGTCCAGTTGGCATTATTAAAAAGTCAATAAATAACATATGTTGGCAAAGATGCAGAGAAAAAAGCATGCTTATATACTGTTTGGTGGGAATGTAAATCAGTTCAACCTCTGTGGAAAACAATATGGAGATTTCTCAAATAATTAAAAATGGAAGTACTATTCAACCCGGAAACCCAACTACTGTCTATCCAAAGGAAATTAACCATTTATCAAAAAGATACCTGCAGTTGTATGTTTATCACAGCACTATTCACAATAGCAAAGTCATGGAATCAACCTAAGTTGGTCAACAAAGGAAACATAATATAGCTACACCCTGGAATGCTATGCAGTCACAAAAAGAATGAAATTATATCCTTCACAGCAACGTGGATGGAACTGAAGGCTATTTTCCTAAATGAAATAACTCAGAAACAGAAAATCAAATACCTCATGTTCTCACTTATAGGCGAAAGTTAAATAATGGGTACACATGGTCATAAAGATGGAAATAATAGACACCGGGGATCCCAAAAACAGGGAGGGTGGAAGAGGAACAAGGGTTGAAAAGCTACATATTGGGTACTATGTTCACTCTTTGGGTGAAGGGTTCACTAGAAGCTCAGAAAACAAAACAAAACAAAAACCAGCATTTTGCAATATATCCATGTGACAAACCTGCACATGTACTCCCTGATAATATTTAATTTAATGTTAAATAATTAAATAATATTAATAATATTTTTAAAAAATTTTTAAGTCAAAATTACTAGATTTCAATCAAGTCATCACTTGACTTCCCCATCTTCTCCTATCCTCATAAGCAAACAATTTCAGCTTTTAGCTATATGCTCTGCATTTATTCCCATGTTAGATTTTTACATAAAATATTTATAGTCATTTTTGATTTCTTGATTTTAGACATTATCTAAATATATTACATAAATGTGAGTTAACCCTTTAAAGCTCTCACCACACACACCCTTCACTTTTATTCTTTCTTCTTTCTGATTATAATCTTGTCACAATTTTGGTAGAGTCAGTATTCAATGTTTACCTTATTATGATGATATAAGTACATATGTTCATAGCTGAGTCAAGTTACAAAATAATAACAGGGTTTCTTTTTATCTAATTTTTTAATTTTTTAATTATTTAATTAGATAATTTAATTAATTATCTAGCTTTTTAATTTGCTATAAGTACATATGTTCATAGCCAAGTTATAAACCTATAACAGGGTTTCTTTTCTTATCTAGCTTTCTAATTTTTTCAAGAAGTTAGTAACTGCTTCATTTTTAGTTGGTGTTGGGAATTTGCTTATATCCCAAATTTTCTAAAAAATTTTTATCTGTAATTTTAATAATATTTTCTTACAAATAAGTACTTCATGAATCTCACCAATTAATTCCTTTCTGGAAGACATCTCTCCTGAAGCCCCCACCTACCTACTTTGGCCTAAACTTACTAACCTCTAGGCCCTCAGCATGCTGTCATCTGAGGATTGTCTTTCAGTTCATTTCAGTGCTGGCTCCCCTGTCTCTGGGTTCTGTATCTTCTCTCTTGGTATATTATTCTGATTGAGGACATGCTTCAGTAGCTTCCTCTAAAAAGCTAAATAGAAAAGAAAATGCAGGGCTGGGCACAGTGACTCTCGCCTGTAATACCAGCACTTTGGGAGGCCGAGGCGGGTGGATCACGAGGTCAAGAGATCGAGACCATCCTGGCCAACAGGGTGAAACCCTGTCTCTAGTAAAAATACAAAAAAAAAAAATTAGCTGGGCGTGGTGGCACGCGCCTGTAGTCTCAGCTACTTAGGAAGCTGAGGAAAGAGAATTGCTTGAACTCGGAAGGCGGAGGTTGGAGTGAGCCAATATCATGCCATTGCACTCCAGCGTGGCTACAGAGCAAGACTCCGTCTCAAAAAAGAAAAACAAAAAAGGAAATGCAAACAAAACCACAATGAGATATTACCGTATCACTGTCACAATGGCTAACATTATAAAGATAAAAGAGGCTGGGTGCGGGGTAATTCCAACACTTTGGGAGGCCGAGGCGGGGGGATCATGAGGTCAGGAGATCGAGACCATCCTGGATAACACGGTGAAACCCCGTCTCTACTAAAAATACAAAAAATTAGCCAGGCGTGGTGGCAGGCGCCTGTAGTCCCAGCTACTCAGGAGGCTGAGGCAGG
>NW_012114821.1:10183057-10250437 GCF_000951035.1 Colobus angolensis palliatus
CCAGCCTGGGCAGCAGAGTAAGACTCTGTCTCAAAATACAAAAAATTAGCCAGGCGTGGTGGCAGGCGCCTGTAGTCCCAGCTACTCAGGAGGCTGAGGCAGGAGAATGGCGTGAATCTGGGAGGCGGAGCTTGCATTCAGCCGAGATCGCGCCACTGCACTCCAGCCTGAGAGACAGAGTGAGACACTGCCTCAAAAAAAAAAAAGATAGCTTGTGTTGGTGAAGATGTGGAGAAAAGGAACCCCTTGCACACTGTTGGCAGAAATGTAAATTAGAATAGCCATTTTGGAAAACACTATAGAGGTTCCTCAACAAATTAAAATCCCTGTTCTGGATATACATCCAAAATAATTGAAATACGTATGTGAAAGAGATATCTGCCCTCCCAGTTCATTGCAGCACTATTCACAATAGCCAAGATATGAAAGCAACCGAAATGTTCATCAATGGATGAATGGCTAAAGAAAATGTGATATATACATATATATACAATTAAACACTGTTCAGCCATAAAAAAGAAGAAAATTTTGTCATTTGTGACAGCATGGATGAACCTGGAGACATTATGTTAAGTGAAATAAGCCAGGCCCAGAAGGACAAATATTACATGATCTCACTTACATGTGGAATCTAAAAAATGTGAACTCATAAAAGTAGTGAGTATAATGGTAGTTACTCACAGGCAGGTGAAGGGAATAGAGAAAAGGCAGATGTTGGTCAGAGTACAAAATTTCAGTTACACAGGAGGAAAAAGTTTTAGTAATCATTATTATAATTGTAACCATAACAAACAATAATGTATTATATATTTCAAAATTGCTAAAAGAGATTTTGAATGTTCTCCCCATATACACACAAAAAGATAAGTAGGCGAAGTGATGGTTATGTTAATTAGTTTTATTTACTCTTCCTACAATTTAAACAAATATCAAAATATCACATTGTGTCCCATAAATGTGTACAATTTTTATTTGTCAGTTAAAAATAATTTTCAAAAAGCTAAATGGAAAGTAAAAATGTTGAGGACTTAACATGTCTGAAAATATTTTCATCCTACTCTCATTGTTGATTGGCACATTTCTTCCTCCTCCTTTTCTGTGTCACATGTGTACTTCTAGGATCTTTTCTTTCTTTGCTTCATTCTTGAATTTCATGAAAAATTGATGGATCTTGGTGGATACTTGCAGGTTGTAAAACCCCACGTTTTCCTGCCTTGGAAAAATTCTTATGCTAAAATTTTTAAATTAAATATTAAATTTTGTGACAACTGTGGATTCCCATACATTTGTAAAAAAGGCCAATGGGAGAGATCCTGTTTACCCTTTAATCATTTTCCTTCAATGGAAAAACCTTGCAGACCTCTAGTACAATGTCACAGCCAGAATATTGACATGATGCAGTAAAGATCACCACGAAGATCCTTCCTGTTGCCCCTTTATACCACACTCCTTTACAGCTCCCATCTTCTCCGTTTAACCCCTGGTAACCACTAATCTGTTCTCTATATCTAATATTTTTTTTCAAGAACGTTAAATAAATGAAATCATATATAACCTTTTGGAATTGGCTTTTTCATTCAGTATAATTTTCTGGAGATTCACTCAGGTTATTTCATTTATCAGTATTTGTTTCTTTTTAATAGTAATTTGCTGAGAAGTAATTCTTGCCACAGTTTATTCAATGGAGAATTCTGGGTTACTAAGATTCTTTGGGCACTTGAAAAAAAAGCCATGCTTTTTTCTGGTTGCCATGATTTCTGATGAGAAATCCATTGTCATTTGAACTGTTTTTCACTATAGGTAAGGTGTCATTTTCTTTGGCTGGGTTCAAGATATTTTTTGTCTTTAGTTTTTATTTTTTTTTTATTTTTAAATTGACAGATAACATTATATGTTTTCATCCTTTACAACACGATGTTTAGAAGTATACATGCATTGTAAAATAGTTAAATCTATCTAATTAACAAACATATTACCCAACATAGTGATCATTTTTGTGGTGAAAGCATATAAAATCTATTGTCTTTATATTTTTCAAGAATACAACATATCATTATTAATTATAGTTATCTTGCTTTACAACAGATCTCTTGAAATTTGTTCTTACTTTCTAACTGTAATTATGTGTGCTCTGATTGACATCTCCTTATGCCCTCTTGTTCAGCCTCTGATAATCACCATTATACTCTCTACTTCTAGAGATAAACTTTTTTAGATTACACATATGAATGAGATTATGTGCTATATTTGTCTTTCTGTGCCTGGCTTATTTCACTTAACATAATGTTCTCCAGGTTAATCAGTGTTGTCACTAACAACAATGTTCCATTCATTTTTATGGCTGAATAGTATTTTATTGTGTATATATACCACATATTATTTATCTACTCATCCACTGATGAGCATTTAGGTTGCCTCCATGTCTTGGTTTTTATGAATAATGCTGTAATGAACACGAGAGTACAGATGTCTCTTTGACATGCTTATTTCAATTCCTTTGGATATGCACCCAGTAGTGATATTGCTGGATTATTGCTAGTGATACTTTTAATTTTTTGAAAAACTTCCATAATATTTTCTATAATGGCTCTATTTATATTCCCATCAACTGCATGCAAGGATTTCCTTATCTTCACATCTTTGCCACATCATCTTTCATCTTTTCTTTATTAGTCATTCAACCTGGGTTGATGTGAAATATTGTGGTGGTTCTGAGTTGCATTTTCCTAATGATAAGTGATGTTGAGCATTTTTCATATACCTTTTTGGGCATTTATATATCTTCTTTTGAAAAGCATCTATTCATGTCTTTTGCCCTTTTTTCAATCGGGCTATTTGACTTGTTCGTTCTTGTTTTGGAGTTTTTTGAGTTCCTTATATAGTTTGGATATTAACCCTTTGTGTGATACATAGTTTCAAATATTTTCTTTCATTCTTTAACCATTCCATTTATAATAACTACAAAAAAATAACAAAATACATAGGAATAAATTTAACCAAAAAGGTGAAAGATCTCTACATTAAATATTATACAACATGAATGAAAGAAATTTAAGAGGACACAAATACATGGAAAGGTATCCCATGTTAATGGATTTAGAATAATTAATATTGTTAAAATGTCCACACTATCCAAAGTGATCTACAGATTCAATGCAATTTCTGTAAAAATACCAATGATATTCTTCCCAGAAATAGAAAAATAACTCTAAAATTTCCGTAGAACCACAAAAAGACCTTGAATAGTCAACAAAATCCTGAATAAAAAGAACAAAGCTGGAGGCATCACACCACCTGACTTCAAAATGTACTACAAAGCAATAGTAACCAAAACAGCATGGTATTGACATAAAAAGATACATAGACAAATGGAACAGAAAAGAGAGCTCAGAAACAAATTCATACATTTACAGCCAACTGATTTTTGGCAAAGGTACCAAAAACACATGATAAATGAAGAATGACCTTTTTTATAGATAGTGTTAGGAAAACCGAATATCCACATGCAAAATAATGACATTAGGCTCTTATTCCTTACCATATAGAAATATCAACTCAAAATGGATTAAAGACTTAAATGGAAGACCTGAAACAATGAAACTACTGGAAGAAAACATAGGGAAAATGTTTCATGACATTGATCTGTGCAAATACCTTTTTGGCTAAGACCCCTAAAGCACAGGTAATGAAAGCAAAAATAGACAAAAGAGATTACAGTAAACTAAAAGTTTTCTGCGCAGTAAAGGAAACAATCAGCAGAATGTCTTTAGTGTTTAGAAGTTTAATTATGATGTGTCTTGGTATAGATTTGAGTTTATCCTATTTGGGGTTCACACCCCTTCTTGAACCTGGAAGTAAATGTCTCTTGCCAAATTTGGGGAGTTTTTAGCAATTATTTCTTCAAGTACTTTTTCAATACCTTTATCTTTTTATTCTCCTTCTCTCTCCTTTAGAGACTTTAGTCTCTCCTTCTGTGAGACTGTGATAACTCAATTGTTACATCTTTTTTATGGTTATATAGGTCGCTGAGACTCTGTTTCTTTTTTTATCAGTATATTTTATCTCTGTTGTTCAGATTAGGTAATTTCCATTATTTCATCTTCCAGGTCACTGAGTCTTTTCTCTGTCCCTTTTACTCTGCTGCTGAGACAGTCCACTGAGCTTTTCATCTTGATTATATCTTTTAAGTTCTAAAATTTCCAAATTTCCATTTGGTTCTTCTTCTACGTATTTGCTGAAACTTTTTTTTTGTTTGCTGAGGGATTCTGTCCTTTTAGTCATTTCAAGAGTCCTTCTAATTGTTTATTGTGGCATATTTTATCATAGCTCCTTTAAAATTTTTGTCAGATAATTAAACATCTCTGTCATCTCATCATCATGTTGCTAGCATATATTTTCTATTTTCATTCTGTTTGAGATTTTTCTGGTTCTTGATATGATGACTGATTTTTTATTGAACCCTGGACATTTTCACTTATATTATGAGACTTTGGATCTTATTTAAACCTTCTGTTTTAGCTGGCTTTTTTGGGCACTGCTCCAGCAGGGGAAGGAGGGAACTGCCACCCCATTACTGCTGCCTGGAATTTAAAGTTCAGATTCCTGATTCACCCTCATTGACATCCAAGTTGAGGGCTCTTTGCTACCACTGAATGGGCATGGGGTTCCAGAGTGCCATGTGATCTCAACCAACCTCCTAATGGGGATTGCTTCATTGTTGCTGGGCAATGATGAAAGTCTTAACTTTCCGTAAGTTTCCTCTGGCACCATCCCAGCAGAAAAAGAGAGGAGGGTCTCATTATAGCTGTCTGGGTCAGGGAATCTAGGCTCCCCACCTGGTCTCCACTGACATCATGGGGGGAAGGAAGGGGTGAATTTCCAGCTAGAAGGAATGAAAGTCCAGGCTCCTTACTTGGTCTTCTCTGATACCACCTAGCTGGAATGCTGGGGCGTCCCACTATAGCCCCATGAGAGTGGAAGCCCAGGCTCCCAATTTAGTCTTTTTTGGGCATCAGTTGTGTGGCAGGGCCATAGCTTTCTCTGTGGTATTTCGCTGGGGTGAAGCATTCATTGGCTAAAGGCTTTCTGTCTTTCTAGGCAGACTCTTTCTGATCCTTTGGCTAGAGAGAGAAGACTTTTGTTGGGATTTTTTGTGTGTGTCTGTGCCTGCTGTCATTTCTGGATTACCAGCCTTTCCAACTCTAAGTATGGGGTATATGAAGCAGAAAAAAACTTGAGAACTCACCACAGTGTCTTTGCTTGGGTCCTGAGTCCCAACAATTCCCCTAGCTTGTCTGTCCTTTTCTCTCTGCCTTGCAGATTCTTCTCATGTTTGTTTTACAATATCTAGAGTTTTTAGCTGTCACTGGGAGCAATGGGAAAAAGCATATCTACTCCATCTTCCTGGAAGCAGAAATCTTTACCTCTTTTAAAAATACTTTTGTTTCCTCTTTTCATGACTCTAAATCAGATGCTGGGCTCCTCGGACTGATTCTCCAATTTACTCATGTTTCTTCTTCCATTTTTCCATCTCTATTCCATTTCTGTTGAACTTTATAAATTTCCACTTACTCTTCCAGCTCTTCCTTTGAATAACATCTTTCCACAATAATGTTTTTAATTTAAAATTTCTTTTCCTTGCTTTTAAATTTTTTTAAATGTATAGCTTTCTATTCCTGTTTCATGGATGTACTATCTTTTTTTGTTCTTTGGGGAAATTAATTATAGTTATTTTGAAGTTTTCTTCTGCTTCTTGTATCATCTCCCCTTTCTCTGAGTTACTTTTCCCCCCTCATTTTTGGTCTCTCTTATTGAAGGTTTTCTTCAAACGCATGAGAATTCTATCTTGTCTGTTTATATTTAAGAGGAAGGCACTAAAATGCTTTCAAGTTTCTGGGGGTACAGGCGGGGCATGTTAACAGCTGTGTTTCACTCATTGTAGGATGATTGGATGGAGTTTTAGCAGTTTGTTGGGGGAATGAAATATACCAGGATCTGCAAGCATTTTCTTTGGGGTTATTCAGCCTCTTCTACCTTCTTAGTGTCCAACAATAAAGGAGGTGGGAGAGTTTGGCTCTTTCAATCCCTTCTCTGCATTTCCTGGTGTCCAGCATCTACAGCCACTTCTGCAGAATAAAGCTTTTTCTAAGGGAGGGGAAAATTGTTACCTGATTGTGTGGGGTAGGGGATGGCATCTGAGGAAAAGCTTGCTGCTTCTCCTACAGAATTATGAGTCCTCCATTTTCAGTCTCACTTTTCTCTGTACCTCTTTCCTCCAATCCTGGAGCATGCCTGAGTTTCGTTGCAGGCAATGCAACTATCCTTTATTGCCAGGCTCTTAGTACTTGACTTACTTTGTTTTGCTAACTCTTTCGTCAACTTTTAAATGTTCAGACATTTGTTGTCACCTCTCACCTTATGTTACACCTCTTATTTTTTCCTTTTCGTGGATTCATGCATTTTTCTACTTCTTTACTTTCATTTTAAGGGTTTGAGTACAGACAGGAGGTAGATGCCTATTTTAATCTATTCAAAGAAAGCCTCAGGATTTTTGTTCCCTCCCTGGTCCAAAGGTTGCTGTATTTTGACAGTCTTACAAGTCAGTTTGTTTAATGTGGGCTAACACAAGGTAGTAATTATTTTTATACTCACTTTACAAGATGTGGAATTTCAGGATCAAAGAAGTTTGTGACTTATCCAAGGTCACACAGCTCTTAAGTTTCCCTGACCCCTAAACTTCTGGTCTTCATTGTTCACAAGGTTTTATAGAGGCTACGTTTTCACATCCTGTGACCCCCAAATTATCAAACTACTTCAAAAAACACCAAATGTAAAATTCATTTTCCTGATATTCCAATAGCTTTCTCCTCTATACAAGGAAGATACTAATCATAGCTCTGCTATCCTTGCACATGGTTGGCAGGACACAAAATAAAAGTGATTTGGGGTGGCTCTTTGTAAAACTAAGATATGATATGTTACAGTGGCTATGGGATTTTTGTTGTTATTGTTTTCATTGTGATTGTTGCTGTTGAGCAACTTTTCTGATCCAGATCTGGTGAGCTTTGGGTGGTAGTAAGTTACCCGAAAGTGTATAAGCTTTTGTTGGACAAATGAGAGGACATCAGCAGAATTTAATGAGGAGAATTTGAGCTCTGAATTCATACAGGCATGGGTCTAGACCCCCAGCATTGCCTATTCCTAGGCATGTAACCTTGCAAAAAATCACATAAACCTCTCTGGGCCTGGGTTTCCTTATCTGCAAATTGGGAAAAGAAATACCTACCTTTCAGAGATGCTAGGAGGATTACAGAAAATCCCACATTCCAAGCACCTGGCAACAGACTGGAAGATGTCTTTCCCTTTCCCTGATTCCTTCAGTGAAGTCTCCTGACACCTCCTCAGGCATATCGTGCGTATTGGAGATGAGAATAAAACCTCAAAGTCCAAAGGGTCATAAGGTCCGGGGGAGAGGACTTCTGCATTTTTTAAAAACTATATTTTTTTCACTAGCTTTTCTAATAAAACCAAAGCCCCAAGAAAAAGTTAAAGAAACTGGCTTTATTTAACCCAACAGAGTGAGGTCTTTGGTGGGTTTCCTAACAGCCTTAAGGCGTAGAAAGGAATATTAGATCAAAGATGACCAGCAGCAGTAATATGCATCAAAAATCCACGCACTCAATCACAGCAAAGAAAAAGAAAAAAGAAAAAGAAAGAAATCTCAGGCAGACCGAAGAAAAAGAACATTGAGTGCAGGAGTTGTGAGGTAGTGGGTAGGAAGTCCCATTATGCTACAGACTGTCCTACCTATCTGTTCTTGGTGTATTCCTACCACTCATTAGTTCACCCCTATCTACCCCTGTCAGGATCCCACATTCCCATCATGCTGAACTTACTACTGCCAGAATTTGCAGTGACATTTCATGCCTGCACACCCTTGCACACGCAGCTCTCTCTGTCTGCAGAGCTCCTTTCTTTGCCCTGTCTCTTCTGGGCATGGTCTTCCCCATCTTTTAGGCACCCTCTATCACCTCATCTAGTTCTTCAATAATTCCCCGAGGCCCTTAGCTTCTCCCACAGCGCTTCGTACTCACCTCTATTATAGGACTTACTGCAGTATATTTGACTGCTTGTTTCCCCTACTTGACTGTGGGTTCCCTGGGGGAAAGACCCACATCCTATTCGTTGGTTTTATATTCTCTCAGCATGTTATGCAATTACCTGGTACATAACAGAGACTCAAAACTGCATGTTGGAAGAATAAATGTTTCATGAGTGAAAGAATAAATGAATTCAGCAAACATGGCCATCAAACTCAACAAAGTCATCTTTCTTTTGAATAATTCCTCCAAGACTCTTCTCTCTGGCTTCCTAGATTACAGAAGTTGGGGAGGGGAGAGAATGGAAGGTTTGGTTTAATCATTCAGGTGAGTTATGACCTCCCTTGCAGAGCTTCCCACCATGCCGTGCTCACATTTCCCATCTGCCATGCAGCCCCAGAAAAACCCAGGAGGTTCCTGCCTCCGCGCCTGCTGACTCTTCTTCCTAGGCAGCTCATTCCCCTCCCCTCTGCCAGGGTGATGCCGCATTCTCTATCCAGGTCTTCTTTCCCTAGTGGCCTGAGCACCTCTCACTTCCCTTATCCACTATTAGCTCAGCCTCCTTGCTCTTCCATTTACTCAAATCAAATTGGTCCTTGAGTGTTCCCAGGTGAAGTTCCTTTTCTAACTAATTCAGCCTTTACTGACTTTTCTCGGAGCACCTTGTTGCTAGCTCTAATCTATCTTCCTTGCATAGAGCACCAAAGAACCCCACAATATTAGAACTGAGGAAGGTTTTCTTTAAGAAAAACCATAGGATTTGAAGCCACAGAGAACAGCACTTAATTACTGGTTGTACCACCTCTGAACTCTGTGCTCCCTCAACTGCAGAACAGGGTGTGCAAGCTCAGATTATTGTTCAGCAGCTCCCTTCTCCCACCTGCCTTCATGGAAAGAGAGTATTTCCTGCCCCGTTGATGCGGGGCTATTCTACATAGTAACTGGAATGCAGGCAGACATGGTAGTGTGCCAGTCCCAAGATGAGATGTTACAGGATCTCCTAGTGGGTTTCCCTTTGTCCTTCAGGGAACTTCACATTTCCACTTTGGAAGAACATGGCCCAGATAGCCACCACTGACTCAGCATGGCCCCAGAGTGGGACACATAAAGAAAACCATCTTCCCTGGGTATCTACTGGTCCTAGAAGGATGAGAGACATATGGAGAAGACCTGAACACACCTGCAGCCTGAAGCCTAGAATCCAGTGCCTAGAATCCAGCACAGCCATGTTATGGCCAGGTCACTTTCAGTACACAGTGGATTCCTCTCACTGTGTCATTTTAAAGGCAAATGACCCCATATAAGGCCTCACTTTCAGACATAGGGCTCAGATGTAAGAGATTCTAGACCCAGCTCCCTGAATTCTCTGTTTCTGCTGCTTATCTGTAAAATGTAGACATTGAACAGTGTTGTCAAAAGGATGATATGACTTACTACATGTAAAGCACTTAGAATGTACTCTTCACCTTGTGAAATATTAAAAAGTAACAGAAATTGTTATAGTATTAGTATAAGGAATATTTTACAGATGCTGTAGCTATCTATGCTGTCTAACAAATTATCCCAAAGCTTAGTGACTGAAAACAGCATACATTTATTATATCCCAGTTTCTGTGGGCCAAAAATCTAAGAGATGCTTAGCTAGGTGGTTCTGGCCCAGGGCCTTTCACAAGAATGGACTTGAGGTGTGAGCCGTGGCTACAATCATCTCAAGACGAGGCTGACTCTCCAGGCTCTCACGTGGCTGTTGGTGGGTCAGTTCCTCACTGGCTGTATGAAGCATCCATTACTTTCACATGGGCTTCTCCAATGGGCACCTTGCTTCTTCCAGAACAAAGATCCTAGAGGGGATGCGGGAAGGAAGCAAGCAACCCTGACAGAAGCTACAGTCTCTTTGTAACATAATCTCAGAAGAGACATCCCACCATTTTACAGAATCTCATCTGTCAGAGGACAGTCACTAACTGCAGCCCACACCCAGCAGAAGAACATGAATGCCATGAGGCAGATATCACTGGGGCCATCTTAGAAGCTGCCCACCACATATGATAAGATGCTAACAGTGACTACTACTACCGTTAATAATAATAATGGCAAAGAGAAAGAGTACCACTTTGGGTATCAGACAGAATGTGGATTTAAATCCCAACTCTGCCACCTGCCTATCACATGACTTTAGGGCAGGCTACTTCCCCTCTCAAAGGCTTATTCCTCCTTTGTAAACAGAGAATCATACTGCATATTGCACACAAACTGAGACATAAGTGAAATAAAGGATATAAAGTGCACATATGGCATTTGGCACAAAGAAAGATGAAAAATAAATGATGGCATCATTATTGTATTTTGTGAGGCTTTTAGCATCAGCTCCATGTAATTGCATTTTCTTGGCATATTTTTTCCTAAAGAATTGGCTTCTCTGAGATAGTGACCAATCTGTTAGATCATGAAACAAATGCTTCATCTGCTCCCAGTTTCTTAGATCTTAGAAGTTTAGATAAAATGCCACTGCCTGTGGTCCTGAGTGCTGCAGAAAACCCTGAAGATGTGCCATCCCAGGTTCTGGGCTCTAAAGCCTCCTGGAAGGCTCTAGGCATACACACCCTCACTCCTCCCTCCAGGGAAAGGAGGACTCTATGAGCCCTATGTAGAAACACAGCCTCCAGCAAGAAGGCTGGGAGGGCAAGGAGGGCTGTTCCCCTGGAGTCCTGGCTATTTTAGCTTTAACATTTTAAAAGATACCCTTGCTATATCTTTCATATTTGTGAAGGCACTTCTCATACTCCGGCAGCCTGAGGCCATCGCAAAGTTCAAAGGATGAAGTCAATTTATTGAGTCGGACATTAGGAGGGGCTTTATACTCAGCTCTAAATAAAAATCAAATATTGATTCTTGAGGGAAAAAAAATGAAAAGTATTTTTCTTTTACCAAAAAAAAAAAAAAGAAAAATAGGAGTTTGTATAGAAGTCTCATAACTAGGGGGAGTTTATTTGGTCCCAAGACCTTGGGGTTGGTATTGAGGGTGAACCAGTTCTTGGGATTTTTATCTACTTCCACACCTGCAACAGTAGATGAGCTAGATCCATGTGAAGTGACCACAGGAGCATTAGAAGTTCACCAAATCCAGGCGTGGTTGCTCATGCCTGGAGTCCTGGCACCTCGGGACTGAGGTGGGAGGATCACTTGAGCTTGAGGCCAACCTCAGCAACATACCAAGACTCAAAAAAAGGAAGGAAGGAAGAGAGAGAGAAAGTGAGAGGGAGAGAGAGAGAGAAAAGAAAGAGAAAGAAAGAAAGAAAGAAAGAAAGAAAGAAAGAAAGAAAGAAAGAAAGAAAGAAAGAAAGAAAGAAAGAGACTTCCAGAACATTACAGATCTATCTGCCCTCATGTCTGCGTTTCTACCACTTGAGAATCCTTCCTTTGCAGTGACTGAAACGAGAAGCAGAAGGCTAAGTTGTATGTATCGAGCTCAGCTTGTTGGCTGTGCTGCCAGACCTCTCAGAATTGATTTCCTCATCTGGAAAATGGAGCGATAATAATACTCGCATTATTGAACCATTGTGAGGGTTGATGAAAATGCATATAAAAACATTTTGTAAATGGTAAAAAATCTATTCAGCTGTTTATTACCCAGGATTTTTAAATTTTATCTTTGATATCCACAGCAGTTTGGAAAGAGTAAAGATCCCATTTTTCCCCTTTTACAAAAAAGAAAACTGAGGCTCAGAGAGATCACTAGCTGGCATTTTGTCATCCTGCTAATTTTGGGGGTTGTTTCTGTTGCTAATGTTACTGGATTCAATGGTTACATTCCTAGGAATTACCTGTAGAAATACAAATATCACATTCTAGTTACTCTGGGTTTTTTCAGTCCTTACCTCCTAGCTTAAATTAGATTTTCTCACTCTGTATTAAGAATTGCACCAAGAAAATCATATAAAATCACCTGTACATCTACTATGAAAGTATCATTTAACATATTGTTTAAGTCACTAAATGGCTCTTATATATAGTATTAAATTCTCCTAAGAATGTCATTCCACAAAATAAGATTGTATTTCTTGAGTAATCGGTATCTTTTCTTTTATCAGATAATAAGAGCATTTCAATTCACCACATTTTCTCTTTCATCTCTACCACCAAAATAAAAAAAAATAAATCTAAACCAAATTTATTTCTTAAGTAACTCAATACTATTCATTCATTCATTCATTCACTTTTTTATTCATTAAACAAATATTTATCAAGGACCCTTTATGCCAAGCCCTGCTCTAGAGGCTGGGAATACAGTCATGGAAGAAAAACTATATACAAGTTCCTGCTTTCTTAGAGTTTATATTTTTGTGGAAGAAACAGAAAATAAACACATAAATAATAAGCATATATAGTAGGGGAGAAAGGACTAGTGAACTGGAAGACAGGTCAGTAGAACATACTCAGATTGTATCATGGAGAAACAAAAGGACAGAAAGCACAAAGAAAGCATAAGATACATTTGGCACATGATCAAAAGATTTAACAACAACATCAACAAAGATTTAACAGTAATTAAAATCCCAGGGAAAGATGAGAAAAACAATCAGTTAAAGTCAGTATTTGAAGAGGTCATGACTGAAGATTTTCCACAACTAACGAGCTAATGAAACATCAAGCCCATGATTCGTGAGCAAAGACCTGAGATAGCTGAGAAAAGAGACAAGGAAATATTTGGGGAAAAAATGTTCCAGGCACAGAAACAGCGAGCGCAAATGTCCTGAGGCATGGGTTCCAGTGTGGCTAGAGATGACAGAACATGAGAGAAAGCAGTAAATGAAGTCAAACAGGTGACAGGGAAGGGTCAAGTCAAATCCTACAGAACGCTTTAACACCTTTGACTTTTATTTAACATGATACAAGAAGAATGACCAAAGAAATAAAAAAAAAAAAAAAAAAACAACCCTGACCTACCTTTGAAAATGAATTAATTACCATGAAAAGAACCAGTGTCTCATTTCTTGCATAGTATTCTATTGTTGCAGAACAACTGCACAAAGTCAGTGACTTAAAACAACAAACCTTTATTATTTCACAGTTCTGTAGGTCAGAATTCCAGGCAGGCTTAGTTGGACACTCTGCTTAGGGTCTCACAGGACTAAAATCAAGGTATGGTCTAGACTGCGCTCTTATCTGGATGCTATGGGGAATCATTTGCTTCCAGGTTTATTCAGTTTGTTGGCTGAATTCAGTTCTTTGTGATGGAGGACTGAGGCCCTTGTTGGCTGCCATCTGTGACCACGCTAAATTCCTATAGGCCACCCACATTCCTTGGGACATGGTCCCTCTATCTTCACAGCCAGCAATGGCCCATTGAATTGCCCCCTTACTTCAAATCTCTGAATTATTCTTCTGCCATCAGCTGGACAAAACTGTCTGCTTTTAAAGAACTTACCTGATTGGGTAAGGCCCATCCAGTTAATATCTGTATCTTAAGATCAACATTGGTTACATTGGGACATAAATTACATCTGCAAAATCTCTTTACAATACTGCCTAGATTAATGTTTGATTGAATAACCAGGGAACCGTAACTTTGGGGACACAGCTTTAGAATTCTGCCCACATTCCTTCATTGTTATTTTAGAGACAGGCACAGACAGGGTCTCTCTCTGTCACCCAGGCTGGAGTGCAGTGGTACAACCATAGCTCACTGCAGCTGGAACTCCTGGGTTCAAGTGATCCTCCTGTCTCAGCCTCCCAAAATGCTGGGATTACAGGTATAAGCCACTGCACCCGGCTGTATTCCTATTTTGCAAATGAGAAAAATGAGACATAGGGAGAGTGTGACCTGTCCAATATCACATTACTAATTATAATTATTATTAATTTGTGTTACTGAGTTCACTGTAGAAAATAGACTAGGTAGGAGAGGAAGGCAGAAAAACAGGAACAGTTAGAATTCTATTACACGAATCCAAGCCAAAGTAACTGTGGCTTAGATAAGGGTAAAAACAGTGGAGACAGTGAGAAGCAGTTTGTTCTGGATATGTTTTGAAGGCAGAGTCAACAAGATTTGCTGATGGATTAGAAGTGGGATCCGAGAGAAGGTGCCAAGTATGACTCCAAGGTTTTTGGTCTGTGTAGCTAGAAGGACTTTTACTGAGAACACATTTACTAAGTTGGGAGGTCTGGAGGATGAGCAGGTTTGTTGGGGGAAGAGCTGGTTTTAGACATGTTAAAATAAGATGTCTCTTAGGCATTCAAATGAGATGTCTAGTAGTATATAAATTTGGAGTTTAGAGGAGGTTGTCAGTGGCGAGATGCTTTTTAAAACTCTGAAACTAGCTGAAATCACAAAAAGAATATAAGTATAGTTAAAAAAGAAAAGAAGTTCAGAAACTGAGCTCTGAGCACTTAATGTCTAATGTTTAGAGGGCAAGAAAAGAGAAGGAATCCAAAAAGATGATCAAAAAGGAGCAGCCATTGAAGTAGGGGGAAATTCAGGAATGTGGTGTCCTGGAAGCTAAGTTAAAAAAAAAAATATATATATATATATATATATATGTATGTATGTATGTATGAGGAAGGAGTGAGAAACCGTCCATGCAAAATGATACTGACAGGTGAAGTAAGATAATGACTCAGAACTAACCACTGCAGGTATCAACACAGAGCTAATTGGTAACCTTAAAAAACCATTTGTTGTGGAAGGATGAAGACACTGCCTTACTGCCTTAGATCCAAGATGGAGTGGAGAGAGATATTTTGCAGACTATGAGTACCGATATCTCTTTCCAGGTGTTTTGCTATAAAACAAGCAGAGAACTCAAGCCTAGAATGTAAGCATCTGGAACACAGTGTTTACTTCAGCAAAGCATCACTTCCACCCTAACAACAACAAAAAGCTGAATGAACGGCACCATGATAACTTTTCTTGAACCCATCAGATAGCTCAGAACGTAGGACTATCAAATAGCCTGAAATCCAAGGAAAAACAGACCTTGAAATTTGGTACACCTGTAGCAGATCACTGGGAGAAAGAGATCCAGGGTACCATATAAAAGTGTCTAAAAAATTAACAAATAGGTAAAGGTTGAATGTGGGCTAAAATGAAGGTATAAAATGCTGAGAGACACAAACAAGAGGGAGTTTGCACCCACCATTGGGATTTTCTCCATAGGCCTCCACTGAGCAGCCACAAGAAAGTGTGAAGGAAGGCCGGGCGTGGTGGCTCACGCCTGTAATTCTAACACTTTGGGAGGCCAAGGCAGGTGGATCACCTGAGGTCGGGAGTTTGAGACCAGTCTGGCCAACATGGCAAAACCCTGTCTTTACTAAAAATACAAAATTACCGGGCGTGTTGGCACATGTCTGTAATCCCAGCTACTCAGGGGACTGAGGCAGAAGAATCACTTGAACCCAAAGGCAGAGGTTGCAGTGAGCCAAGATCATGCCACTCCACTCTGACCTGAGCAACAGAGCGAGACTCTGTCTCAAAAAAAAAAAAAAAAAAAAAAAAAAGGTTTGAAGGGAGTGCAGGAGACAGGAAAGAGCCTCCCAACATGGTGCTATCCTGGAGGAAGGGAGCAGCAGTCCCATGGGAAAGGCACAGAACTCCACGCAGACTGTTATCCTCTATGAACGAAATCCTGAGATGCTGGGGGGTGAGTGCAGGGGGAGCAGCAAACCCTGTGGCCCCAGGGCACAGGTGAACACTCTTTAGGCCCTGGATTCTCTCTATCAATGCCATTAGACATCACTCATCGCCAGAAAAGAAGCACAAAACTCTATAACACGGGAGAACCACTAAAGACGCAAAGCAGAGTTTGGCTGCCATGGAGAAGGAGGGCAGAGCCAATGAGAAAGCATCAACCCTGAAATCCAAGCACACAGGGCCTACGAGTGAGACTGAACCTAAGCAACAGAGAACTCCAAACCACCCCCACTCACCAACGGGCTAAGAAACACTAACAACCAACAGTATATCAGCACCGTGGAAAGGGCAAGAACATGGAAGGAAACTCCCCCTACAGCACAGACATCTGAGGATACAGCAAGAACATTGAGAAAAACCCTCTAGCATCCCAGCTGCCATCCTTAGCGTAAGGTAACACTATTTCAATAGAGAAATTTGAAACCATTTGTGCACTGAAGATAACTATAGCAACAACTTCTGACTAGATTGACTCAAACCCACACACCAATAGCTTAGCGAAAGAAGCATGCCTATTTCCAGACGTAAATACTATTTACCCCTGTCCCTGCTGTTCTAGACAGACTGCCTAGTGTTCAATCAAAACTTAAGAGACATGTACACAAAAAGCACATATAAACAACCTATTGTAAGGATACAGGTTAATGAACAAAACTAGACTCAGACATTGTAACTGTCAAACAAAAATGTTAAATTATTTGATTACTATGTCAAGGGCTCTGGGGAAAGCTGGACAATATCCATGATAGATAGAGAATTTCAGCCGCAAGAATTAAGCTATAAGAAAGAATCGAATTGAAATGCTAGAAGTAAAAAGAAAACACAATAACAAATATGAAGAATGTCTTTTATAGGCTCATTGGCACATTCGACGTAGCTAAGGAAAAAAGTCAGTGAATGTGAAGATAGATGAAGAGATATCATGCAAACAGAAAAACAAAGAAAAAAGAAGTACAAACTAAAGGCATGACAGCTTATCCAAGAGCTGTAGGACAATACCAAATCATCTAACATATATTTAATAAAATTCCTAAAGCACAAGGGTAAGAAAACAAAATATTTAAAATATTTGGAGAGATAACAACTAAGAATTTTTACAAAACAGTGAAAGACCTCAAACAACGGATTTAACAAGGTCAGAGAACCCCAAAAGGTAAATATTTTTTAAAACCATACTGACAATTTCAAACTGCTGAAAACCAAAGATGAAGGGGGAAAAAAAACTACATAAACAAGAGGAGATATAAATTACAGCAGATTCCTCATCAGAATCCATGCAACCCAGAAGACACTGGAGTAACACCTTTAAAGTACTAAATGCAAACACAAACAAAAGACTCTCTTAATTTAGAATTAGATACCTGGCAAAAATATTTCTTTCAATAATAAAAGTGAAATAGAAATATTTTTCTTTATAAAAATAAAAGCTAAGAGAATTAATTATCAGAAGATTTGTGTTACATGGCCCAGCACGGTGGCTGACACCTGTAATCCCAGCACTTTGGGAGGCCGAGGTGGGCAGATCACCTGAGGTCTGGAGTTTGAGACCAGCTTGGCCAACATGGGAAAACACCGTCTCTACTAAAAATACATAGAATTAGCCAGGCGTGGTGGTGCATGCCTGTAGTCCCAGCTACTCAGGAGGCTGAGACACGAGAATCGCTTGAACCCAGGAGGCAGAGTTTGCAGTGAGTCAAGATCACGCCACTGCACTGGGTAACAGAGCCAGACTCTGTCTCAAAAAAAAAAGAAAGAAAAAAAAAGAAGATTTGTGTTACAATAAATATTAAAGAAAATAAATCAGACAGGAATATGGTATCAGATCTAAATCTGGATATGCCCAAAGAAATTAAGAGCTTTAGAAATTATTAAAATTTAGGTAAATAAAATATTTGTTCTAATTGCTCTAAAAAATGACCGACTCTTTAAAGCAAAATTAGCAACAATGTATTATGTATTTATAACATAAGTGAAAGTGAAATATATGACAAAAATAGCACAAAATATAGGAGGGATAAATTGGAAACATACTGTTTTAAGGTTTTGACATTACATGTGAAACAATATATTATTGGAAGCTTTGCTGTGATAAAGTAAAAATATGTGTTATAAACACTAAGGCAACTAGTAAAACATTTTTAAAGAGGTTTAAATAATTAGCCCATAGAAGATATAAAACGGAAACACACAAAAAAATTCAAGCCATCCAAAGAAAGACAGCAAAAGAAGGCAAAGAAACAAAAAGAGATGAAACTAATAGAAAACAACTACTAGATCTAAATTCAACCATAACAATAATTGTATTAAACATAAATGATCTAACCCTACAAAATAAAAGACAGATAAGGTCAGGTTGATTCTAAAAGCCAGGCCCAATAGCATGCTACAAAAGTCTATAAGAAATTCAATTAAAAATGAACATACTAAAAGTAAATAGATGAGAAAAAATATACCACATAAATACAAAGGAAAGCTCGCATGTCTATATTAATATCAGGCAAATACCAGATGAATATCTGACAAATATCAGATTATCTCAAAATAAGGAATAAACTAAGAGATAAAAAGGGAAATTAATGCTAAATATTAATAGGTGAATCCTAAATGTGTATACACTAACAGAAGTCTTTTCAAAAGCAGGAAAATACGTCAGTAGCTGGAAAATAATATGGGTTTGAGAGAGGTTTGGGTTTTGTTTTTGTTTTTAATGATGACCAAAATTAGAATGTATATACATGCTGTTGGGAGTGATCCAACTGAAAGAGGGAAAATTGGACCACTCCCAGTGGAAAGAGGAGAATTTGTGAAATGATTCCTTGAATCTGTAAGAGGGTGTGGTGTCTAGTGAACAGAAGTGGGAGCTAGCCTTACATAAGACTGTTCATAAATAGTTTCTCCACTGTAACAGGAGGGAAAGCAGACAGATAACTGCTTTAGGATTAGCATGTAGTCTTTTACTTTTACCTTACCCAAGAGTCTCTATTCTATATTTTATTTTAATATTTTTGTGTTAGAAGCTTTTAATATTTTGTGTTAGAAGCTTTAATTTTAAGCCAATTCAAATACTTTTTTTGGTGGGGGGAAGCTTGGAATAAATAAATATAAGTATATATATATTTTACAATTTAACAACTCTCACTTCAAGTTTTAGAGGGACTGAGCATGGATCAGGTAATTTTGGTGAAGGAAAATCGAGAAGCATAACTCTAAGGCACATTAAGCTCTCCAGGAGCTGGATTTACTCTGCAGGTGAAGAGGAAGGGTGCATTACAGGGTTCTGAGCAATCAGGAAAGAGTTTACAATCTCAGGGCCCCTATTCGGCTAACAGTCCTTGAGTTCCTACTATTTGCCAGGTGCAGTCAATAAGCACAATCCCTGCCCTGCCCAGTGGGTAAGTAATTGTAACTGCAAAGTGCTCCCCTGAAAGGGGCAACTGTTAGTGGAGGAGAATCCCTCTGTTCCTGCTTCTGGCTGAAAAAAAAACAGGGCAAAAATACATGCTTTCCTTCCTGACAGTGCCTTATTAAGTATTATACGACAACTGTAAATTGCAAAGCCTTGTGCTGAAATGTGATATGTTGTGAGATGAAATGCCAGATAAGGCCCCTCCCAGTCTTGACTTCTAAGTTTCCATGACTGTGTGAGAACTTGACGATTAGATTGAAAAGAGGGCCATTGTGTCTCTATATAAATATGAGTTCAGGTTGTCTGGGTGGGAGGAAATGGACCAGAATGAAATGGAATGGAATGTCATGACATGAAATGGAATGAGATGGGATGGGATGGGACATAATGAGATGGGATGGGACAGGACGGAACTGGACAGGACAGGATGGGATGAAATGGGGCAGGATGTAATGGGTGGGATGAGATAAGATAGCATGGGGCAATATGGGGTGAGATGAGATGGAATGGGACATAGATGGGAGGAGATGAAAGATCTCTGCCTCAGGTTTTCTCATGGACTGACTCTACTTCTCATTTATATGTCAACTCAAATACTAAATCCTTAGACTTTTCTGAGTTACACAGTATAAAACATCCTCCACTGTTATCCCATTCATGTTGTAGCTTCATAAAATTTATCATGATATAAAATAATTTTTATCTGTTTATTCTTTTATTTTTATTTTTATTTTGAGATGGAGTCTTGCTCTGTCACCCAAGCTAGAGTGCAGTGGCACAATCTTGGTTCACTACAACCTCCGCCTCTTGGTTCAAGTGATTTTCCTGCCTCAGCCTCCCAAGTAGCTGGAACTACAGGTGCACACCTCCATGGCAGGCTAATTTTTGTATTTTTAGCAGAGACGGAGTTTCACCATATTGGCCAGGCTGGTCTTGAACTCCTGACCTTGTGATCCACCCACTTCAGCCTCTCAAAGTGCTGGGATTACAGACATGAGCCACCGCGCCCAGCCACTTTGTTTCTTGTTTAACAGCTGTACCCCTCCTATTATAAAGTCCATTTGAGCAGGAAAGTTTTCTGTCTTCCTTACCTCTGTGGGTGAATAGATGAATAAACAAATGAATTAAAAGACAGAGCATAGGCTTTGAGGTAAGAAAACCTTGGATTCAAATTGGCTGACTGGGTAACCTGAAGAGAATTACTAAATTCCTCTTTGCCTCAACTTTCTTAGTGTTGAAATGCAAATAGTAATTGCTGCCTTGGAGTTATTGCAAAGATGAAAAAAAAGGCAACCAGGACAGTAAAGTGCCTGCTACTGTCAACAAATATCAGCTCTCACTTCCGTTCAGAGGAGAAATGCACTTGGCCAAAGAAACGGGAAATTAAAACAGGACTTCAACTGTGTCCTCCTACCTGAAAGCAGGTTCTGCAGTGGTGTCGAAGCGTGCACAAGAGTGGGTTAACATAGCAGTTCTGATGCAGCCCAGCTGTCTCACCAGTTCCTTGCCCTTTTTCTTCTTTGAATGACTGGGACTCCATCTGCAGTCCTTCCAGCCGTGTGCCGTGTCCTGGGGGCGGTATAAGAAGGGACTTGCCATTTGGGGACATCTGTTTCGAGCTTCTTGCCCAAGCGTCACCCACCCCTGAGAATCAGCACCCCCAGACTGTTTGACCAGCCTCCTTTCCCTCCTTTCCCTCATCTGCTCCCAACTCCCACCAGCTGGCCTTGCTATGATGAGATGGCATCGCCAGCCAGGCAAGATGATGCCACTGGATTTCTTTAGATTTTTTTCCGGAAGGAACCAGGCCAGGGAGAGAAAGGGAGAGAGCCCCCTCGGTCTTGCTCAATGTCTTTTTCATTGCTCAACAACTTGCCCAATGTAAATGGGGGAGCCACAATTCTAACTCAGGCACAACTCATCCCAAGGCCTCTAGTCCTTGGCCATACCATGCTGGGTTTGGGAATGGATAAACACATAAATTCCTGGCATGCAGTATAGGTGCATGAATGCCTAGTGGCAAGAAAGGGTTAATGGGTGGATGAAAATAAGGATGGTAGAGGAAGAGGAAAAGAGGGAGAGGCAGTGGCAAGTATTCGAGATATCTGGGCCTAAGATGTGAAAAGAATTGAGACCTTACACAAAATCAGGATGCTTCCACAGGCCTGCGGTGTGGCTGATGGGTCGATGATGGGTGCATCTTGAACAACTGAGTCAGTAGAAGGGGTGGGAAGTCTTCATTTGTAGCTAGCCAGCCACATTTCAGAAATCTCTTTCTCTCCCATCAGCCCTACCTCCTGCACTAAGCGAGGGGCGGCGGCGGGGGGGGGGGGGGGGGTCGGTCCATCATTCCCCACAGCTGACACTTCTTTACCTGATGCTCCTTAATCCCCTTCAGTTGCAAGGATGATGCCCCGAGCCCCTACCTGTGGCAGACACTCACTAAACATGCAGTTTATCCTGGAGGTATTATTCTCTTCTAATGGTTCTTTAGAGGTCCTGATAACTGACCAAAGTTCAAAGTAAGACATGAGGAAGATGCTTTCCCAGAGGTCCTACAACTCCTAGAGTGTCCCTTAAAGAAATCACTTTCTTTTTTTTTACCTTAAGGTAGAATTAGTAAGGGTATTTTGTTATTGGACTGGCTCTAATTGGTTGTTAACAATAACACAGAGAGAAAAATTGAGCTGTACTCTTCCCTGTGCTGCCTTTGCCAGGAGGCCATCTGGAGATAAGGTGAGACTGTGCAGTCCCCAGAGTCCCTGTACCATGCCTGGTCAGGCAGCAACCGCAGACGGAGGAGACAGACAGAGGAAAAGGCAGTCTCATCCTTCACTTGGGGTCTAGGGATGAACAGATGTGCCTGGTTTGTTCTCTTTGGAATTGCCCCCAGACATCACACAGAGTCCAAGAGATCATCTCTGAGGTTCCAGAGAAGTAAACAGTGAGACAGAAAGACCACTGGCCCAAGAAGTAGGAGACACAAGTACTCAGTCCTGCATGCCCTGGGTAAATCACTTATTTAGTCTGAGACTCAGTTTCCATTTAGAAAGTGAAGAGTCTTTTAAGGTTGATTTCTGCTCTCAAATCCTGTTATGCACTGATTGGTCTTCGAACTGTCCTGTGACCATTCCCAATCCTAGGAGGAGGAAGAGTGACAGGGAATACACTGAATCTAGAATCTCTGGCCCAGACATGAGGTCTAGCTCTCCTGAGATCCCTCTGCCCTTGGAGGCTTGGTTCTGTGCCAGGACAGAGGCCAAAAAACCTTATCCAGATAGGGGAATTTCTGGCTCAGTCTAGCTGCCACAAAGATCCTCCAGCAGATGGAAGCTCAAACCCAAAATCTCAGCACCTCCTTAAGGTCTTCCTTGATGTTTCCCCTTTCTGTTCCACTACCTCCTACTATTTCTGTCTTTCCCTTTACCCTCTAATACTACTGAACTTATAGGAGATACCATGCTCCATGCTTTCTGCCCATCCTCAATTTTGGTCCATTCAAACACCTCTGCCCAGGAACGTCTTTCCACTTTCCTGCCGTAGCCAATGCCTATTCAGCCATCAAGACTGCTGGCAGGCCACCTCCTTCATGAAGCCTTTCCTTTTACTGTCCCTCAATTCAGGCTAGACTAAATGCCTCTCTCCATCAGCATTTAGCTATAAGAAACAGAGCCACTCCTAGTTGTAAGGAGCCTGGGAAACATAGCTTTTGCTTTCCAGCTTCAGCAGCACACAAAGAAACAGCAAGAGAAAATGGAGAGGAGGCTAAGGGTTGGTCCACCATTTCTCATTTCCCATTTCTGGTTGTGTCTGCACACTGCACAGTGCATAGCATTGCAGTTACGAGGCCAGGTTATAAGCGCCCATAGGGTGGGACTGGAGACCGGGGCAGGGTGGGAAAGGAAGCCAACCTCAGGGTGAAATGTCTGAGTCAAGAGGAAGAAGAGCTGAGGGCAACAAAGTCCAGGGTGTGGCCTGAAGAGACAGTAAAGTAGCATGAAGGAGAAGGCCACTGAGACAAGGGATTCCAAGGTGAGGGGAATCAGGATGGTCTTGAACTTGAACATCTTGTTCATAGCAGAAAATGAGACAAAGAGGAAGTCATTGAGTCATTGAGCCAGCTCTTGAATGTTTTAGTGATTAGAAGAAGGTGACCAGGAAGTCACTGAATGAGAAGTGAAAGGGAGTGGAATTGCTATCAACACAGGAGGATGAAATCTCCCTTCTCCAACCCGAGGATGGGAGCTGTGGGGAATAGGCAGCCTCTCCCTGAGAGGAACCCTGGAAAGCAGGGTCCTCTGGGGAGACTGAGGTTCTCTGTGGGGCAGGAGACTGGGAAGAAGGGGAGGGCTTATTACATAGAATTAGGGCCCCTGAGGGCACACATAGGGAGGAGAGCCATTCCTTGGACACTGCAGGATTAGGAACTAAGTACAAGAAAGAAGAAGAGCCAGGCATGGTGGCTCATGCCTGTAATCTCAGCATTTTGGGTGGCCAAGGTGGGTGGATCACAAGGTCAGGAGATCAAAACCATCCAGACTAACATGGTGAAACCAATCTCTACTAAAAATACAAAAAATTAGCCAGGCGTGGTAGCACACACCTGTAGTCCCAGCTACTCAGGAGGCTAAGGCAGGAGAATCACTTGAACTCAGGAGGTGGAGGCTGCAGTGAGCCGAGATCACGCCGCTGCACTCCAGCCTGGGTGACAGAACGAGATTCCATCTCAAAAAAAAGGGGGGGGTGGGGGAGGAGGGGAAAGAGAAGGAAGAGGGGAATGACGATAGGGAGAACTTGCTGTTCCTTCTGCTACAACACAAAGTCAAGGAAAAGACTCATTCCAAGTGTCATTGCCTTGGCACAAGGCATATCTTTCCCAGAGCTGAGGGAGGCCCTGGCAGGTAGCTCAGACAGGCAGTGATGGGCATGGCCTTGGAGGACAGTGAGTGTGGGGAATGGGGGCTTTCCTATGGCACATAGGACCACTGTGCAGGACACTAAGACAGACTGTTGTAGGTTTTAGGAGCTGTGAGAAGGACACTTTAGGATGTGCAGAGCAGCACCCTGGGCCCTGGATGGTACCCAGAGGCAGGGAGCATGGAGCTGACACTCTCAGTGCACTCTGGCACTGCTCTGAAGGGAAGGAGGTAATAGAAATCCACCACACTGCTTATATCTTCCCAGCCCAGCCGCTAGGAAGGCTTGGAAATCATCACTGAGCCTCCACCAGGGGTGTTCCCTCGACTTGACCTTCCGGAAACTGAACCAAAGAGAAGTGGATGCCACTACCTCCACCTCCACCTCCATCAGCAGCACTTATTGGGAATATTTGCCCTTTAGGAAAGCCTCATGGCAACCCAGAATCTTTTTAGGCCTTAAAGAAGAATACGGTAATGGTAATGTTTCTGAAAATTTGGCAAAGAAATGGAGATATTTTAAAACAAAGAGCTGTTCCTGGAGATTCCTTCCTAGACAACCACTTTCTCCCCCAACTCCTAAAGTAATTTAAAACAAAGAAATAAAAACAAAGATAAAAGAAACAAATATGATCAAAGACTGCTTTATCAAAATCACTGATACGGCATCCAGGAGAGAGAAAGCATGACCTCCTGAGGAAGCCCATGCCATTTCTGGACAGCTGTTACGCAGAGAAATATCCATCAAAATACTGAGCTCCAAGCTCTGTGAAAGTAAAGTTCTTTCTTGTTCGCCATCATATTCCCAGAACTTAGAATGGCAAGTGTTACACAATAACTATTCAAAAACTATTTGTTAAATTAACTAATTACAACCCAATTAATAGCCTTTCCATCCATTGGTGCTTGAGATCACACCAGAACAGGTGCAATCTGTGTTTTATGTCCCATTTGAGAACACCCAGGAATCTCCCCAGCCTATATGCCATATGTAGCATTTTACTGTCCCTCAATTCAGGCTAGATTATGTACCTGTCTCCATCAGAGTTTAGCTGTAAGAAACAGAGCCAGTCTTACTGCAAGGAGTCTGGGAAACATAGCAGACAATATTGTCTGAACTCTGGGAATACATCAGAAGCAGAACCTGAACAAAAGACTTAATGCATGTAATACATAAGGGATGCTATCATGGAAAACAAATGAGGGATAAGGAGGATGTAGTGGGTTGAGTTACATCCTCCAAAAAGGTGTGTCCTCACGCCCAGTGCCTGTGAATGTGACCTCTTTTAGAAATAGGGTCTTTGCAGATGTAATTAGTTAAGAATCTCATAAAAAGTCATAAATCTTTACGAAGTGAAATCATAAAGGATTTATGCCAGCCCTAAATCCAATGACTGGTGTCCTTATAAGAGAAAATAGAGAGAGTTGTGGCACACAGAGACAGAGGAGACGTGTGAAGACCTGGGCAGATGGAGGCTGATGTTGGGGTTATGCTGCCAGAAGTCAAAGAAGACCAGGAGCACACAGAAGCTTGGAGATAAAACAGCAAATTCTCTCCTAGAGCCTTCAGAGGGAGTATGGCCCTGCAGATACCTTGACTTCAGACTTCTGGCCTCCAGAACTGTGGGAGAATTAATTTCTGCTGTTTTAAGCCACCAATCTTGTGGTATTTTGTGGCAGCAGTTCTAGGAAACCAATACAGGGCATGAAACGCATTAGGAGAAAAAGCCGATATAAACTGCACCATCAACTGACTACAACTGAGGCTAACTGGTGCTTGATCACCACCGGCCTCCACCGCCTTCATCATGGATGGCCCCACGAGGTGTCACACCCCCTGCACTTCTGGGCTGCTCATGTGAGAGCTTTAGCAGGTTACCCTGCGCATCCCAGAGGAATCCTAGAACCGGCAGCAACAGAGAGGAGACTGAGCCCAAGACAAGATCTTATTAGGTTGCAACGGCTTGAATTGAAGCTGGTGGGAAGCTGTGCAGAGTATTGGCTGCTGGGACAAGAGCAGAGGCGGAGAGGATTAGAAATCGTGCACAGGCTGGATCCAATACACCACAGAACTCCAGAACTGCTGTTTATTTAGGTTCTATGAGAGTTCCCATTGCAGCCACCTTATAAAATGAGCATCTGCCTCTTTCTACCAAGAAGGAACTGGGGCTCAAAGAGGCCAGGTGACTTGCCCTTGATCATGCAGTTTGTAAATAGCACAGCTGAGATTTAAACCCAGTAATTGGGACTGCAAAGCTTGTGCCCTCTCCACTATGCCATGGCTCTGGGATGGAGACAAGTCTGTTCTTCTAATGTGAGGCTCCACCCCTCTTTGCTGGTCACTGGAGCTTCCCTTTTGATCCAGTCCTCCATAATCAGGCAGAGGGTCAGCATGCAGTCCCAGCTGCAGATCAGGTGGCTGCTCCAATGACCTCACTTCCAGCTGTAGGCATCCCTGTAAGCCCAGGAGAGCCATAGCTCCTCACATTCACATGCTTCATAGTTTAATAAATAAATAAATAAACAGTTTTAAAGACACAAACCCCATATATTGATTGAGTATTCTTGTACACAGCTCTGAGCTAGGAGATAAAAGTGGTGAACAAGGCAGGTACATACAAATCCCTTATGGAGTTCACAGATGAGGAGGGACAAATAATCAATGAACTCTGCAGTGAGAATCACTCATCTGCTCAGAACTGTCCAGGGGCTACCATCGCACCCTTTCTAAAGCACTTCCTAGCTCAGGAACTTTCATCATTTCCATTGTCCTAGCAGAGGCTCTCAAAGTGTGCATCAGAATCAGCTGGAGGGCTTAGTATGATGCAGATTGCTGGTCCCACCCCAAGGGATCCTCATGGGTGGACCCAAACCAATCACTTTTAACCAGTCCCCATAGGAGGCTGATGCTGCTGGTCCTGCATCGCTGCTCCAACAACACTAGCTTCATAAATTAACAAATATGCGAGCCCTTTAAGGTCCTTGGAAAGCAGGACCCACCCAGCCTCATCACTCACCCTTAACTCTCACCTCCCACCTTCCAAACAGGCTGAACACACCTCCCCTGGCTGGGCACAACCAGTGCTCCCCTGTCTTCCTGCCTTTTCCCTGTCCCAGCTCTTTCTGGTCTGCTTGGCAAACTCCTGGCAATCATTCAAGATCCAGCTAAATGCTACCTCCTCTGAGAAGCCTCATCCTCTCCCCAAGCAGAATTAGATACCCTTCCTCTGTATTTTCATAGCACTCCATACTTAACTATAACTCACAGCACACATGATGTGTTAAAATAATGTTTGCATTCATCTCCTGTGCTTGACTGTAAGAAGTAGAGCTAACACTTTTTGAGTACTCACAATATGACAAACACTTGACATTCTTAATGTATCTAATGCACACAGAAACCCCAGAGATGGGCATTTTTGTTGTCTCTCTTTTAAAGATGATAAAATGAAGACACAGAAGGGTTAAGTAATTTGCCCAAAACCACCTAGCCAGTGAGTGGTGGATCTGAAACTCCACATAAGTGGGTTCACCCTATGGCCTCCTTAGGCTTATATGGTCCAGTGTAGCAACCACTGGCCACATGTGGCTACTGAGCCCTTGAAATGTGGCTGGTGCAACAGAGGAGCTACATTTTTTTATTTTAATTATTTTAAATATAAATTTAAAAACAAAGACACAAGTTAGTTATTGGAAAACTTTCAAGAATGTTTGAAACAACCTAGGTTGTTGTGAATGTACTTTTTCTGCTGTCAGTTTTACGAAATTTAAGTACAAATCAAGTAATTTCAATGAGAAGTTAGAGTCCAAATAGAGATGTGTTAAATGCATAAAATATATACCAGATTTCAAAGGCTTCATATAAAAAAGGAACAGAAAGTGTTGCCTATTTTTATATTGACTACATGTTGAAATGATAATATTTTGGATAGTGTGGGTTAAATAATATACATTATTAAAATTAGTTTTCCCCATTTCTTTTACTTTTTTCAGTATGGCTGCTAGAAAAGTTAAAATTGGCCGGGCGCGGTGGCTCAAGCCTGTAATCCCAGCACTTTGGGAGACCGAGACGGGCGGATCACGAGGTCAGGAGATCGAGACCATTCTGGCTAACACGGTGAAACCCCGTCTCTACTAAAAAATACAAAAAACTAGCCAGGTGAGGTGGCGGGCACCTATAATCCCAGCTACTCGGGAGGCTGAGGCAGGAGAATGGCGTGAACCCAGGAGGCGGAGCTTGCAGTGAGCTGAGATCCGGCCACAGCATTCCAGCCTGGGCGACAGAGCGAGACTCTGCCTCAAAAAAAAAAAAAGAAAGAAAAGTTAAAATTATGTCCATGACTTACGTTTCTATTGGACAGTGGTGCTCTCTATTATGAGATCCTGAAAAGCCAGAGCTTGTCTTACAAGCCCAGATTGGTGGGCTGGGGTTGAGAAGGGGCTGCAGGAAGGCTCAGTGGGACTTTCTCCAAGCCCGGAAGTTGCAGGCCAGCTTCTAGCTCCCAGAATCCACTAGCAGCATTAAATCTTCCCTGGAATAATGCAAGTCCAGGGCTTTGCCAGCCAGCGGCTGACTACCTGGAAGGCACTGCTATTTATAGATGATGCCATCCATGGGAAGTAATAGTCCCTCGGAATTCTCAGAAGAGTTTGCCTTTCGATTAGGGCCCAGCCTAGTTAGGAAAGCAAAGACCAATTTGTGAGTATTTTTAGGCCATTCGCTGTACAGTCGGAAATGCTGAAATTCGAATCTGTTTTCCCCTAGGAAGCTGAGCACAGCTGCAAAGTCAAAAGCGGGCTTTTGCACAAGGAAAAATAATTAGCTTCCCTGTTAACAGGCTCCATGGAGGAAGTTAGTGCACGAGTCTGTCTAAAGGAGGGAGGGCTGATGCGGGTGCCGGGGACAGATCTTTCAGAAGTTAATATAAGCAGCCTTTTCAAGGGAGCTCAGTGGGAGCTGCCGGAGTGATGAGATTGGATTTCCAGCTCATTCTCTTATTCTCTTGCTGGTCATTTCCGAACATTGCTTAGTGTCAAGTGAGAAAAATTACAAAAATAAAAGCCACTGATAAAGTCCCCCACCCCTCCCTGCTCCTAAAAAACTCGAAATTCTCTTGGTTCAGAGGCACTGATTTGTAATCCTGTGTCTCCATGCAAAGAATCAGAGATAGGTGGCCTCTGGTATTTTCCTTTTCATCAAAACTGTGTTCAGTATATTTCAGTGAAAGATGCAACTTGGTAGGAAGTGACTCGTCTTCCACTGTGATCAGTGAAGGGCAGCACTTCCCCCTGTGATGGGACTCACTAAGAGCCACAGCTAACAGGAGAGCACCAACTTCCGGTCTGGAGACCCTGGTGCTGATTAGCTATTCATGTTTTAGAACAGGTGGAACCTCCTGGCATCTCTGAGACAACACCAGGTAGATGTTTCCCCTTCTTGTTTTGTCTTTTGGTCCTCATAACAGGCTCACAAGCAGGCATGGGAAACCACCCAATTGTTCCCAGAACATTGGGACAGATGTTTACAGTCTTTTAAAGTAAACATAGAAATTGACCCTCCGGGTCTTACAGCTTGAAAATTCCATTTCTCTTATCTGAGTTCCTTTCTCAGGAGCCCAACCCTCAGGACCCAGATAGTATCAACGAACTGAAACTCATCAGGTCACCATATCCAGACAATAAGAAGTCAGACCCCTCATCCCTCATGATTTCCTTACTCCCTCCTTCCTGTTTGCCCACATGTAGTTACATTTCTTCCCTGCTATATGAACCCCCAATTTTAATTGATCAGGGAGATAGATTTGAGACTGATCTCTCATCTCCTCAGCTGCAGCATCCAAATGAAACCCTGCTCCCTGCTAATACTAATTGTCTCAGTGGTTAGCTATCCATGCCCAAGCAACAAGACCCAGACTAAACCCCTGGCATTTTAGTAACACATGCACACCTACACATACCTTATAATATATAAAGTACTTTACAGTCTCTGGCCACTCTGGGTGCTGGCACAGGGACAAGTTCTGTGCAGGGCCTGTGGTCAGACCAGGCATGTCACCTCAAGGGGAACATGGTGGCACCCAGGTGAAGGTGCTTGAGATTCCAAAGCCCCAGAGCAGGTGTTGCAGTGCTCCTTTAGTTCCACCATCTGCAAATGGTGGTGTGTTACCAGTTCAACTGGCCCCTTGCTTCATCATATGGGGCAGCTGTCCTCTGATTGTGAGGGAAAAGGGCCAGTGTGACAACCTTTCTGAGTATCCACACTCAGTGGGTCCTAAGCTCTTGTCCAGCATCCAAGAAGAATGAGGTTACACGGATGGTTGAGGGGTGGTGATGGCAGAGAATTTTATTGAGCAACGAAAACAGCTCTCAGCAGAGAGGGGAGCTGGAGAGGAGACAGGAAGGGCAGATCATCTCTCCCAAAGTCAGGTTGTCTCTTCCCCAAAGCCGGGCTATCTCCTCCTCTACCAACTGAGTCTGGGGTCTGCATGCTGATTGGTTTGTGAGTATGCACAAAAGGTTAAAGTGAAGACACCACTCAAAGGTGGCCACAACAGTGTAGAAAACCAATTAGGAAAGGGGAGGTGTATGTAAACTAGGTGAAGAGTGAGGACCAATCAGAAGAAAGCCTGCCAAAAAGGAAGATGAGTTCTCAATCTGGTCCAAGGATTTATTAATAACTTGTAGTTTTACTTTCAGGCTTTAAACTGTCTTCGGCTTGGAGATGGGGTTTCAATGAGTACCCACCCCTATCTGCCTAGGCATTTAGCTGCTTCCTGTCACTATCAATATGCATCTTTGCCACAGCATTGTTAGGTATCTGCCATGATTATCCCTATTCTCAGATGAAGAAACAGGATCAGAAAGGTTCCTTGCCTTGTATGAGTCACAGAAGGAAAGTGAGTGGCAATCAGGACTAAATGCAGATTATCTATATCCAGGCTTGGGATTTCTTTCATGTAGAAAGTTTTTCTTCAGCAGACATTCAACCATCACCCATCAAGTGTCTAGAATGACCAATGACTCTGTGCCTGCCATGTGCTGTGTATTTTCTATATGTTAATTCCCTGAATCCTCAAGCAACTCCATAAAATATGTAAATCTCAGGAAAGTAAAGCAGCTTCCAGTTAACAACAGAGGATTGAAACAAGCCTTTGTCTTCTTTCCATCCTAAAATTCCACTAAAATAATAATGGATGACATTTTTGAAAGATGACTATGAGTCACCTTACCACATATCATATTTTAGTTTATTTACCTGCATTTCCTAATTTAATGCTCACAAAATCCTACAAGGAGAGTCTTATTATTATTCCCATTTTACAAATGAACAAACTGAGGTAGAGAAATGCCCAATACCTTATCTAAAGATACACAGCTAAAACACAGTAGTATTTTCCAGGCATGTATCTTCAGACCTTATGCTCTTAGTCCTTACTGAAGCAGGATATTTCCCTGACCCCTTTGCAGGATTTGCAACAGGGGTGCCTTGTGTACCCAGTCCACAGTTTTCAGCTCCTCACAGGAGAGAGCATGTGAGGAAACAAGGCAGGAAATGGAGTGCATGAATGCTGGAACCAGCCAGCTGCTCTGGTACCAGCAGGAGTGAACTCCACTCACTTGGACCCACTGCACTCTACCTCTCGTGGGAGGGAGTGTGCAGCTGAGTGGATGCAGGAGCTGGGGTGAACACTTTTGGGCACCAGTAGGAAAACTTTGTGCAGGACCCCCACAGCAGTGTCTGAAGGGGTGCCCGCAACCCCTGAAGCTGCAGAGGGAGTATTACAATACTCTTTTAGCTCTGCCATCCATGGATAGCTTAAGTGGCCCCTTAACAGCTCAATGGGCCCTCTGCCTTTTTGCGTGAGGCAATTACCTTCTGCCAGTGAGGGCAGTGTCAGTGTGACAGCCTTTTGTATCTACACTTGTGGCTCCCACGCTCTTGTCCAGTAACCAGGAAAAATGAGGTCACATGAATGAATTGAAGAATGGTAAATGCGGGGGATTTTATTGCCAATGAAAGTGGCTGTCAGTGGGAAGGGAAGCTGAAAAGGGGACGTGGCAGGAAGGTAATCTTCCCCTAAGTCCAGCCAACTCTGGCCAGATTCTTCTCCGAAATTATATTGTGAAGCTGTCCCTCTGAAGTCGAGCCGCTTCTCTCCAATGTCCAGCTATAGTCTCTGATGACCAGCTGCTTCTCCTTTCTGCTGACTAAGTCTGGGGTTTTTATAGGCACAGGATGGGGGGCAGGGAAGGGCCATGGGTGGTTTTGGAAAAGGCAATGTTTGAGCAGGAAAACAGGGATGTAAGTTCTCACTCTGGGCCATAGTCTCAAGCTTTTCAACTTAAGAGCGGGGCTTCTGCAGGGAACCACCCCTGTCTGCCCAGAATTTCTCTGTCCCTTGTCCCTATCATTGTGACTGTAAACAGGTAAAAAGTATTTAGACTCACAATGAAGATAGTACCTGTAGAAAATCCATTAGCAGTTGAGGGAGTTCATCCACATTCTGAGAAACATACAGAGAATGGCAATTGATGTCACAAAGTAGACAGAGCCCCAGCTTTGTGTGTTAGCATAGTGAGGTGAACATGAAAAAGTAATATCTTGTAACAAAAAACTCTGGAGAAGTCCAGGACTTGGGAGTACTCAGTGAGACCAAGAGCAACACCAATATAGGGAACTGAGACCAGGGGAATTTGCTGAAAAACTGAACCTAAAATAGCTTCTCTTCCTCCCTAGCTACATCTCCAGTTGGCCAAGTGTATAACCTGCCTCCTTAACCACACACCTCCACTGCAGGCAGAACATCCATCCAAGGTGTTCTTTTTAACTAAAGACATTAAGTTATTTCCTTAAACACATACACACACACACACACACACACACACACATACAAGATCCCTAGTTGGGAATTTGGGATTCCCCAAACACAGTAGCTCAAAATATAAAGAGCTAAAAAATATGAAAGAAAAGAGACATAGTGACATGGTCTAATAATTTACTAACATATTGTCACATTTGAAAATACCACCATAAAGAAAAGTTCTTAAAAACTCATAGAGAAACATTTTCATTTTAAGATACCAGAGTGAATAAATTTCTGGTACTTTCCCCTTCCAAAAATAACAAGAAAAACTAAAAAAAAAAAAAAAAAAAAAAAAGCTATGTATTTCTTAACACACTCTATAGGAAGATGGATGGCAGAAGGAGGAAAGCAAAGCATTTAGCAGAGAGAATGTTTCACCCCCAAGTGCCTATAAGAAGAGGAAGCCATCCAATTCACCCCTCCAGGAACACAGAACGTTTCTGACTCTCACTGGAAACTGAGAGTACCATGTACCACTGAAGGCAGTAGTAGATGTATGGAATGAAAAGCCAGACACAGAAGTGTGGTCAAAAAGTTTGAATAACAATTTAGACACCCAGGTCTCCATCCTGACCCAAGGCATCATAGGTGTATTGTCCTGGAGTACTAAGTTGAGTATTGAGTCTGTACACAGGTAAAAGTCTAGATTTGTAAATAGGGGAAGGGAATCTTGATTTAAGTATGTTTCTAGAGAACAATAAGCCTGTACCAGGAAAAGACCTACAAATCCCTAATGATTTAGCGTCATCTGGCCTCACACTGCTCTGCAGTGGAGCCCACCAGTGCACTCACAGCTTGCTTCCAGTTTTTAGCATCTTACTTATTAGTATGAACAGACAATTGAGAAGTACTAAAAATTTGGAGAAATTATCCTACTTGCAGAAGAAACCTGAACAAAGAACAAAGAATGCAGAGGCAACAGAATTAATGCAGAAAGCATAAAAAAAACTTCAAAGAAACTGTAATTAATATCCTCAGAGAAATAATGGGAGATGTTATAGTCTATAAAACAAGAAAAATGCATTCATTAAAAAGTACATTTATATAGCAAGTGAGAGTTCTTGGAAATTAAAAATATGATGACTCAATTTTTGTAAAAAAAATTCAAAATAAGTGTATAAAAATAAAGTCAAGAAATTTTCCCTGAAAGTAGAATAAAAAGATAAGCAATGAACAATAGAAGAGGAAAGATGAGAAAATTAGAAGATCAATCCAGGGGGTTGAACATCTTACTAATAACAATTTTCAAAGAGATCAGAGAAAATAAAGGGGAGGACATTTTCACAGAAAAAAATACGCAAGAATATTTCCTAGAATGGAGGTGCACAAGTTTTCTCTGAGTAATAAGTAAAAAAGAAATTTAAAAAGTTCAAAGCCTCAAACCAAAGCACACATATCACTGTGAAATTCAGAATAAAAGAAAATCTGAAATGCTTCTGTGGGGGAAATACATATATATGTGAAAATATGAATGGCAGTTGGGCTTTTCAACAGGAACATAGGGAGCTATGAAAATGGTGCAATTACTTCAAAAATTCTAAGGGAAAATGATTGACACTTTAAACATCTATAGCCATCCATATTGTAAATCAAGTGTGAGCATACAGCAAACATTTGTTTTAACATGCTAAGTTTCAAAAATACAATTTCTACTTACTTTACTTCTTCTCAGGAAGCTACTGCAGGAGGTATTTCAATAAAACTGAGAGGTAAACCAAGGAACAGAGAAACCACTGCAGGAGTGGAGTGAAGGGAACACCAAGGATCATGGTTCATGAATGTCTAGGACCACAACTGAGGAGCATATTTAGAAAGCAGTTAGTCCCATATAGCAACAGGAGGATGGAGGCACCAAGAATTTCTAGGAGAAAATTTAGAATGCATAAAGTATTTGACATGTTTGACCATGTGAAAAGCTGATTCTGTATAATAGAGTTGTTATAGGGTGTGAGAAAACAGTGCAATGATAAGAGCAAACACATAAATAATGCTTACTATTTTCCAGGCCCTGGTTCTTATCAATTTACATATGTAAAACTAAGTAAATAACAAAAACATAGGCAGTTGTTAATTCCAGGAAAAACTAAAAACTTAAGAAAAAAATTGTATTTACTGCATACTACTAGGCTCAGCTGTGAAAAATCTGTATATAATCTGTATATAATTATAATAATAAAACCATTTAACATAAATTTGAATTTAAAATGTGACATTACTCTATTGAGAGGATAAAGTAACTAAGTTGAGAAAAAGCATAATTCCTCCCTTACCACAAGAGGAAATCAGTAGAAAATGCCTAAAATTTGGCCTAATAAATAAACATAAATGTAGAATTACAAAGTTACCTATTAGAAGTAATGACTAAAAGAGTTCAAAGGGATGACCTGTGAAGCTGTGAATGGGTTTTGTCATAAGCTTTGTAGTGCTCTAGTAAATTCCATTGATTCTTTGCCCAGGTCCCCTTTCCTGAGGGGATGTACCTAACCCCCAGGGTTGTAACAGTGGCCACTAATGCTCACAACTGCACCCTTTTCCAGAAAATTTTACTCAACCAACAGGATTAGCATCATCTGGAAATATCTAGGAAGCTATCCTTCTCTCTGAGAATAGCCACAAGGTAATGACAGCCTGATATGGAATTTTCAAAAGCCTATCATCACCTTTTCTTCAAGATGGAAAAATTGTGGGGTGCCAGTTATGCTTCAGGGCTCCCCATGTGATAAGACTATGTTTATACTTCAGCTGAGGCCACCTCTTTGCTTTGTTTCCCCCCTTCCCTATCCTGCTTCCTTCACCTCCTAATGGATTTCTCCTGAGTATGCTACCTTGATGACTCACTTGCACACAAATCCCTGTCTTAGACTTGGTTTCTAAGGAATCCATCCTCGAGCAATTGGTACTGTGGTTCTATGAAGCTAAGGATGGAGGTGGACTACTTTCCAGCTGCTAGCAGAGTGACTCCAATCACTGGTAGTGTTTTGCTAGCAGACACGCTTTAGAATCTTGAACTATAAGATTTCCCTTAATCCATAGGGCCTGCAGAAGTGGCCTACCTTCCCTCCCTTTTTAGACAGTGTTCCCACTCGATTGACCACTATACTGAAGTCTCAGCCAAGACCTAGTCCTACCTTTCTTCCTGGCCACCAGACAAAGAATAGAGACCAAATCTCAGCCTGGCTTTAGTGGCTATGTTCTGCCTACTGAGCAAAGCTAGGTATTGTACACTAAAGAAGCTGCAGTACCTGTTCATTCACTTACATGGACAGAAAAGTAACCAGAGGAAGGATAGACATAAAGCAGGGCTAAATGGTTTGGCTGGTTTGTCAATGACCTGAAAGGATCAAAATTAGAAGACTGGGGACAAGGAAGTGTAGGAACAAGGCACGTAGGTGGATCTAGGCGAGAGAATCTTTGCAGAGCATGTCACAAAGCCTGTCAGAGAACACCCCCACAGAAGAAGCATTACACAACTGTGGGACAGGATGACTTAACCAGGACATGTCCCTGGCCTCTGTCATTGGCTACGCTAGTTCTACACAACAAACATGTGCATAAACAGAGCAGCCATGGTGGAAAGGAGGGGGCATGCATGGGCTTCCTCTCCCCAAGCATTATCCAGCTACTGACACACTGAAAGTCTGACTTCAAACAACATAGACTGATGCTGAGTCCCTGATATGGTACCAACAAGACTTTGGATGGTTGTTTGCATCACAGTCCCCTCTAGTCTGGAAAGGATGGCAATATACCCTGCCTGGGATGGACTCAGGTATTGATTATGGGTCTGCTGTTCCCACCACACGGCCTTAGCACCACTATCTGAGGACTCATAGGGTGTCTGATCTTCTGATCTGGGATTTCCTGCATAACATTGCCTCAGACCAAGGGACACATTATGTAGCAGAGGAAGTATAGTGCTAGCATGACGTGGAAGCCACTGGACCTATTATATGCCATATGCCATACCATCCAGAAGCTCCAGGTCTGAATGGCCAAAAGAATGGCCTCTTGAAGGAACAGCTAAGGCACCAGCTTGGAGATGACATCCTGTAGGAATGGGATGATACACTAAACCAGTGGCCATTGCATGGGCATGTGCCCAAAAGTAGTTAAAAATATATGGGTGTGGGAATCCATATATGGGACCAAGTGGAAGTAGGAGTGACCCATCCAGTATCGCTCTCAGTAACCCACTTGAGGAATTTGGACTTCTGATCCTTGCAACTTTGAGCTCTATGAGATGAGAGATCTTGGCTCCCAAAATGGAGGAAGGAGAGGAGGGGATGCATCTAGCTAAGAACAGGGTAAGATACCCCTAAATTTAAAGCTGTGGCTGTGGCCCAGTCAGCTTCAGCACCTTATAATAGTAGACCAGTAGACCACTTTACCACACTAGTAGGGGTCATTAGTCCTGACCAGCATGAGGAGGAGGTAGTCCTGTTCCCACAAGATGGTGCCAGAAGGAATACAGATGGCACACAGGTGATCTGCTTGGCAACTCTTGCCTCTCCCATGTCCAGTTTTAACTGTAAATAAGCAATATAAAAACCATGGCCTGATAAGTTATGATGATGACCAGGGATTCAGCCCCCCTTCAGGGATGAAGATCTGGATCGCCCCACCCAGGAAGCCACTTAGCCCAGCAGAAGTGCTATCTGAGTGAGAGGGAATCTAGAATGAGGAGAGGAGGGAGGTGATGAGTAATAGATATGGATCCAGTTGTAACAGGGGGGACTGTCATTCATCCCATTGACCCTCCTCTTCTAAATTTCCCCAGAAATTATGACCCATCAGAATCCTGGAAAAGTTGTGTGTGGATGAAGTAAATATTTTGTGAAAGCCAATATACCAGGCAGAGGAAAAGGGGACTATAATAAGGGCTGGTGGTGCTCTGCCTAGATCCCTGTTACTGGTCAGCATACCTATTCCTCACTGGCTAACAGCTCACAACTGCCTCTGTCTAGAGAGAATTGACTTCAGATGGCCAGAATTGTCGCACCTGGTAATACCTGGGAGTTCATTCTCCCCACCCCCACCCCAGCCACACACACATGGGCAGGTACCAGCCAACGATTGGGATGCAGAGATACTTGCCTCCAGGAAGGACAGCTCTCTGGGCACTTCTGATCTCTCCATGGGATCAGGCTGAAGCTGGACTTCAGCTGAAACCACCTGCCTCTCTCCTTCCCTCACTGCCTGGAGGGTTTTTCTGGAGGTCACTTTTTCAGTAAATCACCCCCATAAACATCCCTTTCTCAAGTTGTGCTTCTAGAGAGTTCTACAGAACTTAAAGACTCTTTGACTTTTGAAACTGTCTATAGCAATTCTTCAATTGTAATAATACCTTTCTAAGATAATAAGAGCTTCCAGAAAACTGGGGTGGGGGTGGGGTGGTGAGGAGGAAGTTCCTGTATTTGTTTAGTTGCCTGGGGCTGCCATACAAAGCACCACAAACTGGGTGAGTTAAAACAACAGAAATTTATTCTCTCACAGTTCTGGAAGTTAGAAGTCCAAGATCAAGGTGTGGGCAGAGCTCTGCTCCCTCCAAAGCCTCTCAGGAAAGATCCTTTTTTACCTCTTTCAGCTTCTTGGCTCCAGGCATTCCCTGGCTTGCAGCCTCCATCTTCACTGTGTCTGTGTCCAGATTTCCCTCTTTTGGTAAGGACTCCAGTTATATTGGATTAAAGGCTCACCCTATTTCACTATGACCTTATCTTAATTAATTACATCTACAATGCTTCCATTCCTGAACAAGGTCGCATTCTGAAGAACTAGTGGTAGACACTTCAACATATCTTTTGGAGGCTGCAACTTAACCTGTAATGGTCTTCTGCAAGGAATGATAACCCAAATGGTGGTGGATGCCTTGCCATGCACACTGAAAGCTAGACCAGGGAGCATATTTTAAATACTGAAGAAAAATCATTTCTAGCCTATACCTAGCTCAACTAGAAAATAACTTCATGTTCAGACATGCAAGGTTCTGAAAATTTCCCTACGTTTGCCTACCTTTTGCTTCTTTGGCAGCAAAGAAGGATGTACTCTAGTAAAATAGAGCAATAGCCCAAGAAAGAAGGGAGTAGAAGGCAGAAAACAGAGGTCCCAGCTAGGTGCAGGTACAAGGGATTTCCAGGATGATGGCCATGCATCCCAGAATGGAAACTGGTTCAACCTGGAAAGGAACTTTAATAAAAAATGCTCCACAGACTATCTGATTGGCTAGAGCTCTGAGGGGAAAATATGGAGGAAAATTATAAAGAAGATATTGCAATAAGAAAAAAAGAATAATAATCAGTAATTTTAGAAAAAGTGAAACGACACAAAAACTGCAGAAGGAAGGAAATAAAATCATAGCATACCACCTGGTTCTAGAGCAAATTTTAAAATACCAAAAACCCTGATAAAAACAAAAGTTAAATAAACATCATGATGTAAATTTGTTGAGAAAATGTGGGGATATTTAAAGGGATATTTATTAAAGAGTTAAGTCCTAATACAGTATGGCAATATGTCAATAGATATTATCTAAATGTGTAAAGCAAAAAGGGCAATTTAAGCCCATTATTTAAAGAAATGGAGATAACCACCAGAAGAAATAGTTCAAAGAGTTAACAGTGATTGCTCATAAGAAGCAGGACAGAGAACGGGAGATCAGAAGAGGCTGCCATTTTCATTATAAAAATGTTTTACTTAATTTTTGTAAAGCCATGTGACCTATTCAAGTTATTAGAAAAGACCTCAGTGACTCACACACAGCTACACAATCAGTAGGTGTCAATACTGGGATTTGACCCCCAAATCCCTTATTTTATGCTTACACCTGTCCCGTACACTTTGTCCTGTTCTCTCCTGCATATTTTGTTGCCTACTAATTAATAGATGATGTGGCTTACCCTTAAGATGTGGAAGTGAAAAAAAAAGAAAAACTGTTCTTACCCTAAATAACTCCCCAACCCTCATGTATGTTGAAGCATGAAGATAAGATACATGTAGAATTAAAATATGTTGCAAGAAAGGCCAAAACAATCCAAAGATATGTATGAAGCGTTAGGATTTTAGAAATACTCTTGAATATAACTTTGGAGACTTTCATGGCTTTTCAGAAGAAAATATTGCTCAAATCATGTGGGCAGTTCTGCAGGATCAGGCAAATAAACTTCCATCTACCTAAATTGTTGAGCCCCAAGGGGGCTCTTTGGACATAGATTCAGGTAATTCTGCAGCCTTAGCCTCTCCATAGATGGAAAGACCACAGGTCCAGAGCCTGGAGCACAGTGGAATCTGCGGTGTAGGCTGTGGCCAAGGAAACGGCTTAGCAGTGTCCCAAGATGTACTGTGTTGGGTGTTGCTAAGACACAGTGGTAATGTAATGTGTGCCATAAAACAAAGGGAGGCAAGCTTTCTGCTTCCACCCTGGGCTCTGTTTCTTCAGAAGCAAGTTAAGAAGAAGGGGAGATGGAGCTGTCAACTCTCTGTACATAAATTCAAAAGGATGAGCAAAGGCTGGCAGGATGATGGATAATTCTCTACAATAGATGTACATATTCTTATGCAAGAAAGCAACCATTGCAGCAGAGTAAAATATGGAATATGGAACAGCGGAGAAGAATGTCAGCAAGTAGAACGAGCTCAGTGAAAGATTATAATCCAGCAGAATCGGCACTAGAGTGACAAATTCTAGATTTTACCCTATCCCAAAGCTCACCATTTGGTCTTTTCTATCGGAAACAAAGCCTTAAGAAAGATTTTAAGGTACTCTGAGATTGTCAGGAAAGAACTGCAATTAGCAATACCTGCTGCCAGCTACAAAAGGGAAAATGTTGGCTCATTTGCCTTACATGGTCAACCATGGCTTCTGACATGCTCAGCAAATGAATTCACGCCTCCCCAGGGATGAGCGTTTCTAAAGTGTCGAGAAGGGTGTACTTTATTATGAAAACAAGCAACCCTATTCTATTTTTTTTTTACATGGCCAAAGTGCACACTTGTGTTACCTTTATGAAATGAATGAAACTTACTGAAGAGATTTTTTCATTAAAGACAAATAAAAACCTCATTGACATTTGGGTCAATTTCCATCCAGCTTTATCTCTATGAATACATTCTCTAATACAGGATTATATCTAGGTTAGAAAACTGTGGAGCCCATAGTTTTCATTCCATGGTTTGGGTTTAATGAATCTCAATCCAGTTTAAGATTTTCTTTTATTTATAACACATTAAATTGTTAAAGATTTACTTAGGAGCTAAATATGAATGTTGAAAGGGTGTGCCTACTGAATGCCCACAGAAGGATGGGCAGTTGATAGGAAGACTGAACTGTTACTAATTCTAAACTTGGAACTAATTACATATTTTTTGAAACTCTGCCCTGAGACAAAATGAAAACCAATCAACCAAGGTTCTCAAGGAACTAGCTATTGAACCAACCCCTGCCCCCATGCCACAGATGGCCACAGACTGACAAATCACTAAAATCAGTGCTTCTTTGGTTACTCAGAAGATTTGATAATTTACAAAAATGGTCTTTCGGCAAACTGATCAATGTTCAAGCTGAGTTTCAGTAGATGGATTATCATCAAGTTGAATCAGGGCCCCCTTTAAACATTTTGGAGTGGGCAGAGGTCTGGACATCATTTCACAGAAAATAGCCAGGCTTTCTAAAGGGAAACACCCAAAAGTCCCATCCCATTTAGAAATGAAAAGTTAAAGAAACCTGTTGTGTTGATATGGGATAGTCCCAGACAGCGTCTCCTGACAGGTAAGGATACCAAGGACCCCAAAAAAGGCAGTTACTCCAACGATGAGAGGAGAATGGACTAGGCTAGTGTCCTAGGCAAAGCGCAGGGAGGGGTAAATGGGAGATGTTTGGGACCAGAGTTTAGCTAAACCTGGAAGCCACTCCAGATCCAGTCATCACTGTCAGGCTTGCAAATATTAGCCTCTGGTATACCCCAGTGACTCCCACAGAGATCTGTACCAGCCAGGCAGGCATAACAATGGATGGGCATTTCCATTGGCAGCACCCTCTAGCAGTGACGGAAGCTATTAGAGATTCGTCTTCCAGCTCTGCTTCTACTTGGAGCTCATCGGCCCAGCAAGCCCCACAACTAACTCCAGAGACCTCTAGAGAGAGCTGTGTCCTTTCTCAGAAGTTTGAGGAATCTCATGATAAATTTGTTTGCACAAATTAGGATATGTATTTGCACCCCAGCTGGTGGCCCAAGCCAAACCCTTCCCACAAAGAATACAGAACACAGCCTGCATAAAGATTCAAAAGATTCAAACTGCCAGGGTGTGCTCTGCATGACACATGAATAGAAGGTAGATGCCCAATGGACAGCTGTTGCTTTGCTTTGGAAACCCAAGTAAAAATGAGGGCCTACACTCTGTTTTTGGGGATTTGGTTTTGGTTTTGGTGGTTTGTTTGTTTGTTGTTGCTGTTGTCATTGTTTTGAGGAGAGAAGATGAGATCAGTGAACCAAAGAATAAATAGTACAGTGAGATCTTTGGGCCTTGAAGGAAAAAAGACCCAGTGGCAAAATGATAATTTCCCTGCTGATATTTACCAAACTTTAGTCCTTTGCAAACAACCGTCTCAATTTTTGTCATATCTATATACTACACCATTTATATTATGATTTACTTAACATATTTTTAATTAGCTTGCTTTCTATTTACATTTTTTAAAATAGACTTTGTTATTTAGACAGGCTTCAGGTTCACAGTAAAATTAAGTAGAAGGTACAGAGATTTCCTATAAACTCCCTGCCCCAATACATGCATAGCTTCCTCCATTATCTGCATTTCCCACCAAAGTGGTACATTTGTTACAATTGGTGAATCTTCATTGGCATAACATTATAACCTAGAAACCATAATTTACAGTACGATTCACTCTTGGTGGTGGTGGGCATTCTATGGGCTGGAACAATGTGTGATGCCATACATTCACTCTGATGTTATAGAAATCCACTGCCCTGAAAATCCCCTGTGCTCCACTCTTTCATCCCCTCTTCCTCCTCAGCCCTGACAACCTCTGATCTTTTGCTGTCTCTGTAGTTTTACCTTTTCCAGAACATATGTGGCTGGGATCATTTAGTAGGTAGCCTTTTCATATTGGCCCCTTTCACTCAATAGTGTGTATTTAAGATTCCTCCATGTCTTTTCATGGCTTGATAGCTCATTTCTTTTTAACACGAATAATATTCCATTTTCTAGATGTACTGTGGTTTACCCATTTACCTACCAAAGGACATTTTAATTGCTTTCAAGTTTTGGCAATTACGAATAAAGCTGCTATAAACATCCATGTTCAGGTTTTGTGTGGACATGTTTTCAGCTTCTTTGGATAAATACCAAAAAGCACAATTGCTAAACCATATATATGGTAAGAGTATGTTTAGTTTTATAAGAAATCATCAATCTGCCTTTAAAAATGGCTATACCATTTTACATCCCACCAGCAACAAATGAGAGATCCTGGTCACTCCACATCCTCCCCAGAACTTAGTGTTGTCAGTGTTCTGGATGTTTCCCAGCCTAATAGGTGTGTAGCGGAATCTCACTGTTGTTTTAATTTGCATTTCCCCGATGACATATAGGCATCTTTTAACATGCTTATTTGAAAATAAAAAATCTAGCCTGGGCGCGGTGGGTCATGCCTGTAATCCCAGCACTTTGGGAGGTCGAGGTGGATGGATCACGAGGTCAGGAGATCGAGACCATCCTGACTAACATGGTGAAACCCAGTCTCTACTAAAAATACAAAAATTAGCAGGGTGTGGTGGCAGGCACCTGTAGTCCCAGCTACTTAGGAGGCTGAGGCAAAAGAAAGGCGTGAACCCAGGAGGCCGAGCTTGCAGTGAGCTGAGATCACGCCACTGCACTCCAGCCTGGGCGACAAAGTGAGACTGACTCTGTCTCAAAAAAATAAAATAAAATAAAGTAAAAAAGAAAAGAATGGTGAGGTGTCCATAAAGGTTTTGGCCCCTTTTTTCATTGGATTTTTTGTGTGTTCTTTTTTTTTTTTTTTTTTTAGACAGAGTCTTGCTCTGTCACCCAAGCTGGAGTGCAGTAGCGAGATCTCAGTTCACTGCAAGCTCCACCTCCCGGGTTCACACCATTCTCCTGCCTCAGCCCGTCACCGCACCCGGCTAATTTTTTGTATTTTTAGTAGAGATGGGGTTTCACCATGTTAACCAGGATGGACTCGACCTCCTGACCTCGTGATCTGCCCACCTCGGCCTCCCACAGTGGTGGGATTGCAGGTGTGAGCCACTGTGCCCAGCCCTTATGGTTGAATTTTAAGAGTTCTTTGCATATTTTGGATAATAATTCTTTATCTGCTATTTGCTTTGCAGATGTTTTCTCATAGTTTGTGACTTATCTTTTTATTCTCTTGACAGTGTGTTTCACAGAGCAGACATTTTTAATTTTAATGAAGTCCAGTTTATCACTTCTTTTAATGGGTCATACCTTTGGTGTTGCATCTAAAAAGTTATCACCAAACCCAAGGTCATCTAGATTTTCTCCTATGTTATCTCCCAGGAGTTGTATAGTTTCGCTTTTTACATTTAGGTCTATTATCCATCTTGAGTTAATTTTTCTGAAGCGTGTAAGATCTATGCCCACAATTATGTTTTACATGTAAAATAGACATCCAGTTTCTCTAGCACTATTTGTTGAAAAGACTATCTTTTCTCCATTGCATTGCCTTTGCTCCTTTGCCAAGATCAGTTGACTTTATTTCTGTGGATCTACTTCTGGGGTCTCTATTCTGTTCCACTGCTCTATTTGTCTGTTCTTTCACCAACACCACTTCAATTTTTTAATAAAAAATTCTACTTTATGGGTTTTATGTGGCGGTTATCATTTTTCTAATTGTATTAGTCCATTGTCACACTGCTATAAAGAAATACCTGAGACTGGGTAATTTATAAAGAAAAGAGGTTTCATTGACTCACCGTTCTGCATGGCTGGGGAGACCTCAGGAAACTTACAGTCATAGTGGAAGGCAAAGCAAAAGCAAGTACCTTCTTCACAAGGTGGCAGAAGAGACAGTGAGTGCCAGCAAGGGAAATGCCAGATGCGTACAAAACCATCAGATCTCATGAGAACTTACTAACCATCATGAGAACAGCATGGGGGAAACTGCCCCCATGATCCAATCACTTTCCACCACATCCTTCCCATGGTGTGTGGGGATTATGGGGATTACAATGCAAGAGAAGATTTGGGTAGGGACACAGCCGAATGATATCACTAATAAACATGAAATTTTAAATATCTATTAGTGTAGCACCTAAAATCATCATAAATGCTGTCTTTGGCATGTGTCCCACACAGTGAAAAATACTAGGACGGCACAAAAAAAAAACATGCTGGGGAACCAGTTAGTGTGCCTACAGACAAGCTCTATGACATTAAAAACTTGACCAGTCCAAAGCTTCATTTCCTCTCCTTCATATTGGGGTATAATGGCCACCTATTGCCATTTCTCCCTGGCCCTTACTCTGTAAGAATTACTGCATGCCTCTCCCATCCTGCCACTCTCCCACTATGAGGAGTTTACAGCAGTCCTGGTTTTTGCTGCAATGCCTTTTCTCCCCAGCTGCAGATGATTGGACCCTTTCCTGAATATTTTGAATTAGAACAAAGAGAAAGGTCATTTGAGTGTTTGAATTCATGACATGTAAACTCAGGACAGACATGTTGCTACCATGTTTCTTTAGTGAGATTTGGGGCAAGCTTATCTGGACAGAGAGACACTGAGAGAGAAAGAAAGAAAGATGTGCAGAGAGGAGCAGAGATAGGGGCAGCAGGGAGGAAGGCCACCCAGCTTTGCAGGCTGTGGTTCAAGCACCTCCCTGAAATGTACTGATTCTTGATCTTGGGTTGCATGTCATGACACTCTTTTATTTATTTATTTATTTATTTATTTAGAAATAGAGTCTCACTCTGTCTCCTAGGTTAGAGACCAGTGGCACGATCTCAGCTCACTCCATATCCTGGGTTCAAGCAATTCTCCTGCCTCAGCCTCCTGAGTGAGTCTGGGACTATAGACACACACCACCACGCTCCACTAATTTTTGCATTTTTAGTAGAGATGAAGTTTCACCATGTTGGCCAGGCTGGTCTCGAACTCTTGACTTCAGGTGATTCACCCACCTCGGCCTCCCAAAGTGCTTGGATTACTGGCATGAGCCACGACCATGCCCAGCCGAGACATTCTTCTATCTTAATAACAACCCCCACACACATTTTCTAGGGTTTAAATTAGGCTGGCCTTATTTCTACTACTTGCATGCATAGGAGATAAAGCTAATGCATGGGATTCATGACTTCCTGAACAGATCCTTTGAGGATTCTATGAGAAGAAACACTTGAAGGGGCTCAGAGTGGGCTCTCAGGAAAGGTTCGTTATTATTACCTCTGTGGCATTCCATTACACATCTTCATCCCCTGCAACCCGTTTCCGACTCCCGAGGATCACAGGGGAAATAGCTCTCTGAGGTGAGAGAAGATAGTAACAGAAGAACAGGCTGTGGGTGAGAAACCTGGGACCCTTGTGAAAAGACAGAGAGGAAGTGTGACAAAGCCAGTGATGGAGAAGCTGCTAGTGAACCTCACAGTATTATCAGACAGGAGGTGCCAAACCTTCATAACTGCATTTGTCCCCATTTCACTTTCTAGAGGAAGTACAAGGGAAAGTGAGAACACAGCCTTTATAGTCACATGGAACCTAAGATGAAGTTTGGCTCCAATGCCTATCAGCTTTGCCGTGCCTACCACCTTGGCTTAGTTTGCTCTTTTAATGAACTGTCAAATTCCTACCCAGGTCCGAAGTCATGGTGAATATACATTGAAGAAAAAAATGCATCTCTAAGCAGCAGACACAAAGTAAGCATCCAGCAAAGTTTAATTTCCTTCCTTCCTTCCTTCCTTCCTTCCTTCCTTCCTTCCTTCCTGTTGTGTGTTGCAGAAAATGTCTGAGATTGGAGTGATCACTTACAGAAGAGAGAGGTAACTTGTGGGCTTCCTCTGCTTTCTTGGCTTCACTGAGCAGCTTTCAGAACAGGGTGAAAAAGATGGCCATGTCCTCGCTTCTCCACAGGGCCATCTGGCTTGCTCCTTCTGCTCTGACACTCTGCCGCTAGCTTCTGCGTGGATGGCTCTCCTTATCTTTCATGCTGTAGCTCAAACTTAATTTCCTCTGTGACACTCCCCATTCTTGTTCATAGACTGTCTCGTGATTTGTAATTACAGATTGATTTGTTTGCTCGCTTGTTGAATTTGTGCTTCTCCTGCCTCCTGCACATCTGTGTGGACATTTCTCTGATTCCTTCCGCCTTCCAGCCCTCAGTGAAGCATTTTCTGCCCTGCTTCCTTTGCCCTGTTGGCTCCAGTGACTGGCTGGCTTCCTCCTACACCCTAACTGGGGCTGGGCCAAGGTCCCAGCATGCCTTGCAGCTGCATCTGACCACTATAACAAAGGTAGAAGAAGCACAGCGGTGGGGCCAGGGGGAAGCTGGATTTCTCCCCAGACTCTGACCACCTTCACTCTGGCATTCACCCTCTGGAGTCTCTTCTCAGCACACATTGTCCTATGGCCATACCAAGATCCTAGTTGCTGCAGTGGGTTGCCCCAGAGTAGCCACCTGAGAGCAGAAGGACTTGTCTTAGCCTACAAAAGGTCACAGGACACTTCTCCTCTACTGCTCAGAACTCGCCAATCCTAGGTCAGCCCTTTGGAGGAGAGTGCCGCATGTGAATACTATGCTCCAAAGAGACTACCCAAGAAACCCGTGACGTCCCAGTCAGATGGGAATGAGGCACAGAGGCATGGCCCCTGACCCAGCTCCTTTCCCCTCTGTGGTCTTTCTTCCGTGCCATGTTGCCTATCACTCAAATTAGGTCTTGAAACAAAATCAAGACACCACGGGTGTGGGGCAGGACACTGGGCCAGCATTAGTAACAGCCTAGGCAGTGAGATTTTAAGGTGTCTTCATTTAGATTTTCCCAGAGGTAGGCCTTGAAAAAAGGATCTGAGGGCAACTAGTTTCTTTGGAAAGTGCAGAAAAAATGCATTGGAGTAAGGAAGTAATTTGGGAGGAAGACAAGGCAGCCAATACATGGTGCATTATTAACAAAGTAGGTGACTCTAGTAGCTCTTGGGATGGGCATGGGATGGGGCCTTAATCCTTCCAGGAACGTCAGGGAAATGGTATGAATTACATGCTCGAAAGAATTCCACCTGAGTGAGGGGCAAGGGAGCTGGGGTATTTACAGGCAAGACTGACGCTGTTCCTTGGGAGCACTGATGCCCTGGCATTTTTTGGCCTTTTAGGCAGAGGAGCTTCTTATGGTTTCTGAAACAAATATCTCTCAGGCCTGAAGATGAGGTCCTAGTGCTAGACGTTGGCAGGAGTGCATGGCTTAAGGGATACGAGGAGGCACTGACAGGATCATTTACACTGGTCACCTCAAAATTAGAGGTGCTGCCCCCTTAAAATATACATTGCCTGTTGCTGATGCCTGGTATTCCCCCATTAGAACTCAAACCCTTTGACATCCAAATAATGGTAGCTGGTATTAGTGCAGTATCAGTTTACTGCTCATAAATCTCTCCCATGGGGCACTGCTGCCTGGGTTACTTGCAACTAACAAAAACCTGAGAGATATCACAATACCAATGCATTGGTTTTCTATGCTGCTGTGACAAATTACCAAAAACTTGGTGGCTTGAAATAAAACACATTATTATTCTTCAGTTCTGGAAGTCAAAAGTTCAGAATGTGTCTTAGTGGGCTAAAATCAGAATGTCAGCAGGGCTGTGTTCCTGCTGGAGGCTCCAAGGAAGAATGTGCTCCTGCTTTTTCCAGCTCCTAGAAGTTGACTTTATTCCTTAGCTGAAGACCTCTGCCTCTGTCTCCAAGGCCAGCAGTGTAGCATCTTCAGATCTCTCTCGCTCTCCCTCTCTCTCTGATCTTTGTTTCTGTGATTACATCTCCTTCTCTAACCCTGACTTTCCTGCCTCCTTATAAAGACCCTGTGATTAGTTACTCCTTGAGATCCATGGGGATTGGTCTTAGGACCCCCTCAGACACTAAAATCCACAGATGCTCATGTCCCTTAAATAAAATGGTATAGCGTTTGCATATAATCTATACACATCCTCCCATGTACTTTAAATTATCCCTAGGTTCTTTACAATACCCAATACAATTAAACATTATATAAATTGTTGTTACACTGTAGTATTTTTATTTGTATTATTTTTTATTGTTGTATTTTTCCCAGATATCAGGCAGGTGCAGAATCTGCAGATACAGAGGGCCAACTGTACATTGAGCCCACTCCAGTCACCTGAGATAATCGTTCCATCTCAAGATCCTTAACTTTATCACATCTGCAAAGAGTCCCTTTTGCCATGTAAGATCATATATTCACAGGCTCTGGCACTTATGATATGGACAACTTTGGGGGAGCATTCTACTGCCTACCACAGCCAATTTATAGGTAAGAAAAGAGATACTTGGCCGTAATCTCACAACTCACATCTAGATAGGTCTAGAATCCATGTGTTTCCATTCTGCATCTACACTCTTATTACGGAGTGGCTGCTTCCTAGAGTTCACAGAACATAGTTCTTACTGTAACTCTACAAATCATTGTAGGAGGAACAAACGTGAACCACATCCAGTCATTTATTCACACTGCAGTATGAAATGGCTTTGAATCCATCTCAAAGCATACTTTTCCTTTAGGCTCCTGTTGAGGGAAAATGGGCTGAAGGGAGCATGAAATAACTTTGTAAAGGAATACAAGGAAGTGCCATTGAACTGGGAACCTCTGAAGCCAGCTGAGGTTAGGGGCACCTACCCACCTTTATCCTTTTCTATCTGATCTTCTAAGAAGTATTTACTGAGCGCTTAAAACATTGCAGTCCCTGCATGGTGAGCCAGACCCTGTGCCAGGGCATACAAGAAAAATTCAAGTTCAGAACATCTCAAGCTCAGCTAGAAACTCAATAAAGGTCTGTGTAATGAATTAATGAATTTATCAATTTTCTACTATAGTCTAAGAACTTTCTGTACCAAGGCCCCAGTTTCCTAAGACTGAGTAGCCCCACGCTCATTTCCAGAAAGCCTCTCCAGTTTCCCACAAGCAACTGAGCATGCACATTGCATAGCTCTGACTAGAAGCTAAAAGCAATTTTTATGGTTTTTTTAACAGATCATTTTCTGCTGGTGCACAGATGTCTGCAGAAAGGAAAAAGTCAGGAAGATATTCTTAACTCAGAGACAAAAGTGACTGGTCCCCTCCCCGCTCCTCAATCATTTCCCCACTTACCCTTTCACTTGCTTTACTTCACCTGCAAATGGAGAAAATACTCTCCCTTGAAAACCATCCTGCCTCTAAAAATGTCATCTCGCGCCTTTCCTTTTTCTCCCAGCTAGCTCCTTTTAGTCCAGCACCTGAGTATCAGGAGAAAGGAAATCTTCTGGATGATTCTAGGGAAACACTGAGACGGGGGTAGGTGAAGATAAACAGTGCCGCACCGGGAGCGCATGTCCACGAACACGTAAATCTCTGAGGTCGAAGGCAAAGCGGGGGAATTCAAAAGGTGTAGGAAGCAGTAAAGTTCAGACACTGACTGACTAAAAGTTTATCATAACACTCAGCCAAATGTTAGCTCCGGGCGTAACTAGTAATAGGATCGTCGTTGTTGCTATTGTTATCATTTTATTATTATCTTCCAGGTGCGTATGCATTTCAAAATGTTTTCACCAAATATGTGCATTGTATCCATCATAACTACCTTATGGGGTTGGCCGTGGCCATGTGGCTGTTCCCATTTGTACTTACAAAGGGCCAGAAGCCCAGAGGGCTGAGAAATGGACAGTGAGTGACCAGAGGGGACCTCTAGGCTCAAGGGTCTCCAGACTCCTTAACTGGGGCTCTTGCCACCATCCCACACCACACCTCTTTTTGTACAGAATTCCCAGGAGAGGACACTTTGGAAGCTGGGATTCCTGATGAGTGATTCTTCACCAAGCCTTTCAATGGCTATGAGTGATCAATTAGTTCCAGGTCTGTGCCAAGCCAGCTACCAACTCTCCTCTGGAATCATGAGTTCTCAAGCATGGTGCACAACTGACCACTTATAAGAGGCAAGGACCTTGCAGGCAGAGAAGCATCCAGTCCGATGCCCTCAAGGGAGAAACCATATGCGTTTCCTGGCAAAGCACAACAACAGTGTAAAATTGACAACACTCGACCGTATTGTTTAGACTCGCAAAAGGAAGATTGTCATACTCTGTTTCTCCTCCTTCCTCTTTCTCTGTGTGTATGAGTTCTTATGTTTATATCTCTCTTTTCTCTGACACACACACACACATACACACACAAGAGAGAGAATCATTGAGCAATTTCTTTCAGATACTACTCACCTTTTAAAGTAGAGGTAGATGCCCACAGTCAACTGAGAGGACTAAGAAATGCAAAAAATAACATAATATTTTCCAGCATCCAATTACCAAAATCACCACTTGGATGGAGAGGGCTGAAGGGGGCAAGCCTCAGTCATGAACAGGCAGGGAATCAATCAACTACTGTTGGCCGAATGCCTTCTGCACTCCAGGGCTTTTGTTACAACTTTCTCATGTATCCACAGAGCAGTCATAAAGATAGACATCACCAGCCCCATTTTACAGCTAAGGAAACTGAGGCTCAAATATGCTGAATTAATTCAAGGCTACGTAGCTTTTAAGACAGAGTAGGATTCAAAGTCATGCTGGTCTGATTCCCAAGTCTATGGTCTCCCCACCACAATCCTTATCAGATGTGGAAGACGTAAGATAAACATTTACCCACCAACCTTCCCAAGGCCCAAAGGAAGAACTTAAGCCATCTTCTTCATTCCACAAATAAGTATGGAGCTTTTTTTCTGTGCTCAGGCCACAAAGGTAAGAAGGATATGTTCTTTAAGATCAAATTAGTGGAGGAAAAAACAGATCTGTAAAGAGATCGAGCAAGTAATGCTGGCTGCCCAAAGGGCGAGGTTGGAAGGGGTCTGTTGGGCACAGAGGAGAGGCTCATCACAGGAGCGTTGATACATTGTATCTTAAAGGATGGACAGAAATGTGTCCAATGGTCAAGGAGAGATATTGCATATTGGAGGGGAAACAACTTGGGTAAAGTGAGGGTGGCAGAGGAATATGGCAAGTTCTGGAAGCTACATGTGGATTGGTATTAAGGGAGAGTGACGTGTGATAAAGATAGTTGAATTCATCATTGTAGCTAACTCCACAGCAAACCTTTTATCCCAGGAGGTCAATCCAAACAGTTTCTCAAGTGAGCCTCCGAGTCCCCACTTAATAGCCTTGCAGATTTGGGTGGGACGCCACACCCAGAAATTTTGATTCCGTAGTTCTTGGCTGGAGTCTGAGAATCTGAATTTCTGATCAGCTCCCAGGTGATGATGACACTGCTGCTCCGCTGACTGACCTTCCAGGACTGGCCCCAGCCTCCTTGCTCATCCTGATGTTTGCCAATAATAGGTCCAGGAATAAACATATGACCTAATTCTGACCACTGAGAAATGAGAGGGCCTGTTGGGAGCATATCTGGGAGAATTTTCTTCCTTCATAGGGGAGAGTCACAAGGAACATTTTTTCTTCCTCTAAATAATCTGTTGTTGGGATGTGACACATGAAACTTCTGCAAGCCACCTTACTCCTAATGTGAGCATGATGCCAGCAACCAGGAACAGCAGGCAGGGAGATGCTGAATACCTGGGTCTTTGAAGGAATCTTTGACATGGTTTGAATGTTTTGTCTTCACATCTTATGTTGAATGTTGACCTCCAATATTGAAGGTGAGTCTAATGGGAGGTGTTTGGGTCATGGAGGTGGATTCCTCATGAATGCTTGGTACTGCCCTCATTGTAACCTATGGGTTCACATGCAATCCAGTTGTTTAAAAGAGACTGGCAGCTCCTCCTCTCCTTCTGCCTCCCTCACCATGTGATATGCCTGCTCATCCTTCACCTTCTACCACGATTGTAAGCTTCCTGAGGCCCTCGCCAGAAGTAGATGTTGGCACCACACTTCCTGTACAGGCTGCAGAACCATAAGCCCAAAGAAACCTCTTTTATTTATAAATTAGGCAGTTTCAGGTATTCCTTTATAGCAGCACAGATGGACTAAAACAATCATCAAGTCACTAAATCATCCGGAAGAGCCCACCTTAATGAGAGAGGATTCTTTCTGACTAGTCAGGAAGGAGAGAGGATAGCATTTCAACCATGAATGGAGACACAGAGTTAGTCTGGTGGGCCCCTGGGAGAGAGAAGAGGTAGGCTTGCTTTCCTGGAGCAGAAAAGTGGGAAAAACAAGGTGACTAGCAAGGAAGCTGGCTGATCACAGAGCTCCCTCAAAGCCTCCTTGAGAAGAAGGTTCTGACAAGCAAAGACGTAGATGCCATCCAAGGGTCTGGATTGGGCAAAGGGCATGGTAAAATGACTGTCAAGGATAGTTACTTGCCAGAATTGTTGTCTCCTGTGGGGGAAAAGGTAGAGAAATAACTAATAATGATTATCATAATATTTGCAAGCCCCTTTGGGTGTCAGGCAATATGCTGCAAGTTCCAACTCATTATCACCCACCTGGTGACCCACCTGGTGACAGGGGAGATAGGAAGGATAATCTGTGCCATGAAGGGTGGCCGGGCTGTGTCAGAAGAAGAAGGAGGCCCAGAAGGAATACCATGACGGGTCATGACCCCATGAGGGGTCAGTTCCACTGTGGTGGGAGGAAGCATGAGAAAAGGAAAAGGGTAGCCACTTGAGTAGCTGCGATTAGTAGAATCAGTAGATAAGTAGAAAAGGGTAACTTGCCCTGAATCTTGAAAGATAGGTAGGGGTTAGTCTGGTAAGATAGCGCAAGAAATTGGGAGGCCACTCCTGGCAGAGGGTACTGCCTAAGAAAAGGTTTGGAGGTAGGAATAGCTTGATGTTTTGAACCACCAGAAGCTCCAGATGGGATGAGAGTGGGAGTAGGAGGCAGACAGGGAGGCCAGGTGAGCCCTGCCATCAAGTATGCGCTTTCTCCCCTGGACTGGGAGAGCCACCAGATGGCATTAAGGTTAGACGTGAAAGGACTCCATGTGTGTCTTAGAAAGATTGTGCTGGCAGAGTGTGGAGGGCAGAATGAGGGTGTGGAAGTGGAGTGAGGAAGGCATTTGAAATTACGAAAACTTTAGATAAGAAATTGGCACTGTGTGGCCTCCAGGCTTCATGTCATCTGGTTGCTTCTCTATGGATGTCCCTGGGCGGATTATAAATGCTTGAGGAGCAGGAAGTGGGCCTGCTTATTCACAGTTATACGTCTAACACTTATTAAGTGCTCCATAAATATTTTGTGTATTAATGAAGAGACAGCCATCCCAGAAGATGTCTCATTCACTCATCAAACTTTTATTGAGTTCCTACTGCATGTTAGTCCCTATGCCTGGTGCTAGAGCACAGAGTTGGCCCTGAGCAAAGATTCCTAATCTTTTTGTTCCATCAACCTCTTTGGCAATCTATGGAATTCTACAGACCCTTTCTCAGAACAATACTTTTAAAAAATAAATTGAAGCTTATAGAGGAAATCAATTTCATTAAAATGTAGCTATCAAAATATTAAAAATGGAAGTGGTAGTATAGTAATATACGTGCATCTTTATTTAACTCATTAAATAATGAATTGAGGAAGCTGTCTCATAACAACTATAATTTCAACATAATGAATGTGAATATTTTGAGCTATCTGTAACAACTATAATGTGATAAGAAAACATGTACAATTTCTGGCCAGATGCAGTGGCTCATACCTATAATCCCAGCAATTTGGGAGGCCCTGGCAAGCCAATCACTTGAGGCCAGGAGTTCGAGACCAGCCTGCAACATGGCGAAACCCTGTCTCTACTAAAAATGTAAAAATTAACTGGGTGTGGGGGCACACACCTGTAGTCCTAGCTAGTCAAGCGGTGGAGGCACAAGAATGGCTTGAAGCCGTGAGGTGGAGGTGCAGTGAGCCAAGATCATGCCACTGCACTCCAGCCTGGGAAACAGAGCAAGACTCTGTTTCAAAAAAAAAAAAAGAAACACAATTTCTGGTTGTGGTAAAATCACAGGTACTACTAATAATATTGCACTGTGGGTAGGGAGCAGTGGCTGACTGCTTGCACTGTTGGGAGCAGTGCCTTCCAACACTTTGGGAAGCCAAGGCGGGTGGATCATTTGAGGTCAGGAGTTCAAGACCAGCCTGGCCAATGTGGTGAAACCCCGTCTCTACTAGAAATACAAAAATTAGCCAGGCAGTAGTGGCATGTGACTGTAATCCCAGCTACTCAGGAGGCTGAGGCAGGAGAATCCCTTCAGCCTAGGAAACGGAGGTTGCAATGAGCCGAGATCAAGCCACGGCACTCCAGCCTGGGCAACAGAGTGAGACATTGTCTCAAAAAAAGAAAATATTGCAGTGTAGTGCTCCATTTATAATAGTAGTGTATAAAATTTGGGGCGGAGTCCTCAGACTGTGATCCCAACATCAGCATCATCTAGGAACCATTCTAAATGCAAGTTCTCGAACCTCACCTCAGACTAAATCAGAGACTCTGGGATTAGAGGTAGGGTGACCAACTCATCCTCATCAGCCTGGAATGTTCCTGATTTTAGCACTGAAAATCCCACATCCTAGGAACACCTTAGACCTAGGCAAACCAGGATGGTTACTCACCCTAGTGGAGACCCACCAGTGCGTGTTTGAGGAAGGTTTTGATGTAATTCTGAGCATTTGAGAACCACTGACATACAAGTGGTTACTAAAATAAAGATGTAAGCTTCCCATCCAAGTTAATAAAAGCCCTGAATTCAAAAGATTCAAGATAAGAACCCCAATTTAGACAATATCTCCAGTCCTCAAGGAGCACATTTTTCAGAAGAGGAGGAAACAACTAGGCAGACAGTTGAAATTCAGTGTGAAAAGAGCCTATAAGTGTGAATAAGCCCAGGGAGTCCTGGGAGCTTGGAACAAGTGTACCTTTCCAATAAGATGCCTATGTCTAGGGAGTAGAGAGGTATGGTGTAGGATGATGCAATGGTGATGATGAGAAAGAGGAAGAGGAGGAGGAGGAGGTGGAGGAGGAAGAGAAAATAAGTTAACATATATTCAGTGTTTAACCCTGTTCCAGGTTCTATTCTTAGTGCTTTATGCCTTTAATTAATTCTCACAACTCTAGAAGGCAAGAACCATATTATCCACATGTAATAGATGACCAAACTGAGGCACAGAGCAGTTAAGAAACTTGCCCAAGGTCACACAGCTATTGAGAGAAGTAACAAGCATTTGAAGTCAAGAAAGCTGACTCTAATCTCATACTTTTAACTGTCATGTGATTGCAATGGTTATTTGGGTATTTGATCATTGTAAGGTTATAAAGGCCACAGAGGATTCTTCTTCCTCTTCTCTGAAAATAAGCTTTATCTTGGTTGAGATTCAAAGGATGCAGCTTATTCGAAGGATGCAGAGCTCAAGAAGTCATTGCATAATTTCAGTTTGGGCATCTAGGGCCACTTGGGATCTGTGGATGCAGCTGCAGTGCCAGCTTCCCAGGGCTACTTTTCATCTTTGTTTGCTGCTTGGGGTCAAGGTCGAGAAAAGGAAAGAGAGGGAAAGAAACCTAAAAATGAGCACAGGGGTCTGATTGAATGATTGATTGATTTAGAGACAGAATCTTGCTCTGTCGCCCAGGCTGGAGTACGGTGACATGATCGCAGCTCACTGCAACCTCTGCCTCCCGGGTTCGAGCAATTTTTGTGCCTCAGCCTCCCAAGTAGCTGGGATTACAGGTGCGTGCCACCATGCCCAGCTAATTTTTGTATTTTTAGTAGAGATGAGGTTTCACCATGTTGGCCAGCTGGTCTCGAACTCCTGGCCTCAAGTGATCCAAAGGCCTAGGCCTCCCAAAGTGTTAGGATTACAGGCGTGAGTCACCATGCCCAGCCCTGATTTATTTTTAAGACAGGATAGAGAAATGTCTTAATTTCTCTTGACTTAATTTGACCCTTCCAGAGGAGGAGGAATTATCAGATATTGAGAAGGGGATTATCAGACCAGCTTGCATACAAATCTTTTCTTGGCAACTGGAAAATCTGGTGATTCTCCAGCTTATCTTTGGCCACTTTATTCAACATGTCACTTTGGCCCTCAATATTCTTATCTGTTCAATGGGGATAACAATATTCACATTATCATTATTCCCATAGTAACAAAAGACCTTGGCCATGGTAGGTCATCAGTACATGCACCCCTTCCCTTTCCGGCCAGTTAATTGTAAATGACATCCCCACTCCAAGGCAGACACTGAGCCAGGACTACAGACCCAAAGGTGGCTAAGGCAGGGTTCTTCATCCTTATTTTTTTCATTAGCCTCTTGGCAGTCTAGGGAAGCCGGTGGATCTCTCCTCAGTGCTATTATTCGTCCTGGCTCCAGCCTTGGAAGCGCATCACGCATGTTAAGAAAGAAACTCCCCCTGGGGATTTTCTCTTATGCCCAGGGCCTCATTCAAATGTTCACACCCAAACATTGTTAGGACCCATCATAGCTGCTTGACAAAAGTCTTATTATCCCCATAAAATGTCATCCACCTGTCGGCAGACAGACCTTCCTTTTCTCCACCAATGCCTACCTGCCTTTGAAGGAGGCCGGGACCAGGTGGCAGAATCTATAGACTCTCTCTTTGGGTGAGATGATTTTTGTGTGTGTACTAAGAACTTAGAAGCAGTTGGATATTCCCACCAGCAGAAAAAAATAGATTGAGAGTGAAGGCAAAATTGTAGGGGAGGATGAGGGACTATAGGCAAAGGGAACAGGGGAAAGGACCTCAAGGTGAATGAATGATAAATAAATTTTACATTATTAAGGAGATGTCTGTGCAGGTCCTGTTAGTCACCTGAAATTCACATATCTTTAACAGAGCTCGAATCCACAGTAACAACCCCGTCAGTAGTGTCCTGTGGTGTTCAGGATGCAGTGACCCAAAAAAAGCCATGTGTGGGAGCCACTGCGAGCCTCTGCAGCAGTGTCTCCAAGCAGATCCACTTGTACCCTCTCACTGTAGAGTCCAGGCTCACATAACTCTTTGCAAGTCCCCGTCAGTGCCACCCTGTCTCCAGGCTTCCTTGGAGTACCCTCTGCCCTCTGTTTGGATAGCCTTTAATCCCTCCACCCTTTGCTATCACCTTACACCTACACACATGCTCTTTGCTTGGCCAGAATCTTTTTCTGGCCAAGGTCAGAGGTCAACTTAAACACCACTTCCTCCAGGAAGTCTTCCATAACACCCTAAGATAGGTCCAGGCACCTCTCCTTTACTTGCCCAAAGCCGTCTTGTCTTTTCTTTGCCCATCACTGGCTGTGCCTCACTGTGTTGGGTTTACCACTACACTCATCTGACCCCACCACCAAGCCATGAGCTCCTCGAGGGCAGCGTCTGGGTGTCTCCTGGGGCCATCGTGACATAGCTGAGAAAAAAACCGCCTGAGGCAAAGACACAGGTGCAGGTAGTTTGTTTAGGAGGTGATTCTGGAAAAGAGGAGTGTGGATCAGGGCAAATGAGATAAGTACAAAGGAAAAGCCAGTATCAGGATGCATTTCAAGGTTGTGGCTGTGGCAAACAGGAGCTCCATTCGATGTGTCAGATGCTTTCCAGAGCTGTCCTCTGTAGGAGAGGGGTGGGGTGGGAGTTTTAACCCACCAGTATTTTTTGTACCATTGGTGGCAGAACCCTCACCTGGGGTGTTAATGTCCTGAGCTTCCAGGCTGTCAAAACAAGGTAAGTCTGAGAGCCCAGAACTGTCCACCACCACTGAAGCTAAAGCAAGAAGTAGAAAAGGAGCCATGTGCAGGACACCCAGTTTGTCTGGATAGGACTGTAATCCAAACTCCCAGCACAGGGCCATGCAGTCAATATTGAATCCGGCCCTCACAGTCACTCTGCAGAGCGGGGGCTGTTAGCAACCCCACTGCAGAAAAGAAAAACTTGAAGGTCAAAGAAATCAAGGGACTGACCAAAGTCATACAGTAAGTGAAAGGGCTGTGGCTCAGCCCAGATCTGGTAAACTCGCTGTTCATGTTTATTCCTCTATGTTCCAGCTGTTCCATGACCAACTTACTCGTGCCAGAATGAAGATCTTTCTAAAGGGAAAAGGTTTAAACAGCAGCTGCCCGGGAGTGGTGCTCATGAAGGACCTGACCAGACAGCCCTCAGGAAGGTTCCCAAGGGTAAAAGTCCCTGAAGCCTCCGCACAAGAAACTAGAGTTTATTCATCTATTAAATGGATTCAGTGGCTTCCCTGTTGCCCTGGAGGTCCTCAGAGCACAGTGGATGACACCCTCTGGAAGACAGGGCCTGCAAAAAGAAAAGCTGCCTGACTTCTTCATGGATGCTCACAAAAGAAGCTCCCACTTCCCTGGAGTCAGAGGAAGTCATTTTTTAGCATGTTTGGGCCCAGAGCCAAGTGAGTTGGGTGACTTTAGCCACAGGCTCAAATGCTTGCAGAGGATTAGACCCGTGGTTAGCAAGTACCTGGAAAAGGGGAAAGTTTATGGTATTGAAGAACTATTTTCTCCTTTACCTTTTATCACTTCGGTTCTATGTCTATCTGCCCATAGCCACATCTGTCTATTCATGCATCTCATATATCGGTTTCTCAAGAAGCGGGGTTTGTGGTGTAGGCTACAGAACAAGAATCATCACTTGAGACAGGAGACAGAGGAAGCAGGATCAGGCAGAAGGAGGAGCCAAGCTGTGATGCCAGCTGGTCAAAGTCTTGCCAATCATGGGGGGAGTTCTAGGGTATGGCTCACCCAAAACATGCTGCATCAAGCCAAACTGGCCGGACCATTATACCCCTGCCTCATGCAGCCACAGATGTGGGTGCTCCCAGGAAGGACAGGACCTTGGGTGAGGCAGCTCTCTGCAGCTGATACAGATCCTGTAGGGGCTGTCGGCTGGAGGCTGCCTGCTGACCTCACTGCCCCAGCGGGGCATCGAATATTCCTCTCTTGAAGGAGGATCTGGGGTCATTTCCATGTCTGCCCCAGTCCCCTCCTTGCACCTCTCAGGTCCACTTCTCCATGTGGAGCATCCTTCTCAGGCACTACAGCCACTTTGTTCATATCGCCATCCTCCCAGGCTGGGGTGACAATGACAGAGACAGGCCAGTGTCAAGTGGGGGGATCATTGTGTCTCCTTGTTGTTTGATGGTGTGTGCTCTCCGATGGGCATTAGACTGTAAGACAGAGATCTTCAAAGATTGAGCCCACTTCAAAGATACCCACCCACCTGCCTCCCCGTGAGACTCTGTTGCTCTGGTTTTCTGATTGCTCTCCTTCCAGACTTCCATCCAGGCCGTTTGCCATTGCCCATAAATCTCTATACATCTAATCTGATATGGTTTGGCTGTGTCCCCCCCCCCCAATCTCATCTGGAATTGTAGCTCCAGTAATTCCCATGTGTTGTGGGAGGGACCAGGTGGGAGATCATCGAATCATGGGGGCGGGTGCCCCCATACTGTTCTCATGGTTGTGAATAAGTCTCACGAGATCTGATGGTTTTATAAGGGGTTTCCCCTTTTGCTTGGCTCTCATTCTCTCTTGTCTGCCACCATGTAAGACGTGCCTTTCACCTTCTGCCGTGATTGTGAGGCCTCCCCAGCCATGGGGAACTGTGAATTCATCAAACCTCTTTTTCTTTATAAATCACCAGTCTCAGGTATGTTTTTATCAGCAGCATGAAAAAAGACTAATACATAGCCTCAGGCCACTTCTCCTCCCATGCAATGTGGATGACCAGCGGCTCTACCTGAACTTCAGCCCATTGGAGTAATTTCCTCTCACCATTGTCTTTCAAGGCCACCCCTGAGTGAGGCTATCAATTCCAGTTTGCAGTCACATCTAAGGAGGTGATCTAAGGAGTCACAACTGATACCAAAACCAATCTCAGGCTTTTTCCTCTTCCTTCAACTGGTTATAGGGCATTGCCCCAAACAGTCAGGGGCATGGGCTGAGTGGAGGGTTGCTGATGGCACGACAGGGCTGTGGGTTTCTGCACGACCCACTCATGTTCCTTACCTGTCCTTCTGCCTCTACTCAGGCTAGGTCCCAGATGGACCAATTCTAGCTCACTGCAGAGTAAAGCTGGGTGTGCCCAATGCTATAACTCAGTGAGTCACCTAGGACCTGGCTCGTGATACCCAGTTCTGGTTATCTGGCAGCTTGATGTCTCATGGGGAGATGTTTTATCTCTCACAGGGCCCAGAAGCACAACAGACATCGTTTTCATAAAGTGAAGCATTCCCTGCTGGGGATGGCCTGGCCTTTCTCCCCGTTTCCAGGCTGCACTATGATTCTCCCTTTGGAGCTTGACATAAATGCTACATGGTGTCTTTTCCCATCACTGATACCCCCACCATCTGTAATTAAGGTTAAGAACTTGAGATGCAGAGACTGTCCTGAGTTTTCCCAGTAACTAATTGAATTGCATGAGTCCTTACATGTGGAAAACAAAGGCAAGAGAGTCAGAGGCATGCAGCGGTGAAAGAAGAGGCTGGAGAGATTTTCATGTGTAGGAAGGACTCCAACTGCTGCTGCTGGCCTTGAAGGTGGGGGAAGAGGATTATGGGCAAAATAAAAATTTGAGGGCTTCTATAAGCCAAGAACAGCCCTCAGTTTACAACCTATAGGAAACTGGAAACCTTGGTCCTACAACCACAAGGAACTGAATTTTGCTAACAACCTGTATGAAAAGGAAACAGATTCTCCCTAAAAGCTCTAGAAAGGAAGGCAACCTGCTGACACCTTGGTTTAGCCCAAGGTCCAGAGACCCACACTGCACTTACGACCTACAGAAACAGTGAGATAGCAAGGTTGTGTTGTTTTAAGCTGCAGTTTGTGACAACAGGGATGGGAAGTGGATATACTGTCTGCGCTCTGCCACTGCCAGCAATGGGGTTCACACAGTCAGCTGGGAAGTGAATGACACAGCTCCAAAACCCCATCTTAGCTCCTGTTCTCTTGAACCACTGTTCCAGATTCAGTACTGCAGAAACAAGTGCTGAGATGGAGATTGGAGTGTGAGATATTTAGTGGGAATTTGCACTGTGAAAGGAAAGGGAGGAAGCAAGACTAGGCAAAAGGAGAAGGTGAACTGCAAGATGAACTTGACAAAGCCTCTGCCAAGCCAGCACAGAGCTCTGAAACAAGCTGCCCAATAGAGTTGTCCAGTGTTAGGCCCAAGTGACCAGGACTTTATATCAGGCCTCAATTACTGCCCCCGCTGGAGGATGTGACTTAGAATAAAGCTGATCCTGAATGAGCTGACAGCTGGAGGCTGTCTTCTTCCTGTAATCTGGCCAACTTCTGATCACACTGTGGCCCTTAGCAGCTAGTCTTGCCTTGAAGGAGGATCTGCATGGCACCGCTCCATGTCTGTCATAGTCCCTTCATGCTAGAGGTCATAAAGATGAATCTGAGAGACTCAACTATTAGCTCAGTATCACACAGAAAATGATGGGCAGAGTTGAGTGGGCCAAGTTTCCTGAAGCTTTTCCTAATATCATGGTTTTGATTAATAACACAGTTCTGCCTTTGGAGAACATGATGGGGCTTCTAGATGATGTGCCAGAAGCTAACATAATCATTGAACTCCAGTCAAGAGGGACTTTAAGGGGCCTTCAGTATAACCCATGGCCCAAGACAGAGGTACCCTGTAAACCATCCCTCATACTTCCGGCCTGGGTCCCAAACTTGCCCACCTTCCATTGAAAATGTTCTGATCCTTTCTGACTATAATTCCTTGTAATTTACTAATCAGTAAGGCCATATATGTGAAACACATTGAAATTTGCAAAGCATAGTACCTCAGTCTCTAAAGTGTTCAGTGCCATTCCTATTTAAGACGATGCCTCTATCTGTATCTGGGCAAGACTGGGCTTTGATTTTCGTTTTAGGCCTGTGGCTCTGTACAACCCATTCCTTTACTATTCCCCTGGTTCTTTCCTCCTCTCACTTTTGGTGGCACTGCCTGGCCTCTTGTTCATCCTGCTCATTTCCTCCAGCATGTCTGCACTGCCCAGCAGCACCACACTGCAGGAAGTGGGACATGAGTATGTATAATGTAATATAATTTCTGGGCATATTGTATTCATAACAAGAGGGCTAATGCCACCCAGATGAGATCACATCTGGATATTAGGTCCAGAAATGTGTGAACATGTAGGATCATATGACCAGAGGGTGCTCTGATATGATACTGATAAAATACATGAATACTATATTCCATAATATGATACTAATACAATACATGATAAAATACTATATTCCATGCCATAGAAACTATAACATGTGCATCGACCAACATAATTTACCAAATACTTACATAACAACCTCCTCACTTGGCTCTTCCTACAACCCTGTGGGAAGTAAGAGATCTATTTTATTCTCCTGGAGCTTCCATTTCCTCACCCAGAGCTCCAAGCTACCTTTGTGATAAGAAATGACTGAAGGGAACAAAGAGGCTAAGTGTAGATAGAACCATGTTTCCACATTTGAAGACCTATTGTCTGGAAGATATATTAGAACTTGGAGGACACTGAATCTTTGGCCCTAGTTTTCACCATCAGCATGACACACACGGCCTCATCTTGCATGGCCTCACTGTGGGAAAAGTGTACTCCCTGCCTCTTGACTTTGAGCTTCACCATATAACTTGATGTGGTCAATTGCAAATATGACAAAACCACTGTCTTGAGCCTAAGCCCCAGGAGGCCTCACATGTTGCTGCTTGCCTTCTTGTAGTTTTACCATTGGCCATGAGAGGGGCATGTACCAGCTAGACTAGCTAGGTCCTGGGGCAAGATGGGAGACCCATGAGGCAGAGCTTTCCGGCCACTGCAGGCTGAAGCAGAGCTGCCCTATGCAACATGGAGAGCTTCTACTGTTCATAGGATCATGGATGCAAAGAGAAACTGTCTTAGTCCTTGCGGGAGCTGAGTCCAGTAGAGAGGTATGGCACCATCAGCCACTGAGCTCACAAAGCTTGTGGTCCATGTAGAGCCTTCCCTCTCTCTCCTGCACCTCCTAGTAGATTGTTTCTTTGTTCCAAATATTTGCTGCGCTTCTCTAAGATGAAATTACACTTCCTGTCACATTAATGCCAGGCTTGGCCACATGACTTTTTTTTTGGCCAATGGTGTATGAGTGGAGGTGACATGTGCCACTTCTAAACAGGAAGCCATTCAAAGGCTGTTGCATAGTATTGTTATTTCTCTCTGCTGCAAGCCTAAGACAGGGCTTCACCTTCAGCTCCAGTGACAGAGGGAAGACCATGTGGATCAGAGATGCAGTTGACGCATACAAGCAGCCAAAAAGCATATGGAAAACACACTCATTACCACTGATCATTAGAGAAATGCAAATCAAAACCACAATGAGATACCATCTCACACCAGTCATACTGGTTATTATTAAAGTCAAAAAGCAGCATGTTGGCAGGGGCTATGAAGAAAAGAGAACACTTATTACACTGTTGATGGAAGTGAAAATTAGTTCAGCCACTGTGGAGAGCAGTTTGGGGATTTCTTAAACAACTAAGAATGGAATTACCATTTGACCCAGTAATTTCATTACTAGGTATCTACCAAAAGGAAAACAAACCATTCCTCCAAAACACACATACACCCTTATGTTCCTCACAGCACTATTCATGACAGCAAAGACATGGAACCAACCTAGGTGCCCATCAACAATGGATTGTATAAAGAAAATGTGGCACATACACACTGTGGAGTAGTATGCAACCATAAAAAGAATGAAATCATGTTCTTTGCAGCAACATGGGTGCAGCTGAAGGCCATTATCCTAAGCAAACTAATGTAGAGAAAGCAAAAATACCCTATATTCTAAATGGGAACTAAACAATAAGTACATATGGGCATAGAGATGGGAACTGCAGACAATGCAGACTCCAAAAGCAGAAAGGCAGAGAGAGGGCAAGGGCTGAAAATCTACCTGTTGAGTACTATGCTCATTTTCTGGATGACAGGTTCAATTGCACCCCAAACTTCAGCATCACACAGTATACCCATGTAACAAACCTGCATATGTACCTCCGAATCCATAATAGAAGTTGAAAAAAATATCACAAGCCTAATGATGTCATCCCTAGCTTAAAATGCAAGCCTGGGCACGGTGGCTCATGCCTGTAATCCCAGCACTTTGGGAGGCTGAGGCGGACAGATCACTTGAGCCTGAGAATTCAAGGCCAGCCTGGGCAACAGAGTGAAACCCTGTCTCTCTAAAAACAAAAAAATTAAAAACAAAACAAAAACATAACCTGGCCATGAGGGTACACACCTGTAGTCCCAGCTACCAGGGAGGCTGAGGTGGGAGAATGGCTTAAATCTGAGAGGTGTAGGTTGCAGTGAGCCAAGATGGGGCCACTGCACACCAGCCTGGGCAACAAAGCAAGACTGCATCTCGAAAACAAAAAATAAAATGCATCTGAAACCCATCGCTTTCAGAAAGCCTTCAACTCTGGCTGAACACAGGAGGCTGTTCCTGATGCAGTCTCCAGCTCCCACTTACCCCTCCCTCTGACCACGCCTCACGCCAGAGTCTGCCCTTGGTCACCCAGAGCTGCCCGCCTTTCCTCTGGTGTGTCCCACACTCCTCTGACCCTTCGTCCAAGAAAGCCCTTCACATAGATAGCCTCATCTTCCGCCTCCCCTCTGCCAAAGACCAGCTGAAGCTCTGCCTTTTCTAAGAATCATTCCCACATCCCTCAGCCCAATATTGTCCTCTCAATCTTTGCTGCAAAACAAAATCTTGTGGGGAGCTTTAAAAAAAAAAATACTGACACTCAGGTCCCACCACCAGAGATACTGAATTAATTGGTCTGGGACGGGACCTGGACAACAGTATCTTTTTAAATCTCTCCAGGTGATTTTAATATGCAGCCCGGGCTGAGGACTATTTGCATTCTTCTATTTTAATTGCATTTCCCCTGAGCACCCGCACTCCCTGTGTTCCCCTCCTTATTACTCTATATTGTAATTTTCTGTTCACTTCTCTGACTCCCTAACTCATCTAAAGGCTCTTCAAGGGCTACGCTCATCTCACATCTTTTCCATCTCCTATCCTCCAGAGCTTAGTTCACAACACATGTGTGTTGACAGCTTCAGTTCCCCAAGTCAGGAAACTTCTCCCTGCACCCCACCCTGCCTGCCTGTGCCCCATGAAGCCTCACGTTCCAGCCACCTCACACTGCAGTGCTTGACTCAGTGACTCTTGAAATGACTGAATTGCTCAGCTGCATCTTTCTCCAGCACTTTTTCTTCTGTCTCTGCTCTCTTGGGCTTTGACACTTGGGTTCTCCAGTGCTTACTGTATCAGTGTGAACAGCTGCTGCTTTGCCTAAAAGCACTTCAGTGAAGTGCTAGAAAATCCCTGGAAATTGCTCTCCCCAATCCCCCGCCAAGCCAAGCTCACTGCATTGAAGAGGAAAGGACTCCAGGGGAGAAGGTGCTGCTGTCTCTCCTCTGAGCAGAGACTCTGCCGACCTCAGGGCCAAGGGCCCCCACCCTCCTTCCAAACACATCCAAATCTCTGCATCCATCTCACTCCACCATTCTAAGGCATGGCTCACTTCTGCTTCCACATCTGATTTAATTTTAAGGGAGAGGGGATTATCATTCTCACTTTACAGGTGAGATAATAAAGGTCAGTCAGAGACCCTCCCATTGCAGCTTGGCCTCTTCATTGCTCCATGACCTTAGCTTACTTAACCTCCCAGGTTAGAAAACAAAAGGAGGAGGGCAGAGCACCCAGGAGTCAGGCTGGTTTACGGGGCCCGCCCATCTCTCTCCCATCTTCTGAGTCACTGTTTTGCTGAAGCAACCCTGCCTTTAAAGTCACTGACAGTGGGGCAGTTCGAGTTAGCCACAAGACCCTCTTTCCTCCCCCTGAATGGTAGGGCACCAGCTCTGGAGTCAGACAGACCAGAATGCAAATCTGGGCTGTGTTTCTCAATACCTGTGTCACCGCGGGTGGGCTTTTTACCCTTCCTAAGCTCCCCTTTTCTCTTCTGCCAAAACGGAATGGTACAATGTGACCTCCTAGAGGAATGGTAAATAAACAGGGAGATGGGCCTATGTGAGGGGCCCCCTCAAACCTCAAATGCTGACTCCCAGCCCTGGAGATAGAACAAGCCTCCAAGGCAATTGCTGCAGGATGGACCCTGCCCCCACCCACCGAGTTCTCCCCTGACATCTCCGTGTTTGCTTCCCTGTGGCTGATG
>NW_012114821.1:10250707-10305153 GCF_000951035.1 Colobus angolensis palliatus
TCCTCCCCCTGAATGGTAGGGCACCAGCTCTGGAGTCAGACAGACCAGAATGCAAATCTGGGCTGTGTTTCTCAATACCTGTGTCACCGCGGGTGTGCTTTTTACCCTTCCTAAGCTCCACTTTTCTCTTCTGCCAAAACGGAATGGTACAATTTGACCTCCCAGAGGAATGGTAAATAAACAGGGAGCTGGGCCTATGTGAGGGGCCCCCTCAAACCTCAAATGCTGACTCCCAGCCCTGGAGATAGAACAAGTCTCCAAGGCAATTGCTGCAGGATGGACCCTGCCCCCACCCACCGAGTTCTCCCCTGACATCTCCGTGTTTGCTTCCCTGTGGCTGATGCTGCCGAAGAAGTGAGCATCTCTGATTCACGGCCCAGCCATGAGCCCTTCCCTTTCCCAGAGATACCAGCAACTTCTAGCAACCTCCCCCCAGTCTTGCTTTGTCCTCAGCTCTGACCAAGGTGCTGCCGGCTGAGAAAGCTGCTGTGTAGAGCAGGTTCCAGTTACCATCAATTTCCCCATCAGTGGTAACTGCTGCATTCCTCCCGGACACGAGATCAAGACCCTGCAAGCTCACAGCAACTGAAGGCTGCACAGTTGTAGCCCATCGCAGGGGGGTGCCTGGGTGCCCACTCAGAGTGGACCCCTTTCTTTTGTCCATTTGCTCTAAGAGTTTATGGACTGATCTCTGGCTCAACACTTTGGAATCATTCTGATGTCCTGTGTCAAAACAAAGTTCTCTTTTGAGCCTGGGGGAAGGGGTGGCTTTTCCCTGGGTGCTGTCTGCTCCTCTGCCTTCTCACCGTGTGTACAACACAGCATGGGAGTCATTCCTGTCTTCAAGACTCAGCTTCACCACTTCCTTGCTGTGTCTCTTTGGGCAAGTTACTTAACCTTCTGGGCTTTTGTCCTCCTCCGTTATGTGAAGATTTGGATTGTCAGACTGTTCTTGCAAGCTTGTGGGAAGATCAAGTGAACTGCTGCAGATGAATGTCCAGCCTGGCAGGTGGCATCAGAGGTGCCCACTAGGAGAGTGTAACTGTGGCCAAGAGAGCCAGCCTCAGCAGGGCACATGTAGAAGGCAGCTTTGTTCTTCCCACCTCTGCTTTTTGTCCCTGTGGGGTTGACTCACTCCTCGGTTTTGGGGGAGGAAAGGACTCTGACTCTCAGACAATCCTTAGGTACTAACAAATCATTTCATGTTGTAGCTGTTAAAATGTCCTGTCCAGTCTAACATCAAAGCCTGAAAGCCTCATCCTATTTAAAACATCTCTTCCCAAATATCCACCTGTCCTCGGCTGAGACACCATTTCTGTGGAAAGAGCAGTGCCAGCTCTGTCACTATCTCTCCACTCTTACTCCTCTACCCTGGAGGCTGCTGGATCCTCCAGGCCTGGATGGGAAGAGGGTAGGAGACTACTGGGAAGAGAGATAAGGGGCATAAAATGTCCTCTTTCACTCTAGTTGCCATCCAGCATGGACATGTTATGAGTGGGACAGGTGTCTAAATGCTCACCCCTTCCCTCCTGGAGCTCTTTTGTGAGCCACTTGGAGATGCATAAAATGGGGACCCCTGACTGCAGCCCCATAGCTTGGGTGATGCCGCTTCTGGCTCATGGTTTCTGATGTCCTCATCCCCTGGCTTCCAGAGAACCATCCCAGGACATGCCTGGGCCCATAGCTGGCTCCCTTGCCCTGCATTCTCCACATGTCCCTCATTCTATTCCCAGGCACCACGCCTACCTCCAAGTGCCAGAGGCGGGGCTCTCCACAGGGTGCTCAGGAAATTCTTCCTCCCTCACCAGACATAATGTGGGGGAAAGCCTGCCTGCCTGCCCCATGGGGAGGACACAGGAATCCCCAGCACATGACATTCTCCCTAAAGAGAGTCCTCACCTTCCTCCCCCTACCGATCAACTTCCCGGTGACTCTGTCCTACCCTTGAGGAAAGTGATGAGTTAGGGCTTTTGGACTGATTTGGGGGCCACACCTTAGTAAGTTCATAAATTATCCATCATCATTCTTTAGGATCTGCAGCCACTTAATGCCATTTGTTCTCAACCCTGGAGGTTTGGCCACAATTTAGGTAAACAAAAAGCCACCATTTACCTTCTCATTAGGTTGGTTGTAACTGTCGTTATTCCTGAGCAGAATGAGTCCCCAGACTCGAGCTCCCAGGGCCCTCACCATCCTGTCCCTTCCCTAATCCCATCCCAGTGCATCCTATTTTGGGCTGCATGTTTATCTTCTCACCAGACTGCGAGCTGCTGGAGGGCAAGCCTGTGTCTCCTTCCCCTCTGGGTCCTCAGCACCCAGGATATCACAGTCATCAACCAGTGTACTTTTCTTCAATGAATGGATGAGCATCTTAAATGACACTGGTATCATCTAACAGCCAGATACCAGGTCTCGCTTACATGGAAGGAGCAGCCTATGGGTGCCGCGAAGTGTAACAATAAATGGATGTGACGCTAATCAGAAAACTCCGTAGCAACAGCCGGAATAATTACTCCAGTAACTAACGCTTGCTGAGTCAGACGAGCTGCTATAGCTGGCACACCTATAATCAGTCCTCACAGGTGGCAAGGGCATTATTAGTTTCCCATCTTACAGATGAGGAAACTAAGGTATATAGGGCTTAAGTATGAGCTAAGGATTCTAGGATTATAATACCAAAAGTTGAGCAGATTTCAAAGAGTTCAGAGCTGTGAGGGATCTCCCCTCTTGAAAATGTTCAGAAACATCTTCATGGAAAAGATAGTGTGATGGTTCCTCCAAGAACTAAAAACAGGACTACCATTCAACCTGGCAATCCCATCACTGGGTAAATACCCAGAGGAATATAACTTCTATTATAAAGACACATGCACACATATGTTCTTGGCAGCACTATCCACAATAGCTAAGACATGGAATCAACCTAAATGCCACTGGATAAAGGAAATGTGATACATATACATCATAGAATACTATGCAGCCATAAAAAAGAATGAGATCATGTCTTTTGTGGGAACATGGAGAGAGCTAGAGGCTATTATCCTTAGCAAACTAACACAGGAACAGAAAACCAAATACCGCATGTTCTCACTCATAAATGGGAGCGAAATGATGAGAAATAAGAATACGTAGACACATAGAGGGGAACAACACATACTGAGGCCTACCAGAGGGTAGAGGGTGGGAAGGGGCAAGAGGATTAGGAAAAATAACTCATGGGTACGAGGCTTAATACCTGGGTGATAAAATAATCTGTACACCAAACCCCCAGGACATGAGTTTACCTATATAACAATCCTGCACATGTACCCCTGATCCCAACATTAAAGTTAAAAAAGTGTGGGTCCAAGTTGCACGAGCAGACAGGAAAAGAAGCCTGCCAGGTGGATAAACTGCGGCCTGGAGAGGCAAAAGCTCATCGACCAACAAGAACCCATGACATGGGGCATGCTCTGGGGCCAACCAAGAATTCCATGTTGTCCGGGATGTGATGGATTTGAGATCCAAAGGGGTGCAGGAGTTTGGATTTTGTCACAGGCAGTGGGAAACCACTGAGGATTTTGAGTGAATCAGAGCTGTTTTCTAGAAGATTAATCTGACAGCTCATGTTTTCTGAAGTGACAGACAGAGACAGACTAGAGAAGGCAACTAATTAGGAGATACTTTAATTATGCAGCAGTAGAGACTCACTGAATAGAAAGGGCTAGAAGAAAACTTAGAAATCATTGTTTGTAACTTTGCTTTGCACACTAGACTGAGTTCTCTCAGGGCAGATGAGTGTTATGTTCAACTACGTTTTTCAAAGCTGAACACGATGCTTGGTAGTAAGGCAGTGAGTATGCTCATCCTGAATAAGTGAAGGAATAGGTGAATGAACGAATGAATGAGTGTACCTTCCTTGAGCGAGTCACACCTGAGGATCAGCACTGGTTGAGAGGAGCAGGTGGGAGCAAGGGATGATTTGACAAAACTGAAGGGTGCTCAGTTGTATGCAGAAAGGAGAGGGAAGAGGGCACTCGACGGTGAGCTTTTGCCTCCCCGGGGCCTCAGTTTCTCCACTTGTCCATCAGTGAGTGGCAGAGAAGGGTGGGCAAGATGATCTCCAAGTCCCTCCTAGATCCTCTATTCTGGAATTTGATGAGAACCCAAACTCCTTGCTCTCTGCCTCTGCTGCTTCCCTTCAATGCTAAAAAGACCCAGGAGGAATGGAGTCTCTGCTGGAAGAAAGAGCTGAGGGCACAGCCTTGCCGGTCCAAAGCCAACTTCTTCACCTGCTTCCAAAGGCAGCTTTGCCTGGGTTATTCTGGGCCAGTGTCATGACACCAAGCTCCTTTTCTTCTCTCCATACCAGGCTTTTATGAAAGTCCCTAATGAGCCTTGTGCTATTATACATTTTAGAAATTTCATCTAATAGGGCTCATGAAGTATAAATTAACCCCAAGGAGCGGAATTGCATTAATCCCTGTGGTGATTATGCATTAGCCAAGGAATTTCTTTGCCTATTTTAAGCAGCTGAACCCAGACTGTCTGGGGTGCTTTTCTACTTTGTCTCTGTTGCTAGCCATTCATTTAGATCATCCCATGGTACATGTCCTCTCCACTGCCTCCCCCACCCATCCACCCATGCCAGCTGCAGAGGCTGTGTGATGCGATGGAAAGAGCACAGGCCTTGTGTCCAGCAGAACCTGGCTCTCAGGCCAATCTGTCACTGTCCACATGATCTTAGTCAAGTCACCTCACTGCTCTGAGTTCTGGCTACCCGACTTGAAGCAGTGATATTTAAAGCAACTTTCTGGGGTGTCTGAGAGTCTAAAAAGCATTAATAGAGCACCACATGCATGCTTGAGTAGGCCCTCGACCCCAGTGAGTCCTTTTTCCTCCTGTTGTCATTGCCTTGCTGTGTTAATAGCACCCAAGCTGAGGATGGCTGATAAAGAAAGTCGTTTGCAGTGGGGAACAGCCAGAAAAGTTTCAGCTTCAGGTTCATGCTCCGCAGCTGAAAATAGAATTAATTAATATTCTGAATGCATTAATGAGGTCTTCGAAATCAGGTAAAGAAAAAAACTACTGTACATTCATCAAAGGTGTGTTGCACCTAGCTGGGGACTTTCTGGGAAATAAACTAAGGTGTGCCAACCCATATCACCCGCCGCTTTAAGCTTGCATTGTTTCACTTTCTAAATCAAAAACTATAATTATAGACTTGTCTTGCAAGCAGCCAGAGCTATTCTCCTGAGAAGTTCAGAAACACTGCTATTCCGGGGACATCAGCTCATGAGGAACAGTCTCACCCGGGTCCTCAGCCACTCAGGAAATTGACCCCCATCTACCAACGCAAACATGAGAAAATAGAGGCACAAAAGACACTGAGTGTGGCCTGACCCCCTCACCCAGCACCTGACGTGAAGACAACTTATACCTCACGGTGCTTTACCCTTCACAAAACCCTCTTGTAGATTTTATCTCCTGTGAAAATCCCAGCAATTCTGAGGGCCAGGCTGAGGGAAGAAAGGAACATCATGCCCCCTTGACAATTAAGAAATCACAAAGCCAAAGACGGAATCAGAACCCAGTCCTGTGTTTTCTGCATCACCTTGGACAGCTGTGGGCAAATGTGGCCTTTTATCATCCTCAAATGTTGTCAGCTCTGAATAGTGAGTGCAGCTCCCTGATTAGCCTGGATGCTCCTCAAAGACCTGGATCTTTGGCTCCATGTTGAACAGAGAAGAGCCTTGAGTACAGAACCCATGCTTAATAATTGTTATTGCTAATTGCATATCAATAAATAAGTTATTGTAAAATGGTCTCATTCTGTACTTTCTCCTTGCAATGAACCTGTGAGGTAAGCACATTTTTATCCCCATTTTATAAATGAGAAAACTGAGTCTCAGGAAGGGTAAGCGACTTGAACCCAGGACTCAGATATTAAGCAGCAACCCTGAGAGTCAATGCTAGGTGTGACTCCAGCTCTTTCCATTCAATGTGCTTGTTTATTTACGCATTCACTCTACAAACACTTGGATGCCACACCCAAAGCAACACCACAGTGGGCAGACATGCTGTTGTGGGACTGCTGTGCCCCGTCCAGCTGTCACTCATCTGATCCAAACATCCTTGGTCAGGTGCAGCCACATGAAACAAAACAAATGAATCTTACTAGTGCAGCAAGTACATTGATGCCCATATTGACTTGGTTTCGGGTCTTTGTATTTCTTTTCTTTGTTCTTGGTTCCTGTTTAGTGGAAAGCGTGTCCCAGCACCTTCACAGGCAGCTTCTCTGGAGATGGGACCCCACTCTCTAAGGAGGTTCCACATGGGACAAGGGGAAAAGCAGCAAGCTGGAATTCATAACCAGAGTACTGTTCTCATGGTCCCACCTAGCATGTATGTCCTTAGGCCAGTCATTTGGTTTCTTCGTTTTTACATTGTAATTTTTAAAATGAAAAGTTGAATTAAGAAGTCTATTTTATAAGACCAAATACACAAATCCTTTTGAAAAATCAAAATTCAGTTTTTTAAATTTAGTTTTTATTGTAGTAATGTGCATACAACATAAAATTTAACTATTTTAACCATTTCTATGTATACAATTTGGTGGCATCAAGTACTTTTACAATGTTATGCAACTATCATCACCACATATTTCCATAGCATTTTCATCTTCTCAGACTGAAGTTCTGTTCCCTTTAAATGCTCATTCCCCATTTCCCCTACCCCCATCACCTGGTAACCACAATTCCATTCTCATTCCCCATTTCCCCTACCCCCATCACCTGGTAACCACAATTCCATTCTCATTCCCCATTTCCCCTACCCCCATCACCTGGTAACCACAACTCCATTTTCTGTCACTATGAATTTGACTATTGTATTCAGTTGTTCTTTCATTGCTATAAAGGCATACCTGAGACTCTGTAATTTATAAAGAAAAGAGGTTTCATTGGCTTACGGTTCTGCAGACTTTACAGGAAGCATGATGCTGGCATTTGCTTGGCTTCTGGTGAAGCCTCAGGGAGATTTCAATCATGGCAAAAGGCGAAGGGGGAACAGGCACATCATGTGGCAAAAGCAAGACCAAGAGAGAGTGGGGAGGCGGAGCTGCCAAACACTTTTAAATAATCAGATATCACAAGAACTCACTATCACAAAGACAGCACCAAGCCATGAGGGATCAGTCCCCACGGCCCAAACACCTCCCACCAGGCTCTACCTCCAGCATTGGAGATTACAATTCAACATGAGATTTGAGTGGGGACAAATATCCAAACTAGATCAACTACTCTAGGAGCCGTATATAAGTGGAATCATATGCACCCAATGTGTATTCTTTTAAATCCTTTTTTTTTTTTTTTTTTTTTTTTGAGATGGAGTATTGTTCTGTGGCCCAGGCTGGAATACAGTGGCATGACCTGGGCTCACTACAACCTCTGTCTCTCGAGTTCATACAATTACCCTGCCTCAGCCTCCTGAGTAGCTGGGACTACATGTGTGTACCACCATGCCCAGCTAATTTTTGTATTTTTAGTAGCGACGGAGTTTCACCATGTTGACCAGGCTGGTCTCGAACTCCTAGCCTCAAGTGATCTGCCTGCCTTGACCTCCCAAAGTTCTGAGATTGCAGGTGTGAGCCACTGCACCTGGCCTCAATGTATATTCATTTATGTCGGGCTTATTTCACTTAGCATAACCAGGAATCACTATTGAATACAAAGATCAACCCATCATGCCAACCCCACAGCTGGGAATAGAGCTGTAGAGATTGTAAGAGTTTCACATGCCTTACCTCCTGAATACCTCACCACAACTGTGACATGATCTCCACTTAACCAATAAGGAAAATGACATGAAGTTCAAGTGATTTGGTCAAAGACACCCAAAGAGTGGCAGAGACAAATCTGTCCACAGATCTTCTAACCATCTTCAAGGATCTTTCTAAATTTACTCCTGAGACTTCAAACAGTAAGAAAACCTCAGTGTATTACGCCGTTCTTGTGTTGCTATAAAGAAATACACGAGACTGGATAATTCACAAAGAGGTTTAATTGGCTCACGGTTCCACAGGCTGTACAAGAAACACGAAGAGGACATCAGCTCAGCTTCTGAGGAGGAGTCAATCATGTACAGTCATGGTGGAAGGTGAAGGGGAAGCTAGCACTTCACATGGCTGGAGCAGGGGGAGGAGAGACAGAGGTGGGGAGATGTGCTACACATTTTTAAACAACCAGATCTCATGATAACTCACTCACTCACTATCACAAGAACAGCACTAAGGAGATGGTGCTAACTCTTTTTTGTAGGGGCAGTCCTGGGTATCCTAGGATATTCAGCAGCATCCCTGACCTCTACCCACTAGATGTCAGCATCGCCCCCAACGTTCTGGCACCAAAGATGTCTCTAGACACAGTTTAGTGTCTCCTGGGTGCACAATTGCCCTAAGTTGAAAACCACTGATTTAACCCATCCAAGCTACTGGGAAATAGAGATGAATGGAACAAAGCTTTTCCACTGGGAGATCCCAGTCTAAGGCTCAGACATGAGGACCAATACTTACCTTAGGCAGGTATGAGAGCAGGAAAACAGTTGGCAAGTGGGAATCTGATGTTAGAGTGCTTTGACTGCAGTGAGATGTGTGGGCTGGAGGGGGCAGTGGGTGGGGAATGCAGTTAGGAGGCAACCATGACGAGGTGGGGAACGAACAGGAATGGGGTGACAAGCTGGGGGGTCTGGATAGACCCAGGAGATTAGCCCAGCAGGATTCCAACACAGGCACAGAGCAGAGGGTAAGGTTGTGGCTGTAATTAACGCAACGTGGATAGGGTCTGAATAGGGCCAGATTCTCTCCTCTGTGAACCAGGGGCCCATGTGATCTCCCAGGTCCCTTGCTGCTCTGACCCTGCAACTTGAACATTCCAGAGGCAAAAGCCCAGGGACTGACAGGCAGCTCCTCTTCCTCCCACTGTCTCACTCCTTCCTCTCCCTTCCCTTGTTCCACACGTCTCTACAAAGCAGAAAAGAGAAAGCCAATATTCCTCCTGGATCCCAGGAGGCTTAGGCCTAGGGCTTTCCTGTTCCCAGTCCTCCCGCTGGGAAGGCTCACAGAGCCTCCTCCAGCTCCAGGGTGTGGGGGCCGCTGAGCAGGACATGGGTGATTCACACTGAGCAGATAATGAGCTCTGGTGACAAGGGACCCAGCATTAAAGGGAGAAATGTCACCTCTCCCAGGGCTAGGGCTTGGGCCCATGGGGCTCCATGGGATGGAGGCTGAGTGAGTTTGACAGTTTCCCAGGTATCATCCTGTCGTTCCTCCCCCAGTCCTACCACCCCCACAAGGAACTGCCAGGAAGTCTTGCTCTTTTAAATGGTGCATTTTGCAGTTAAAACAGGAGGCCCCTTGAGGCTGGAAACTGGAGGCTCCATCCTTGACTTGAGCTATCTAGCTTTTCCTCTCAGCATAAGCTTTAGCCCTGTCTCAATGCTTAAAATATCAAAATGTGTGTTTTCTCTGCCCATCTGGCCAGTGATCCTCTCAGCTCAGTCAACCCACTCATTCCACAGACCTTAGCTGACCGTTAGAAGTCAGCCGTGAATAACTGCACATGTTCCAGCCATTATCGCAAGGTGACTAGCATATTCTCTACACGTGGTGGCCTTCTAGCTGTGTCAAGTACCCTGTTGTTAAGACTGCAATGTTGTAGTCTACAGCATGGTTAAGATCACAACAAAAGGATGATAGACTGAGAAGAAAGCAAGACCCCGAGACAAAGAGAATGTAGGCAAAGAATGGCACATTTTTTAACCTGCCACAAAATAACCCTGACTACATCAGGAAGGCATCAGTCATGCCCAGAAACGGTGGCACATGCACGCTGGATGTGCGACAGTGTAACCCTGGAACCATGTGCAGGAAGGAAACCAACAGGAAATAGTCGCAGAACCCATGGGCTGGCAAAAGCAGGGAGCAGTTATCACCCTCATATCCAAAGAAGCAAAGGGGTGAAGGGAGAAGTTTCCAGAATCCACAGATAGTAGCTGCATGGAGAATGCCTCCCAACAGGAGCTGGGGTCTTTGGTAAGGAAGTGCTGCTGACAGAGAGGGTACCAAGAGAGAAAATTCCCCAACCCCACTCCTCTCCTTTCCTATGTTTCCTCCCTGAACTCCCCACTAGCCAAAGGCAACTTTAAGTCAAAGCACAGATGAATCTATTGAGGCAGTTCCTACAGCCAGCATCCCCCAGCTTCCCTTAAAGTGTATGGCCTGGGCCTGTCAGTCCTTTACTTCAGACAGATGGGGAAGGAAAAAAGGGGATGGGCAATGGAGACAAAAGGCAGTGAGTCCTCCCCTCCATACCCTGACCAGGTACTTAGAGATGAGGAAATACTTTTAGCATCTTCAGTAGAGACTTCCTGTTGGTCTCTTCAGCATCTCTTCAGTAGTTTCCCCCTACCCTTTCATGACAGCTCCTACGAGGCTGACCCCAGCTCCAGGTGTGGGAGATGCAGGTTTCACTAAGCCAATCAGAACATTCCACTCCCCTGAATGATAAGATGGGCATTTGATATAATCCAGTCCAATTTGACTATACAACTTTTCCTTGGAATTCTGGAAAATGACAGTCCAGGTTTTCTGCTGGATGTAAATAAGGAAGAATGGGAGAGCCCTAGGAGGTGGGGGCAGACAGCTTGGGGCCACAAAAAAAAGTCAACATCAGGATGAGGTAAAGACCATCAGAGGCGGAGTAGAGACATAGATTGAGAGCAGGGATTTGGTGGCATCACTAGCTATTGAACAAGCCTCTCAGACAGAAGCCCTGCCTTCCTGCTTTTCAGCTAAATGTCAATAAATTCCCGGTGTGAGCTGGATCTTCTTGTACTTGAAAGCAAAAATGCTTCAGCCAAGACATCCTCCAAGAGTTAAGCAAAACAACCAAATACATAATCAAAAAAGACAATGTATCTATCAGGCCCGTGAGAAAACATGGATTGAAGGGATTTTGATCAGCAATGTTTGAGCATCTTACTTCCGCATGGAAAATGGGAAAGAAGGCTATCTTCAGCTGGTCCAGACGGAGATACCATCTACTGAGGATGAGACCAGTTTTGTCACCAGAGAGGCCTGAACTATATGAGCTTGGGCAAGTGGGCTTTAAAGCAATTCTAAGAATTAACAAGAACCAAGAACTCTTCATTCTCAGTTCCATTGCACCTGTGTACGGCTGATGGGGACCATCTACGGAAGAATCTGCAAGGGCTTTTAGATGATGAGGGCACATCCCAGAATGTAAAAACCACAAGCTCACAGGCAGAGGACATTCGTATTTCTCACTGAAAAGAAATGACCCTCTTTGTAAATGAGCGTTTGGGTATTTGGTTTGATATATACAGGTGTGTGTTTGTCTGTGTTTGGCTCATGTCGTCCATCGTTGCAAGTTTCTTATATTATGCTCAGAAATTCCTGTTCAAGAACCTGTAGAAGCTCTTGGAGTCAAATCCATGACAGTAATGCCCCTCATGAGGCTTTCTGACAAGCAATCACTCAGCCTCCTCCTGGCACTCTCACCCCACTGCCTTGCTGCCTTCTCCCCCGGACTGAGCAACATGAGGAACCAATCTAACTAGGGGCAGGGGAATGGGTGAAAAGATAAAGGCTTAGGGTTGAAAATACAGGATTATCAACCCATGTATTCTGAAACTTTGAGGAGGGAGGCTCCATAAATCAACCGGGTGCCCCTGGCTTGATGTCATGGAGGTGTTACCTCCAGACATCAACAATTACTGTCCTTAGGACAGGCTGCAACAGCTCAATGCCTTGATAGCTAGTGGCGCTCTCAGCCCATCTCAGCACTGGAACTGCTGGGCCAGGCAGGAAGAAGTAAAAGGGGATATCAGGGGGGCCTGAACCTTGGGCAGAAGCAGAAAGGACTATAAGAATTCTGAGACATTTCATTTATTTATTTAACAAATATTTATTTTTGTGCATCTTTTATATGCAAGAATTGTACCAGTTAAATAATTAGTCATTGCTTCACTCAATAAACACTCATGGAACATACACTTGCCAGGTACTATGTGAGATAAACACGAACAAGTCAGGATCTAGACCATTCCATTGTGCCCATGGTAGAGTGTTCCTAATTCTATGGGATTTGTCCTAAGTGGACACACGTGGTTTTAGATTTTAAATGCTACATGAAGAATCATTCTTTATGCACAGATAGGGCATTAAATATCTGAATTATAAAGTATGAAAGTCATTCATTTTTTCATGCTTTTCCAAACACTTTGATTACTTTGAGAATAAAGGCTCAGTCTCATGTCATGTAGCAGTAACATCTTATTAAAACTTGCCAATTTTCCTTTCTGAGAGAGAGACAGATTGAGAGAGAGAGAGAGAGAAAATTTGCCTTAGGTCCAGAGCTTTTAAAAACAAAATCTAAAAAAAAATGTAGTTTTTTTTCCACATACACTTATGTTTCATGAGAATTGGTTACATGACACTTGACTTTTTGTCATTTTTTTATTGACATGTAATATTTGTTAGGTGAAATAAGCCAGGCACAGAAAGACAAATATTTCATGTTCCCACTTATATGTGGGAGCATACAAAGTAGATTTCAGGGAGGTAGAGAGTAGAATGCTAGTAGAAGGCTGGGAAGGGCGTGAGGGTGAGCGGGGAATAAAGAGAGATTGGCTAGTGGGCACAAAGGTAAAGTTAGGTAGAAGAAATCAGCTGCAATGTTCAATAGAGGAGTAGGGTGAATATAGTTAACGACAGTGTATTGTGTATTTCAAAAGAGCTAAAAGAGAAGACTTGAAATGTTCCCAAGAAACATAAATAATAAATGCTCAGGGTAATAGATACTCTAAACACCCTAATGTGATCATTACACATTCTATGCATGTAACAAAATATCACAAGTACTCCAGGGAGGATCTAATACTATTGTTTTGTTATTCCCAGTTTTTACTTTTATGGTGACTTCTTTAAGTAATAATACTGTGTTTTAAAGAAAAATTACAAATAATAATAAGTCAGCTGGCATACAAGTATGGTAAAATTGTAAGGGTGGGGCACAAATGATTGAATTTTAGGAAAATAACAACACTGTATTATGCTATTCCTTACCAAATTTTTAGTAAATTCTTCACCCTATGGGAGAATTATACAGACCTACCTTGATTAACTCAGGAGTGGTCTTGTGACTTACTGGCCAATGAAATGTGGGTAGAAGTAGCATATGTAATTTTCAGAAAGAAACTGTAAGAGCCATTATGTAGTTTACTGTGCCCCCTTTCTTTCTTCCATGAGACAAGCCATGTTATGAGAGAACCTGCCCCATCAGTCTGGATTCTGGATTGAAGATGAAATTGAATAGAGACAACCAAGCCATCACGAACACGAAGCATGAGTGTGAAATAAACTTTGGTTGTTGTAAGCCACTGAGGCATAGTCCATTCTGACTGATACAAAGAGCCACAGCAGGATCTGATAAAAAGATGCAACAGCCCAGAACAGTCCAGCCCCACTCCTGGAAAACAAAACTTTAATCACCTTTAGTTACCTGTTTCTAACTGTCCTTCCCACCAAACTACTCACCCAGTAACTCTGGCTCATACCCCTGCTCTCTTTAAAACAGCCAATCCGAATTAGCTTAGACTGTGTGGTCCAACCCTAGCCAATAGGGGAACAACACAGCAGTAGGGGCTACCTGTGTCAGGAATAAAAACCTCTTCCTCTCCCTTGATCAGGTGTGCTCTCGCCATTACTCCATTCACCAGTCACACCCTTCTATAGAAGTAAAAATTGACTTGCTGAGAAAATTAAATTTATGCTTGAGTGCTATTTCTTTGTGGCACCGAAAATTTATTTATAACAGAAGCAAAGTGCCATGCACTTTGTACATTTTCTCTCACTGGATCTTCTGAGGACTGATCTATCTCCCATTTTATAGATGAAAACACTAAGGCTCATTCCACAAAGTCAGCCAGCCAGTAACTGATGGAGCCAGGACTCATATCCAAAGCTCTTGAGCTAAATCTAGTAACTTCCTGTTGTTGTTTCTGTGTAAGATACTGGAAACACAAGACTGGAAAAATGCCACCAGCTACATGCATTTTCATCATACCTGCCTTGATATTTATTGGAAATGTGGAATATAAAGGCTTTGGCTAATGAAATTAGATTCACCCCCACATTCATCATCTTTTCTGCATCTGCAACATATAAATTGAATCTGGGATGGAGATGGCAGAATTCATCAGGACTGAGATAATTCAATGAATGCTGCAGTGTTGTTTCTCAACAACCCATGCAGGCTGAGTGTCATAGTGATTGGAGAATATACAATCATCTTTCTAAAGCCTGGAATTAGAATCTTTTTAACCATGACTAAATGGCCTAACACTTGGCTAAACCCAGTGACATAATACTCAAACAGTTGTTAATCATAAGCAATGCTCCGAAACCTCTCCTTCCTTTTCTTCTCTTTTTCCCTCCTTTCTTGCTTCCCTGTTTCACAGCCTCCATTCTTAACCTGGGAGTAAGTGTAGTGGTCAATCCATTCTCTGTTGAGTGGCTGAAATAAGCAAAGAGGAAGGACAAAGAAAAGGTGGATGGAGAGGTAGAAATGATGAAGAAAATGTGGAGAAGGAAATGGAGGTAAATTGACCACCTGCTTTATGTTACGCACCATTATAGACATGAGTTTAAGTACATTCTGCCGTATCACTTTCAGGGCACTCTGGAGAGATGGCCTCAACACCATCACCAACTAGTGAAGTTCCTTCTGCAACTGCTAGGGTAAGGAAAAGATAAATGCACTTTAAGGGAGTTAACAGATTCAATCTCTTGGTTACTTAGCTCAAAATGGCCAAGAAAAAAAGTTGTGTTCGTGGCCCAAACTGTCAAACGGAATCTCTTTGAAGGCAAAGTAGGCTTTCCCAGACCTACTCTCAGTCATACCCACTGCACACGCTGTTTTAAAAGTGTAGTTCTCCTACCCGTGCTTAAATGCCCTTAATATTCTTCAGGTTTAGTTTATTCATTTACTCAATATTTTTTCAAAAAGTAGTTATTGAGTACCTGCTACGTGCCAGGCACTATTGCAGGTGTTAGGAATACAGCAATGTACAAAAAAAGAAGACAAAAAAATCTTGTCCTGCTGGACCTTGCCTTCGGGTAAATGGAGACAAACATTAAGCAAAATTTCAAGTAAAATATATAATATTTTGGAAAGTGTTAAAAGTATGGATAAAAGTAAAATAATTCAGATAAGTCAGGAGTGTTGGAGGGAAGTGGGATGTAATTTTAAATAGAACACTCAGGAAAGGACTCACTGGAAATACATTTCAACAATGACTTAAAGAAAGTGAAGGAGCCAGTTATACAGATGCCTGAAGGTGCAGCACTTCGGGTAGAGGGAACAAGATGTGCATAAGGCCCTGAGACATGAGGATGCCAGTGTGTTCAAGAACAACATGGAGATCAGCGGAAGAAAGAGCAGTCAGCGGGAGAGGAGCAGCGATGGGAGATTGCATCAAAAGGAAAACAAGAGAATAGATCCTGTTGGCCTCATAGGACTCTCTCAGCTTCTGCTTCAAAGACTGTCAGCAGTGGATGAGTTTTGTATACAAGAATGGCATAATATGACCTGCATTTTAACCAAATATTTCTTACTGTTGTGTTAAAGATAAGACAGGTGTAAGCAAGGGCATAGGTCAGGGGGTATTCTATTAATCCCAGCAAGTTGCTCAAGAGATTAGGAAACTGGCTATGCTACTCCCACAAAGTTCTGGAAATTTGTTTCTTCTTTCTACTCTCCACTGTCTCTATCATAGTGCAAGTTCCTATTGGCACTAGCATTTCGAGTACATTGGCTTCTTAACTGGTCTCTCTGTCTCTAGTCTTGTCCCCTAAGATAGTCAGGATAGGAGAGGCTGTGTTGCAGTCACAGATAAATCCCAGAATCTCAGGGACTTGGTACAAGAAAGGAGTATTCTTATGTATGCCACCATGTGATGTGAGTCTGGCTAGCTTCTTCCACCTTTTGTCTGTACTCTTTGAAGCATGTGGCCTCCAAGCTCTTCACAGAAGAGGAAGAAAGAAATGAAAGATCTTAGTAAGAAAAGACTTAGAAACAGCTTACAATTCTCTGCCCACCCTCTGTTTCGCCAGAACGCCATAATATGGTTCCAACCTACTTTCCCAGAAAGCTGGGAATGTAGAGGAGTTCCTAAGTGTTGGGTGTGCATTAGCATTCTCCACCACACATCCTTCTAGTCCTTGTGCTATTTCTAAAGCAGAAATACCTCCATGTCCCTGTCATGCTCCTAACTTGGTGATGTATCTCTATCCCACCACAGTTTAACATGATATTATCAGTGAGTCTTTCCTTAGCTTTTCCCCCTCTTCCTGATGCTTTCTACTTTATAAATAGATACTCTTGCCTAACCCTTCCTTACCATCCTTTCTCCTGTTTTTAAGACAGAGTCTCACTCTGTCATCCAGGCTGGAGTACAAGTGGCCCCAGGCTGGAGTACAGTGGCATGATCTCAGCTCACTGCAACCTCCGCTTCCCAGGTTCAAGCGATTCTCCTGCCTCAGCCTCCCGAGTAGCTGGGATTACAGGTACCCACCACCATGCCCGGCTAATTTTTGTATTTTTAGTAGACACAGGGTTTCACCATGTTGGCCAGGCTGGTCTCAAACTCCTGACCTCAGGCAATCTGCCTGCCTCAGCCTCCCAAAGTGCTGGGATTATAGGCATGAGCCACCACACCCAGCCATCTCCTTTAACTAGTAAAACCATAACCACAACAAGATGTAGTTCTTAAGTTTCAATGTATTCTGAGGAACACTATTTTTTTTTTTAATTAGCTCTAGGATATTGCCCAGGAATCTGGATTTTTAAAACAAATAGATAGTAGTTCATTGGCCTCATGTTTAAAGAACTGATAAAAGACAACCAATAGTGCCTTCGGAGTCCAGAATGAAGGCTCAGAAAACTAAGATGGTGGGTGGGTACCAAAGTCAGGGTTCAAATTCAGAGTTGTTTTTCTCAAAAACCAGTGCTTATTTAAATAAATTCATGAATGATGTTATAACCCAGCATGGGAATGGGGATTTAAGAACAATAATGGCTTTTATGATTGCCTTCGAGTTCTTCCATTCTCCTTTTCATGGCTTTCCAGCCTGTGGAGGATTCTGTCAGGTCCAAAATCCCAGACCTCACTGATATCCCAGTGACAGAATGAGAGCAGCTACATATAGCAAAGAGTGAAAAGAGTGAGGCTGAACAACTGTCCACTCCTAGTTTCACTAAGAGAAAGATTCTTACAAAGATTCAGGTGCAACACTTCTGTCAAGTGTCCCTTTTAATCATCCATTTATGCATCTGTCTTCCCTGGTAGACACTCCTTCATGGCAAGAGTTAGGTCTTATGTATCTCTGCATTTAAGGGATAACTGTATTTGGAATAAGTGTGCACCTGCCTTATAAAGGGCCTACAGCAAAAAGAATGGAAAGGAACTGCTGTCCCAAGGATTGCTAAGACTTGTCCAAGGTTCTAACCCTGAGAGCTGGCCCTATAGCCCATGGCTTCATTCAATACTCTGAATGTCTACACTGTGCAAAGCACCATGCTAGGCTAGAAGATGTAACGAGAAGTGAACTACTTTCCTTCTCTCAAAGGGCTCATGGTTGGGCCCAGCAGTGGTGTGAATGGTCAGTAGGATGCCAACAACTCCATATTCCTTCCCTCCATGCCTTCATACCCAGGCCTTTACGTATATACCTGGATCACAAAGTCTATGTCCATAGAAACTCAAATATAACCACTGTAAGTACAAGTCTTTGCAGGGAACCTAGGGTTCTCCACTCCAGTGTTACTTTCCATAGCCTACTGCCATAACCTTAGTTTCTCCAAGTGTTAAAAAATAATGTTGAGCCAAAGAAAAATCTGAGGCTTCTTTGAGCTCCAAAATTCTATTCAGACCTCTAGAATTGGATGTCATGCAGAGGCCACCTTGTTAATTCAAACCTAGAGAAGAAATTTTCCTAAGTATAGAATCATTTACCACTTGCAGGAAGAACTGAACAGAACTCAAGCTGTTCAAGCTTCTTTCTCCTTGGCCAAGCACGATTTCATTGCAAAACTCTTGGGTGGGATTTTTTTAAGTTTCCAAAGAGGCTCCAAAGACTTTTTGGACATTCATCTGTACTTGTATACCATATGGTTTGAATTTAGTAGGAAGAAGTCAAGAACAGACAGAACAAGCCTCTTGTGCCAAGCACCCAGTAATTTAGAAAGTTTCAAGAAAATGGATCGTTCAAAAATGTTATACAAAAAAAAATTGGGGCAGAATGGACATATATAATTAAACAGAGGAGAATGAATGTTCTGGAAGTCTGAGGGTATCAGATTTTCTGCAAAATAAATGACCCCAAAATTTAATGTCTTAAGTCAACAACTACTTACTTAGCTGACTCTTCTGTAGGTCAGTCGTTTGGGTCAGGGTCCTGGTTTTTCTGGTCTTGGCTGGACTATCATGTCCAGGGGTTTGGCTACAATAGCTCATCCTAGCTTCACGGGGCCCATTGTGAGCACAGGATTGTTCACATGTACGTAGTAAGAGTGCTAAGAGAGTAGATGTTACTCAAGTCTACGGGTTGCTGCTGTCCCATTGGGGCCAAACAAATCCCATGGCCGCTCCAGATTCTAAGGGTAGAGAAAATTCCCAGTTCTTGATGGGAGGAGCTTAAAAAGTTATGTAAATTTGAAGATACAGACAGTGGAAGGGTTTGTGCTCAGTTTTATAATCTACTACAGTTAGACACATGGGAATTGGATTAAATTTGATGAGATTTTACCTTGAAAAGTGAAGACTCGAGGTGAGAGGATGTTGGAAGAAATAGGTTAGCAAAATGTAAGCATTGCTTTCAAATTTCTAAAGAGATATCGTGGGTAACAAGAATGGCATATGTTCTGAACGCATTTAGACAGAAGTATTATGGTTTAAAGGGTACAAGCTACATGAGGCCAAAGGGAGAGCACTTAAACCATCAGAGCTGCCTGTAATACATAAGGAGAAGGGTGCAGACATTTATTGAGCACCTACCATGAATCAGATAATATGACATTTTCTCATTTAATGCACTCAATAATACATTATCTCCCATATTTTAGAAATGAGTCTCAAAGGGGTGAGGTGACTTTGATCAAGCTCACAGAACTAAGAAGTGACAGCTCTGGGATTTGAACCCAAATCTCTTCAATACCAAAATCCATGCTCTTTTAACAAAATAATACTGCTTTAAAGCTCCTGAAAGGAACAGAGGCACCCAGGTTCAATGTGGAAATAGATGTTTGTAGTGAGGGTATATGGGGCAGTGCAGCCGTGTGGGGAAATGTCTCAGCAGCTCCTCACGTCCCTGCACCCATCTCCTGCCTCTATTTCCAGCCCCCTGTCTGACTCCCTTTGCCCTTCCACCCCCAGAAATCATGGACGTGAATCTCCACTAAGAGTTACTGCTTTACAGCTTGTTAATTGCATTCAAGTTCAGCTACAAGGCTGGGCCTTTCTCTGAATGGTTTGTAATTTAAAGAATCCACATTATGAATTTCCAAGATGTGATAATGAGTGCTACCATCTTCTTAGCACTTTGTATACCATCCCTTATCCTCACCAAAACCCACTAGATCATTACAATTAACATTTTACAGATTTTTTTTTTTTTTTTGAGACAGAGTCTCATTCTGTCACCTGGGTTGGAGTGCAATAGCATGATCTTGGCTCACTGCAACCTCCATCTTCCGGGTTCAAGCAATTCTCTGGCCTCAGCCTCCTGAGTAGCTGGGATTACAGGCACCCACCACCATGCCTGACTAATTTGTTTTTTGAATTTTTAGTAAAGACAGGGTTTTGCCATGTTGGCCAGGCTGGTCTTGAACTCCTGACCTCAGGTGATCCGCCCACCTCAGCCTCCCAAAGTGCTGGTATTATAAGCATGAGCCGCCACACCTGGCCCATTTTACAGATTTTAAAAATTGAAAAACAAAAACAAACAAAACAACAACAACAAAAAAAACTAAACCTCAGGATTCAAGTTTATCTTGGAAAAAAAAAAAAAGAAAGATCAATACTTTTCCCACAATACTATACACCTTCTTAAAGAAGTAGATGTTGGGAATCTCCCAGGCTGTATGAAAGTGAATAGTAGAGATAGCTTTTTATTGAGCAGATGTTCCTTGAATTATACCACATAATACCATAGCTGATGCATCAGAAATTCTGGTACATAAATGAATTAGGTCTGATCATTCTTGTCATTAACTTTAATGACAGCAGATTATTAAAACTTTATCATAGAAAATTTCAAACACATATAAAAGTAAAGCAAATAGCATGATTAACCCCCTTTTACCCATCATCTGGCTTCAGTCATGTTTAACATATGGTCAATTTGGTTTCTTGGCAGATTTTTAAGAGATAATTCCCAAACCTATGATTGATAATGTGCTGCTTCTGCTTCTCCAAATTAATAGTCAAGGCATGTTGGAGCAGGAAGGCCCTTCCTAGCATCATCTTAGATGAATTTTTCGTTTTCAAAGAAGAAGGCTGGGGCCCAGAGACAGAACTGGCTTTTCTCAAGGTCACACATGAAGGTAATGGAAAAGGAAGGCTTAGCACCTGGGCTTCTGTCTCCCTGAACCAGCCACTTCTGAGGAATCGGGGTGCCTGCTCTGATTCCAGGGTACCCACACCCTAAGCAACCACAGCCACCTCCAGAGGAGAAATAGGAGGTTAGAGTGGATTGGAAATTGGCCTCTATCCAGAAGGCTCAATGGACTTTGTCAACCAGGCCATCCTCTGACCTCCCTACTGTTTCAAGGGTGATTAACCAGCCAAATGGGTTGCCTCTGCTGAGACTTGGTGCCCAAATAATTACACACACCCCCAACTACTGGTGACCAGATCACCCCTGAGAGGTCCCACTCGGCCCTCCAATGTCACATTCTTCATTAACTCAGCTTTCCTGATTTGAAAATGTGATGCTTCTCAAAATTGGCAGCTCCTGAAAAGGTTTTGCCAGTTGGTGCTAGTGGCATATTACCAGGTACAAAATGACCTTCTCCCCTCGGTGAATGGGAGACAATAACTCAGGGCTTAGATAGTGCGGAGACATAGCATGCAATGGGCCTTCTCAAATTGGAAACCTAAAGAGATACCTGGTACCTTGCAGAGGGATTCTGGAAGCCATGAGAGACACATCTTCTGGACGAGAAATCTACTTTAACAGCAACCACCAGATCTAGGGTTGGTAGAGGCAGAACCACATGATAGGTGCTATGCTAACTGTAAAGAATTACCTGCATTGATCTGTTTAATTTCCACAAAAACCCAATGAGGTAGGTACTATGGTTATCCTCCTCATAAGGAAACTGAGGCACAGAGAAATTGAGTAACTTCTTGAAAGCCGCAGAGCTGTTAAGTAGCAGGGAGTATTAATTAGAATAATAGGGCTTAAAATGCTATATACATTTTAGAGGAGAATTATCACATGTGCAAGGTTATTATTAAAGCCAAAACTATGAAAGTTAAGCAGAGATGGGTATGAGACAGTGTGTATTTGTGTGTATTCAAGTCCTTGACTCTGTGGTCCAGATGTCAGTCCATTTTCACACTGCTGATAAAGACATACCTGAGACTGGAAAGAAAAAGAGGTTTAACGGACTTACAGTTCCACATGGCTGGGGAGGCCTCACCGTCATGGCAGAAGGCAAGAAGGAGCAAGTCACATCTTACATGGGTGGCGGCAGGCAAAGAGAGCTTGTCCAGGGGAACTCCTCTTTATAAAAACATCAGATCTCATGAGACTTGTGCACTATCATGAGAACAGCATGAGAAAGGCCCATCCTCATAATTCAATTACCTCCCACCAGGTCCCTCCCACGACACATGGGAATTGTTGGAGTTACCATTTAAGATGAGATTTGGGTGGGGACACAGCCAAACCATATCATTCTGTCCCTGGTCCCTCCCAAATCTCATGTCTTCACATTTCAAAACCAATCATGCCTTCCCAACAGTCCCCAAAAGTCTTAACTCATTTCAGCATTAACTTAAAAGTCCACAGTATAAAGTCTCATCTAAGACAAGGCAAGTCCCTTCCACCTATGAGCCTGTAAAATCAAAAGCAAGCTAGTTACTTTTTAGATACAATGGGGGTACAGGTATTGAGTAAATACAGCCTTTCCAAATGAGATAAATTGACTAAAACAAAGGACCTAGAGGGTCCATTCAAGTCTGAAATCTAGCCAGGCAGTCAAATCTTAAAGCTCCAAAATGATCTCCTTTGACTCCATGTCTCACATCCAGGTCACACTGATGCAAGAGGTGGGTTCCCATGGTCTTGGGCAGCTCTGTCCCTGTGGCTTTGCAGGATACAGCCACCCTCCTGGCTGCTTTCACAGGTTGGCATTGTGTGTCTATGGCTTTTCCAGGCACACAGTGCAAGCTGCTGGTGGATCTACTACTTGGGGGGTTGGAAGATGATGGCCCTCTTCTCATAGCTTCACTAGGCAGTGCCCAAGTAGGAACTCTGTGTGGGGGCTCTGACCCCACATTTCCCTTTTGCAGTAACCTAGCAGAGGTTCTCCATGAGGGACCCACCCTTACAACAAACTTCTGCCTGGGCATCCAGGCGTTTCCATACATCCTCTGAAATCCTAGGCAGAGGTTTCCAAACCTCAACTCTTGATTTTGTGGGCTCACAGGTTCAACACCATGTGGAAGCTGCCAGGGCTTGGGTCTTGTACCCTTTGAAGCCACAGCCTGAGCTCTACATTGGCCCTTTTCAGCCGCGGCTGGAGTGACTGGGACACAGTATGCCAAATCCCTTGACTGGACCTAGCAGAGGGACCCTGGACCTGGCCCACAAAACCATTTTTTCCTCCTAGGCCTTCAGGCCTGAGATGGAAGGGGCTGCCACAAAGGTCCCTGACATGCCCTGGAGACATTTTCCCTGTTGTCTTGGTGATTAACATTCAGCTCCTCCTCACTTATGTAAATTTCTGCAGTTGGCTTGAATTTCTTATCAGAAAATGGGATTTTCTTTTCTATTGCATTGCCAGGCTGCACATTTGCTGAACTAGTATGCTCTGTTTCCCTTATAAAACTGAATGCCTTTAACAGTCACCTCTTGAATGCTTTGCCATTTAGAAATTTCTTCCATCAGATACCCTAAATCATCTCTCTCAAGTTCAAAGTTTCACAAATTGCTAGGGCAGGGCAAAATGTTACCAGTCTCTTTGCTAAAACATAACAGGAGTCACCTTTGCTCCAGTTCCCAACAAGTTTCTCATCTGCATCTGAGACCACCTCAGCCTGGATTTCATTGTCCATATCATTATCAGCATTTTGATCAAAGCCATTCAACAAGTGTCTAGAGAGTTCCAAACTTTCCCACATTTCCCTGTCTTCTTCTGAGCCCTCCAAACTGTTCCAACCTCTACCTGTTACCCAGTTCCAAAATAGCTTCCACATTTTTGTCTATCTTTCCATTAGCACCACATTCCTGGTACCAATTTACTATATTAGTCCATTTTCATGCTACTGATAAAGAAATACTCAAGACTGGGTAGAAAAAGAGGTTTAATGGAATTACAGTTCCACATGGTTGGGAAGGCCTCACAATCATGACAGAAGGCAAGAAGGAGCAAGTCACATCTTACATGGATGGTAACAGGCAAAGAGAGCTTGTGCAGGGGAACTCCTCTTTATAAAACCGTCAGATCTCATGAGACTTATTCACTAGCATGAGAAAGACTTGCCCCTGTGATTTAATTACCTCCAACTGGATCCTTCCCATGGCATGTGGGAATTGTGAGAGTTATAATTCAAGATGAAATTTGGGCAGGGCCATGGCCAAACCATATCATTACGGAAAATGCCAAAGGAATTTAGAAAAGTAAAAAGAGCAATAAAACTTGTGGAAGAGGGCTTCAGGGTGGGACATAATATTTGGAGAGAAACTACACTTACACAATCTTTTCTCAGCTCCTGTCACTTAATCTTGAGAATATATTTTAATGTGGGGATAAATATATAGACCATTTTATAGATAAAGAAAGCAAAACTCACTGGTGATAAGTGACTTGCCAAGTACCTAAGTAGGCATTAGGTCTGACTCCAAATCCAGAGTATTTTCTAACCCATCCCAGCAGAGCTGATTTTAAATGAGGTATGCCCTTGTTTCTCAAGAGGGTATTACGGTTACAGCCCCATGGAAGCCCACAGTGAATAGGGTGATCCTAATTCCTGCCTTGTCCGGGACAGTCCTAGCTTATACTTGTCCTAACATAATCCATAACAATACTCTTTTTCACTTTTAAAGGTATTCCTGTTTGAAGGAAAGATTATAAAGCCACCTGAAGCCTGAGCACTGCTTTCTCAGATACAGATTTTTGCAGTTACAGATAACTGCAAAATGGAACAATGAGTCCCTGCAACTGTCCTCCCTCTCAGGAATGTTGTTGGAGAGCCCTTAATGAGGAATAAGAGCTACAGATGCGACTAAATTTAGGACAACATGTGTAGAGAAACTTTCTAGTTTATTCCACCCACTCTCACCTCCAGCCCCAACTAACTGTGGTAGAAGCGATTGTTTTCTGGTGGAAGGTTCAGGAAGAAGCAATCTAAGAAACAAGGATAAAAGAGAAACAGAACTGGCTGTTTGCCCTTCCCTGGCTAGATACTTGAATTCATTAAACATTTGGGAATTATAAGAATCTTGCAGCAAATCACCTAGCCCCTTCTCTATTACTAAGGTGACCCAGATTCCTTCAACTGTCAGATGATTTTACAAGTCATTGCCAACATTATTCTGCAAACCAATGGCAACTTTTCTGAAATGCCTTTCCCACCACCCATCCATTTCTCAGGAAGACAGTGTTAAGAAAGCAAACCAAGATGACTTTGATGCCCCAGGGCAGCCATTTCTCAGGGTGCAGGCTGACAAAAGTCCAGTGCAATAGAGTTAGAAGACCAAAGGCTTAGAGCCAGGCAGACCTAGGGGTAAATTCCAGCTCCATGCCAAGCCAGCTGTGGGCTCCAGCATTATTTTTTCCGCCCAAGGGAAGAAAATCAAATTGCACCTGATGAGAATGGAAACTGTGGCTCTAAGAAGTCTCACATTGGAGTCTAGCATTATACCTTATCAGAAGCTCAGATGGTCACTTAGTTCACCATAGTAACTTCATTAAGAATGAGCAGTGATTAATAAACTAACATCTTCCTACACATTACTTGTAGAAATGTTAATTTCTACACGTGTTAATTATTAATCTGTAGAAAGCATTACAGATTCAAAGTTCTCAGGTCCTATTAACAGAATTCAGACAACTGCTCCTTACCTGTTTATAGGAGAAGACAGGAATATGTACTTTTCTCCCTTCTTTCTTTGAGATACACTGGATGAGGCCCAAAACCCACCCAAGACATGTTTAGAGAGGCATAATGATGCAAAACTTTGGAACAAGGCCAATTAATGTTCCAGTAGGTGGCTGTGGACCTTCAGCTAATCATTTTAAGCTCTCTTTGCCTCAGTATCCCTATCTATAAAATGGAAACAATGCTATTATATACCTGCATTACTTAGGTAATATGATTGTAACATGACTTAGGCAATAAAAGATGTGGGCAGAGCACACGCAGGTGCTACCCAGTGAAACGCTCATCAGTCATCCACTCTTTGTACCCTGTCATCTTCTTCTCTGAGTGCTCAGGGAAACAATGAAATCCCCCAGCTTCAGTTTCTGACTATCTACATGCTGCAGGGAGTTCTACTAATTGAATGTCACATAAGAAAAATATTAAGTGTTCACTGTGTTAAACCACTGAGATTTGGAAGTTTATTTACAATAGTATATTATCAGTTAGCTATTTCTATGAAAACAACTTCTAGACTTAGTGGCTTCTACAAACTAAATGTTTATGTCCCTCCCTTCAGTTTATATGTTGAAACCCTAATCCCCAATATAGTGCTATTTGGAGGTGAGGTCTTTGGGAGATAATTAGGTTATGAGAGTAGAGTCCTCATTATGAGATTAATGCCCTTATAGGAAGGGACACCAGAGAGTTTGCTTTCTGTTTCTGCTCTCCACCACCTGAGGATACAGCAAGAAGGAAGCAAACCAGGAAGAGAGCTGTCACCAGAACTTAACACTGCTGACATCCTGATCTTGGACTTCTAAAACTTCTAGCTTCTAAAACTATAAGAAAATAATAATCCCTATTGTTTAAGCCACCAGTCTATAGTTTCTTGTTAAAGAAGCCTGGAATGACTAGGACAGTGGCTTAAAACGACCACCATTGATTATAGCTCACAAATCAATGGGTCATATGGGCAGTTTTGCTTATCCTAGCTTGGCATTATTTGACTTCAGCTGGGCTCATTCATCTGAGGTCAACTGGTAGGTTGGCAGGGGATAGCTGGTCTAGAATGGCTTGGCTGAGGGTTATTTCACTTCATTCCATGTGGTCTCTCATACTCCAGCAGGTTAACTCAGATTGGTTCTCATGGCAGTGGCAAGAGCACACATGGCCTCTTGATGGCTAGGCTTGGAATTGACCAGTGTCACTCCTGCCACATTTTATTCACCAGACCACGTCACAAGGCCAACCAAATTCATGGAGTGAAGAAATAGTATTCCATTTTCTTCACTGGAGAAGCAGCCAGATCACATTGAGAGAGGCTGAGAATTGGGATCATCTTTGCAATCAACCTGCTACATAGCAGCTAGTGTCACCTTAACTACTATTGTCACACACAGCTGGTGATGACAGAGACAGGATTCCGTTCCAGGCCTGACTCATGTCGAAATTGGAACCCTTTTTTGGAGTACTATTTTAGTACCTCAAGGAAAACAAAACAGATTTAATAAAATCAATAAAAACATCTTTATGCAAATGTCCTGAAGCTGCACACGGATGGAAAATTTTCCCTCTCCCCTCTCATTCTCCAAGGCATTTTCAAGGCTGTTGAAGAGGTGGAAGCAGCTTTATTTTGCTACTTTCCAGGTTTAGTTCTTCAAACATGCAGTCACCTCCCTAATTAGTTTTAATTAAATGCATGGTTCATATTAGGTCACAAAAAACCCAAAAGTTGAGTAATTTTAATAGGATCCACGAGTCAGTTCCAATAACGCTGGCTTTGTGGTTACCTGGGTGATGGCTGTTCCCTCTCTAACTGTTGTTTCAGGTCGCTGACTGAATTCCAAACGTGGGATGATCTGAACAGAAAGGTGGAAAACCTCATGCAGTCTGTGGACCATAGGCCTCTTCGTGGTGAGGGTTATCACTTCCTCCACTTTCTGGGAGTAAGTGGCCCAGGTTGGCTGTAAAAGAACCAGGTTTTTCCACTTCTCTAACCAGACAACCCTTTTCTGAAGCTTCAGGCATCTCTTGGAGCTCCCATCTTTGTCCTTCTCAAAGACTCACCATCAGAGAACAGCTAACTTAGAAGCACCTGATAAATCATTGTCAAGTTCCACTATTTCATAGAAGGGAAGATTGAAGTCCCAAGAAGAAAGGTACTTATCCAACTTCAGCAGTGCTCAGACCAGTCTGGATGAAGGTACCAGGGTATAACAGAGAAGGCATGGTCCTTAGATTGAGCCAGATCTATAAATTCCGGCCAAAGCTCTCCCAGTCACCTCTGTGTGACCTGAGGCAAGTACCCAACCTCTCTGTGCCTTAGTTTTCCCTTTAAAAAAGTCAAGAAAGGTTTATCTTTCTTGCAGGATCATTGTGGTATTTTAAGCGAGATAGCATGAAAGCCCCTACTAGATTTCCTGAGACACAGTAGGTGCTCAACAGGAGATAACTCATATTATTCCCACAGCCAGAGTGAGAATGGAGGTAGTGGTGCAAAGAAAGCAAGAGCTATGGATATTTCCTAAGGAGCAATGGACAAGAATGTCTTTTCCTGTAATCCATAAGTGCCTTCAACACAATCCAGATTTCTTAAAGAGCAGGAACGTGATCTGTTTTATTTGCTGCTATATTCTCACAGGCTGAATAAAGAGGACAATAACCATTTGTAGTATGAATGGAGAGATTACTCTTAGGTCACCGGTAAAATGTATTATGCACGTGTGGTTCTCTTCTTTCTAGAGGGTAGGTTAGAAATTCAAAAGAGATGCTATCCATAAAACTCACTTTCCCACCTTCATCAAATTAACACATAAAGGAGACAGACAGTGCAACTGAAATGTTAAGTATAAGCTCCACAGACCAGAGAATCCTCGACAAGAAGTCCAGTTCAGTGAAACCTTAATGTGTTATTTAAGCTCTTTGAGCCTTTTTCTACTTACATAATGAGAGTGATAAAATTGTCTCTTTCAAAGGGTTGGTGTAAGAAAGGTGAGCAACGATGCTTGTTCAGTTTAGTGCCTGACACAGAGTGAGGGCTCTGTCAATGGGAACTGCAACATGCAAAAACAAATACAGCCCCACATCCTAATCTTCATCTTGGTGGGAGGTGAGGCTGGCTTCTCTGTGGGGCATCCTCATTGGCTCAGCTAAGAAAACAGGCCAAAAACACACCACAGGGACCCTCCCAAGGTTCCCTGTCTCACTGTGTGTCCTCTCTAGCTGTAAGCCACAAAAACCTAGTCTACTACAAATGAGCCAGTGGTCACAAGATATTTATAAGCCAGGTAGGGGGAAGGGAAGAAAACGTATGAGTGGACACCAGTTCTGTACCGGGACCTTCTTATGTGTTATGTGCCCCTCAGAATTAAGGATGAAAGGACTCATGCCATGGATGATGCTTCCTCATTCACACTGAACAACAGACAGAGAACGACCCATGTCATGGCCCAAATCTCATGACTCTTTGGAATCCCTAGGCTTGTATATTTATATCTTTTTTTCATTCAACCTTATCTCACTACTTTTTGTTTTCTCTGTTTTATTATATAAATTTTAATAAAATACCTCAAATACTTGGTGAAGATAGGTATTAATCAATCAAGAATCCCACTTATCCTTTCAACAACCCTAGGAAAAAGGCATCATTATCTCCTTTTTATATGTGTAGAAAATAGTCCTACAGAGGTGAAGCAACCTGCCCACTGTCTCACAGGTGTTATCAAGGGCAGAGTGAAAGTCAAAACCATGTCAGTCCAGCCCCTGGGCCCATTTTGTTTCTGCTGCACCAGGACCCTCTCACCCAGATCTCTGGGCCCTCTGCACTCCTTGGCACTGTTGACCTCCTCCTCCTCTCTCCACAGGAAACCACTTCTGCACTTAGAATTAGCTCTCTGGGGTGAATTATCAGAAAAGGAATTCTGGAGTCAAAGGCTATGAGCATATTTATAGCTCTTGCCCAAATGCTGCGTGAAGGTAGGGCTTCACGTTCCTGAGGCCCAGGGAAGGAACACGATTGCAAGACCACAGAGCCCATTAGAGCTGGAACCAGCTCTAACATTAGAGCAGCCAGCTCCCCTCACTCAGAGCCTCTCACTTTTTCTAAAACCTACTGCCAGTGCTGCCTCCCACATGTGGAATGTTTGAAGGACACTGCAGTAGCTTCCCACCCTTTCTCAAAAGTCTCCCTGCTATATTACAGCATTCAAAACCCTCACAGCTGACCTTCAGAGTCCCAGCATGAGGTTTCCCAGGTAAGACACGGAATGATCACCAGCACATCAGTGGGGAAGGCTTATCATTTAATGTCTGCACCACTGACACGTCAGGGATGTAGCACTCTACGAAACTGAGATCCAGGATGAGGTGAGGAGGTAGAACCACCATCTCTCTTCCAGGGATCCTGCTTAAGCACAACAGTCCCCTCTAATAAGGCAAGGTGTGCAGACAACATGCACTAGATGTTTGCAGAGAAAACCATCTGTGTCAAACCATGCTGTTCTCCCCCTCAGTCCACTTTAACTTGGCTTGGCCCCAGTTTCTTTATCTGCCGAATTTAACAAGGTATGGCCTCAGGGCTGTTGCAAAGATGAAATAACACAGGTAAAGTGCTGTCACCATGCCAAACAAATAACCAATTTTAATCTATGGGAATTTGCATGTATTGACTGAATCTGTAGTGTTTTACAGTCTACGATGATCTTCACATTTATGTCAGTTACAATGGTTTCAGTAAGAGACAGGTCTTGAATGCCTGACACTAATCCCAGATGGGGTATAAGAAGGAGGAACAAGATCACCAAGACTGACTCCAGCTTTTACTTGACTCCCTCTACCTAGGTTCTAGGGTGACCAGATGTCCCTGCTTGCCAGGGGCAGTTCTGGTTTAATGCTGTTACACTGGGGTAATAATAGCTTCCCCCTTTATTCCCAAGAGTGTACTGGTTTGGATGACAACCTCTATGATCACCCTCCTGATTATCCTATGATCAGTAGTTCTATATTTAGAGTGTTGGTGATGAGAAGATGGTTAGAAGCTTGGATTCCGTATCCTGAGTTCTTCACTTTGTTGCTGGGTGACCCTGGGCACATTATTTAACCTCTATGAATCTCAGGCTCCCCATCTCTACAGTGAGGACAAATCAAGATGCACTTTGCAGAGTTGCTGTGAAGGTGAAAGGAGAGATGCACATAAAAATATGTGCCCGACACAGAGTGAATACAGAATAGTTATTAAGCAATGATATTAGCTCTTTTGGAAAAAATAATTACTTGCTCAAAATGCTTCTGGAGTCATGCTTTAGCAGACTTGACCCATCAGAAAGTTCAAAAGGTAAAGGACCCAGTAGTCTGATAAATAATAGTCTCATTCAAACATACAGTCAGCAGGGCTCCGGGCACTTCTGAGTCATTACAGATGCTGGCTGAGAATGTTGACACCAGTGAAATTTTGCCCTCAGCTTTCTTCACGGAGTCACTGCTGATGATTGCTGGTGATTGGCGGCTGTTTCTTCCACCGCAGGATGTGTTACATAGTTGCAGTTGGTCAGTGTTGGGTGGAAGTCTTGGATGGCTATATTTAACTCGGACTGTAACAATGCCCGAAGGAGTGAAGTTGCCCATGACCTTGGCTATTCATTACCCTCTGTGACTCCCTCCTAGTGAGCCTACCTCTCCTTTGGTCTGCTTTAATCCCTGTACATGCAGAACAAGGGACACAGGCAGGGGCTAAGAAAGGATGATTTTTCATCTGCATAAAGCCCTAGGGCTCCAGCACAGAAGAGCTGCAAAGGGCTCTGCCTGGACACCACTCTCATTTCACACATGGGAAATCGGGGCACAGAGAAGTTCAGGAATGTGTGCAAGGTTACAAAGCAAGCTAATAGAAGAGTAGGACCCAGGACTTCTAGCTTGCGGCCATTCCTCCTGCTACACCAAACTTTGCTTTCTGTTCAAAGGAGTCCTTAAAGGCTTACCAGATCCTCTTCATGCCCCTTCCCCAATTGGCTCAGCCATGCTTTGCCTCAAGGAAGGTCACCTGGCACCTGTATATTCTTGGTATCAAAAGAGAAGATTTCCATAGAGAGAGGCTGTGTGCTCCTCTATTTCCATAGAGAGAGGCTGTGTGCTGTGACAACAGCAGCAGCCCTGTTGTCAACCCCTCCCCTGGCTTAACCAGCCAGACCCTCTGCCACCATGGCCCCCCATGTCATGTGGCTTGACCCAATAGTGCCCCACCTCATGCCTCATACCACCAGCCTCTTGCCTCATATGCAGGGCTTTGTCAACACTAAGGTGCAAGACATCTGACAGCCCCTTTCGTACTCTCCAGCTCACCCAGCTACGTCCATTAGGCTGCAGGCTGGCTGGAAATGCTTGGCTCACACCCAATCACCATTACCACTGCTATGATGGGCCTTGCTTTCCAGAGGATCAGGTAACAAAACTCAGCAGTGCTGGAGAATTAAGTCCTACTGGGTGACCTGTGACCATTTAGAGATGAGAAACAGGATAAAGCAAGAATTTTATTCCCTTTCTTCTCTGAATGGACTATTCCAAGATGCAATGTTTCTGTGTGACCCTCTCAAAGATGTCCTGCATGACCCACCAAATGGCTGGGTTTCTTATGAAGCTATGGGCAGCTCAGTGCCTCACCTGATATGTGTTTTCCCTCTATCCCTGCCTCAGTTTCCCTTTTACCTCCAGTCTTTCTTCTCTGAGATCTTACTCGCCAATAAAACCTTAGCACATGTGTTTTGCTTCAGGCTGTCTTCCTAAGAAACCCATGCTAAGACAAAGGTAAACCCTGGTGAAAGTCACATTGAGACCTGAGGTCACAGCAGGGCTGAGAAAGCCCAAATAATGATAGTGTGAGCACATAAGGCCAGGGGTCGCTGTCTGCTTCATTCTCAGATGGACTCCAAGCTTCTAGGACAGTGCCTGGAGACAGCAGCACTCAGTAAATATTTGTAGAATGAACAATGAATACTGTGAATTTTTATAGGGCTTTCTAGTTAAAAAGTGCTTTCACATAAATGATTATCACATGATTCCCAGGACACTCCTGTGAGGGATTGGTAAGAAGCTTGGACCCGTTTCTGCACATGAGGAAACTGAGCCTTGGAGAGCTAGTTCGAGGGTCCACAACCGGCTAGTTGGAACTTGGAAACTTGAACAAAACTCTCTGGGCTGTCTTTTTGGAATTTTTTTCATTCTACTAAGGAAATCAGTCCAACAAGGCAAATATTAAGGGTTGAGAAACTACTAGAGTCTGTGGTTGGTAGAAGGTCTGAAATTTCATTAGATGGAGAAGTTGAGTCCAAGCATCAGAGGGAATAGGTGATGACGTCATTCTGCTTCTGTGGCCAGGTCTCCCTCTGTCTCCAGCATTAAGGAAGGAGGGGCTATGATTCCACTGACGTAAGGAGGGGTCTTTGAGAGTGAGGCAAGAGAGACAGTGAGGTTTACAAAGTTTACCAAGCACTCACACACATTATCTCACTTAGTGCACACAATCATCTGAGAAGTGAGTGAACATATTCATTTGTTTTTGCTGCATAACAAACCATTCCAAAGCTTAATGGCTTAAAACCATAATTTATTTAGCTCATGGTTCTGCAGGTTAGCAGTTTAGACTGGGCTTAGCTGAGAGGCCTTCTGTTCTTATTGGATTCACTCATTAATATGTAGTCTGCAAAGTCAGCTGGGGACTAGCTGGCCAAAGGCAGCTCCACTGGGGATAGCTCACCTCTGCTCCATGTGGACCCTCACCCTCCAGCAGCATGGCATGGGCTTAATCTCATGCAGGAAGCAAGGGTCCAAGATGGCTAGAGAAGAAACTTGCAAGGCTTCTTGAGTTTCAGGCTCCAAACTGGCACATTGTCATTTCCACTGCAATCCATCAACAAAAGCCAGTTGAAAAGCCTGATCCCACTCTAGGGGTAGGGACACACACACCAATGTTGAAGGAAAAAATTGCAAAGTCACTTTTCAAAGAATACAAATGTAGAGAAGTATGAACAATAGTAACTACTTTGCATTCTACTACAGTGATGTTATCCTAGTTTTACAGCTGAGGAAATAAGAGTTCCCAGAGGTGAGTGATTTGCCCATAGCCACACAGCTCAAACGCTGAAGGGCTGGAACAGAAACCCAGGACTCTTCCTGCTAAACCCAGAATAGCTAATATGGCAGAACATCCTGTTTAGCTCCGAGGAGGATCCCCAAGACCAGCAAGGTGAGTCCCTGCCTCAAGACACTCAGGGATGAGTAGACGAGAAAAGCCAGACAGAAAACTAAGGTCCAATGTGCTAAAGCCCAGGAGAGAGATGCCAAAACTCACTGGCGGATGCAAAGATGAAAGGTTTTCTGCAATAAACTAAGATTGGAAACAGGAAATGGAGTATTACCCACTATTAAAAAAATCACATTCTCACAGAAAGCAGCTCTGTGCTTGGGTGTGGAAGTCTGCGTTGAGGGACAGATTGTAAGAGGGAAGGAATTGTGAGCAAAGGAAGTCCCATCCCTAAAGCCATGCATGTGTCCATCCAAAGGTGCCCGTGGGAACTGGACTGGAATTGCTGTCCGGTTGTTATTGCAGTTATGTCTGTTGCTGTTTGGTTTGGTTTGGTTTTTCTTCTGGATTTTGTTTTGAAGCTATCAAGATGGCCATTTTAAAATTTCAAAGTGATTTCTGCCTTCTAGGTTGGGGAGTCATCTATAGGACAAACTGTTCCCCTTGTTCTGGAAGGATCTTCATAGATTTTCAAGTTTAGGTAGGTGCCCCACCCATTGTTCTTTTGAAAACAACCTTCAGGCCTCTCAGATGCCCAGGAGTCATTGGGCTGGCCCAGAGACTCAGAGATCCCTGGAGGTCCTGAGAAGAGGTTGGCTGGAGGATTAGGGGATGCTTTCCACCATCTTACAGGGCAAGCCAGAGCCAAGTGGTGAGACAGCAACTGCATAAGAGACCGTGAGATGGGGTTGAGGCCTCTAGATTCCAAGGACATTGCCTGCAACTGCAGTGGAACTGTGTGTGCCACACTTGAAGGAGGTATATGAGGGAATAGAGATGTGACCTCCTTTATCAAGGCCAAGATGGGAATTGGCACTGATTAGCCTCAGGGGAGCACTGTGCCCCCAAAAACAGGCAATATCCTGTGGTTACTTGGCTTAGACATCAGCCAGATGCGGAAGGATGAGCTCATGCAGTAATTTGGTTATAAACAGAAAGTATCTTGGTATTTTGTAGTCAGAGATTAGTGAGACCAGCAGCAGATTAGACATACAGGGCTCTTACAGGGCACTCAAAATATAATTGGTGCTCCAGAGAAGATTATTTAATTAATTAATTAGGTGAAAGTAATACCGAAAAAAAAAATTTTAAAAAAACAGATCATGAAGAGGAGAAGACAGGAATTCCTTTTCTTAAAGGGAAGTGATGATCTCAGTGATTCAACCAGACTAGCCATTTCTTTCTTCCAACTCCTACCCGTTTCCTCCTCAGCAGACCCTCCTTGGTGGTAAGATGACCAAGAGCAGCCTCAATGCCCTCTTCCAACCTCCCAGCAACGTCTTATGCACCTCTTGGCTCTGATGCATTCACACGTTTGTCCCCGAACCACTCACTGTGGCCACTGTTCTAGGTCATAGATCTAGAACACACAAAAACAGTACTGGCATTTCGTTCCACAAACAACAGCAAGGAGGGAAAGGAGACTGGATCTCCAAGCAAAAATCAGAGGTTCTTGCAAGAAGAAAAGCATATTAATCCTGGGCCAAGCATCCATGTCCATCACCCAAAACACACGACCCTGTGTTGCTTTATAGTCTCATCTAAACTCAGTTTGCTTATGGACAGAAAGATGATGATAAATGAAACCTTCCAGGGTCTTTTGTGCAATTTAAAATAAATAACATAAAAGCTAAGAACAGTTTCCAGCAGAAAGCAGGAATCCAGAGCATCACATGAAATATAATTTTCTTCAGTTTCATCAGACTTAGTTTTATTATTATTATACAGATATTTATTCCCCTTTCTTTAAATAAACTTGTCAGTAATCTCTTTATTAGGACACAAATGTGACTTCTTCTGAATCAAACAAATGTATTATCCCCTGTCAAGTTCGGAGACATCCAAGGTTAGCAACGTTCTTTAGCATGAACCATGAAGGAGGGCCGACAGCAGAGGCTCAAGGAATTTTCCACAGGCCTTGAAGAGCAGTAGAAGTTATAAAAAGAATGTTCATGTTTAAAAATTAACTGTTTGGTTTAAATATTTAAATGTTCCATTTTTCCCCCTGCCTGGTTGTTAATTCAGTATTAAAACAGAAAAGGAGTTGATTTACAACCCCTGACATTGGCCTCCAGGGCTTTCTGAGAAGGAGCTCTGAATTCTTTCTTCAGAGTAATCATCAGTTTCCTAGTTCACCACTTCCTGGGCATTGTCTCTATTCTGGGCATCAGAATAGATGCTTTACATCTGTCAATTCATTTCCTCTTTACCTTAGATCTGCAAAGAAACCATCATTCCCCATTGCACTGGTGAGGGGACTAAGGCTCAGAGAGGCTAAGTTAGTTTGTCTAAGATGATCCAGCTAGCCCATGACAGAGATGGTATGTGGAACACTGATCTAGGCCTGTCTGATATTAAAGTCTATATCATTTTATCTGCAATATACTGAAAAATCACAGATCAGAAAATCAGATGTCACACCTGTCAGGATGTAGGGTGGCACCATCCCTGGGATACCTCTTTGGCCTCATTGCCAGTTGCTCTAGGGAATTTATAGAAATCTGATTAGGGCCCAAGAAAGTGCTTACAAAAAATGAAAGATTGCAAGATTAAAATGAATCTGTGTTATAAATCAAGCACAGCAAAGACGGGCATTTTGAAGTAGCACTTAAAGACACATCATCAGCAAAGTAATGAGATATTTATTGTTTTCAAGATTTACCGGCATTCTAATAAATGCCAGAATTGACATCCATCGGCGTGGGCATAGGATTCTGCCAGAATGAGAAGCTTGAACATTCCTCTTAATACTTAGGAGGAAAACACTAGTGCAGTCTGTGGCTCACAGGATGTATCCTTTCTGGTCATTCGGTGGGTCTTTGTAGGAGAGAAACTTGTGCCAACTTCAGAGTTTTCAATGTCAGAACAGAAAGGGACCCGAGAACTCTTCTCAGCCATCCAGGGTAAAGTTAAGACCAGAGAGGGGAAATAAGTTGCCCAAGGCCACTCAGCAAACTGATGGCCTAACTAACCCAAGCTGCCTGACTCCCATGCAAGCCTCTGCCATCAACTTCTGCAATGTACATTTATAGGTGCCTGTACCTTCAACACCTCCTATGTTTGGTTGAAATTTTCCAATTTGTGGGATTTTTCCTAAGCCTTTCAAAAACAGAAGAAAGTGTTTTCTAGTAACCTCTGATTGACAAGAGACTGCAAGCAGGTGCTATGACACGGGCCAGAGAAGAGGAGGTAAGAGTGAAGTCTCTTAACCAAATAAGAAAGAAGAGTGGTAAACAGAGCTAGTCACTCACTTTGGGAAAGAGCAGTCCACAGGCCACACCTGTACAATTACAACAGTCACAGGGGGTCTCAACAGCTCTAGGAACCCAAAAAAGAGACAGATGACTATATACCTAGTGCTTCTAATGGCCACATAGGAATGAAGGAGAAGTAGAGACCAAAAGTCTTTCCATACAGAGCCCAAAGAGAGCAGAAAGTTTCACACATAAATTCCCACAAGACTGTCCTAGAGTCATAGATGGCATGACCAGCATCACACAAACACACAAACACACACACCCATATGCCAAACTTAAAGGAATGTCCTGTGCACTGTAGGATATGCAGCAGCATCCCTCATCTCTACCCTCCAGATACTTGTACCCCCCCCCGCCAATGCCTGCCTAAATAACCAAAAAATGTCTCAGGCACTGCCCAATACCACTTACCTCTTTAACAATGATCCTAGATGATCACTGATAACATTTCATGAGTTCAGCTCAGCATCTATTTAAAAAGTTGTTTTGATAGCATTCTCAACTTGAATGGAATGATAATGATACTCAAAGTTTGCCTTTAGTTCTTTTAATGAGGAACTCTATCTATATTTTTAATTGTATATATTCAAGGCAAAAGCAAATCACCTCCATGGTTAATAATGCTTCTGAGAAGTTCAGAAGTTTGAACCACGTGGTCATCACTGTGTTACATCCTTCCACCTGGTACTAACACACATTTTGTTTGACAGCAAAGCAAATAAACAACAATTCAAAGGTGTTCAAGGGCTGCTTTGAGAAATTGCATTCTGTCTACACAGTGATTGAAATATTAGGCTGATTATCAGAATTTCCAATAAAATCTCTGTAAAGGTATAATTTGCTAGGCCCTTTCTGGGCTTTCCAAGGGATGTAGTCCTGGAATCTGTATTTAACAAAAGATATCTCCCCAAGAGAGAGATGTCTAGATGGGTGAAGGAAATATTGCCACAGGATTGATATTCTTTGTTGTCACTAAAGATCAAAAGGACCCTGTTCCTACCATTCCATCATTGCAGCAGTGCGTGATGCCATGATACATAAACACAGCATTTTGCAATAATTAATAACATCTAGATCTATTCACCCAAGAGCCACTTTATAAACACAAGTTGAGAGCCAAGTTTTGTAAGTCCGTTTTTAAACAAATGAAACTGATCAACAACTCCTCCTAACACAGTGAATTATGTCCTAAACAGTGGGGAGGGTGTCAAGCCCTGACCCCTTACTCAGGGAGTACTTGAGGCTCTCCCAGACACATCTATCAAGGGCAGGACCAAACAGGAAGTCAGGAGGTCTGTGTTCAAGTCTTTGCCCCACCACTCACTAGCCGTGTGACCCTGGGATGTCACTTTACATCTCCAGCTCTCAATTTCCTCCTCTGTAAAATCAAATTAAATAACATGGCTAATGAAACAAATTCAAGCCTAAAGAGCATTACATAATTGCCCAACAAGGCACAGCTAGATAGAAGCGGAAGCGGGACCGGAACTCAGACTACCTACCTTGTGCTCTTCTCCCCACATGGCCCGCAGGGTTAGTCTCTCTGCTCGTGCTGAGCAACTTGCCAGAATGATGAGCCTCTTTCAATTATTTCTTTAAAAGAATGAAGAGATCTTGAGGACTGATATCCTAACTTCTATCTGCCCCTCAATCAAGATGAGCCCTTGAAGATTTCCTCATCCTTGGGCATTGCTCTCCTTCCCTGGTAACTGACTAAATGGGTAAGGAAGACATAACAAGTCCTCATTCCCGCAGCAGGTGCTGCAGACGCTATTCATTGCCACCCAGAAACCACTCTCCTGACTTTGTTCCTTGCCCATGGGCCCGTGCTTTGTCCAGGATGCCATATGTCAGGCCGAGGGGATGGCTCAGGAGGACTCCCAGGCCCTTTTCCAGCCACTTCCTGAGAATTCCATACAGCTAGGGGTGGCCTCAGAATCCAGTTTTGCCTAAAGAAACCTACAGCAAAGTCTGAGGAGGAGTTTCTGGGAAAGCTTTTGATTTCCTGGTGAAAGCAACAGACAGGAGATGAGAGATTCCTGGCTTTGCCCCTTCACCCTGACAATGCACTCAGGCTTCCTAGAGCAGCTGCAGACATCCTGGAAATACCAGGAGGCAACAGGCATGAGAGAAATCAAAGATGGCAGCAGGGAAAGACAGAAGCTACCAAAATCCTCAAAGACATGGTGGAGCTTCCTAACCAACCCCAAAAATGCCTCCCTGGGGACTTCTAGTTACATAAACATTAAATGTCCTTTTGGTTGAAGCAACTATTAGCTAAAGGCCCTGTAAAGCTGTACAAATGCAAACATCTGCTTGCTTTGCTTGGGGCTGGAATTATAATCATTGATGTGGCCATGGTGATTATCTCCTGCTGATCAGAAGCTCTTATCGGCAGCTACATGTGACTTTGAGTAATAACGAACGGTCAAATGTACTGCTTTATAATAAATGCAGTTTGTTTGGCAGACAGAAATATTTTCAAATATGGAGCCCCTGTGGGGGTAGAGGAAATATAAAGGAAGCTGTGGTGGTGACAAGAGAAAAAGGAGGCTGCTGTCCCCATGCCAGGTTTTTGTGCCAGGTTCTGTACAAGGTCATGGGGTCCAATATGAACAAAACAGGCAAGGGCTCACCTTCTTAGAGGTCAAAGAAGAGTGATGTCACAGATTATACAAGCAGGGGTTATAGGTGAGATGAAGAATACAAAGGAGGCTCTAACAGCAGAGGAAACTAACTCATTGAGGGCCAGAAAAACCTTTCTCAGGATGGCTGATACCTAAAGAGTGAACAAGAGCCTAGAGTGGTGAAGGAAACAGTTCCAGAACAAGGGAATAATTATTCAATTCTCAGAACAATCCTATGCTATATATATGATGAGATTATCATTTCCATTTGTATCGGTCAGGATAGGCTAGGTTATGCTGTGGTAACAAACAACCTAGAAATATTTAAAGATGTAAAGTAAAACAGTTTATTTCTCACTCATACTTATGTGACCGCTGCAGGTCAGCAGGGACTTCTGCACATCATAATTCCTCAGGGACGCAGGCTGATGGAGACTCTGTCTAGATCCATTCTTCCACAGGCACAGAGACTAGGAAAGAGAAACATGGCAAGCCATGCACTGACTCTTTAAAGCTTTCCCCCAGAAGTGTCAGATGTCACTTTGGACACATTTCACTGGTCAAAGCAAATCATGGGTTCACAAGGGTAATCCCCCTACAGAAATGGGGCATACAATATAGGTGATCAGCAATATATTCTACAATCCCATTGTAGAGATAAAAAAGCAGAGGTGTGCATGGAATACTATGCAGCCATGAAAAAGGATGAGTTCATGTCCTTTGCAGGGACATGGATGAAGCTGGAAACCATCATTCTGGGCAAACTAACACAAGAACAGAAAACCAAACACCTCATGTTCTCACGCATAAGTGGGAGTTGAACAATGAGAACACATGGAGACAAGGAGGGCAACATCACATACCAGGGCCTGTTGTGGGGTGGGAGGCTAGGGGAGGGATAGTATTAGGAGAAATATCTAATGTAGATGGTGGGTTGATAGGTGCAGCAAACCACCATGGCACGTGTATACCTGTGCAACAAAACTGCACATTCTGCACTTGTACCCCAGAACTTAAAGTGTAATTTTTTAAAAAGCAGAGGTGTGAAGAGGTTATGTGATTTGTCCAAGGTCACAAAGCTAGAAGGTGGCAGAAAAGAAGTTCAAAATCAGGATTTTGATCTTAAGCCTAGGGCACATTCCCCAAATGACTCCAAATGAATCTAAGTGATCATCCATCTCGGAAACGCTATTGCAGACATTCAAGAAGAGCCACACTTCCTGTGGACACTAATCTCTGTGTGCTGGCCAGCCTGAGCAAATTACTGACCATAGTACCCATTCAGAGAAGTTTCCTTCTCACCAGCTTGGTTAGCAGAACAGAGAGTAGACAGTCTGGGCTCCCCAGTCCTGCCCCTATGGTTCTGAGCCATACTCCCCTTCTTAAATCTGCTACTCTGAAACGTAAAGACATCTGCAGGTCTGTACTGCCAAGACCGCACCCCCACCCCTTCCACAGGCACCTTCTTCTTGGAACAACAGGTTCCTGGTTTACCCAGTGCAGAAAACTTCTGTCACTACCACAGCTTGTTCCCAGTTGGTTTCTGGCTCCTCACCTCTTCCAAGATGAGCTGCTGCTTCTGATTCTTAGATCCCCAGCAGCATTTTCTTGGTCTCCGTCCCTACCCGAGCCCAGAATCAGGTAATAGTCACATACACTGTAGACATCTGTGAGGATTGCAAGCCAAGACCTTGGCTAGTCCCCACATTTGTGGTGGGAATTTGTTTTTTTCTCCAAATGCTGTAACATGTCATCAAAATATTTAAGAGACCTGGTTAGACCTCCAGTGTCCCTTTTGGGAAACCATGCAGGATGTTTTAAAATCTATTTAAATAAATTCTGTCACTGAAATAAACTCAACATCGCACTCCACATCCAATCAGACAGGGAATTCTGTTGGCATTGCCTTTAAAGTACGTCCACTGGCCCAGACCACCATCAGCTCTCGCATGGATGCCTGCAAGAGCTTCCAACCTGGACTCCTCATTTCCTCCTGTCTTTCCCCCACTTTCTTCAATTTTTCACATGCCACAGTAATTCTTTCCAAACACAGGTCACAGCAAGGTATTGTCTGCTGCAAACTTCCCAGTGACCTCCCACACCCTCCAAGAGGAGGCTGAGGTGAGTAGAATTAATTGGCCTACTCGCCCTCTCGTGCTCTCCGTGTGGCCCTCTGAGCCACATATGTGTCACCCTCTCTGTGGGGGTCCCTGCGCGTCCCCCTTATTTAAAACTGAGCCACCAACCCCAACCAGCCCTGCCCTCCACCGTACCGCTTCCCTGCTGTATTTTCCTCCGTAGGACCAGTCGCCATCCAACACAGAATATGTCCATTGTTTATGTAGCTTATTGCCCGCTCCACCCACTTGAATGAAAGCTCTGTGAGAATAGGGTTGTTTATCCTTTTTTGTTCGCTGCTGCAATAATGCTGTCCATAGAACAGTGCCTGGCACATGGTAGGTACCCACTCAATATCGATTTAATATAGGAATTCTATAACATCCTAATGGAAGTCACCTCAACCGGGAACCTTCCTAAGCCTGAAAAGAAACAATGGTGAAGGCTCTGCCACTTAATGGCTGTAACACTACGAGAAAATTACCTAGCTCCTATGAGCTTTCATTTCTCTGCAAAATGAGACACTTACCATTCTGCCAGGCGTTTGTGAGGAGTAAGTGAGACAATGCATGTGGAGCGTAACACCGTGCCTGGCCCAGAATTCACACCTGAGAATGGCAGCAGCTCTTCTTAATTATTACATGATAGCACGTAAATGCCACACGGCTGCGGCGAGTGGCGATGGCTCACCAGCTGCGTGCTTGCTTTTAGTTGGTCTTAACAGCCCTTGAAATTCAAATTTTGCCTCAATAAAGTTACAAATTATCATATCACACGAATGTTCGGAAACTCTCCCAAATAGTCAAAATTACAAGGTTAAGCTTCAAACACCAAGGTTTCCTGAAATATTAATTAACATTGGAAAAAGAAGCAACACCAAGGGAAATGAGAAAAACTTGGAGATAATTTGTAGAATTGTAGAATTGTGGAATTTCAAGGAGCAGAAACCTTACAGGATGTCTATTTTAAACCCTGCTCCACAGATGACCCTTATGGTTCTTTCCCAGCTCATACGGGACATCTGAATTTGCAGCGACTGCTTTACTTCCAACTGGCTACATTTGCAAAACCTACCCTGGACCAGGGCAGATGGCAAGCAGAAATCCTCAGCCTGAGCTGCAGTCCCGTTCAGTAACCAACACCACAGGCCTTGTCTCTTTCTCTCCTCACCTTGAGCAGCAGCCACACATTTAAATTGCAACATCACACTTGTCCTTCCAGGTGGCTCAGCACTGGCACGGCAAAGCTGTGTCTCTTCTGTCACTGCCACATCGAGAAGGGCGCAGTCTTCAGAGGCCATCAGATCAGCATTGGGTTCAGATATGAGATCCACAGGAAGGTGCATGGGCTTTGGGGCCAGATGTCTCTGAATTCATCACCGGCTCTACCCTCATTAGCTGTGTTTTTAGACAAATCTACCAGCCTTTCCATCCTCACAAGGAAATAGGGCTGTCAAACACAACGTTCAGGGCCACGATGAAAAACAAAAACAGCATATGCAACAGCCTGCCTCAGAGTAGGCCACTGATAAGTTATAGCATTTTTATTACATTATAAATTATTTCTTGCTTCTATCCACCCTTCTGCATCTCATGTCTAGACCACTGCAGAATCACCTGCCAAGTCTACCTGCCCATAGTCTTGGCCCTCCCATTTATCCTCCGTTGTCCAAAGCCCAGGCACAGTCACGCCATTTTTTTTTTTTTTTTTTTTTTTTTTTTTTTTTTTTGCTTAAATCCCCATAATAGTTCCAAAGGGCCACAGAATTCACTGTGCAAGGGAATATGAAGAGAGGGGAACCACCAGAGCTGAGAAAACCTAGTCTTTTAAATACTTTGCAAGGACGTGCCCTATGGGCTATGCCAAACTTGCCACAATCATATCTTCTTACATAGATTCTTTGATTCAACAAAAATCCACGGAGCACTTATTCTAGGGACGTTCTGCATTGAGTGCTGAGCTTGCCGACATGGAAAAGGTAAATTCCTGCCCTCAAAGGTGGCAGTCTCCTCAGAGAGGTCCAAGGACTGTTGGGTGTTACATCTGCACGGGGCAGAAGAGGACCTCAGAGAAGGTGTTTATCCCCAGGAACAGTCAGGAAAGATTCTTAGAATAGGTGATGTTTGTAGTTATAGGATTAGATAAGTTCCTTCCTTGAGAAAGTATGAGATTCATCAGAAGTGTGAGTCTTCCTCTAAGAAGAGAATCAGCTTTCATTTAATAGGAACCTATGAGGCAAATCACCTGGATTAAAAGTGCTCTGTTATTCAGATGCACTATAAAATATTTTAGGCTATGCCGATAAGAAAATAACCAACCGAAGCTTCTGCCATAAACACTGATTAATTGAGCTGAAATGAAGGTCTCAAGTAGGATTTAACGATGTTCTGATGTCTATCCTAAGCACAAAATGTCCTCTGTGGTTTTCCCTTTTCTTTTATTATAAAGAGATATCACTGTCAGAGTTCTTAGTTGCAAGCAACAGAAGCCAACTCTGACTGAGAAAGCAGTAAATAAGTTACTGAAAGAATTTTGGATGCATAATAATTACAAAAGGAGAAATGGTAACTTTACAGTAGAGAAAGTGACCTGGCTGACACCACCTTAATTAAGTGATCAAAGAAACACCAGGAGTAATGAGGCTGATCAACATCGTGTGCCTCCCAGTACGATAGACTAAGAAGAAGATAGTATCACTTCTGTGGTATTGCAGCCAAAAATTTATGATATGACTTAAATCATGAGGAAATAACAGACAAACCCAAACCGAGGAAACTTTTACAAAATAAAATGCCTGTTTGCACTCTGAACCAATGTAAAGGCCGTTATAGAAAAATAAATACTGAGGAATTATTTGGATTGAAGGAGCCTAAAGATTTATGACAATAAAATATCATATGTAATCCTGGATTGGATCCTGAAACAGAAAATAATGGTTGTTTGCTTTGTGGTTTTTATTTTTGCCTTTTGGTTTTTGGTTTTTTGTTTGTTTAGTTGGGTTTTGTTTGTTTGTTTTGTTTTTGTTTTGTTTTGTTTTTGCTTTATAGGACAATTTTGATTTTAATCAGAATTTGATAAATGTCTATAGATTTGGGTGGTAGAATTGTATCAATATGAATTTCCTGATTTTGATCACTGTACTAAGGGTGATATGAGAGAAAGTGGGGTGGAGGGAAGGGTAGCTCAGAGACTTGCAAGGAGAGCTGATGAGCCAGCTTCGAGCTTAAGCTTTCAGGAACATCCTGAATGGCCACTAGAGAAACCACGGCTCCCGCTCTCACTGCCTTTTAGCTGTAGCCCAGCTTCAACACTAGGAACCAAAGGCCCTCAGCAAAAGGAACTTCTGAACCAGGAACTTGATGGGCACCCGCGACCCTCTCAAAGCTGGTGCTTCTGCCATGACCGTTTGCAGCAAAATGGGCCAGTGGAGAGTCGGATTTCTAGTTCTCACTTTCAAATCCCATCTTGTGCAGAGGCTAACGATCAGTGGAACTTGTTAAAAGTATAAATGGTCTGGGTTTGAGCTGCAAGGGAGGCTGCAAAATCAAATTTGCTCATTCTGTGTTGAAGATGTGAAACTCATAAAGCAAGAATTTCCCCCAAACATCAAGAGGTTGCCAATCAGACAACATGACTAATGTCCACTAAAAGGCAAGCATTCTTTTACAGTCAAATTATTTTATTACAGAGTCAGCCTTTACTCACCTAAGTTGTAAATCTTTATGTTTGTGTGCTTGTCAAAGTTTGTAAGATATGCTTTAGCTTGCTTTGGAAAGTCGTAAAATATGGCTAAGGTAAGATATAATGATAGTTCATAAATTCTACTTACTGTTATTCATTTCAGGCACAGCTGAAGTCAAAATTGCCCAGTTTAAAATAAACTTTTTTTCTTTCTCTCTAGATGTTTGTTCTCCAACCACTATAAAATCTGTTAGTTTTCGAGGTGGACATTACAATTCATTGTCTTCTTTCTGCAGAAGTTTACAAGCTTGAATCAAATAAAAATGTTTTTGACCATTTCTAAGCCTAAAGCAGCAGGGAGCCCTGTTTATTTCTACACACTAAATCAGTGAAGAGAAGGATGAATAGGTATTCCCACACAGAAAGAACAAGGCAGCCAGCAGTTCTCACACTATAGTATTACTACTAAGAATTACCCATCATATTTGCCAAAATCCAGATCCTTGAGCTCCAGCCCCCAGAAAGTGATTCAGCAAGAATGTGCTAAGGTCTGAGTTCTTCACTTTCAGCAAAATTCCTAAGTTGTTCTAAGGTAAACGGCACACAGTTGACACTTTGAGACCCTCCAGAGGAAGGGGTGGGGAAGAGCCTCCCAGGCAGGTAGTGTAGTGTGAATAAAATCAAGAAGGTCTGGAGCTCTCTGGCACCTTCAACAGATTGCAAGCAGTTCAGAATGGAGTGGCCAGGGAGGTGAATCAGGAGACCACAGCTGGGAGGAACTGGGCAAGTCCATATGACTGAGATAAATGACCTTCCACAGAAAAACCACAGAAAAGATATTTCTAAACTCAACCTGGCCAGTGCTGCTTAGTCAGCCCATGAAAATCACACCTGCTGGCTTCCTACAGGTCTCTTTTAAAAATTTATGGATTTATTTGCATACTTTTTCCACCTATGGTGCTGATTATCCACCCCCCAATGTTCATCCCCCAGCAACAAAGACTAAGATTCTCCTCTTCAACAGCCTCTCCTCTCTTGGCGTGCCTTTTGTCCTGAGAAGAAAACAATGTGCTTTTAATCTGGTGCTCCATCTCTGCCCTGGGTAGAGTAGGATTGCCTTCCACCCCAGGCATGCAGTGCCTCTTCCCACAGAGTTCAGATCCCAGGTCCAGAGCTGTTTCTTTCTCAGTCCTCAACACCCACCTTGTGACAGAAATGCATTTGCCTTATTCTGAATCAAAAGCCTCTTTCTCCACCCTCCACAACTCTCTTTCCCTAGATTGATGGGATTAGAAATGTCTGATTTAATTAGTCCAGTCACAGCCTTGCTTTATTACTTTCTCATTTACAATGAAACAATGGGGAGCAAGTGAAAGGGATTTGTCATTATCTAAGGACCCGATGAGGCTGGGAGGATGCCAATCTCTGGAATCAACTGCAGCCCTTACTGGAGGCAGACAATGGGAATCGCTGCCTTTCAAAGAAAATCAGGATTTGTGACAGTTTGTGGAGTCCAGCAGGCAGCTTCACTGCCCACAAAGGCAGCTGAGACCAATAGCCCCTGGACCTCAGGATTCCTAATACTCACCCCAGGGACCTGAGTGGGACATTCATTCTTGACACTTTCTGTAAGACCATGGACAGTGTGCTGAATTTTGCTAACCTTCAGGCTTGAGTCTGCATTAGAATCACCTCTGGAGAATTTCTGCATAGTGATACTCAGGTGCCACCCCAGTGATTGTGAGTCCTCAGGCCCAAGTGGATCCAGGAGTCCTCCTTTTTAGATGATGCCCACATGATTCTGACGCATGCTGGCACTGAGAACCCCTGAACTGGACATACACAGCCCTTGGTCCTCGTGGACTACACTGGCCTCATTCCTGATGCACACACTTGTATATGTCATGAGAGAACATTTCCCACCCCCGTATCGTATATATGCTGTTTCCTCTGCCTAGGACTTCCTTTTTCTCCTTCTCCCTCACTCTTGTCTTCAACTAGCAAACTCTTCCACATTATGAAAGGTCCCAAACAAATATTACCACCTCTGTACCATTTGTCCTGATTCTCAGAGGCAGAAGTTGTCACTCTCTCCTCTTTGTGCACAGAACACTTCCTACAACCCTTCCTCAGAGTGCACATTTCATTACATTCCTTACATGTCTCCCCCTCCAGTAGATGAGATCCATGGACTTGTATTCTGTTCATCTGCACATCCTCAGAACCCAGAAAAGCGTCTGGCACGTGAGCGGATGTGTTAGTCCATTCTCTCACTCCTATAAAGAACTGCGCAAGACTGCATAATTTATAAAGAAAAGAAGTTTAATTGACTCACAATTCCACATAGCTGGGGAGCCCTCAAGGAACTTACAATCATCGCAGAAAGGGAAGCAGACACATCTTCACAAGACAGCAGGAAAGAGTGTGAACGTGCAGGAAAAAGCTACCATTTATAAAACAGATCTCACGAGAATTCACTCACTATCACAAGAACAGCACTGGGGGAACCAACCTCATAATCCAATTGCTTCCCTCCTTCAACAAAGGGGGAATACAATTTGAGATGAGATTTGGGTGGGCACACAGAGCCACACCATATTAGCAGGTATTCAAAATATGCATGTTGGGTGAAATAATGAAACAACCAATCATCAATTTTCAGCCAATTCTATTGTCTGTTAAGCCCCAGCTCTCAGTTTATGAATGATAAAATGTACTATTGTCTGAGTGATGTGATTTCAGAGAGATCAGTAGCTCTCTCTACACCCCAAAATAGCTTCCCTCAAATCCCATTATGGTGCATGAAATTCTCACCATTAGTTTACTCATTTAATTAAAAAATATTGATTGTGACAAGAACGCTACAAGGTAAGCTTGAATTGTGGTTGGATCCAGTCTAGCATTCCCATCTGAGCACAGCAGTGGAAGGAGCTCCTTTTAATATGGAAGGAAATACTATACCATGGAAGGTTTTAAGGAAGAGTTTCTGGCACTTGGAGAACTGGTGGCCTCATTCTCTGAGCAAAGAAAGAAACCTAGGAGGAGGAGCAGATGGAGTGGATGGAAAGGGATAATGAGTTCATTTGGGGGCATGTGGAGTGTACCTCAAGGGAGGTGGCCAGTAAGTGATGGATATGAGGATCTGGGGCTCAGAGGAGAAGTGCCCTGGGAGATTATAATTAGGAAGTTACCCAAGTGTGAGCAGATCCAGACCATGCAGTGGAGTAGATGACATCACACATGGAAAGGTTGCAGCATAAGCCAAAGACTAAATATAGGAGAAATCTCTTAGTAAAGAGAAGTTAAGGCACCTGACATTTAGCTAAGCACTTCAATGTAATCCTCCCAATATGCCTAGCTCTGTGCCTGTCACATCATCTTGCTCAAGTAACATTGTCGAATGACTGAATAAATGGACTTTGGGTTGTAAGTACTATTACTATTTTCATTTTCTTGGTAAGGCAACTACAGCATAAAAAGCAAAATGACTTAACTAGGATTATAATTAGTAAGAGGTAGAGCTGTACTTCAAACTTAATTTTGTCTGACTTAGGGGTCAAACTTTGCTATCCTTATGACATCATTTGAGTTGACAGCTGCTGGCAGCCATGCTAGTTCCTGACAACTACATAAAGAGGCTGACAGTGATGTGCTGGAGTTGGCTCAGACCAGCTCATGAAAGCTGATTGTGCACACCTCACCCCAATGCTGTAGGCAAGCGACTTCATGTCGGTAGCTTAAAATTGGCTACCATTGTTGGAAGTATTTACACCATGGAAATTTGCAAATGCTACAAATCAGGGGTTTTTTGTTGTTGTTTTGTTCTTGCTAATGTAACTTATTTGCATTTAGAAAGACAGTTTTTTTTTTTTGTTTTTTTTTTTTGAGACGGAGTCTCGCTCTGTCGCCCAGGCTGGAGTGCAGTGGCCGGATCTCAGCTCACTGCAAGCTCCGCCTCCTGGGTTCACGCCATTCTCCTGCCTCAGCCTCCCGAGTAGCTGGGACTACAGGCGCCCGCCAACACGCCCGGCTAATTTTTCGTATTTTAGTAGAGACGGGGTTTCACCGTGTTAGCCAGGATGGTCTCGATCTCCTGACCTTGTGATCCGCCTGTCTCGGCCTCCCAAAGTGCTGGGATTACAGGCTTGAGCCACCGCGCCCGGCCCAGAAAGACAGTTTTTAAATCTTTACCTGATACCACTGAAGGGAAGCCAGAGCCCCTTATTCCCATTTTGCAGAGGAAAGAGACCCAGATGGTTAAATTGTTGAAATCCTCAGGTGGTTACCATTCTCCTTCGTATTGCATATGATAAAACTGAAGCCTCTAAAATTAAATGAGTCAGATGAAGTAACATAGCTAGTGAGTGAAGATTGTTGTATACAGCTGGTATTCATTTATTTTCTTTGCTGTGAATCAGTGCTAAGCTGGGAGGTGGAGAGGAGATAAGATCAGTCCTCCCCAGTTGCAGGGAATAAGAGGTGTATTACCTGTAGAGAATTTAAAATCTTCAGTAAAGTTGACAAAATGTGTGTCTGCTGTTTATTAACACCATGTTCTAGCAATTCTAAACAATGTCAGTAAGAAAGTCTCCTCGCCCTGGTGTGGGTTGCTCTCACCCTCCTTTTAGTACACCACCAATTGATTTGTTTAAATACATGTATCTATTTAATATAGGTTTTCACATACATTGGCATAAGTTGTTCATAACATCCTCTTTTTATCTTTTTAATGTAAGCTACACATTTCATCACTAAATATATTTTTAACATTTATTTTAAATATTTTTTACTTTCTCAATTGCCCATTCCACAGGTTTCTCCATTTTGTTAAAATTTTCAAACAACCAGCTTTTGGATTTGTTGATGTTTACTATTTTTTATTTTTAATGTCATTAATTTCTGCTTATATCATTAATATTTTGTGCTTTTCCTTCCCTAGTTGACTCTATTGTTCTTTTTCTCACTTCTTCAGTCGGAGTCTTAGCTAATTGTTTGGCCTTTATCTTTTTCTAATACAAACACTTCAGTCTATAGTTTACTTCCAAGTAACCATTTTGATGCATATAATGTTTTCAAATGAAATATTTTTATATCATTTTCTCCTAAATATTTGTTCTTGGACGCATGAGTTGTATAGAATCAAAGGTTTGTTTTCCAAACATATGAGGTTTTTAGTTAAATTGTTGTTAACAATTTCTTGGCTATTCTCATTGAAGTCAGCAAACATAGTTTTTATGATACCAAGTATCTGAATGTTTGTTTTGTTTTGTGGCCTAATGTATGTCAGTTTTCATATGCTCCTTGTATGAATATGAATGAAAAACTGCTGTTTTCTGCAATTGTTGGGTAAAATGCCCTAGATGTATCTTTTAGCTCAAGCTTAATAATTGTATTTTCCAAATCTTACTTATCCTTACTGATTATTTGGGTATTTACACTATCAATTATTGAGAGAAAAGTGTTAAAAATCTCCTGTGATACTGGAATTATCTATTTATTTTTCCAGTTCTGTCAATCTTTGCCTCATCTACGTTGTGGCTATGTAATTTGATAGTTACAAGGTTAATTAGTTATATCTTCCTGGGAATGGAAACTTATTTCATTACATAGTGAATCTCTTTTATCTCTGGCAAAAGTGTTTTCTTAAACTAATTTTTACTTAATATTGCAACAGTTTTGCCAAATCCTTCTGTGTAGTGTTTGCCAAGAATATAATTATGTGCATTGTTGTCTTTTCCATGTCCTATGTTTGAGGTCATTATGAATATCATGTTCATTGATTTTTTTAAAATAAGTATGATAATGTTTGTCTTCATAGCACTTGCAGATATATTTGGGTTTATCTCTATCATTAAATTCTGTGCTATGTGTATCTTTATGTTTCCTTCGCTCCTTTTCATTATTTTACTTTTTAATTGATATTTTTCTCATCCCATGTATGTCTATCTACTGGATGAGAAGTTATGGCCTGTATTTCTAGCTCATCCTAGAAATTCTAATATGTTTATTTAGCACACTTAGCATTTCAGAATCTAAGATCTTGGGACATTTTTATTCCCTTCACTCCCTTCTGATCTTATGTTCTGTTATGCTTGTATACTTTAATTATATTCTTTAAAACTCCACAAGATATCATTTTTACTGTTCTATATTATTAAGGTTTGTTTTGATTTACCCATATATTTACTGCTTTCCTTATCATCATTTCTTCTTGCATCTCAAACCTTCCATCTGGAATTACTTTTGTTCTGCCTAAAATACAATCTTCATGATTACTTCACTGAGTGTTAGTTGCTGGTCAATTTTCTCAGTCTTTGCCTATCCAAAAAAGTCCTTTCTTTTCTCCTCATTCTTAAGAGATATTTAAATTATCAGTTATTTTTTCATAGCACTTTGAAGATATTATTCTACTGTTTTCTATGTTCCATTGTAGCTATTAAGAAATCAGCTGTTGGTGTATTTGCTGTTTCTTTGTAAATTACCTGTATGTTTTTTTCTCTGTGCTCTTATAATCTTCTATCTTTGGCATTCTGTAGTTCTATCAGGGTTTGCCTAGGTGTGTTTTTTATTTTATTTTATCCTGCCTGAGATTCACCAGAACTTCCACATTTGCAGATGATGTGTGTCTTTCATCAACATAGGATAATTCTCAAACATTATTTTTTCAAATATTTCCTCTACCCTGTTCTCTCCCCTCTCCATCTGAAATTGCAAACTGACATGTTCAGTTTCTCATTTAAACCCCATACAAGTTAATCTTGCTTCCTTTTTTTCCATCTCTTTATCTCTAATTGGTATACCCTGAGTAATTTCTGTAAGTCTATCTTCTAGTAAATTCTTTCTTCAGTTGTGTATAATATGCTATTAAATTTTATTTATTGAGTTTTTAATTTCAATTATTGTTCATTCATAGAAATTGTTTTGGTTTTTTATTCAAATCTAATTAGTCACATTTACTGTTCTTACACTTTCCTTGTTTTCAATTCATTTATTTATTTAAATATAGAAACAACTGAACTGTGTATCCTGGCTCTGATAACTTCAATATCTGATCTCACAGTCTGTTATTTCTTCTTACTGGTTCTCACTCAAGATGCCTTGTTGTGTGTGTGTGTGTGTTGGGGGATGGCTTTGTGACTATTAACATCAGCTCATATTTCTTGGAACTTTATCAGTGGGAATTCTTTGAGACCTGAGTTAAAGGTGAGTTTTTTCAGAAATAATTTGTATTTCCTTATAATAGTCTTCTGAAAGTTCTATCAACTCATAGCCATTTAAAATTAATTTATTAGCTTAAAATTTTGTTGAACTACCCAGAGAGGGTGGATTTGGGCTGCAAACCCCAGTAAGGACTGGTTTCTCAAATTTTCCTCTGTTGTTGATTTCTAATGTAATTCTTCTATGGTCAGAAAACATACTTTGTATTATTTCAATTTATTTAAATTTACTGAGACTTGTTTTATGGCCTAACACATAAAGAATATTTAATATACACTTGAACGTGTATTTTGGGGCTGGGCAGACTGACATGCCTATAATCCCAGCTCTTTGGGAGGCCTAGGCAGGAGGATCTCTTGAGGCGTGGAGTCCAAGACCAGCAACACAACACAGCAGGACAACACAACAAGACCATATCTACACACACACACACAGACACACACAAATTAAAAATTGGCCAGGCATCATGGCATACAGCTGTAGTCCTAGCTACTGAGGGAGACTGAAGCAGGAGGATCACTTGAGCCCAGGCATCCCAAGGTTACAGTGAGTTATCATTATGCCATTGCACTCTAACCTGGGTGACAGAGTAAAAACCTGTCTCTTAAAAAAACAAAAAAAAATGTGTACATTTTACTATTGTTGTTTGTTCTACAGAAGTCAGTTAAGTCATGTTAGTTGAGTTAGTTGGTAGTGTTATTTTAATTCTTCCTTGTCCTTCCTGATTTTTTGCCTATTATATTTTCTATTAGTTATTGTGAGTAGGTACTGAAATCTTCAATTATTACTGTCAAGTTTTCTATTGCACCTTTTAATCCTTTTGGTTTTAGAGCTCTGTTGTTAGTTGCATATATGTTTATCATTTTTATAGCTTCCTGATTAACTGAACCTTTATCACTCTTAAATATCTCTCTTTGTCTCTAGTAACATTCATTTTGTTTTAAAGTCTATTTTGTCTAATGTTTCTATAGCCACTCCAGCTTGTTAGTAGAGACACTGTAGCTTGGATACTGTTTGATAATACATCTTTTTAATTTTTTTTTACTTTCAACCTACTTGTGTTTTGACTCTAAAGTGGTTCTTTTGTAGACATCATATGGTCAGATCCTGGGATGTTTTCATCTAGTCTTACAATCTCTGCCTTCTAATTGGAGTATTTAATATAACAATCGATGTGACTGGACTTATGTTTGCCATTTTGTTGTTTATTTTCTATATGTTTCTTGTCATTTTTGTTGCTCTGCTTCTCCTTTACTGTCTTCTTTTGTGTTAAATAGATGCTTACTAACCTATTATTCTCTACAACTCAGCTCAGAGTTACCTCTGTCTGGAATCCTTTCCTGACACAGTCCCCAATCTGCCCATGTCCCTCACTAGATTGGAAGTCTTTCTCTGGGTTCCCATTGCCAAAGCAGAAGCAACACTAGTCTATGAGCTTCTCCAAGGAAAAAAAAATTACTTCTCTATCACTACGTTCTCACATAGAGGCTGGCACATATAGGAGTTCAATAAATGCTTGTTTAGGGATAAAGAAAATAAATAAACAATTGCAATTTTATGTGTTGAGTACTGAGATGAAGAAAAGCACGAAATGCTCAAAGAAGGAAGGAACGATCTAACTTAAACTTAAGGTCAGGGCATCCTTCCTAGGACCCACGAGATGAACAGCAGTGAAGTCTATCAGAAGGATAGAATGATATACCAGGAAGATAGAACTAATGTAGTGTTTTGCAATATAGAGATTATGTGCCATCATGGAAGATCATTTTAGGTGGTGTAGGGAAACCTCTCTCTCTCTCTCTCTCTCACTCTCTCTCTCTCTCT
>NW_012114821.1:10305344-10336658 GCF_000951035.1 Colobus angolensis palliatus
ACCTCCGCCTCCCAGGTTCAAGTGATTCTCCTGGATCAGTCTCTTGAGTAGCTGGAAATACAGGCGCACACTGCCATGCCCAGCTAATTTTTTCTATTTTAGTAGAGATGGGGTTTCACCTTGTTGCCCAGGCTGGTCTTGAACTCCTGAGCTCAGGCAATCCACTTGCCTCAGCCTCCCAGAGTGCTGGGATTACAGGTGTGAGCCACCATGACCAGCCAAACCTTTATACTTTTATTTCATTGGTTATACATTTATTTTCATATGAATTAGAAAAAAACCATGCATACACCATATGCTCACATACACACATCTACTACATCAAACCCATGCTCTCACACCTATTGTTGCTCAAAGTCTACTTTGTAAGTAACAATTAATCTTAAAACAAATATTAACTGAATAGTGGTTCAACTGGCATACAAAAGTAGCAGCATTGTGAAAGTGATATTTAAATACCTGGAGTTGGGGAAGAACTGAGCTAAAGCACAGAGATGTGAACAAGCCTGGTGAGGTAGATGTTGCAGACAGTTGAAACCAGCAGAACTATAAACTGTATGTGAGGATAGTGTGAGGAAGACGCTGAGTGGCCGGAAAGGAGTCATATCATACTCTGCTTTAAACACTTGCAAATAGTTTGGGGTTTCCTCCAAGGGCAGTGCATGGGGGAGAGGACAGAATCAGCAAAATCATTAGGATTTGGGTTAAGCAAATGAAACATTCAGTCCTATCTGGGGAACCAGCCCCCAATATTTCAGTGTAGGTTATTTTCTATTTTCTGTAAGTGTCTGCTGGTCTGAGAAATAAAGAGAAAGAGTACAAAAGAAAGAAATTTTACAGCTGGGTCTCCGGGGGTGAAGTCACATGTCAGCAGGTTCCATGATGCCCCCTGAGCCACAAAACCAGCAAGTTTTTATTATGGATTTCAAAAGGGGAGTGGTATACGAATAGGGAGTGGGTCACAGAGATCACATGCTTCAAAGGCAATAAAATACCACAAGGGCAGAGAGGTAGAGTGAGATCACAAGGCCAGGGCGAAACTAGAATTACTGATGAAGGTCCATGTCCCACTGGGCACACACTGTCATTGATAAACATCTTAACAGGAAACAGGGTTTGAGAGCAGACAACTGGTCTGATTAGAATTCGCCAGGCTGGAAAGTCCTAATCCTAGAAGCCTGAGGGCACTGCAGGAGACCAGGGTGTATTTCATCCCTTATCTACAACTGCATGAGACAGACACTCCCAGAGCGGCCATTTTAGAAACCTCCTGTGGGATTGCATTCATTTTCCCAGGATTATTCCTTGCTGGGAAAAGAAGTCAGCGATATTTCTCCTATTCGCTTTCTGAAAGAAGAGAAATATGTCTCTGTTCTGCCCGGCCCTGTAGGCAGTCAGACTTTATGGTTGTCTCCCTTGTTCCCTGAAAATCGCTGTTATCCTGTTCTTTTCAGGGTGTCCAGATTTCATATTGTTCAAACATACATGCTTTACAAACAATTTGTGCAGGTAATGCAATCATCACAGGGTCCTGAGGCAACATACATCCTCAGCTTATGAAGATGACAGGATTAAGAGATTAAAGATAGGCATAGGAAATCACAAGAATATTGATTGCCAAAGTGATAAATGTCCATGAAATCTTCACAATTTATGTTCAGAGATTGCAGTAAAGACAGGCGTAAGAAATTATAAAAGTATTAATTTGGAGAACTAGCAATGTCCATGAAATCTTCACAATTTATGTTCTTCTGCCATAGCTTCAGCCGGTCCCTCTGTTTGGGTTCCCTGACCTCCTGCAACACAATCCAATACTTTAAAAGTCTTGAGTTAGAAGAGAATAATTTGAATGTCCCTAACATAAAGATAAATATTTAAGGTGATGGATATCCCAGTTACCCTGATTTAATGTTTGTACATTATACAAATGTGTCAAATTATCACACATAACCTCAAAGTATGTATATCTATTACATGTCAATAAAAAATAAAAAGATTTAAAACAATATTAGCCTTGAGAAATACTTACCAGCTGAAATAATCAGACATGTAAGTCAAGATAAATGTAAAGCATATTCATGGTAGCATCATCTTTGTTGATGAAAAACTTTAAATATGGAACAAAAGATCGAGGCCAGGCATGGTGGCTCACAACTGTAATCCCAGCACTTTGGGAGGCCAAGGTGGGCATATGACTTGAGGCCAAGAGTTCAAGATCATCCTGGCTAACATAGCAAAAGTCCGTCTCTACTAAAAATACAAAAAATTAGCTGGGTGTGGTGGCACATGCCTGTGATCCCAGCTACTCAGTATGCTGAGGCACGAGAATCGCTTGAACCCAGGAGGCAGAGGTTGCACTGAGTTGATATCATACCACTGCACTCCAGCCTGAGTGATAGAGGGAGACCCTGTCTTAAAGAAAAAAATCAAAAGGAGTACACTGCAGTAGATGCATGCCTGAAGGATACAGTCATCAAAGTCATTTTTTAAAAATATGCTATGACATGGGAGAAATGCTCACAAATAAAGTTAAGTTTAAAACCTGAATATAAATCTGTATATTCAGCAAGGCATATATTCATTATAGGAAAAATAAATGGAAAGAAAAAATATATATAAGTGTATTTATATCATGGTTCTATTTGGGGATATGCTCACCATTAAAAAAAAAACTTTTTTAAAGTTTATTATTTTCTAAAATTTCTACCACAAATAATATTATTTTTTATTTATTTTTATAGCTAGAGAAAAGTTATTTTAAAATAAAAGGATATTTTCACAAAGATGAAACCAAAGACAAAGAATGAAGTTTTGGCCTCTCCTAAAACCAAAGCCAAACAGAGGCTTTAAAGGCCAAGAAGGCAGTGCTAAAAAACACTCGTGCCAAAAAATAAATGAAAATTGCATATCATCCACATTTCAACGGAATAAAATACTGTGGCTCTCAAGGCAGCCCAAATTCTCTAAAAAGAGCACCAGCAGGAGAAACAAGCCTGACCACTACTCCATCATCAGATTTCCCCTGACAATGGAGTTGGCCATGGAGAAGATCAAAGGCAACAACACATTTATGTTCACTGTAGACGTCAAGGCCAATAAGCAACAGATCAAACAAGCTGTGATGAAACTCTATGACTTTGACTGGCCAAGGTCAACACCCTGATCTGGTCTGATTGAGTGAAGAGGAGTGCATTTGATCTTCCCTAAGTTGCTTTGGATGTTACCAGCAAAATTGTGATCATGTAACAGAATCCAGCTGACTAATCCTAAATATAACAATTTTTTTTCACCACCAAAATAAAGGAGAAAAAAAAAAGGAAAAGGAAATCACTGAGGACTGTTCATTGCTACCCCTGTAATAATCTCCCCAGAAAAAAGAGAAAGAATGGAACTTGAGACTAATTTTAAAAATCAGAGGGTGTATTCAAATTTCCTTTTGTAGTCACTCCCCTTTTGTCCCCTGCTGTGGGAGTGCTAATACAAAGATCTGGGCTTTTGTTCCTGGAACCCTGGGCTAATCTTTGTCAATAATGGCTTCTTGGAACTATTTTCTGAACCAAAATGGAGGGCATGGAACAGAAGGAGAGATTTCTGACCAGTCCCCAGTGTCTGTCCTGTACAAATGAACTTTTAAAGGGAGACAGAATAGAGAAAATGAAATGTAAGAAAAAAATAACTGTTTCTTATATTCATGCTGATTATTTTAATTATCTGATCCTTTTTTAAGGAATGGAGTAAAATAAAATTTAGATTTAGATTTTTCGTAATTTAAGGATAAGCATTCTTTAATGTTATCCTTTTCTTCTTTATTCATTAGTGAAATCACAGACTGTCAGACTTGGGAAGGGCCTTCAAGTTCATCTGGTGCAATCCTTTCCTTTTGCAGAAGGAAAACTGAAACTCAATTCTGAGTTGATTCAGAGTTTCATCAAGGAAACAACATAAGGATAAGAATGAGGAGGAGCAACTGGGATGTTATTTAAATATCACATGATTTGAAATTATGCAGAATGTTAATATTTCTTAGCCACATGACCTTAAATGAAATGTCTTATTGGCACTGAGACTCAACTCTATGATTGTAAATTGGGATAATATTACCCACTGAGTGAATGTCTGGAAAACAGTAAGCAAGTCCTGTGTGTACAGTTGGGTCTTGAACTCAGCCAGACACTGTGCTATGCAGGTGACACAGCTTCATATGATACTGCACACTGAGCGTTCATACCAACCACGTGAGGTCAGGAGTTCAGACCGCCGACCCTGTGTTACCAACCAAGAATCCAAGTTACAGAGCTAGAAAGCGACAGAGTCAAAATTTACACACAACTCACCAATTCAAGAATTGGAGCTGTTAAATGCCAAAAGGACCACAAAAATTGCCAAGTGCTTGAAAGGTAAACATTTGGTCTTTTTTCTAACTATCCAAAGCGATTGGGGTTTTTCTCAGATTCAAAATCGATCTGAATTGTCAGCTTTGCCTCCAGAATGCTTTGCTAAGTGATAACTCAGGTTCATTCCAAGGGGTCTCTAAAGGTCTTTCGATCTTAGATGTGCACATCCTGATCTTCTCTTGGTGTGGACAGACACAGGACCAAGGCAGTCCTGGGAAGTAAGCTGAAGATACAACTCAGAGATGACCACTGACTAGGAGTCAAGAGCCCACAGTCCTATTACTGGCTCCACCATTGATAACCCTCATGACCGTGGATGTGGTCATTGACCTTGCCAGACCTCAACTTCTGCATCCATAAAATGGCAACTGAGATAGCAGAGTTGTGCAGCGGAAGCATGCTGGGCTCATAAACTGGGAACTGATGTCAAATAAGGACCCACGTGTCTGAGCCAGATATTGACAAGTTTAGAAGGGAACTTCAAGATCCCTAAGCTCCAGGGGTCATGAACTGAATGCCTCTAGGGGCTAGGCAGGCCACATAAATGAAGGAAACAACTTCACTGTGGTACAATAGGAAGCAGTGGGGACTGTGGTAAACCAAGGAGATTCATCAAAAGAACTGTCAGGTTCCAGCAATGTGTACCTAGGACTTCTAGATCTCTCCATTACCAAAAGAAGGCAGAAATTTGATATTTCATAAAACCTATTCTGAATTTTTAGTGTTGACAAATAACTCAACTTTTTTTGGTACTCTCTAGGCTAACCACACAAGTCTAGGCTAGATAAGGCCCTTGGGCCAATGTTTGCACCCTCTGACTCAAACCCACATCCCTCTCATCCCAGGCTAAGACACTGAGGTTCAGTGAGGTGAATGGAGTGGTCTCTCGTGTCCAGGGCTATAACCCAAACATCCTATCACCCAGTTCTAGCTTTTTCCATAGCACCTTGCCACTTCTCCTTTGAGTCCTTGGAGAGGACTAGAAAATGGAAGATTATAAATTAACCTAGTGAGCAGCAAACTTCAGCCTCCCCTCTCAGCCTGGCAGTGTCATATGGCCAGAGTGCAAGGCACAAAAGAAATGATTCAGTATCTCATTTTCTGACATACCAGGAGTAACCAGTGGGAGGAAACAGGCGATGGGCTGACGTCACAGTTGCAGGGAAATTTATTTCTGTTTCAGACATTGATGTGTCTGCATATTCATAAAAGTCTCAATCATTAATCCAGTAATACCACAATTTCCTGTCTATTTTCTCAGGTGTTACCTCTTTCTTATCTGCTGAGTAAAGAATACCCCCAAACGGCTGTGTTCCTTTCTCCCACAGAAAGATATGCTGTTGCCAAGAGAACCAGCTTCAGAAGTCAGAACCATGAAAAATAAAAGGCGTCAGGTTATGCAGGAACAATTATGCCCAAGACCCTAATTGGATTATCAGCAGCCCAAAATTCAGCTTTAAGCAATTATCTATTCCAAGTCTATGAAAAAAACAAAAACAAAAAAAAAACGCAAGTCATTTGTTAGCTGTCCTTCCTGGGAAGAAGGTTCTTCTTGCAATGCGTGGGAGATTTCTATTAATGAGGCAGAAAACAAATTCTTGGAGGAAAAAAAAGTTACATACATCCACACAACCTGTTACTTCATTTCTTCCATTATGAAAAGATTTTTTAAAAGTCTAAAAAAGCGAATAATTTAAATCTCTGTTCATAGCCCAATACTGTACTGAGACCTGCAAAAGATCAGGTAATTCTTTTCAAATTTCATAAATTATTTCTGTGAATCATCAGACTTCAATTGAAGACAGCATGAATTACAGGCCTTCCATGTGCCAGCCCCTATGCTGGGTACAGAGCTGAGTGGGATTAACTGGTGAGCCCTCCCAAGAGCTTGGAGTCTTCTGAGCTCAGAGCCTTGGGGTTAGAGAAGTCAGCACTACCCAGACCATCATAGAACCATGAAACTTGTGTGAGTCTGGACGTGTACACCAAGGGCCTTGTAAACAGCAGACAGAACAAGGAATAATGCTTGGGAAAGTCAAGGAAGGCTTCCTGGAGGAGGTGAAACAAATATTGAAGGATGAGTAAGAGTTTGCAGGACTGACAAAGTAGTGGATTGTCATTATGATAAGAGAAGACAAGCAATACATGGTCACGAGGTGTGAAAATTCTTGTTGGTTTAGGGGCCCCTGGGTAACTGATAACAGGGTCCCATGGTGCACAGGATGTCATGCAGCTCCTGTAATTTCGTGCAAAGTGTTTTGGTTATCATTATCTCATTTAACCTAGAATAGTCCAAAGTCCATGAGGCGAGTACTCGAACTGAGAACTTCCCATATTCCAGCCATGTGGGTGTTTTATATATATATAATTTCACTTCCTTTTTCTATCAGGGCCTTGCAGGAGATCTCCTTCCTAATCCCATCTTGCAGACTGGGGAAGACAGTGGGCCATTGGTAACCTTCCCCAGGTCATGAAGCAGCAGAGGGGTAGAGCTCGGATTCACACATTGGCAGCCGACTCCAAGACCACACTCTGTCCATGCATGTGCCACCCACGTGACACCAAGTAAAGCCCATTAGTGAGTTCTTGCCAGGATGAGGACTGAAGCCCCAGGAGGTCAATGGAGAACACGAGGTCCACGTTGTAAGACAAACTGCCTCAACTGCTCACTCTCATGATGGCTTGTTAATGCATCCTCTGTGCCATCCTGGGAATGGTGGGGCAGATGGAAGCCAGGGTCACTTGAGGCTGGAGGTATTGAAATTGACTCCAAGAATTAATGACTAGCTACAAAAAGGCACAGAGGATAGAGGCAGGGTCTGAATTTGGGGCTCTATCCACATCTCCAATGCTGTGGCTCTTTCTACTTGACTGTGTGGTCCAAAGTGAGCAGCTTCCAAAATGCCCCATGCAACCTAAAGTCTCTAGGGATAGCAGGATCTTGGGCAAATAAAGGTCAGATAGCACCAGCCCCTGTGACATTTCTAATCAGTGGCTGCCCTCCTCCTGGCACACGGGCCTTGGGATTGCCTGTTCCTCCACGCAGCAGCTCTGATAGGAATTCTCCTTGTCAGCTTATCAGAGTGACCCTCAGAAGAGAGGCTGACACAAAAGTCTCCCCAGGATATTTCCGTTTAATTATTTATTCCTATCTTTGGCCTCTTCTTCCCTCCTCACAAACACCAACAACACCTCATCCCTAAACCTTTTAAAGAGTAGGAAGTAGGCCAACTCTGAGACAGAGAGTAAATTTGAATCTTGACTCCACATTTTATTAACCTCTTAGGAATGGAGGCCCCTCAGCTATAAAATGGGATTTATTCGTTCAACACATATTTCTTGAGCACCTACAATGTACCAGAGACATCGAATTCATAGTCAGCAAAACAAACTGAGTCCCTGCCTCATAAAACCTACAGTCTAGCAGGAAAGAAAAGCAATGAAATCAGCCATCACAATCAATTTGATAAGTGTTTGGGCAGAGGAAGCCTAGTTCTTAAGTCAGGAGGGTGGTATTTCCAAGCCTTATCCATGCAGTTTGAAAGCAGATCTTCCACATCCAATGTCTGGAAGCGTTTTGAAAGGAAGTGTGGTTGGGACCAAGAGGCTGTGGGACGAGGATAAGCTTTAGATTCAGACAAGACCAGGCACCACCATTTACTAGACATGCTGTTCCGTATCTGCAAAATGGGTATACTAGCAAGACCTACTTTCCAGGTTTATTTCTTTTTTTTTTTTTTTTTTGAGAATGAAATGAGATCATGTCTGTTATTCTTTTCTTCTTTATTTTGTTTAAGACAGGGTCTCACTCTGTCACCTAGGCTCTTCAGTGCAGTGCCACAATCACATCTCACTACAGCTTCGAATTCCCTGAATTCTCCCACCTCAGCTTCCCAAGGAGCTGGGAAGACAGGCACATGCCACCATGCTAGGCTAATATTTTTATGTTTATGTTTATGTTTATTTTGTAGATATGAAATCTTGCTTTGTTGCCCATGCTGGTCTCGAACTCCTGGCCTCGAGCAGTCCTCCTGCCTTGGTCTCCCAAAGTGTTGGGATTAGAGGCATGAGCCACTGCACCTGGACCATGTCAGTTCTGAATCTGGCACATTGCAGGCATTCAGTCTACACTCATCCCTGTCCTCTGGGTCCCTCAGTGCAGGTGGCATTACATGGCAAGGCCTGAGCTTGGAGCAGTAACAGGAGGCACACAGTCACTGAGACAAATCCTCTTCTTTTAATCAGCCCCTTGTAAATTCCGTAAATCCTATAATGTGCAGGAAGCAGAATGAGCCCCCAAAAACTCTACATTAAAATACAAAAAAAAAATCTACTTTTAATTACAACTGGGGGGACCAATTTCCTGTGTTAATTAATCTTGTGAAAATCAGAATTTGATGAAATAAGTAAATTACAAGCCATGGAAAAACATTGAAGTGGAAGTGGTTCATGCTCTTATAAATGACATTACAGTAATCCCACCCTTATCCTCAGGGGATACGTATCAAGACACCCAGCAGATGCCTGAAACTGAGTATTGAACTGAAAACCCTTATGTATACTGGGATTTTTTCCTATGCATGTGTATCTATGAAAAAGTTTAATTTGAAAATTAAGCACCATAAGAGATTAACAACAATAATTAAGAATAAAATAGAACAACTATAACAATATGCCAATGTCACTACTCTTGCTCTTCAAGGTCATTATCAAGTAAAAGATGGATTACTTGAACACAGGCACTGCGATACCACAATGGTCGATTTAATAACTGAGATGGCTGCTAGATGACTAACGGGCAGCTAGCGGGTGCGGCATAGGAACACTGGACAAAGGGATGATTCATGTTGTGGGCCGGACGGAGCAAGATAGCGTGAGACCTCACCATGCCACTCAGAATAGCATGCAATTCAAAACTTATGAATTGTTTATTCCTGGAATTTTCCATTTAATATTTTTGGGGCGTGATAACTGAAACCACAGAAAGCAAAACTAGATCAAGGGGAACTGCTGTGTATTTGTTGTTGTTTCGAAGCTGGGCCATGTTGGGGTTTGGGTTTTTTTTTTTTTGTATATTTTTATCAATATATATCATAGTTGTACATAGTTTAGGGGGTACATTTGATATTTTGATACCTATGTATAATATATAATGATCAAGTCAGGGTAATTGTAATGTCCATCACCTCAAATTTTTTTTTCTTATTTGGGAACATTACAATTCTTTTCTTCCAGCTTGGGTCATGTCGTTTAATGGAGTTTATGATAAATTATGGTGATGATGTGCTGATGAAAAAAGTCACTCTTAGTTCCATTCATGTGGGCATAATAGAAAGACAAGGACTGTCACAGACAGAAAGATTAGGATTAAAATCTCATCTCAGGGTCCGTGCACAGTGACTCACACCTGTAATCCCAGCACTGGGAGGCCAAGGCAGGTGGATCATGAGGTCAGGAGATCAAGACCATCCTGGCCAACATGGTGAAACCCCGTCGCTACTGAGAATACAAAAATTAGCTGGATGTGGTGGCACGCACCTGTAACCCCAGCTACTTGGGAGGTTGAGGCAGAAGAATTGTTTGAATCCGGGAGGTGGAGATTACAGTGAGCCAACATCACGCCACCACACTCCAGCCTGGTGACAGAGTGAGACTCCATCTCAAAAAAAAAAAAAATTCATCTCCGTCACTTTCAGCTATGTGATCTTGGTGAAGTCAATTTACCTCTCTACACTGCCACTGTCTCATCCGCAAAAGAATACATTTTCTGTAGCATGGTGTTCTAAGGATTGAAAATGACAGCCCATATCAAGTTCCTGAAATATCACAGGAGCTCAAAAATGTGTGAATCCTGATGAGTTAAACTAGCTTCCCTGCCACACATCTGGATGCCTGAGCCCCAGCCTCTTAGCCATCTCACATGGCCAAACATTTTCTGACCCAGGAATCATGCTTATCTCTGCAGAACTTGCTGTATTAGGCTGTTCTTGCATTGCTGTGAAGCAGAACTTAAGGCTTGGCAATTTACAAAGAAAAGAGGTTCAAATGGCTCACAATTCTACAGGCTGTACAGGAAACATGGTGCTGGCATCTGCTTCTGGTGAGGCCTCAGGGAGCTTTTACTCATGGCGGAAGGCAAGGAGGGAGCAGATGTGTCATATGACGAGAGCCAGAGCAAGGGTGGTGGGAAGTGCCACACACTTTTAAACAACCAGATCCCCCAGAACTCATTCACTATCACAATGACAGCACCAATCCATGAGGGATCCCACCCTCGTGACCCAAACACCTCCCACCAGGCCCCACCTCTAGCATTGGGGATTACATTCTACATGAGATTCGGGCAGGACAAATATCTAGTACCCCTAAAACTGCCCTTCTACCCGTGAACAGCAGCACCCTCAGCTCCTTCCTCTTCCCCTCAACATTCTCCTGCGTCTTCAGTCTTCCCTTCAGGTATGGGTATCTCTTCTCCTAAGACCAGCCCCTCACGATTAGACTTTCAGGGATCATTTCTATAGTTCATTACTAAGACAAGCCCCTCAACCCACGCCCTCAGGCCTGACCGGTCTAAATCCACCCTATGTTCTCCCTCCTCACATTCTAGTAGGGCAGCAGGTACCCTCTACAGGCCTCATCCCGCTGCTTAACACGCCTCAGAGGGCCTCTCCTACTCCTCCTTCCTTTCCAGGCTCCTGTATCACTCATCACAAAAAACAGAACCTATTTCTTGCCTCTCAGCCTAAGTCCACTGAGCTTGCACCTCCAGGCCGTCCCTTAATGTCTCAATCCTTCACTCTGGCCACAATGCCCAAGTTCCTTTGGCTCTGAGAAGCAACAGGCCTGCCCTGGCCATTGCCCAGCACACTCATCCAATAATCCAACAGAGCCATGTCCCCAGCCCTTGGCAGGAAGGACCTGACAGAGCGCCCATGCTTTATCTGCCACTATGATCCATCACTAGTTTTCTGTGACTTGCAACATAAGAGTGCTGATTATTGTACTCCTAATTTTTTAACATCTAGCAGGTCAGGCTGGTCACAGTAGCTCATGCCTGTAATCCCAGCACTTTTAGAGGCAAAGGCAGGAGGATCACTTAAGCCCAGGAGTTCAAGACCAGCCGAGGCAACATAGGGATACCTTGTCTCTATTAAAAATTTAAAAAATCAGCCCAGAATGGTAGCACACACCTATAATCCCAGCTGCTGTGGAGGCTGAGGAAGGAGGATCACTTGAGTCTGTAAGGTTGGGGCTGAGTGAGCTATGTTCGCACCACGGAACTCCAGCCTGGGCAAGATCTTGTCTCATAGATAAATAATAAAATAAAATCTAGCAGGTGAACTAGTAAGTCCTCTAAACCTGCCTTTTGGAGGTGATCAGTGATGTCCATCTGAGACCTGACACTAGGAGTCGTCCTGGCCTTGGAAGATTCCTAGGCAGGAGGATAGGGCCTAGAGGCAGGGAACATAATGCCCATCCAGGCTGACTTCCTGGAACTAAATCAAATGAAAGCACTTCAGCAATGACAGGAATGTGAATGGCTTTGTAACTTCATCCTGTCCATTCACGCCATTTGTATTTTGTAACTTCACATTCATCATCTTCATTTACATAGATCACGCACACCAAGTAACATCCTCTCCATTTACAATAGGGCACATTCTGAGTAAATGACTCTGTTACTTCACTTCATTCTCTTCATTTACGTAGACTATATACCAAGTAACCAATAGGAAACATCTAGAGTATTGAAACCCCAGAAAATTCTGTAATGGGGCTCCTGAGCCCGTGTGTTCAGGCTGCTCCTACACTGTGGAATGTACTTTCGTTCTCAGTAAATTCCCGCTTTTGCTTTCCTTGCTTTGTGTGTTCTGTCCAATTCTTTGTTTGAGATGCCAAGGACTGGGACACCTTCTGCCAATCACCATTCCATGGGGCTGAGAGACAGGCAGAGAAGCAGGGCCTCTTGTCCACAGCTGCAGGTAACACTGAATCAAGAGTAAATTTAGGGTCAAGCAGGAGTGAGGTCCAGAGGTCTGTGAGCCCCAGAAAGGTCTGCACAGCTTGCCAACCTGAGAGGAAGGCCTGGGAAAGGATTCAGAGCCAACATGTGAGGCTGGGGAGTCCTGGAGCCCAGAAGCCAATTGCAGAAAGTGAGAAGGCAGGCAGCCAAGTGTCAGGTAGACCTCAAGTGGGCTACTGCCCATGTGCCTATGGAGAAAGAAGGCTTTACTTAAGAAGCCAGAGATAAGCATGGACCACCTCCTCATTGCCAAACCTAGAGATTGCTTCCCTGAACTCTTCCTTCACAAATGCCTGCTGTTTGATCTTCTCCATCATACTTCCTGCCTGAAACTCCCCTCTTTGGCATCCTCTCACTCTTGGCTTCTTCTCTGGACCCAATTTTCCCTTAATTCTTTGCTCTTCATCCTCTCAGATTTTCCATGGCCAATACAGACACCAGACTAATAGGTGGAAGAACAGGACCTGGGTCTTCTAACTCCTGATGACTCTGCTAATTCCATTTCTATTGGACAGTAAGAAGCTAATAAAACAAAGAGCATTCCATCAAAAATATTCATCAAACTCCTTGTATGGACCTGGACTATACCAGGCATGATGGAGAATTCCTAAGAGTGGCCTCCAAGGAGCATTAGATTACAAGGTGGCTGGAGGGTGGACATTTTCATACACAGAGACAAGGCTCCCCATCCCTGTGATCCAGAGTCTATTTTCAACCACAGGGAAGGCCCTTCTCCAGGATTCTGATGAGTATTTGATACCCAACAATTGTTCCCACATGTACTTGTACTGGAATTGGCTTTTCTGTGGCTGCTGCATGCTATATTTGCAGAACTATCAGCTTCACCATCAATCCCCAAGCTTGTATGGTCTCTGAATTATTTAATGCCACATTCCAAGAAGCTGTGAATAATGGAATGGTGTGTAAATAATCTTATCTCTGTCTCTACATGCAGAGATTGTGAAGGGGGCAACTAGAGAGGCTCTGTGCTGCCAGAATCTTACAACACCTGTGCATGATTAAAAACCAAGCCAAATGCCCCCTGGATAACTGCTGTTCCCTAGTGGGTGAAAGAATCAAGCAAGCATCTCATCGTATTTCTCATGTGGAGAGAAGCAATTATATATCAGGTTTCAGGTTCAAATGCCTCTAGGATAATTATAGTACTACTTTAGAGCTGTATAGAGCCTGTCAGATTTACCCAGTTCTTTCCCCTGCCTGTGAGAGGGGCAGGCTGGTTTTACTAATTGACACACAAGGACTGAGCCCCAGGGAGATTACCTGGCTTGTGGGATGCGCAGGCAACAAACCTGGGGCTCAGGCCTCCTGACAACTCCTCCAGCATGCTTTCTTCCTGTGACATGGCTATCTGGGCATCGTGCAAGTGTGCATTTGCCTTCCAGTCATTGTGCAGTAGGACTGTGACCTGCCCACACATCAGGTGCATCTTAGTTTTGGCCAGATTTTTGTGTGGGCATGGGAAAGGGAATTCTGTTTTCTTGAAGTCCCACACCAAGAATCAGACACTTGACCTACTTAGGTAAAGCAAGCCATTGAGGTAAATGAAAAAGAGAATGAGAATATACAGAGAATTGGGTGCTTTTTCAATGCACTACAGTGCGGTGGAAACAATCTTTGGGCCAAAAATCAAGAATTACAAGAAAAAGTTCTGATTCTGCCATTACCAGCTGTATCCTCTTAGAGAAGCCTCTTATCATTCTGAGCCTCCATTTTTTATTCAATAAAATAGCATAATAATAATTTACCCACAGTGTTGTTGTGCAACTAAAATGGGAACCATGTGTATTAGTGGAAGTGTTATCCCCAGTTATGAACTCACATCTTCAGGATTGCCAGGGTGATGCAAAGATTACTCAACCGGCTATAATAATTGGGGAGAATTTTCAATCCTTCCAGAGGCAAAGGGCCCCAAAGAGGCAGAAACAGTGCCTCAAGTATGAGGCACAGAAACCGTCCAGATTAATCAAAAGTCTCCCATTTTAACCCTTCCAAGTCCTCTCCCAATTTCAAAATCTCACATCATAAAACCCAACCCCTTGGTGAGGATGAAGGAAAACATGGTCAGAAATGATGGAAGGAATAAAGTTTCCCCACTGTGATCTTCACCTTCATTTCTGAAGTATTTATCCTCAAAGGTCTTCCTTCTTTTCTTGGAGCTCTGGATCTCTTGTGATAACTCATCTACATATGCCCTTAAAGGAGTCCATTTGGATCTGTGTCTCAGTAGACATCATGGGTTCTCCCTCATGCCCACTTCCACAGGACATCTGACTACCAAAATCACATAGATATCAACCAGGAGGTGGGTGAACAGCATTTTAAGTTAATTAAGGAAAGTGAGTTATTGTAGGGAGGCACTATTCAAAAAAGAAGGAAATCCAGTATGACAGAGAGATGAAACATTGCCTAATTGGGAGAACAATTGGGAAGAACTATTAACCAGAATAGACTTAATTCCAGACACCCCACTGCTTAAGTGTCAAGACCAGAATAGCTCCTCAGGTCTGATCAATGATTCCACTTCCTCCTCAACACCGAAGGAGTTTTAAGGTAGGATAATAAAGAATTATACAAAATGGGAGGTTCACTCCACCTGTTCTCATACTTTCTCCCCCTCTTCCCAGTTTTGTTGCAGCATTGAATTGTGATTATATCTGATAGTTCTGTGAACATTCCAAAGGGAGAAAGTGTATTTCTTTTTCTTTTATTTACAAAAATGTGCTGAACGTCTCCACACCACACAATTGGTCCACAGATATCTTTAAAACATATAAAAATAAGTTTCTTACCTCCCCCTTAGATTTGTTCTTCCTCCTAATACCCTATCTCAATTGGTGACACCACAGACACCCTAATAACCAGGCAAGAAGATGAGGAGTGTCCCATGACCCATCTCACCCCTTCATGTCCTACATCTATCAACCCTAAATCTTAGTTTTCTCTTAGTCTTCACTTAACTCCTTGATATGCGTTGCGTTCCTTGTATGTGCCTGCCATGCATTCTCCTTCCAGTCATTGTGCAGTAGGACTGAGCAGTAGGACTCCAAGCTGTAGGAAAATCATGGTGGCCAAAATGGACATAATGCCCTCCCTCATGCTTCAAATTCAGCTCTACCCTCTCTAGCTTGGGCAGATTATGTATTATCTGTGCAATTCAGGGTTCTCATCTGAAAAATAGAGATAAAAATAGTACCTACCTCAGAGGATTGCTATGAAGATTCAATAGATGGTGTATTAATCTGTTCTCGTGCTTCCATAAAGAACTATCTGAGACTGGGTAATTTACAAAGGAAAGAGGTTTAATTGACTCACAGTTCAGCATGGCTGGGGAGGCCTCAGGAAACTCACAGTCATGGCGGAAGGGGGAGCAAACATGTCCTTCTTCACATGGTGGCAGCAAGGAGAAGTGCTGAGCAAAAGGAGCAAAAGTCCCTCATAAAACCATCAGATCTCATGAGAACTCACTCACTATCACGAGAACAGGATGAGGATAACTGCCCCCATGATTCAATTACCTCCCACCAGGTCCCTCCCACGACAGATAGGGATTATGGGAACTACAATTCAAGACGAGATTCGGGTGGGAACACAGCCAAACCACATCAGATGGGTTAGTATTTGTAAAGCACTTGGAATATAGTAAGTGCTATGTGTCTGCTAGCATATTAATTCCAATTGCAGTAAGTGATACTAAATAATTTAGGTTCCTGCAGGGTGTCCTGGTGACCTCACACATATCTACTTAAACCAGGTAGACAAAGCCCCAAGTTAGTCTGAGTCTTGGCAGAACACTTATGGATCCTTCCAGAACACGGGAGGATGGGTGTCTTGTAAGGGGCTACTCAAGTTCCTGTGACTCACCTCCCCATCTCCCCAAGAGGCTGTCTGGAGGCACTTTCTTATGACCTCTCGGGTTCTGATGAGTTATGAGGCCTCTTACCCCACCCCTTGAGGATATGGCTGAGAATATAGAACCATGTTGCTGGTTCTATTGCTCCTTCCTGCCAAACTTCCTCAGAGGAATCAGAGCAACACAGAGAATCACATCTGTCCCCTGCTTCTTCAAGTATGTTTAAAGACTTCCAATTTTATCAGATAAATGCAATTTTGTTATCAACGTTCTACAAGAGCCATCATGACCTGGTTCTGCCAATGTCTCCAGCACCAGCTAAGACTCATCTCACCCTCTCACCAACTGAGCTCTCGTCATGCAGGCCTTCTCCTGCCCAGTCATCAAACATGAGGAGATCTGCACCTCAGAGCCTCTGCACAGGCTGCCCTTCCCTCCTTCTGAGATAAGGGAAGAGAATATGGCAGAGGACTGCAAAGAGTAGGGGGTGAAACACAACAAAAGAGCAATGACAGTGAGCAACTGGATATGTGGGACAGTAACCCAGAGAGAGTGGTACCCGGAACCCGGTGAGGGGAACGTGCTAGAAGGAAAGATTGCTGTACTCAACAGCACAATGAGAGCCCCTGAAGGAGAGGGCTCCCAAGTATTCAACAGTTCAGCACTGTGTGAGGTCATGGGTGGCCTGATGAAGACCAGTCCTGGCACAGTGCAGAGGGTGGGGGATGTGGGCGGTTAAAGCCAGCTCAGAATGGGTTGAAAGGAATCAATGAAAACAGAGAGGGAGAGGTAGGCTGCAGATGCAGAAGGAAAAGGGAAAACCAGGAGAGTGAAGCTGTGAGAAGGCGGGAGAGGATAGATTTCAGAGGACAAGTGGAGGGGGTGACCTTGATGAGAGGAAGAGGCTGAGAATCAAGAGGGAGAGAGAGAAGAGAGGGTGTCTTAGATGCTTTATCTGCCATTTGTCTCCAGCTTGACTCCAGACTTCTCACAATTCACCAAATATATCATATTGATATTCCTTTCTGCAGGCTTTTGCTCTGGCTCTTCCCTTCTGTGAATGTCTTTTTTTTTTTTTTAAGATAGGGTCTCACTCTATTGTCCAGGCTGAATGCAGTGGCAGGATCATGGCTCACTACAGCCTCAACCTCCCAGGCTCAAGCAGTCCTCCCACCTTAGCCTCTCAAGTAGTTGTGACTACAGGAGTGCACCACCACGTCTGGCTAATTGTTTACTTTTTGTAGAGAAAGGGTCTGGCTATGTTGCCTCAGCTGGTCTCAAACTCCTGGACTCAAGCAATCCTCCTGCCTCAGCCTCCCAAACTGCTGGGATAACAGGAGGGAGTCACCACACCCAGTCTATGAATGCCCTTTCTGCTCTCCTTGGCCTACTAGCTTCCAGTGACTTTAAGTGCATACTTTAAGGACACCCCTTCCCCTCCTAGGTGCTATATTTCTCATCTTACTTCCCAAAACCTACTGTGCATCACTCCATCACTACACTTGCCAATTAGTCTTACATTTACAATCTTAGCTATTTATTTTCATCATGAGGGGACATGAACTGTATGTGGGTAAGACAGTAATCCTATTTACATCTGCATCCCCAGTGATGTCTAACACAGAACTGGCACACTGTAAGCATTTGACGAATGACTGGAGTCAGAAGCCCTGGATTGAGTCACAGCTTTGTGTTTCTTTTCTCTGTGTAGATTTAAGCAAATCATTTCATCTATCTGAGCTTCTATGACTTAAACTACAGATGAGGGGCCAAACCCAGTTGGATATTGAAGGACTTCTGTGGGATATTGAACATCACAGTGCTTTGGAAAATAACACAATTTACATGTTATACATTATCACCCATTGCCATCATGCCTTATGGAGAGCTGGTCCTTTCAACCTAATTAGTTTCAGCAGGAGTATCTATGATACTACACTTTGATTTGGGTTTTTGAGAAATTGGAGAGGCGAAGTTGTGCTAAAATAAGACCTGAAATCAAGACCAAGTCCCTAAATAGACTTGGAACTTGAAGCAAATCACTTAGTTGGTCAATTTAATCAATCACAAATACTTACTGAACAATGACCATCGTCAGCCACTGGAGATGCCAAAGTGAAAAGAAGGCTCAGTCCCCACCTAGAGGATGAGAGACTGGCAAATCAACAGTAAGAGTCCAGTATCTCCTAGTAACCGCCACAGCGGGAATGGGACAGGGAAGGCACCAGCACCGCAAATGGAGCAAGAGGCATTCGGGGAGGCTTCTAAAGGTGGAGCTGCAATTTGGAGAATGTGTGGGGCTTGCCACGGAGAGCCCAGGTGTATTAGCCAGAGTTCTCTAAAGGGACAGAACTAATAGGATATGTGTGTATAGGAAGGGGAGTTTATTAGGAGAATTGATTCACACCATCACAAGGTAAAGTCCCACCATAGGCTGCCTGCAGGCTGACGAGCAAGGAAACCAGTTCGGGTCCCAAAACCTCAAAAGTGGGGAAGCTGACAGTATAGGCTTCCGTCTGTGGCCAAAGGCCCGAGAGCCCCTGGCAAATCCCTGGTATAAATCCAAGACTCCAAAAGCTAACGAACTTGGAGTCTGATGTTCGAGGGCAGGAAGCATCCGACATAGGAGAAAGATGAAGGCCAGAAGACTCAATCAGTCTCTTCATTCCACTTTCTTCTGACTGCTTTATTCTAGCCATGCTGACAGCTGATTATGGTGCTGATCCAGATTGAGGGTGGGTCTGCCTCTCCCAGTGCACTGACTCAAATGTTAATCTCCTTTGGCAACACCCTCACAGACACACCCAGGAACAATTCTTTGTATCCTTCAATCCAATCAACTTGACACTCAATATTAACCATCACACCATGGAAGGTTCTTTTTTCTTTTTTTTTTTTTTTTAATGAGATAGGAGCTCACTCTGTTGCTCAGGCTACAGTGGTGCAATCACAGCTCACTGCAGCCTCCACCTCCTCAGCTTAAGTGATCTTCCCACTTTACCCTCCCAAGTAGCTGGGACTACAGATGCACACCACTGGCTAATTTTTTATTTTTCATAGAGATGGGGTCTCACTATGTTGCCCTGGCTGGTCTTAAATTCCTGCATAGACAAAGGGGTAGAAGTGTGAGACAGGCAGACATTAAGGGGTCCCTTTGACTGCAGCCTGGTGAAATTCTGAAGCAGAGAACCCAGCTAAGGTTGCTCAGACTCTGGACTTGCAGAAACTGAGATAATAAATATGTGTAATTTAAACCTACTAAGTTTGTGTCAATTTGATACACAGCAATAGAAACCTATACAAAGCATGGGAAAACAACAGAACATTGTTAATCTCAGAAGGGACATGACCATCTCCTAAGCTTCGGTTTTCCCAGGTGTAAAGTTGCCACTGTAACAAGATCAGACAGCCCTACTTCACAGAACCATTGCAAGCCCCACTGAGATGTTAGCCTCAGAAGGATTTGTAAATTGCCAAGCACCATAAAGTTGCTGGTCGGTAGCATTCAATTTCCTTACACACACTTAACCACAAAGTTCCCAGAGTGGGCCTCAAACCTACTCAGAAAGAGTAACACATTGAGAACTATCCAAGATCTTTTCATACTCCCAAAGCTCTTTCTTGCCTCTGAGCCTTTGGCTGGGCTGTCTCTTCTGCTGGAGCACTCTTTCCTCCCCACCTCCTATTCGCCACTTCGGCACCTGGCTAGCTCCTACTTCCTATACACTTTTCAGTTTCTAGCTCTCCCAGGCTCCCTTCCAAGGCAAGATAACCATCTACCATTTCACCCTCCCTCCATTCCCCCTGGCACCCTCCACAAACTTGTGTCATCCTTGACTACAGTCTCCTATTTGCCTATTTGTCTCCCATCCCACATCCATATGAGCTGTGACCTTCTTAAAGTCAAGAACTATATCTGAAGTCACCTTCATGCCCTTAATATCTGGTACAACGCCCAGTGTGCAGTAGGTGGGATTATACTAACATATAAAATATTTTATTAATATATATCAATATACATCGTGTGGGCAGGCTTCCTGGTCTAGCAGCACTGATATGCGCAAGGCAGAAAACTCCACCAACAGTCTTCCCCCAGGGAAATAGATACATTTATAATGTATTCCCTATAAGAAGAAGGTGTATGGGGGCTTGTTTAAACTTTTTTTCTTAAAAACAAAAGCAATTGGAGAGTATTTGGCTTTCTTACAGGTACAGGCAGCCCTCCTGCTCTGGGCTCCCTCAGGCAGCTGCCAGAGAAAGTTTGCGGCTGCCTGAGTCGCCTTCTCTTCTGAGCTGTCAACTCAACAGCTTTGGAGCAGCCTTCCTGAGAGGTGGGAGGAAGGGGAGGTGGCTTTGCTAGTATTTAGATTGAAAGAAGGAAGCCTTCATTACGCAGAGACTGGGACCATTCCCACTATCTCAGGGAAGGTACAAGAGAGATCCAGGTAGAGGGGTGAGGAAGGAGGGTGTGTGCAAACCCCACAGCGAGGCGCCAGCACTGTAGGCCCAAGGGTCCTGATGGGGCTGAAGACAGGGAGGCAGTGTGATCCCCCTTCTGCTTTACACCTCTCCTGGGAGCCCTGGGACTCTCCTTGGATGAAGCCGCGAAACAGAGCCAATACCATTCCCCTCTCACTCCCACGTGTAGGTGGGACTTTGCTGCCATTCCAGCCTGGATTTGAATCCAGACCCCACTATTGCCAGCTGCATGACCCAAAGCCAGTCAACCAATCCTGCAGAAACCCAGTTTCCCATCTAAGAATGGAAGTGGTAATCCCAGCCTCGCAGGGTTGATGAGACAATTCAATGAGGTAAATATGCACGAAGCCCAGAACATGAGATGATTTCTAAATGTCAGTTCCCGATCTCCCAGCTACTTCCCCCTGGCACGGCAGCCACCTGAGCACAAAGGAAACTGCATTCTTAAAACGAGATGCTACATGGGATGGTTCTCTGAGATGAGTAAAACTCTAGCGTGCAAAGTGTAATCACCATCATTACTATTGAAGAAAACAAAATGAAAAACAACAAGTATCGTACAAAGGAAAATTGCGGCACCTGCAGAGCCTGCTGTGTTCGCTGCTTGCATGTGTATAGAGCACTGCAGAGCACCCAAGCCTCTGCACACATTTTGTTGTCACCTGACCCTCAGACAATACCAATATTTCAATATTTCCTGCATCTTACAATTGTGGAAACTGAGGCTCCACTATTGTAATGGCTTTCCCAGAGAACCCCGGCTAGGACTCAGGGGGACTGGAAATCAACTCCACTTTCCTAGAATTATATGTTCTTTCCTCCCCACCACACTGTATCCATGAACACTCCTGATCGGCTCAGACAGGGAGGAATCCACCAGAGACCGTCAAATCCCTTGCCCTGTGTGTCTCCCACCATGGAGCCAATATATACATTCCCCTGGTCTCTCCAACCATTGCTAAATTAGAGCAATTTCAGTTGCACATGAGACGAACACAACTCAAACAAGTTGAACAGAAAGAATTCATTGACTCCCGTGCCTGAGATGTGCAGGGGTGTTCAGGCTTAAGTCACAATGGGGTTCAGGCGACTCACAGATGACGAAAGTCAGGTTGAAAACACAAGGTGTCACAGACATCTCCGGTCACACTCCTTCTTTCCCAGTCTCAAGCCCTCCACAGCAAAGCCAGCACCTTCCCATACCCTCCACTCGGAACAAAGCAGTCTGCATAGCACCCCCCAAACACACACGGACCATTTACACTTCTGAGAATTGCCTTAAAGAGGTTGTGCCTCTGAGAATCTGTCTCACCTCGTTTTTTTTATTTCTACAGTTTCTCTGTTACTGAAGACACACGGCGATTACCCCTCCTCTGTGAGACCTTCTCTGACCTCTCTTTGCTGTGAGCTCTAAGGTCTTAGAGGATTGACGTTGCAGGGGTCTGATGGGGCAAACCTGGAGTCCTGGGGTCTGTTTTTAAGTGAGAGAAGCTGTTGCTATTTGAAAGTTGCCTACTACTTTTTTCTATGTTTATAAAGAACACAACAAAACTTTAGATAAACCACTTCTAGTGGCCCTTTTAATTATTTACATGTAAAGCTAGTAGGAAGAGTGCAGTGTGGGAGGGGTACACTGGGGCTTTTTTTTTTTTTTTTGAGACAGAGTCTTGCTCTGTAGCCCAAGCTGGAGTGCAGTGGTGTGACCTTGGCTCACTGCAGCCTCTCCCTTCTGGGTTCCAGTGATTCTCCTGCCTCAGCCTCCTGGGTAGCTGGGATTACAGGCACATGCCACCACGCCCGGCTAATTTTGGTATTTTTAGTAGAGACGGGGTTTCACCACATTGGCCAGGCTGGTCTCAAACTCCTGACCTCAGGTGATCTGCCTGCCTCAGCCTCCCAAAGTGCTGGGATTACAGGTGTGAGCCACCACACCTGGCCCACTGGGGCTTTTTTCACTTAACTAAAGTGGTCTTTCCCCTCTAAGAAGGACACAGGAATATTGGCCTAAGGACCCAAGAGCCTCCTGAGAATAAAATTATTTAGACCCCAATCCTGAATCTTTTGATGTTCAATGTTGATGGACCTTGTCTGGATACCTAGGGGGCTGCAATGGGGGGTGGGCTCCATTTGCTGATGAATGGAACTGATGAATCCCATCCACAGGCCAGACCTTCTCTTCTACCACCTGAGCCCAGAGTAGGCTGGCCCTCTTGGGCTCTTGCCTACAGCCCTCGATTGCATGGGTAAGTCAGAGCGCACCTGCTCTGCAGGCCTGCTGTTCTTCATTTCAGGGAGGAGGGGAAGATCCACTTTTGTCTCAATTAGAAGCCATAGTCTCCAACTCAGTTTTACAGAGGCCCTATATTTTAGAAATCCTAATGTATTTGGCCAAAGTCATAAAGGTGTACTTTCTCATTTGACCTCTGACTTTTGCATATATGCTTCCTCAGTTTGAAGCCTAAACATGAGAGGAGTGAAGATATATGTTTTATGGTGCCTTTAGAACTTCATCCTGGGTCTCTGTTTTGCTTTGTTTCAATTTTCCTACTGGGTTGGGGGCAGCAAGGACAAAACCCAGAACTTCCCCAGGAGCCTCACTGGCCTGTGGCTAGGAGAGGATCCCAGCACTGAGGACTCAGTAGCATTGTCAGGTCTGTGTCCTCCCTAAGCCTAATACACCTCCCAATTGGAGGTGCACACTCCCATTCATTCCTCAGCAACACCTTATTTATGGTGCCCAATGTCTGGGATAGATAGGGACTAAGCAACCAGCCCGAGGCTGCACCGTATGTGAGTGGCAGCACCAAGCTTACGGCCAGACCTCCATGCCTAGGTCTAGTGCCCAGGGTGGCTTTTTATTCAGGAGATGACCAAGGTGACATGTGATACCTGCTTCTAACTTGTCATGCATTGGTTCCATGTCCTTTATACAATAAAAGAACAAGACCTATCTTTGAAAAATAATTTGTATACAACTTTTGTCATACTATTCAAGAAATTAAATAGACAAATCAACTTTTGTTTTGTTAGGAAGTTGGTGGTGTCAATATTCTCCTTGGGTCTTCTAGAACCCTCTCTCCAAAATCAATTGAAAGCGGGGGTCTGAGGAACAGTGAGTCGGCCCTGGGCTGAGCTTGCCGTCCTGAGGATCTTCCCAACTCACCCCTAATGCCCGCTCGCCCTCAGCCCACTGCCCCACGCCCTCAGCTTTGCTGTCACTCTCTGTTAATTTCTTCCCTGTTTCTCTGTCTCAATGACCCCACCTCCTTTCTTTTTGCCTGTTTCTCTGCATCTCTTTCACAGTCATACACGTAAATTCACTTTATGTTTTATGTATCGAAACTAGTTGCCTTCGATGGGGTAGAGGGACAGCTGTTATGAAAAAATAAAATTCGGCCAATATCATCAGGTGGTGGTAGTTTTCCTTAAGCCCTTAAATTCCCTTTTCTCTCTGTGTGTCAAGGCAATCTTCTCTGAAGGACAAAAGCATGTGGATCTTAATAACTGGGGAGGTTGCTGCACTGAGTTCCTGATTCTTCCTCCTGCATCTTTACTAATCTGCCTCCACAGAGCCTCAGGCCAGTGCCCTGAGTGTCCTTGTCAGATATTAGCACAGCCTCTCCCAGTCTTTCCCTGAACTTCAAAACCACTCAGGCTCAGCTCCTTGGCCCAGGGCAGCACAGGCTCTGCCTGTTGGACAGCCTCAGCTGCATCTGCCAGTGGAACAGCCTCAGCTGCATCTGCCTATGGAACAGCCTCAGCTGGGGAATGCTCACCTGTGGTAGAGATGGCGAGGCCAGGTGGGGGAGAGAGGCTGTCCTGCACTGATTGAAGGGCTATCACCACAAAGGTCAGCTCAGCTGTGCAGGGCTCTCCATCTGTTACAGCTGATGATTCCACAGCTGGCCAACACTGGCGTGACCCTCCAGAGAATTCCTCTCTCAGCATCCATCAGCCTTCTAAGGAAAGCTGTGCTTACAGATGTGGCATATGCAGGTCTTGAATGACAGGCCACCTGTCACCCTCACTGCCTACCATTGAGATCTTCTCTGTTTTCCTCAGCGTGGTGATTTTTTTTCCTTGCTTTGATTGGACCCACGGATGTGTTGACTGTAGCAGGAATGGGAACCACAGCCAATCAGCCCACTGGTGGCCATCCAGGCACTGCCCCGACACCAGTTCTATGATGTCGCATGGAAGAGGCACAGGCCTGAAGTAAGACCTGGGCTCCAGTCCCAGCTCCACTGCTCCAGTCATCTGACCTGGGCCAATTACTTGGTTTCTGTTTCCTAGCAGGAAATAGGTGTTACAATCAAGTTGAGTACAGTGAGGAGAGTTTAACCAAGGACTATTTACAAGGAAGGGCCGGACCTGAGGAAAGCTAAAGAATGATTGACAGGCAGGGATGCTTATCGATTCAGGCTACAAGGGCCGAGAGGAGTGGCTACTGTTTGGGGATAGCTGCCTGATGAGAGCTGTGGCCTTCAGTAGAAGGACAGAGCCAACCCACAGCATAAACTCATGGCATACTCTTCCTACTGACAAACCCAGCCAGAAGCCGGAGGACCAGGGGGCCCATGGAAGCAGTCCATAGGGGTCGGCTCTAGGAGCACAGGCCTAAGGATTTGGAGAGAGGACAGGAGATATCCAGCTTACTCTATCTAAGCTGAATTTCCCCACCTATAAAACAGAAAAATAACTATAGGATTATCAGACAAGTCAACAAAATAACACAAGCAAATGTCTTATTGTGGCATCCGGCACACGGGAGCTGGACTATACTTTCTTTCACCAGGACCCAGAACCCTGTGCCTGTCTGGTTCTGCCTTAACCCAAATCAGGATACATCCCTTCAGCCAGAATCTCCCCTGGGAATGGCCTGGTTTGCAGCAACAGTCGATTCTCACTAGCCATTCAGGATGTAGCTTTGTTTAGAAAACATTGACAGCTTTTTATTTTTTGGAGATGGAGTTTTGCTCTCGTTGCCCAGGCTAGAGTGCCATGGCGCCATCTGATCTCGGCTCACTGCAACCTCCACCTCCCGGGTTCAAGCAATTCTCCTGCCTCAGCCTCCCAAGTATCTAGGATTACAGGCATGTGCCACCACGCCCAGCTAATTTTGTATTGTTAGTAGAGACAGGGTTTCACCATGTTGGTCAGGCTGGTCTCTAACTCCTGAGCTCAGGTGATCCACCTAGGTCTTCCAAAATGCTGGGATTACAGGTGTGGGCCACCACGCCCAGCCGATAATTTATTGTGTATTTCAAAATAGCTAGAAGAGAATTGTAATGCTCCCAATACAAAGAAAAATGTTTAAGGTGATAGATATCCCAGTTTCCCCGATTTGACCGTTCTACATTGTATACAGTTATCAAAATATCAGATGCACCCCCCAAAATATATGCAACTATTATTTATCAATAAAAAAGAAAACATTGATACCTAATGTTTAAACAATGGATTGTACAGCACTTAGTCTGATTTAACACTCACAGCCACCCTGGGAGGTAAAAGGTGCGATTGACTCCATTTTACACATGAGGAACTGAGGCTCAGATTAATAGCTTTGACCAAGATATTTGCATCATGAACAAGAGAGCCAAGAATCAAACACTAATGTTGGCCTTCCAGGTCTGTGTCTCTTTGCATTTATTCTACATTTCTCACCTATAAGGGGAGTGTGGTGTATCCCCTTCTTAGTTTTCCAACCCACCTGAAGGAGATAGGCTCCCTCCTCTGTAGCAGACACTGGCATATTCCACCCAAATCCCTTCAGAACTATTTCCTGAGCATCCTTCCCCAGGCTTCAGTGTGCTTCGTGTTTGCAACCCTAACCCTGAAACTTTTCAAGAGAAGAGTCTCCTCAAGGTACTGGCGCCACTTTGTCCTGTGCTCAAGGAAAGTGGGATGCGCCTGGGAGTTCGTACCTCCCTCGTGGCAACCCTTAACGGATGACTGTGACCACAACCATGGGTGCTGGAGACGGACCACCCTGTTCCCTTGCCTCAAGGCATGGCCACTCCGAGCTGAGGGTGTCTATGGCTTCTTTATGGGACCAGGCTGAAGGTGCCCATCTCAAGACTTTGCTGAAATCGCACCCTTGCTTGGCCTCTTCCCTCCCCGACTTCCTCATCAGCTTCTCCTGAGAGCACTTTCTTAAGAAATCACCTGCATGCAAGTTCTCATATTGAGATCTGCAACGGCAGACCCCAAACCAAGACATGCCTTATTCTAAAACCTCTTCACTGGAACTAGAAATATCCTCACAACAGAGTGATAGTCAGATGGGACCACCTCTCCCCAAGTCAGAGGCAGCTTCTCTTCTGCTCTAGATCTTCAGGCCTTCTGTGTAGTCACACACTATTCTAAAAATGCAAAAAGTCATTCTCTAGCAGAGCCCATAAGAGTCCAGGAGAATCTCCATGATTCCTGGCCACAGACAAGCATAGCACACAATTTCTTACATGATTTTTCTCAGAGACACACAAATAGTCCTAATTCCCCTCAAATTCTCCCTCTCCTGTGCAGGCTCAGGCCTGGCATTTCACTATCAGGGTTTTGATTGCTGCTCCAACAGAACGTCCTCATTGGAGTCACACTTGAAGTTGTTATCTCAAAGCTCTTACACTTTAATTTGAATGAAATATCAGTCTCTTCATCTACAAAACAAATATAACACCACAATCTTGGGAACTTGGAGCAAAGATATAAGGGCTATGGAAAACTATCAAAATTTAAGAAAGTGTCCTTATCTCCATGACCATTTCACCAGGGGCATTTTTAGGCTGAAAGTCATTGTTGCTTTCACCCCTTCCAGCCTGTGGAGAGTGAGGCTGGGTAAACCAAGCAAATCAATGACAACGCTTTCTACTGCAAGGAGCAGAGTACCTGACTCAGAATGATTAGGCAATAAGGAAGTTCACATAACCCAAATCTCGACAGGTTTTCTAGCACAGGTTAAGTCACAGCTCAATCACCTTGACAAGAGCCCACGATCTCCACATCTTATTTTCAGCATGCCATCGTCAGTCTGATGGCTTGTTTCTCAGGCTAGACACCCTCATGGTCACAAGAAGGCTCAACATCAATTTCCAATTTGCATTAGCAACTTTTCAATTAGTGTTAGAAAAATGCAAATTGACACCCCAAGGAGATACTCCTACACACCTATTCAAATAGAGAAGATTTAAAAATTTGACCATACCCAGAGTTGGTGAAGATGTGAAGGAACTGGAAATTTTACATACTGCTGATGAGAATGTAAAACAGTACAACCACCTTGGAAAAGAGTTGGCAATGTCTTTAAAAGTTAAATACAGACTGGGTGCAGTGGCTCAGGCCTGTAATCCCAGCATTTTGGGAGGCCAAGGTGGGCTGATCACTTGAGGTCAGGAATTCAAGACAAGCCTGGCCAACAAGACAAAACCCCGTCTCTACTAAAAATACAAAACAAAAAAAGTCACATGTGGTAGCATATGCCTATAAACCCAGCTATTAGGGAGGCTGAATGAGGCACAATTGTTTGAACCCAGCGGGTGGAGGTTGCAGTGAGCCAAGATCACGCCACTGCACTCCAGCATGAGCAACACAGCGAGATTCCATCTCAAAAAAAAAAGTTAAATACATACCCACTATATGATCCAATCATTCCACCACCCAAGAGAAATGAAAGCATGTGTTCATACAAAGGCCTGTATATGAATTTTCATAGCAGTGTCACCTGGAATAGCCAAAATCTGGCTCATCAAGTGAATAAACAAATTGTGGTACATCCACACAACTGAATACCACTCAGCAATGAACAGGAATGATACACTTGCCAACACAGATGAATCTCAAAGGAATTACACTGTGTGAAAAGAGCCCGACAAGAAAGGGAACGTAACATACATTTGTACAAAAATTCAGGAAGTGCACACTAATGTACAGTGACAGCAACAAGTCAGTGGTTGCCAGGGGACAGGGTGGCAGAAGGAACAGGAGAGAAAAATTAAAGGGGCCTAGAGAAACACTTTTGGGGCTGATTCATGTGTTTGCTATCTTGACTGTGATGATAATTCCACAGTGTACATATCTCTTAGTTTGTGCTGCTATAACAAAATACCTGAGACTAATTACTTTACAAAGAACAGAAATGGATTTCTCACCGATCTGGAGGCTGGAAGTCCAAGATCAAGGTACCTGGAGGTTCTGCTCTCTGGTGTGGGCTGTTCTGTTTCCAAGATGGCACCCTGATGCTGCATCTTCCAGAGGGAAGAAACACTGTGTCCTCACATTGCAGAAAAGACAGAAGAGGAAAAGGGACCAAACTCCCTCAGTCAGCCCCTTTTATGCTGGCAGTAATTTATGATGAAGGTGGAGCTCTCGTGACCTAACCACCTCCCCAAAGCCCCACCTCTCAACACTTGCATTGGGGATTAAGTTTCCACCACATGATTTTGGGGGAACACATTCAGACCATGTCGTTACATATGCCAAAACGTATTAAAGTGTATGTTTAAATATATGCAGTTTACTGTGTATCAATTATGCTTCACTGATGATCTTTTTTAAAAAAAGTACTTCAGCAGCATGAAGCATGGAAAATAGCAACAACATAGAATGATTTGGTAGAGGTCAAAACTAGCTCCCCTCCACTTGGGAAAACCCAGTGAAATATTTAGTCACAGTTCCAGAAAACATCCTTTAGTGAACAGAAGGATTGTGTTCATTTGTGTCCACAGACATATTTCTTTTTTTTTTTTTTTTTTGAGATGGAGTCTTGCTCTTTCACCCAGGCTGGAGTGCAGTGGCACGATCTCAGCTCACTGCAACCTCCGCCTCCCGGGTTCAAGCAATTCTCTGCCTCAGCCTCCCGAGTAGCTGGGATTACAGGTGCCCACTGCCATGCCTGGCTAATTTTTGTATTTTTAGTAGAGACAGGGTTTCACCATCTTGGCCAGGCTGGTCTTGAACTCCTGACATTGTGATCCACCCGCCTTGGCCTCCCAAAGTGCTGGGATTACAGGCGTGAACCACCACACCCAGCCTTAAGTGTCTGCTATGTGCCATTCATGTGCTAGATGTTGGGGACTCAATAATGAAGACCTTTCTCTCGATAGTCCAAACTCCAGCAGAGAAGGCTGGCAAAGAGCAGCAACAACAAAGCAGCATCCCAATCAGACATAGATTTGGACTTTTCACATAGTCCCATATTTCTTGGAGGCTTTGTTCATTTCTTTTTACTCTTTTTTCTCTAAACTTTTCTTCTCGCTTCATTTCATTCATTTGATCTTCAATCACCGATACCCTTTCTTCCAGTTGATCAAATTGGCTACTGAAGTTTGTGCACGTGTCACGTAGTTCTTGTGCCATGGTTTTCCGCTCCATCAGGTCATTTAAGGACTTCTCTACACTGGTTACTCTAGTTAGCCATTTGTCTAATCTTTTTTTCAAGGTTTTTAGCTTCTTTGTGAAGGGTTTGAACATCCTCCTTTAGCTCGGAGAAGTTTGATCGTCCAAAGCCTTCTCTCAACTTGTCAAACTCATTCTCCATCCAGCTTTGCACCATTGCTGGCGAGGAGCTGGGTTCCTTTGGAGGAGAAGAGGCGCTCTGATTTTTAGAATTTTCAACTTTTCTGCTCTGGTTTCTCCCCATCTTTGTGGTTTTATCTACCTTTGGTCTTTGATGATAGTGACATACAGGTGGGGTTTTGGTTTGGATGTCCTTTCTGTTTGTTAGTTTTCCTTCTAACAGTTAGGGTCCTCAGCTGCAGGTCTGTTGGAGTTTGCTGGAGGTCCACTCCAGACCCTGTTTGCCTGGGTATCACCAGCGGAGGCTGCAGAACAGCGAATATTACAGAACAGCAAATGTTGCTGCCTGATCGTTACTCTGGAAGCTTCGTCTCAGAGGGGCATCCACCTGAAAGCGACGGGGAGAATGGAACGAAGTTGGAAAACACTCTTCAGGATATTATCCAGGAGAACTTCTCCAACCTAGCAAGGCAGGCCAACATTCAAATTCAGGAAATAGAGAGAATGCCACAAAGATACTCCTTGAGAAGAGCAATTCCAAAACACGTAATTGTCAGATTCACCAAAGTTGAAATGAACAAAAAAATGTTAAGGGCAGCCAGAGAGAAAGTTTGGGTTACCCACAAAGGGAAGCCCATCAGACTAACAGCAATCTCTCAGCAGAAACTCTACAAGCCAGAAGAGAGTGGGGGCCAATATTCAACATTCTTAAAGAAAAGAATTTTCAACCTAGAATTTCATATCCAGTCAAACTAAGCTTCATAAGTGAAGGAGAAATAAAATCCTTTACAGACAAGGAAATGCTGAGAAATTCTGTCACCACCAAGCCTGCCTTACAAGAGTTCCTGAAGGAAGCACTAAACATGGAAAGGAACAATTGGTACCAGCCACTGCAAAAACATGCCAAATTGTAAAGACCACCGATGCTAGGAAGAAACTGCATCAACTAATGAGCAAAATAACCAACTAACACCATAATGACAGGATCAAATTCACACATAACAATATTAACCTTAAATGTAAATGGGCTAAAT
>NW_012114821.1:10337023-10365226 GCF_000951035.1 Colobus angolensis palliatus
TAACACCCCACTGTCAACATTAGACAGATCAATGAGACAGAAAGTTAACAAGGATATCTAGGAATTGAATTCAGCTCTGCACCAAGCTGACCTAATAGATATCTACAGAACTCTCCACCCCAAATCAACAGAATACACATTCTTCTCAGCACTGCATCACACTTATTCCAAAATTGACCACATAGTTGGAAGTAAGGCACTCCTCAGCAAATGTAAAAGAACAGAAATTGTAACAAACTATCTCTCAGACCACAGTGCAATTAAATTAGAACTCAGGATTAAGAAACTCACTAAAAACCGCTCAACTGCATGCAAACTGAACAACCTGCTCCTGAATGACTACTGGGTACATAACAAAATGAAGGCAGAAACAAAGATGTTCTTTGAAACCAATGAGAACAAAGAAACAACATACCAGAATCTCTGGGACACATTTAAAGCAGTGTGTAGAGGGACATTTATAACACTAAATGCCCCCAAGAGAAAGCAGAAAAGTTCTAAAATCGACACCCTAACGTCACAATTAAAAGAACTAGAGAAGCAAGAGCAAACACATTCAAAAGCTAGCAGAAGGCAAGAAATAACTAAGATCAGAGCAGAACTACAGGAGACAGAGACACAAAAAACCCTTCAAAAAATCAATGAACACAGGAGCTGGTTTTTTGAAAAGATCAACAAAATTGATAGACCACTAGCAAGACATGCCAAATTGTAAAGACCACCGATGCTAGGAAGAAACCGCATCAACTAATGAGCAAAATAACCAACTAACACCGTAATGACAGAATCAAATTCACACAAATTCTCCTGCCTGTTTGCCCTGACCAGGCAAATTCACACAATAAAAAATGATAATAAAAATAAAAAATGATAAAGCAATAAAAAATAAAAAATGATAAAGAGGTTATCACCACCGATCCCACAGAAATACAAACTACCATCAGAGAATACTATACACATCTCTACACAAATAGACTAGAAAATCTAGAAGAAATAGATAAATTCCTGGACACATACACCCACCCAAGACTAAACCAGGAATAACTTGAATCCCTGAATAGACCGATAACAGGCTTTGAAATTGAGGCAATAATTAATAGCCCACCAGCCAAAACAAGTCCAGGACCAGATGAATTCACAGCCGAATTCTACCAGAGGTACAAGGAAGAGTTAGTACCCATTCCTTCTGAAACTATTGCAATCGATAGAAAAAAAGGGAATCCTCTGTAACTCATTTTATGAGGCCAGCATCATCCTGATACCAAAGCCTGGCAGAGACATATCAAAAAAAGAGAATTTTAGACCAATATCCCTGATGAACATCAATGCAAAAATCCTCAATAACATACTGGCAAACCGAATCCAGCAGCACATCAAAAGCTTATTCACCATGATCAAGTGGGCTTCATCCCTGGGATGCAAGGCTGGTTCAACATATGCAAATCAATAAACATAATCCATCATATAAACAGAACCAAACACAAAAACCACATGATTATCTCAATAGATGCAGAAAAGGCCTTTGACAAAATTCAACAGCCCGTCAAGCTAAAAACTCTCAATAAATTACATATTGATGGGACATATCTCAAAATAATAAGAGCTATTTATGACAAACCCACAGCCAATATCATACTGAATGGGCAAAAGCTGGAAACATTTCCTTTGAAAACTGGCACAAGACAGGGATGCCCTCTCTCACCACTCCTATTCAACATAGTGTTAGAATTTCTGGCCAGGGCAAACAGGCAGGAGAAAGAAATAAAGGGTATTCAATTAGGATAAGAGGGAGTCAAATTGTCCCTGTTTGCAGATGACATGATTGTATATTTAGAAAATCCCATTGTTTCAGCCCAACATCTCCTTAAGCTAATAGGCAACTTCGAGATACCATCTCACACCAGTTAGAATGGCGATCATTAAAAAGTCAGGAAATAACAGGTGCTGGAGAGGATGTGGAGTAATAAGAACACTTTTACACTGTTGATGGGATTGTAAACTAGTTCAACCATTGTGGAAAACAGTGTGGCGATTCCTCAAGCATCTAGAACTAGAAATACCACTGGACCCCGCCATCCCATTACTGGGTATATACCCAAAGGATTATAAATCATGCTACCATAAAGACACATGCACACATATGTTTATTGCGGCACTATTCACAATAGCAAAGACTTGGAACCAACCCAAATGCCCATCAATGATAGACTGGATTAAGAAAATGTGGCACATATACACCATCGAATACTACGCAGCCATAAAAAAGGATGAGTTCATGTCCTTTGTAGGGACATGGATGAAGCTGGAAACCATCATTCTCAGCAAACTATTGCAAGCCCAGAAAACCAAACACCGCGTGTTCTCACTCATAGGTGGGAATTGAACAATGACAACACTTGGACACAGGAAGGGGAACATCACACACTGGGGCCTGTTGTAAGGTTGGACAGAGAGGGGAGGGATAGCATTAGGAGATACACCTAATGTAAATAGGTGCAGCACACCAACATGGCACATGTATACGTATGTAACAAACCTGCACGTTGTGCGTATGTACCCTAGAACTTAAAGTATAATAATAATAAACACAAAAAATTTCAAAATGCAAAAAATAAAAGAAATTTTCATTTCAGAACGTCAAAAAAAAAATTACCTAATTTAAAAAAAAAAAAAAGCAGCATCCGCACTCATGCCCCAAAGCATCACATCTCCTGGCCCTACATACTGATCAGTTTTGCTGGTCTGAACTGCAATCTTTCTTGTGCTGAGCACCCAACCCCTTTGGGAAACATCCTTTGTTTTAATTATCTTCTATCATTGGTTAAGCTACCATTGGTTAAGCTATAATCAAATGACTGTCAGAAAAGATTATACAATTCTCTGTCTGTTCATATCATACACTGACTTTGAAGACACTCAACCATCACACCCTGAACTCATCAACAATATCTACTGTTCCCTCTTTGAATCCACCTTGCCTCCCATTAATAGAATGGGAACAAGCATGTTACAGCATAGGAGCATAAACAGGTTATCAAACATAGCCAGATCCTAACCCATCTCACCACTACATTATCTATATAACTTTTGGAAGGTAATAAACCTCACTGGGACTTCATTTTTCTGCCTATGCAATGGGGATAATATATAATTGCCAGGGTTAGTGGGAAGACAAAAGATAATGCATATGAGAACCAAGCACAAGGCCTAGCACATAGTAGGTGCTCAGCAAACTGAAACTATCACCATGATCATAATGATTCCCATTCAAGCTTCATGATTTATTAGCATTGTGTCCTTGGGTGATTATATTACTGCTGTCATGCCGTTTCTTCATTTGTAATGTGAAGGTTACAATGTTTATTTCACAGGCTGTATGTCAGGTTCATTATGAAAGTAGCATTAGAAAGTTACTATATTAATATCGACTAAGTACTTGCTAATTGTCAAGCAATGTGCTTTGTGTTGATGCAAGAGAGATGAAAAAAGACATAGTCCCTGGCGTCTAGGAGCTCAGAAAGCATAAGCAGCAAGTTAAGCTATAGTGAGAGAGAAGGAAGTTCTTGGAGGATATGGAATATAGAGAGGCACTTCTCCCAGACTAGGGTAGAAGAGAGATCAGAAAAGGCTTCCTGGAGGGTATACTGTCTGAGCAAGGCTGAAAGAATCTGGAGAGTTTCTCCAAGGAGCAGGGGAGATGAAATGTCTTCCAAACAGATGGTCAATAAGAGCCGGTCATATCAGAGAACTGCACATTGTCTGGTCCAGCTGGCACTGAGAGGTGGAGTGCTGCATCCACCATCCTGACCACAGAAGCCACCCAGAAAAGGTTGGTCTCCCCTTTCTGTCACTTCCCCAGGCATTGTCTGCCCTGTCAGCAGCTGGCACGGAGCTGCACTTGCAGCAGAAGCTGGCCTGTTGCTATAGCAGGATTGACCCGTGTGCAGGCGTCCCCCACAGATATGACATCCCTCCTCCTGGCAGGCCCTCTGAAGTGACTCCCTGCCGTGGGCACTGACACAGCCCAGTGACAATTACAGAGTGAGAGAGACTCCTCGCTATGGGGCTTTCAGATCGGTGCCATTATCCTCATGTAACATTTTTATTCCCCTTTGTCCTGCGTTGCCCTTATGACTTCCGCTCATGATTACTTACAGAGCATTATTTCTGCAGAAGAGTTCAGGAAAAAAAAAAAGGTTCTAGATGCCTTTACTCAGCTCCCTCTTCAGGCCCCTTTATTAAGCTGTCCCCTGTTCCCCACCCCACACCCCTGGGATGGCTGATTACCCGTGACAGATCGGGAACCGGGGAGAGAAGCAGCCAGCACGATGACACACATGCTGAGCACCATATGACACCTCACACGTGCCCATGGTCATATGGTGAAATAGATATTATCGTCTGCATCTCCACTTTACAGACGGCGCCTTAGAGGGAGAAGCGATTTATCCGAATCACAGAGATCACAGATAATATAGCCAGGATTTTCTCTTGAGTGTGCTTGGTTCCAAAGTGTTTGTTCTCTCTCCACACCAAAATATCTTCTGAATCCCCAACATCAGGTAGAGATGGAAGGAATGTGCTTAGCTCTTGTGGAAGTTCTTCTAAAAGCATTCAGTGGCTTGTGTGCTGCTCCTTCCGGGACTGACAAAGCGAGTGGTGATGATGTTGTAAAGAGTAGCAAAGCAGGAGTCTTCAGAAGTTCTAAAGTAGGTGAGTGATGATCAGATTTACATTTTTAAAAGAGCACTCGATCTTCTGTGTAGAGGATAGATTATAGACAGCAACACAGGCAGCACAGAGACCAATTAGGAGGCCGCTGGCAAAGCCAGAGGGAGCACTGGCGGAGTTTGGCGCATTTGGAGCAGCAGGGAAGATGAAGAGGAGCTAGATTCCGCATCTCTCTGAAGGACAGCACCCCCAGGTCTCACTCACTTGTGGGTTGAATGTGGGGGTGAAGTGGTGACATGAATCACAGAGGATTCCTGGGACTTGGGCTTGAGTGATTTGGGGGATGGTGGTGACATTTCAAGATGGTAAACACGAAGGGTAGAACATGTGTGGAGGTAAGGTGGGAAAATTAAGACTTTTTGATATATTAAGTTGAGGTGCCCATTAGTCATCTAAGTGGAGATGTCAAGTAGCAGGAGATGTGAGTCTGCAGCAGAGGTGTCAGTGCTGAACAGAAATTTGGAAGTTATTATCTTGAAGATGGTATTTAAAGCCATGGAAATGGATGGAGTCACCTAAGGAGAGCGTGTATAGGTAAAGAAGAAAAGAAGGACCCAGAAGTGAGCCCTGGCATGGTCGTCAGACTGGGGCTTAGACCCAGAGCAGAGGAGGGAGACCCAGCAAAGACAACAAGGGAATAAAGCCAGGGAGGGCAGAGCAGGGCCTGGACAGTGCTGTGTGAGTGAAGCCAACGTCATTATCCACGTGGAATGTTACAGGGAAATAAGGGAGATGACTGACAAGACCCTTAGAGATGCTGGTCTAGAGGCTGACCATGACCTGACAAAGCACAAATGGAGGGTCACATTCAGCCCAGCTGGAGGAGATGGAAGAGGAAATGGGAGATTGGAAGTAAAAATGCATGAAAGAAGTGATTCTGTGATGGAGAGAAAAGCAACAGAAGCTAGTGGGGAAAATGAAAAGGCAGGAGATATGAGCACACAGTATTATTCTGAAAGAGTAATTCTAAATATAGGAGTAAAGTCCTATAATTCAGACTGCGGTGAAAGTTTGCCCTTTGATAGAAGCTGGGGCCATTCGTCGGCTGAAAAAGGAGGAAAGGAAGGTGGGCCTGGTGGTGGGAAGAGGATTCCCAATAGGACTGCTTCTTGTGAATTATGTAAGCAATTCAACCAGCTGAGAATGAAGATGGGAAAAAACTAGTGGGGTATTGAGGAGGAAGTGCTTTTCTGAGCATGGGAAATAATATCTAAGTGTAGCAGGGTTGTCAACCACACCTGAGTGTCCATCTGCAGTTAGCGGCCATAGTCTTCCTGCAGGACCAGTCTCAGCACTGTCTCCAGTTCATTCAGCTGCACAGGTACAGATAGGACAGAGAGTGCACATCTGAGCTTAATCAGGGTTGAGGTTGGACTGGGTCAGTTAAGCAGAGGAGAGGTGCATGGACATTGGAAGTATTTGCAAAGAGTGACTTTAATGATGGTCCTTAGAAGATAAAGTGTGCCTGAGAGGAAAAGAGGTCATGAGGGGGTGACTGATCATGAAAATGGGGCAGATGGATGAATGACAATGAAATGGAGCCATTGGGTGCTGGGGTGTCACCTGCAAGGGTCAGGGGTGTGCCCAGAAAGCACTGTATTCTAAAGGGAGGTTTCAAAGATGCTGCAAACAGCAGGGTGTAGCACTGGAGTGAGTGGCTGGGGGAAGAGGTGGAGGAACACAGAGGCCAGTGAGTTCCAGGGCACTGTTCTGTTCCAGGTGCTAGACTCTGCCTGGAGGCCTCTGCCCAGAATCCCCATCACCAGCCTTGAATTGCCTGCTTCTTACCCTAAGGTCCCAACTCAAGTGTCTCCTTCTCAGAGGAACCCCCTCCGCTACCACACCATGACCATCCTTTGACGCATCAGCCCCCTCCAGGCCTCCATTATTTTCCAGCACAATAATGGAAAGTTTCCTTCTTCCATTGCACCAGACAGCACTTGCAATTATTTTGTGTATGTGTTTACTCATCTGTTTGTTTCCTTACCCTTCCCTCCCACAGAAATACAAATGCTCTAAGATCAGGACCTGCATCTTGTTTTGCCCTGAACCCCCAACACATTCTATGCATCAGTAAACCTTTGCTAAATAAATGAGAGTGAGTCTGAAGTTCCTAACCTGTGCCTGGCATGTATGAGATGCCCTCCCCTGCAGAGAATCAAACCCCCTCACTCTTCCTCATTTGTAATCTCTGAGGTCGACAGAGCAGGTGGGTGCTTGAGCATTAATCAAAGTATGAAACAGGCAGATGTGGGATGTGGAAAGTGAAAAACACAAAGGCAGAAATGTGCCTGTGCAATCGGGAGGTCTGTGTGCATGGCCCAGGTCCGAACTGGATTCTCTATGTGACCTTGTGGTACCTCCCGCCTCTCCACCTCCCATTCCGCAGGCTGTGTCTACTCATCTGTCAAAGGTGAGGACTGGACTAAATCTGCAGTTTTCCTTCTTTCTTTTTGAATTAGCAGAACTTCTTAGATAAACCCTTTAGTGCTGGTTTAGATATAAAATAGATCAATGGGGCTGGTATGATTAAGAGGTTGGTAGAATCCAGCACCCCACAGATCAACCCACCAGGGACCTCCACACCAGTTTCTCAGGCCTCTCTCAGGGCCCTGTGGCTCCATGGGACACAGTTTGGAAGCTGCTGGTCTCGACTCCTTAGATCTCTATGGTGGGCGTGCCCTGCAGGTGCAGTCCTTTATGGGCCCCTCATCCTCCCAAAGAGACCGTCTCCCGGTGACAGAATTCAGCCCTAAGGCCCCTCTGGCTGGGATGCTGCTTTCCCAGTGATCCTGATGGGTGCTGACAGCAATTAGCAGAGAGAGAAATTTCCCTGTAGAAAGCTGGGAACATTTATCAGGCACTTCACGCCAGGAGCCAGGACACAGCACAAAATTCATTAGTGTTTAGGGCAAGTAAGCTGTCCCATTCTCACACAAGGGGTTAAAGGGAAATCCAAACTCTATAAATAAGGGCTACTAGGGCCTTTTAAATCTTGGTTTGCACCAAAGTGGAGTTTCTATCTCTTTAATTTGCCATCCTATCCCCTGGGCATGTCAGGGCTGATGTGAGTTTAGGGTTTTTTATTAAATCAAGCACCTGTCAGGTGAAAGTTTGTTTCACTGGCAATGCATGACCAAACCAGCCACCAGTGGATGTCCAGCAGGCACCTCAACTGCAGAGCTTCTAGACAGCCTGCCTCTGTTAGCACCCTAAAGGCTCAACTGTAACAAATCACATTAAGGGTTCTTAGCATATCCAAATACTGGCACCTTGCGTCTGTCTTTTGTCTCTCCTTTCCCACTCACAGGGGTGGTTGTGAGTCATTTCAGGAATGTGTGTTGAGCACCTTCTATGTAGCAGACACTGTGCCATACCCTGGAGATACAGAACTATTTTATTCATATCTAAAGTCTCTGCTCTCAAGGAAATCTGAGTATTAGAGGTGAGTCAAGAAGGAAACTGGCCCCTGCAGGAGAGTGTGATGGTTGGGGATGAGTGTCTGTTACGCAGAATCAGAGGAGGGGCACCTAATCCAGGCTCAGGGTGTTCAAGAGAGCTTCTCAAAGCAAGAATACCCAAGGAAGAATCAACCCACAGGGAAAAGCATTCCCAGGAGCAGGAACTGCATATGCAAAGTCACAGAGGAGGACAGAGCAGGTTGGACTTAGGGTATTTAAAGTGTGGAGAGGCTGGAGATTTGCAGACAAGTAGGTGCAGAGAAATGAGGCCAAAGGATGAGGCAGGGCAGGGCCATGAAGGCCTGGAGGCTTAGTGAAGGAAGCTGAACTTTAGCCTGACAAAACAAGGGGACCAAAAGAAGTTCTAATGCTGTAATAGCAAGCAGTCTTCTTATGTGGAAACATTCACTGCAACAGTTAATGCTCTTCTAGTCGCAAGTTACAAAAACTCAATTCTAATTGGCTTAAACAGGAAACTAGAGATTCAGTTGCATTCAAGCATAAATGGATCCAGGTTCTCCAGTGATAACACCAGGACTCAGTCTCACTGTGTCTGGCATCTGTGCTAGCTTCAACACCAGAAAGACCCTTTTCCTTGTACCTGCAGGTAGTTCCAGGCCAACCTAACAGCTGGTATTAGCTAACATGCATGATTGCCTACCCCATCCTGACAGTATTTTAAACATTTTCTAAACACTCAGTCATTTAGAACTCAAAATAACTCCATAAGATGGGTGCTTTTTTAATGCTTTTTCATAGATGACAAATTGAGGCACTGAGAGGTTAACTTACCCCAAATCATGCAGTTAATGCTGCAGTATAAATGTGTCCCCCAAAAAATAGTGTATTGAAACATAATTATTGATGTGATTAAGAGATGGGGTGTTTAGGAGGTGATGAAGTCATAAAGATGGAGCCCTCAGAAATGAGATTAATGACTTTATAAAAGAAATTTGAGAAAGTTGCTGGTCTCTTTTGCCCTTCCATCTCTTCTGCAATGAGGACACAGAGAGTTCCCGAAGAGTAATGGGCCTTTACTGGATGCCAAATCTCCCAGGACCTTGATCTTAGACTTCTCAACTTCCAGAACTGTGAAAAATTAATTTTTATTGTTTATATATTACCCAGTCTAAGGTATCTTGTTCTGGCAGCGGGAATGGACAAAGGGCTAGTAAATGGCAGAGCTGAAATAAGAACTCAAGTTTGATTCTAGAGCGCATACAACTTACAGGCATGTTTAACCACACCCCTGTGGGATCTTTGCAGCTTGTAATTGCAGCAGAAAGACTCTCCTCCTGATTGTTCCAGCATAGACTCAGTCGTCAGACTGATCTGGGATTCACACCTATCCCTAAACCAATCACTAAATCCAGAGAAATCGAATTTGACAATTGACTGGGCCTGGATCCCTCCGAATCCAGGAGAGTAGGGTAGCCTAACCCAAATCTCGTGAATTCAAAACCCAGAGGAGTGGTCCCCCCAAAGAAAAATGAACGTGGTGTTACTGGAAAGAAATAAAAGGGATAGCCAGAAAGAAGAAAAAAAAAATCAACAGCAACAACAACAATAACAATAATAACCTGATATGCACACCTCTCATTCCATTTTAAAAAGCCCTTTCTCATTCATTAGGCACTTTGATCTCCAGTACAACTCTTTAAGAAAATAACAAGCAAGGGATTGTTAGATCCACATTTCAAAAAAGGAACCACATTTGGAGCAGTAAAACATGTCTCCTAAGATCACAGTGAGGAATTGAGGGCCAGAACTTTCTCAGATGCCACTAGTGGTGCATTCTCAGCCCTCTGTGGCTCACTGTCACCGTCGTTGCTGCACTGGGAGCAAATGGCGGTGTTAGTGACAGAAACTGGGCTTGAACTCTGGCTCTATCAGGTTCTCTGAATTCTCCCACCAACCCCAGGCAACAGGTGCAATTGGTCCATCTTCAGATCTGAGGCTCAGAGGTGGGCAAGGGTGCAGGTCACACAGTTGGTGGAGGTGAAGTATCTCCCTGCCACCCCCATCCAGACCATGCCTTATAAACAGGAGACATCCTCCCCAACCAAACTTCCTTGTTGCTTTCCCAATACGTTTTCCTGGATCCTTGGGCCTGGCTTCCGCTGCTCCACATGGCACCATAGTATAATGTGGAAAACAGGGTCCAGGCAGAGGACACCCCAGGCTGAGCAGCAGGGGAGCATCTGTGAACACAAGGTGGTCAGAGGCTGAGTGAGGAGGAGGCTGAGTGACACCACAGTCAGGTCTCAGAGATCAGAAGCAGCATTTGTAAAGTAAAAATAAAAACAAATGTCCTCTAAGTCTCTATCATATGCTGAGCCCTGTGCAAAGCACTTAAGTCTCCTTGTATGCCCATACCAGGTCATCTCCATCACCACTGCGCAATGGAGAAATCAGTGTCTTGACTCAGCTGAAGTTACAGCTAACCCGCTAGGCAGGTCCAGCACTAAGCCCCTTACATGTGTCTGCTCATTTAATCCTTGTAGCGGCACAAGGAGGCCAGAGCTATCCTCATCCCCTTTTTCAGATGAGCCTTAGTGTTGTGAAGTCACTTCCCTAAGGTTGCTCAACAAGTAAGTGCAGAGACAGTCCTAGAACCATGTCTAGAAACCCCAGAGCCCATGACCTGGCCCTACATCCAATCTGTCCCTGAGTCAGAAGGTCAAGGTGAAGCTTGAAAAGAGAGGGGCCCTCGCCAGAAGCCGGGAGAATCAAGGCAGGACAGAGGGTATTCAAGGGCAGTGCGGGCAAGCAGTGCTGAATCAAAGCCACAACCAGAGAGAGGAGGCTGCAGGACCCTGAGGTGTGGGTTCAGGGCCAGCACAGGGCAGGGTGGTGGCTTAAAAGGTCTATCCTGGACACTACGCTCTTCTCTGTGCATACCCAGGATGTCCCCGTCACCTCTGGAAACCATGTCCTTCACTGCCTGACCTAGCCCTCACCTCCGTGGAAGGCCTCTGGCTTCTCCAGCTGGTTCAGAGTCCCACATTTGTCTGAAGCCTTCTATCGCCCTTGGTCTGCTCCATTACAGGGCAGCACTCCATTCTACTCTGTTATTCAGTGGTCATTGCTTCAGAGGCCACAGAACTGGGAAAGTAGGAGCTGGAGGGAGAATTCACTCATTCATTCAATGCAAATGCACAGCACCTCCTGCCTGGTGACACAGAGGTGGATGAAGCAAAAATGTTCCCTGTCACACCTGCAGATACTGTTGTTTTCCTGCCATGACCCTCTCAGCCCATCTGGAGTGAGCTCCTGATGACGGTCCCCATACATGCCAAAAACTCACTGGATCTCTCTATCTGAGGATGCTCCCATCTCAGAGCCTGGGGTGGGCCGGACATGCAGGAATCAATGTTTCAGGAGCAGTTGTAGACCAATAGGGATAGAAGTTGGTGGATACAGACCCCAGCATCTTCGTCCTGAAGTGGGAGAGTTGTCAGATGTGTCTAGAACAGTCTCCCAGAGGTCCCCAGTGAGACAAAGTCCCGGTCACCTGCTGACAGCAGTGACCACTCATCACTAAGACTTTCCTCCCTTCCTCATATTCCTTCCCTCACTTATTCCAATGCTTCCTAATAAACTAAGTGCCCCCAATGCTTGCCTCAGGGTCTGCCCTGTAGCAGAACTCTACCCTCATATAGTCTAGTAAGAAGACAACATCTAGATAATCCTAACTCCTTATTTTACACTTGAAGGAGCTGAACCCAGAAGAGAATAAGCTTCCTTGGTATGTCCATTTTAACTCCATGTCTGTAGTAGGGTCTTCTCCAAAGCTGAGACCACTCCTGTCCTATATTTCTTTGGTGTTACTCAGTTCTGGGCACATGGTTGGAGCCCTATAAATACACATTGAGTTGAATGGAATAGTAAATGCTATAGATTTCCTCCAGTCCTGCGGGGAACAATAGGGCTGGTTTCCAGAGTGCTGCAAATTAGCTCCATCCAGGTGCATGCACCTGGGTTTAGCTGATTCTATCTTGAGCACCCAGAAATGAATACATGCAGCTGATTCTTTTCAGTGCAATCGTACAGACCTGTGTTTACATTATGGTCCCCGGCAATGGGCAAATTACTTCATGCATTCATTCCACAAGTATTTTCTGAGCAACTGCAAGGTGCCAGGCACTGTGTGAGCCACTGGGGACGTATATAAAGATCATTAAGGTCATCACTGCGTGGAGCTTATAGTTCAGTAGGGGGGATAAAAATAAGCCAGTAAATAAAAATCATCATTTCAGATTCCTCATCTGTAAAACGGGAAGAGTGGACGTTCCTCTTGGCACTCCAGAGAGGCATCAATGAGCCGAGCCAGGGGAAGCACCTGCACAGGGTTTGGGGTGCATGAATTTAGGTTCTTTTCTTCCCCTACCCCAGGGTTGAAGACAAGGGTTTCTAAGGGAGGAGGCAGAGGCAGGAACAGGGACTAGAAATAGTAACGCGGAGCTATATTTCAGGCACCTCTTTGCTCCTACCCTTCTCCATCTCTCCAAGGAGGGAAAAAACCCAGTCTGGTTGACAGATTCCAGGACAACAAGACAATGTTGCCAGTGATGAAGATGTCAGAGAGTAGAGTTAAAAGGTCAGGACGCGAATTAGCTCTTGTTTCTCCTCCTTCTGAGAATCCAAAGTGCTAAGAGCTAGGTTTAGTGATAAGAGCTAGGGTTAGGCCAGCTGTCCTGAGCTCTGGTCTCATTATCTCTCCCTCCCTCCCAGGGTTTTCTCCTTCTCCTATAGGCAGCCTGAGCCAGCTCAGGGTTAGATACGAAAGTGGACAGCCATCTCTCTCTCTCTCCCCCAGCTGCCCCCTGCCCCACGTTCCTTTCCCGCTAGGTATCAGAGCTGCTCCCTATTCATTCTAAGGTTTTCCCACTGAGATAACACAACAAAGAGGTTAGGAGGACAAACTCCACAGCCAGACTGCCACCTTCAGTCACTTGTGACCTTAAGAAAATGACTTAGCCTCTTCACAATCCAATTTTTTCATCTGTCAGATGGGTGCAGTAACAACGATTTTCATCTCAAAGGATAACGGAGAGGGAGCTCATGGATTGCTAGGTGTAACTCTAACTGCCAGCTGTTTCTAACAGAACAAGGGCAGGAAGCTTCTCAGGCTATTTTCAAGCCAAAGCATCCCCTACAAATCCCTGGGCCCCGTAAGGCTCAGCTGGCAATCCTAGGCTGTTTGCCTGCCTGTTTCTATTAGTGCATATGTTCCTCCCTCCACTGCTGTTGTCTAGGGCTCCATTTGGTTATTCCTGGGATAATACTACCAAGAAGCACCCCAGCCTCACCCCGACGTCTAACACAACCCCTTCCCTCTCTGTATGATCGCAAAGATTTGGTTGTGATTTTCCCTTCCGGTGGGAAGGCTCAATATTCCAAGAAATGCCTTCCCTCTCCTGCCTTTGCCCTGACAAGCATCAAGACAGAAAAATAACCACTTACCCTTTCCAGACAAGGCCCCCAAATCTGCTAGGAATTGCTTACCCCTCCCACTCCCCTGCTCCCACTCACACACGCTTTTCCCCAGGCTCTGGGGCCAGGCAGAGGCAGGGGTGGGGAGCTCCAACTCCTAACCACTCCTGAGCTGTGGCACTGACTGAATTAATTCAAGAGGTAGATGGCAGCCATTCAGCCTGAAGGCCACCTGTGCTCCAAATTTGAAAATCCATTCACTGGGGAAAAGCTGAGAGTCCTAAAGAGAGTCAATAGATTTTCGATCACCAAACATTGCTTTGGGCAAATAAGCCATTTTATTTTCCCTTCCCCACCCCCTTGAAAACATCAATGAAGTGTTTTGTGGTGTTGCTGACAGCACATGTCACTTCGGAACTGAAAATAAAATCTTCTTTGAGCTATTTATAACTGACTGGCAAACAGAAGATAGTGGGATGGGAGCTAAGAAGAAATCCGAGATTAGCGGGGTGAGCTGACAGCCAGCCCCTCCAGCTCCCAGCTGAGCAGCTCTGCAGGAGCCACTTAGAGCCTCTGACCCGGAGTCCTGATCTGTAAAGGAAGACGGATGACCCACACCCACCTCCCTAAAGAGGGAGCAAGGATGGGGCATGGAGAGGATGAGGAAGGGAAACAAGAGAGGGACATGTACATGCTTTGCAAGGAAATGTGGGGGGGTCTTTTATGAGCTGTTAGGTGCCCATGCAAGTGACATTTCGGAGACCTTGAGGGATCCTTCTTAAAGCAGGGGTTTTTAACTTGAGGTTGAAGATCTAAACAGCTTTGAGGGGCCTGGGAACCACCTGTAATTATATGCATTGTTTGTAGTGCAGGGTGCATCTCTCAAAAGAGAACGTCTTTAACGTACATCAAAATCTCAAAAGAAATGGGAACATGTTGTTCAAAGGATACAAACTTTCAGTTATAAGGTGAATAAGTTGGGGGAAATCTAATGTATAGCATGAATTATACATGTATATAATGTATAGCACGGTCTATAGTTAATAATACCATATTGTTTACTTGAACTTTGCTAAGGGAGCAGATCTTAAGTGTCCTTTACACACACACACACACACACACACACACACACACAATGGTAACTATGTGTAGTGAAGGGGGTGACAATTAATTTGCTTGTGGTAACCGTTACCCAATGTATACATATATAAAATCAACATGTGTATACCTTGAATATATACCATTTTGATATTTCAATTATACCTACATAAAGCTGGGGGAAAAAATTATCAAAAAGCATTCAGAGGCCGGGCGCTGTAGCTCATGCCTGTAATCTCAGCACTTTGGGAGGCCAAGGATGGCAGATCACGAGGTCAGGAGATTGAGACCATCCTGGCTAACACGGTGAAACCCCGTCTCTACTAAAAAATACAAAAAATTAGCCGGGCGTGGTGGTGGGCGCCTGTAGTCCCAGCTACTTGGAAGGCTGAGGCAGGAGAATGGCACGAACCCGGGAGGCGGAGCTTGTAGTGAGCTGAGATCACACTGCTGCACTCCAGCCTGGGCGACAGAACGAGACTCCGTCTCAAAAAAAAAAAAAGTATTCAGAGAGTTTAAACCCAACATTCCAGGTGGGCAAGAAGACTGCAAACTCAGACACCCACCGAATCCAGGTAGGTGGACTTGGGTGGAAGCTGGGCAAGGAACCAAACAAATGGACCAGCTTGGACTGTGGCAACCCGGGAGCTCAAGCCCCAACAAAGGCAGTAACCACCGCTCCTAGATTATTGTCAATCAGGAATGTGGGCCAAGGGCTCCTGATTCTTTATTATTATTATTATTATTTTTGGTTGTTTCTTTGTTTTTGAGGCAGGGTCTCATTCCACTGTGCAGGCTGGAGTGCAATGGTACAATCTCAGCTCACTGCAGCCTCGACCTCCTGGACCTAAGCAATCCTCCCACCTCAGCCTCCAGATTAGCTGGAACCACAGGTATGTGCCACTACACCCGACTAATTTTTGTATTTTTTGTAGAGATGGGGTCTCACCATTCTGCCGAGTCTGTCTTTATTTGGTTTTAAGACAAAAATAGAAAATCCAGATTTTTATTTATAATCATCTATCTTTTTTCTTTCCTTTAGCTAATTCACAGCTTTAAAATTGTTTGGGTTTGGCTGGGCGTGGTGGCTCACACCTGTAATCGCAGCACTTTGGGAGGTCGAGGCGGGTGGATCACCTGAGGTCAGGAGTTCAAGACCAGCCTGGCCAACATGGTGAAACCCAGTCTCTACTCAAAAGACAAAAAAAAAAAAAAAAAATTTCACAGGGTGTGATGGCGCACTCCTGTAATCCCAGCTATTTGGGAGGCTGAGGTAGGAGAATCGCTTGAACCCAGGAGGCAGAGGTTGCAGTGAGCCAATATCTCACCACTGCGCTGCAGCCTGGGCGACAGAGTGAGACTCCATCTCAGAAAAAAAAAAAAAAAAACTGTCTGGGTTCAATACAACACATTGGCAGGCTGCATTCATCCTGAACACCTCACTGTGTAAATTCTATTCTGGAGTCACTTGGGGAGACGTGTCATAGCTGCTCAAAAGGAACCCAAGACCAGCATCATGATTCCAAAATGATGCCATCATAAGCCTTCTTGAGGCCCCTGATGTCACCATCTTTCCACATGTTCATCTCTTCTGGGAACTGTACTTTCCATCAGCTCCTCTCTCCAACTCCCATTGGATCCATTTCCAAATTTCTATCCACTGACCCTCAGAGCCTCCTCTGATTCAAGCCTCTGCTCATCTCCTGGACCTGCCTGGTGTGTACCCACCTATCATTCCATCATCAGCATGGCAGCCAGCTGGTTCCAGGCCACAAGCCTTTCCCTTCTTTGTGCATACAGGCAATCATGAGAGGTGGCCGCCCAGCCTATCTACACACAACGGCAAAGAAGTTACTTCACCTCCTTGAACCTCAGTTCCCAAATGAGTTCCAATTCATGTCAGTGGTCCTATCGCTCACCAGGAACTCTAGGCCCCACTTTGAATTCACTAATTGGATCCCAATTGTTTTTTTTATCTCTGAGGAGGCATGAGTGGGTTGTAAGTGTGGAGAAAGATGCCAGAAATGCTGCTCCAAAACCTTTCCCTCTTGAGAAGTAGGATTTCCATTCTCCCTACAGAAACACTAAGAGTTGGAGATAAGAGTTCCCTAGCAATGCAGCCATTCACTATTTGCAACAAGACTGAAAATGAATTGCTTATCCTTTGGAGATAAGGTCCAAAAGCTGTTTAAACAACACCCTTGCTGTTGTCTGCATGGTTTTGGCCAGGCATAAAGGGAATGTACTTGTTTGTTTAATGCCCTCATCTTCCTTGCTGGATCCTAAGCTTCACAAGGGCAGGGTCTGTATTGTCCTGTGCACTTCTGAGACCTCAGTTCCTGGCAAAGGTCCTGGCATGGGGCTAGAGCTCAAGAGATGGTTGTTGAAATGAATTAAATCTGCTGACAGCGACACCTGGCATTCCACCATTCCCGAGTTTTCTCATCCCCAGGCTAAATGTGCCTCAGAGTCTTCAGCCCCTCCTGACCCCACAATCACTCCAGGAAACAAGTCCCCACAAAGTGACCCCACACAAACATAATACTCCACAAAAGGTTGAGTGGCCCAAGGCCCTCAGTGCAAGACTTTCCTCTCCCCTGCAGACCGCCTTCTTCTGTGTGTGTGCCTGGGACAAGACTCATATTTCTGACAGCACCATCACTTCGCTGCCTGTGGTCCAGGACGGAGCTGCAAAGAAGAGGCTCCGAAACAACCTGCTAAAGCTAATAAAATGGTTCCTGTGTATGGAGGGAGCTGCTGCCCCACAGACATGTGACAGAAAAGTTAATCTCTTTACAGATGAGTAGACAAAGGCCTGGAGAGGGATGTGTCATCTCAAGAATGGGGTGTGGAATTGATTGTAGAGAGAAGGGGTCCCCCAGAGGGATAAATAATGAGCTGTTGTTGTTCATGCTCTGTAGTTTGAAAACAGCTAAACCTCCAGAAACAGAAAGACAAGATTAGAGCAAAATGTGTCACTGGAGGTTTTCTTTTTTTCTCTAGACAACTTTATTGAGGTATGATTGACATACAAAAGCTGTACATAATTAACGTATACAACCTGATAAGTTGTATTTTTGTTTTGTTTTTTGAGACAGGGTCTCACTACATTGCCTAGGCTGGTCTTGAACTCCTGGATTCAAGCAATCCTCTCACCCTGGCTTCCCGAAGTGCCGAGATTACAGTTGTGAGCCACCCTGATGGCTTTAGATTAAGTATACACTTGTGAAATCATCACCACAGTCGATGCCATAAACATACCCATCACCTCTAAGAGTGTCCTCCTGCTCCCTTTATTTTTTGTACTTGTGTCTTTCTTTTGTAGTAACTGATAATCCCACTTCTGGATCTATATACCCAGCAGTTGAAATCAGGATCTCAGAGAACTATCAGCACTCTCATATTTATTGAAGCGTTATTCTCAATAGCCAATACATAGAAATAGCCAAAGTGTCCATAGGAAGATGAATAAATAAAGAAAATGTGCTATATACATTCAGTGGAATGTTATTCAGTCATTAAAAATAAGCAGATCTTGCCAGTGGTGAGAACAGGGATGGAGTTGGAGGACATTATGCTAAGTGAAATAAGCCAGACACAGAAGGATAACTACTACCAGAGGTTTTCATGAGATCTGGCTTGGTGACAGGACAGGGTAATGAATGGAGAAGTAGCTTTAACTCAAAAGACTTACCTTTAGGTCCTATAAAATCCATGGAAATAACCTTAATTTCTTCAAGCCTAGATTTCTTTCTCCATACTGGCAGACTGAATTGGATCCAGTTCTTCACACACCAGTACAAGTATTCTGCATCCATCCTCCCTTCCCATGCCTTTGCTTTGACTTGACCATGTGCCCTGCCTTAGGGAACAGGATGTTAGCTATCATGACAGGAGGGGAGAATTGAAATGAGATTGGGTTGCCATCGGGCCTACTTCTGTGCTCTGGTGATCTGCCTTGACCTGAGCTTCCCTGGGATGCAGTATCTATTCCTTCAGCCCAGGACCCAGAACTGAGTTCAACCTGCAGGCTGGAGCAAGTGTCAGCCAGTCCCACAGAGCCTCCCTACTGAGCCCAGCCAAGATCAGCCTATCCACAGTCAATCAGAAAACCCATGAACAAAGGGAATAAATGCTCATTGTTTTGTACTAGTGGGAGTCTATGGCTGATTTCTACACAGTGAAAAAGACTGAATACTGGTGAAATGAGGACAACATCAATTCTGATGAACTCTTTGCATCATGCTCTGAATCAGAAGTCATGGTAGTAGACAGTCTCTTGTATATTATAACACATGACAAATGTAAGATGTTTGTTTATTGTTATTGGGTAAATAATCCAAATGTGTCTCAAATAGAGTGAAAAGAACATAATTAAATATAAACAAAAAGTAAAGTATATTATTTAATTCATCACTTCAGTCTTTTTACAAAGATCTGCTCATGCCCCTTCTCTACTTAAAACTCTCTGTTACTTACAAGGTGTCATGGAAGCCTTGTCAGGCACTGGTAGCTTTTAATGTGGCTTCATCATGCCTCTCCCACCTTCTCTCTGGCCTCTCACTCACCCCACATATGGCTCACTGTATATTCCAAGAGCCAAAATTGGACTAAAAAATGATTCCCTAAGCACCTCAAAACCTTTTACTCTCTGTGAATTTGGACAAGGCATTGCTATTTCCCAAGTGCTGCCTCCTCTATGAAGCTGCTTCTGCTTTCCTTAGGCAGAGTCAGTCACTCTGTCCTCTAGTTCTCACAGTTCATAATCCTTCACACATGTATCCCGTGCTGTGGTAGACTGCTGCCTAGTAACCCTTCAAGGAACTATTTCTTCCAGAATCCATGCCCTTATAGAGTCCCTTCCCACTAATAGATTATAACAAAATTATCACTGTAACATTTCTAGGGCTAGCCCATAATTTAGCCTGGCAACTTCTGCTTCTTCCCTCTCAGAAGTTTCTTCTAGAAACCCAGCCACCATGTCATGAGGCAGCCCAAGCAGCCATGTGGAGAAGGCTACTTGAATGAGAACTGTGGCCCCTGCCTGACAACTCCAGCTAAGCTCTGGTCAAGCCTCTCAACAATTCCAGCCTTCTAGACACCCCCGAAGTTCCAGTCCCAACTGAGCTCCCAGTTGAGTTTCCAGATGAGGGAAGCCTTCTCAGCACCCCAGCAAGACAATGTGGAGAAGAAAAGTTGCCCAATAAACCGAGAAAAATTATGAATAGTAATATGCCACTAATTGTTTTAAGCCACTAAATTTGAGGGTGGTTTGTTATGCAACCAAAGATGACTGAAACACCTCTATCTGTCAGGGCTCTCAGTTGCAAACAACAGAATTGATTCAGTCTTTTATTAAAGGAAACTTAGACAATAAAAGAATTTCTGAGAGGGCCCTAAAATCATGCTTGAAGGCTACATATCCAGTAACAAAATCTTAATTACCGCACTGATGGCTCTGATGGAGTCCCAGTGTTGCTGGGCTAACATGGTCACCTTGACTAACACCATGTATACTACAGCCAAGAGGTCCACCTCTTAACCTGAATGTCTCTTCGTCATCATCACTAGAATGAATTTCAAATTTTATCTGCTTCTTTATGTCCCACTTTTAAATCAAAGTTTGACGTCATTCCTTCTGAGGAATAGAAACTGGGTCATGTGCTATATCCTACCTTTAAAGGAACCTTGAAAAGTGAGTATATTAGGTTTGCTATTGCTACCATAACAATACACTTGGTGGCTTACATGGCAAAAAATTTATTTTCTTTCAATCTGAAGGTGAGAAGTGTCAATGAGCTAAAAATCAAGATATTGAGAGGTCTGTGTTCCTTCTGGAAGCCCTAAGGGAGAACCCATTGCTTGCCTTTTCCAGCTTCTAGAGGCTGCCTACATTCCTTGCCCCTGGTCCCCTTCACATCATTCTGACCTCTGCTTCCATCTTAACGTCTCCTTCTCTGAATATGCTTCTTTTGCTTCCCTCTTTCCTTATAAGGACCCTTGTGATTACTTTGGGCCCTCCCAGCTAACCCAAGATAATCCCCCATCTTAATATCATTAACTTAATCAAATCTTTAAAGTCTTCTCCTCCATGCAAGTTGACATATTTATACGTTCTGGGGATTAGGACCTGTACATCTTTGGGTGGTCATTATTTTATCCACCATAGTGACTTTCTGACTTTAATCACAGAAAGACAGAATTCAGAAAGTAGAAAATTCTTCAAAAATGGAAAACAAAATCAGTGACCTTACGAGTGCTGCTTACACATATTATGTTTCTGTTTCTTTCTGATAACATAGGATATTGCACATTCTTGTCCCTACTGAAAAGAGTCATGCCCATGCAAATTGCTTTGGCCATTGAAATACAAGCAGAAGTGGATGACAGTCTTACTTTCAGCAGTGCAAAGTTCATCATGCTCTTTCTCTTTCCTGTCATAGTCACTGGCAAACAGCAGCCTCTCTACCAACCTGAGTCCCAGAGTGAGGCAGAACCCCCAGATGACCCATGATGGACATGCAGCATTGATGAGAAACAAATTTTGTTGTGTTAAGCTACGAAGATTTGGGGACCTAAATTAGCCCATCCAAGTGTTCAAAATATTCAGGACAGCCAAAAGCAGGTTTACTACACACTATTTTGTAATTGTATGCTTCCAAGTATGTCTCTAAGAATTTTTATCCACTGGTCACAATGGAGCTATCTTGGTCAAGATCCAGCAACAATTAAAGAATTCAAAGTTCAAGCTAAAATCCTCTCAATGCAACTTGGTATATCCTCCCATAACTCCTGAATGCATTCATGCACGCCCACACATACACACACACAGAGAGAACAAGGCTATCTATCATCACAGAGAAGCTACTCCTTCATTGCCTTCTTCTAGGTTCCCAGCTGTTACACAACCCCAGGCCAGGAAAGCCAGTGGACTACAGGAGAGAAATGACAACATTGATTCTAACTTGCTAGGTTGCTGGAAAGTCTAATGGGGATGAAGAGCTAAGTCAACTGACAGGGAAGAGAGATGCCCAGCTGAACAAACAGACTTGACAAGCTGGTTATAACTGTGTCTGCCACAACTCCGCAGCTCCAGGAAATGTAAGAAGACAGAAATCCGGACAGCCTGAGTTCTGGTGAGGCAAGTTAGTTAAGGGCCAGGAAAATCCTCCCCCACATATGTACTCACTAGAAAGGTCTTTACTGAGAATGGGTGTTTGCCAGAGAGCCAGGCCTGGAAGGCAGCTTGAAGGAAAAAGGAGAAAACTATTGTGTGCGGGGGTGTGATGTGGGGCTTGTGTATGTCAGCATGGGAGTCAGGATGGGCAGGGAAAATAGAACACAATTTGTTCTAGAAATAAGTCCAGAACCTTTCCTCCAATGGGGAAGTTAGCACAGGGGCAATTCTCAGTGTGTGTGGTAGAGACGGACTTCTGTAATTTGGGGGGTAGCTCAGTGGTTAACATGATTTTACAGTCACACACTCAGGCTTAAATCCTAACTACTGAGAATATTCAGGGAGCTAAAAAAGACCAAATCTAAGCTTCATGTATGTCACATATCTTGACTGATTTTTGTTTATCTTGCATTCAGTGCTGTGCTGAAACACAAATGTCATTCCTCTATTCAGTCATGCATGCATTCATTCATTCCTTTTTTCTTTCTTTTGAGAAACATGAATGGAGCAGCTACCCTGAAATCTTGGAAGAAATAAACAGGGCACACTATTTTCCCTTAAAGAATATGCAGATGATACAATAATATAAAATTGAACCACAGAGCAGGGGTCTCCAAAGTAGAAGAAGGGGCACATTCACCAGCTGTACCCAAGACGACCACTTGGATAGAAAAAGAAAATACTCAAACTTCTATTTCTATTTATTTTTCTCCAATATTTTCTAAGTTTGTGTTTTATGTATGTCTTATAATTTGTACAATAAAACAACACAGTGGCACTTGTAAATAATAAATTAAGGAATATGCAGGAAAATATATTTTGAAGATGTGTGCTCAAAAATATGTGCTCAAAATTTGATAGAATGCACAATGAAAATCCTAGAGATTTTAGATTTCCTGGTTAGGAGGACAGCAAGATAAGAGCATCTGATTCATCCTCATCTACCTTCCCATTGAAATACTTATGAAAATAGACCCAAGAGAGCTAAAGGTACAATAATACTGAAAGCCAGAAATAAGGTTCCGTTATCTACCACAGCCCAAGAGGAATTTCTACTAAGTGAACAATGAGTGAGGCTATGAAGCAGAACAATAATGCCAGCAAGAAGATAGATTCCCAAACATCTCCATGGTATCCACCTACCTCAGATACCACAGCTTCTTTATCAAAAGGAAGGACAGCAGGGGAGCTGTATTAAGTATCCAATGCTGTGTCACAGATAGTCTAACATTTAGTGGCTTAAAAAAACAATCATTTCTTATCTCTCTTAGTTCAGCAGATCAGGAACATAGAAGCAGCTCAGTTGGGCACTTCTGGCTCATGGTCTCTCGGGTGACTGCTGTCAGATGTCAGCTGGCATTGCAGTCATCTATAATCATGGGCCAAGACTAGAAGCCCCACATCCTTTCAAGGATGCTCACCCACATGGCCAGCAAGTTGAAACTGCCAGTTGGCTTCTCTTCAGGCAGGCTGTCCACAGAGCTTCTTGAGTGTCCTTTCAACATAGCAACTGGCTTCTTTCAGAGAAAATGATCTAAGAGGCCATGGTGGAAGCTGCAATGCATTTTATGACCTAACCTTGGGAATCATACACTATTACCTCCACCATATTCTGTTGGTCACACAGGCCAGCCCTGTTTCCATGGGGAAAAGAACTACACAGGGCATAAATATTAGAAGTAGGGATCACCAAGGCCACAGTAAAGGCCGACTACCACAGAAGTGAATTCACCAAAGGTAAGTTTTGACAGGGCCAGGGCCTTTTTTCTGTCTCTGTCACTTTCTGCCTCTCTCTCTCTCTCTCTCTCTCTCTGTGTGTGTGTGTATGTGTGTGTGTGTGTGTCACATGTATCTCCTCCATTAGTTTTTATCTGTCTACATTTTTCCAAGGATTACAACATCCATTTGTAAAAGAGGGAAAATGTTTATGGAGTTCACAACCAGCACCAACAAAGGATTTATAGATAGAATATCTATAGACATATCCCTAAGAGGTTACTTGGGAAAAAAGAAAAACCCCTGTGAGTATGAGTTCAGCAAGAACCAAGGCAACAAAGGAGATGCCCATGCCACTGCTCAAGACTAGGGAGATAACTTTTTTTTTGAAAACTTTCAAAAAGTTTATTTTGAACTATATTTATCTTTTTCAAAATAAATCCTATATTTCCCTTAATTCTGCAGCCTCCACTGGCAGAGGTCAGTGTTCCAAGGACCAACAAAGGATTAACTTGCAGGGGACGCTGGAATGGATTTGCCAACACAGAAGAGAGGACTTCCTTTCCCAGCTGGCAGTGGGCTGGTTCTTGCCTCTTGATGCCTGACTACCTCAGTGAAGCCTCTTCCAGATAGAATATAAGGTTCTATAACTTTCAGAACCCACTACAAGTGCAATTCCTATACCAGGGAGGTGTACTCCCTGTATCAGGGAGGATTCTTAGATGCAAACAACATAATTCATTCTGCCTTATATAAGCATGAAACAAATGTATTAAAGGCTGGTGGTCTGCATGAAACAAACATATTAAAGGCCGGTGGATAGCACAAAACATCTCTGAGAAGAGCAAAGAACTGACCCTGAAGCTACAAAGTCCAAACACACTTATGAGGATTATCTAACTAAATCATCACCACTGTTGCTACAGAGTAGCTAGAGAATCAGGACTGAAAGACAACAATCCTAACACCACTGCCCCCAAAGAACCCAATAGCCCCACCACTTTCAGAACAAGAATCTTCCCTTTCCAAACTAAAACTTCATATTGCTCATTTTGGATTCCACATCTCAACCAGGTGGATCTGACTATAAGGACTGAGATCTCCTGCCTTTGTGCAGCTGGAAGCAGACCTCAGGATAAAATACTCTGGATTCTACTTTGAGAAAGCAGGAGAAATAATTAAGATATAGTGAGGCTATTTAAAAGATACTGGGCAGCTACAAATGACATATGTCAATTGCAAAGACAAAATGAACACAATTAATATAAATTAGTGAGAAGGAAAAGGGAAGGTGTTTTTCCCCAGTGACCAACCACCTACCCTGTCCAAATCGGAAGTAGGTATTGCTGACAATGCTGTTCATTGGACCTCATGAAATCCCTGTGAAGTAAACTGCTCAGGATTATGAGGCTCAGGGAGAGATCAGAGTGGACAAGACAGCCATCACAGGAGACGCTGCTAAACATCTAGAGATAAAGAAAAGGTGTCTCCCTCAGCGCTTGTATCTGCATCTCTATGGGGTATTGCACGGGCGTTTATCTTGGACCCAGAGATAGAAAACCTCAGCCTTGTAGACTAAAAATGTGCTCATCTTCATCCACAAGCATCCTGTTATAATTTCTTTCACTTAGAATCTAGGAATGTACATGTTTTATATGTCAAAATGCATGTGTAAATTTATTTTCTCATTCCTTTACAACAAAGCCACCCCCAAGCAGAGCTCCAGATAAGCAGAACAGAACCAGAGTTACTAGGTGCAGTGGTTCTTTGTCATGTTTTGGCTACCCAAAATGTAAATTTCCTTCCTCTTGGGCAGTAATCCCCAAGCTGTATTAGCCTTGGTGAGAAGCACAGTGTATAGAAACCTAAGGAGCCCTGGTAACCCCTCTCCTCAGTACGCAGCAGCTGGGCAGCCACACAACCTGGGCTTATCTGATGGGACTGTCCTATCTTGAACGCTGAAGCTCCTGTGTGTTCTCAGCTACCTTCCCTCCCATGGTGTCTGTCATTTTTGTGAGCCTGGTTTCCAGCCTTTTCATCAATCCTGTATCTCGCCAGCACACTTCCCAAAGGTCATCTTCTTGCTTAAGTTATTCAGAGTCAGTTATGCAGTCAAAAAACCCATGAGCAGTACAGCCTTAGTGTAATTCTAATCATTAAAGAATTCAAAGTTTTGTTAGCCTACCCAGTTTCATCAGGGTCAATGAACAGGTTTTGTTAGACTTTCTGAAAGGCCTTCATGTTTCAACAAACGTCATTGTTTGCACCCTTTGAGCCAAGCACTGTCCTAGATAATGGAGACTCAAAGATGAATCGGCAGCCATTCTCTCTCTCTCCAGGAGTTTGCAGTTGGAAGGAGTTCAAAGCTGTTTTAATGCCCCCCCATGACCATTACTATCTTTCAGACACCTAGGAATCAGGTTAGAAACCACTGATCTAATCAAATCTCATTTTATACAAGAAAAAACTAAGAACCAGAGAGGTAAAGAGATTTCTCCAAAGTTAGGACCAGAACTCAACTTCCAAAATCCTAAGCCAAAGCTCTTTGCACTTCATCACCCCACCTGCATGAGATTGAAGCAGCAGACGTCACCTGTCCATTTGTTGATTTTTGCCAACTGGCCGACACTGAGATGCTGGCAAGCAGACTTGTGAATGCCCAGTTAAGCCCAGCTGGGGTCATCTGCAAAATGGAACACTACCTGCGGAGGAAAACAGTTTCATGGAGGCCCTGCAGAGACGCTGTGGAGGACAGGCTTAGAGCAAGCGAGTCCAAAAGAGGAACGGGAATGGAAACAGACATGGAAGCTGATCCACCTGCCTTCCCAGCCCATACCCAGGAGCATATGACCTGTAATTAGCCACCCAGGAGATGATTATGGAGCCACAAATGGAGAATTACGGCTTCAGGTGAGAAACCTCGGCAGGAAGCCCAGCCCTCAGAAGACAGAAAAGCCTGTTTTCATGCAAATGCCTTCAGTAATCATAAACAAAGGGGGACAGACAGGGCTTAGGGATGACAGAGCTTAGGGAGCTGTGGCTCCACCAGATGTATAATTGGAAGGTCTTAGAGGCCCCGCAGTCCTCCCGGCATTCCTCAAGGGCCCTGGGAGCCCCACCTGATTTTATTGCAGGACTGAAATCTGGCAACCCTCAGGGACACAACACCCTGATTTTTGTGGTTGGAAAGATCCCCTTTACACGTAAGAATTAGCCACCGTTCCTCTGAACTGAGTTCATTTTGCCTCTTTGCCTCCATCCCCTTCTATCCCATGCTAAGTGGAGGTGGAGCAGAGGTAGCAGGCACTCCCCAGGCCTGAATCCTGTGACCACTACTTTCTGGCTAAAGGCGGTCACTTCACTTCTATTTTCTCGTTTCCTATCTGTAAAATGGGGACCATGTTGTACAGAAAAGAGGAGTTACTACTTTGAAAGCTCTTAAGAGTGTGTCTTGCTTATCATACAGGCTCAATAAGGGTGAGAGGTCTCTGTTGATATCCCCACATCACAGATGCCTTTAGCTCACTTGTATCCAATTTGGTTGCATGGTCTTACTGCTCTAGTCCTTCTCGGCTTTCCTTTCACCTCACATACCCTCCCACAGTTCACACCCCCCTGCCCCCCACCACTGTGCCTTTGATAACCACACTTGAAGTTCCTTTCTCCCTCATTTCTGCACCTCTATAACCTACCCCTCCACCTAGACTCAGAACCAACAGTAGTTCTTCAGAAAGCATCCTGCATAGCAAAGACAGAAATAACCAATCCCTTCTCAGCTCTCATGATGAATGAGCTCTCTTATGGCTCTGCGCATTCTCTTCTCTGTATTAGAATCATTTATGCCTGTTACCTCTCCCCCTCCCCAACTACCTACTGCGTGGAGCAGCAGGGGCTTGGTAAATATTCATAGAATGAGTGCACAAAGGAGGAAAGGGATAATGTTTGTTCTGTGTAGCTTCCAGTTTCCTCTGACCTGTCCCTGTCATCCTCCACTCTGCCCATACTTTCTTGCTCAGCCAAGAAGCACCATTCACTCACTCTCCTGCAAGCATCTGCAGATGTGCACTTTCAGACCCACCATGTGCCAAGTCCTGAGAGGGAGGTTTCAAAGGAGAGTCAAAGCTCCAGCTGGCCTTGCCTGAATGAGAAAGGAGTAGGACAGAAGTGAAGGGTGCAGATATGTACACTGACGGGTCAGTGAGCTGTCAACACAGGCACAGATTGCAGAAGTTGGAGTAATGGAAAATAAGCCCAAATTGGCTGGCTGGGCCTGGCGTGGTGGCTCATGCTTGTAATCCCAGCACCTTGGGAGGCTGAGGCAGGTGGATCACTTGAAGTCAGGAGTTCAAGACAAGCCTAGGCAACATGGCAAAACCCTGTCTCTACTGAAAATACAAAAAAATTAGCCAGGCATGGTGGTGCACACCTGTGGCCCCAGCTACTCAGGAGACTGAGGCTGGAGAATCTCTTGAACCCAGGAGGCAGAGATTGCAGTGAGCTGAGATGGCACCACTGCACTCCAGCCTTGGTGACAGAGCATGACTCTGTCTTGAAGAAGGAGGAGAAGGAGAAGGAGGGGGAGGG
>NW_012114821.1:10369383-10405475 GCF_000951035.1 Colobus angolensis palliatus
AGAAGAAGAAGAAGAAGAAGAAGAAGAAGAAGAAGAAGAAGAAGAAGAAGAAGAAGAAGAAGAAGAAGAAGAAGAAGAAGAAGAAGAATTGGCTGACTGAGGTCAGACCACCAGGCTCTTGCTAAAGAAATTAGGTTTTGTTCTATAAACAGTGGGGTGACCCTGAGGATTCATTGGAGATTATTTCAAATAAAGTTCTGAGTATGATGAGTGACACAGAGTGAGTATTCAATAAATGTTAAGTATTATCATCATTATTAATTTGACACCTTAGGTCTTGGGAGGTAGCCACTGGATGCTTTGAAATGAAAATATCCAGGTAATTATACTCAAGTTCTACTTCTTCCCCCAACTCACTATATGACCTCATGCAAGTCTCTCAACCTCTCTGAACCTCTCTGGGCCCCAGTTTCCTTATCCGTAAAATGAAGAGGCTGCCCTTGGTCATCTCTGTCTTTGTGAACACCAGAAATCTGAGACAGGTCTCAGTCAATTTAGGAAGTTTATTTTGCCAAAGTTAAGGATGCTCACCCATGACAGCCTCAGGAGGTCCTGAGGACATGTGCCTGAGGTGGTCAGGGCACAGCTTGGTTTCATACATTTTAGAGAGACATGAGACATCAGTCAACATATGTAAGATGAACATTGGTTGGTTTGGTCCAGAAAGGCGGGACAACACAAAGCAAAGGCCGGACAACTGGCAGGAGGGGCATTCCAAGTCATAGGCAGATAAGAGACAAATGGTTGCCTTCTTTTGAGTTTCTCTCCAAAGCAGGCAATCAGATATGTATTTATCTCAGGGAGGGGTGACTTTCAATAGAATGGGAGGCAGGTTTGCCCTAAGCAGTTCCCAGCTTGACTTTTTCCTTTAGCTTAGTGATCTGGTGGCCCCAAGATTTATTTTCCTTTCACATTTTCCTCCTTTAACAATCCCTGAACCTAAGACTCAGCATCTTCTGCAGATCTCGCTGACCCATCGTTTCTGTGAACACCCCTTCCTGGGCTGTGCCACACACATTTATGCTCTCTTACATCATTCATCATGGTTCCAGTTGCCAGAGTTTCTGATCCACCCAGAAACCACGTCTCTATTAGGATCTTCCCATCAAGACCTACCAAACAACTGAGCACCCAGAACATTCTCAATAGCTATTGATTTAGGACAAGTCACACCATCAGGAAAACCAGGAAATTTAGCCTTGTCTTAGCAATAATAATAACAAAAAGGAGGGGGACCAGGAGGAGGAGCTAATACTGAGTGTCCAGCCTGGGCCTGGCTGTTCAAAGCATTTCACATCTGTAGCAGACATGGCTGTCAGTCCAAAGAGTCAGATGTGTAAGGTCCTTGGAGCAGGCTGCGTTATGGTCAAGCCATTGTGACCCCTGTGACCCACACATACACATCCAGAAGGTCTCCTGGAGTCAGAAAGTCTGGGACAATAGGAAAACTACAAAAGAAGAAAAACAGCTAGTTCCTGTCTTAGCTGATTAGCCAACCTTGCGACATTCTTCCATTGTAACATGCTCTACCCTAACTGATCAATCAACCTTGTGACACTGTGCTCTGTGACCCCTCCCACCTTGTGATAATGTACCTTGTGACATTCTTCCCCTGCCCGCAATAAAGGCCCCTAACTATAACTTTCCACTGCTTACCCCTAACCTATGAAACTAGCTGCAATCCCACCACCCTCCACTGACTCCCTTTTTGGACTCAGCCTGCTCACACCCAGGTGAATAAACAGCCTTGTTGCTCACGCTTGGCCTGTTCAGGTTGTTTCTTCAATTAGATGCCCGTATAACAAGATGGTTAAGAAATATGTATCTTTTTAAAACTCAGCCTAATTTCAGCATTGTACCCCTATCCCATGTGGGCTGTCAGAAAATCCCTTTTTGATCATTTTTTAGGTCCCTTCACTTTTTAAGGTGGACCCAGTCCCAGAAATCCCATGTGGTTCCCACAGGGCAGGGAGCAGCTTCTCCTCCATACTCATTCCTAGTTACCAATGCCACTCTCCTCCTCCAGCCACACGGTGGCCCCTCAGAGTCGGGTGGCTACAGCTGCACAGCTTGGACATGGGGAAACCTTTGATGACATCAGCACCCCAAGACCCAGGGCCCCGTTTTCCAACATCCTTTCTTGTCATTCTGCTCCTCCTCCTCTCTAGGCTCTGCTTGCATGGTGAGCACCCTGGCTGTGGTCCTTCCTTCCTCTCTTTGATGTGCTGGAGTCATGGGCCACACCCATTTTCCCTCACCCTCTAGGGGCCTAGACCCATAGCCCTCCTCCAACCCCACCCAACCCTGCTCAGGGAAATCTCTGAGTCTGGCAGGCAGAGTCCTCACCTCTTCCTGCTCCCAGAAGTTTCTCCTCCCTCAAGTCCTGGTCTCCTTCTTACTTTTGCATTTTGATTACTCACTATTCCTAGAGCCTAAATATTTTACCAAAAAAAAAAAAAGGCTTTCCTAGAAGAAAGCCTTCTTCAGATTTCCTAGAGGGTGAGGGGAAAATAGGTGTAGTCCATCGTTCCAGAACATCAAGGAGAGGAAGGAAGTGTCCCATCCAGGGTGCTCTTGAGGGCCATCTGAGAGCAGAGCCTGAAGTACAGCATCATGGACAATAAAGAAACAAATACACATGGGTGTATGCCAATAAAACTTTGTTTGTGGACACTGAAATTTTCATTTCATGCAATTTTCACATGCCACAAAATAGTATGCTTCTTTTGACTTTTTAAAAACCATTTAAAGTCTAAAAACAAATCTTAAAAATGTTATTTAAAAGAAAAAAAGCTCTCACAGGTCTTACAAGAAGAGCAGATCAACAGACCTGGCCCAGGGGCCGTAGGTTGCCAATCCGTGGTGCGGAGGAACGAGCACTGGATGTGGAATCCAGCAGCTGTGTTCCATTCCTGCCTCTACCTCGACCTGGCCCCAAGACCTTGAGCAAGTTATTTCAGGTTTCTTGGTTTCTTTTATCCTCAAAAGGCTTGGAATATAATGGTACACTTCTCATAGGACTGTTGTGAGTTTTAACTGAGATACAGTGGAAAGGGTTATTAGGCACAAATACCCCAAGATAATAAGGCCTAAGTTCGGGCAGCAGTGATCCTTTCTTATTATGGAAGAAAAACCTGGCATCTGGAAAGTATGAAATAGGAGGGGAGAAAAAGGTTTTGGAATCAGAAAAGTCCCAGGTTCCAGCCCTGACCCAGCCACTTGGAAACACACAACCTTTACAGAGGTAGTCAGAGTCTCTGAACTTCAGTTTCCTCATCTATAAAATATTGTTAATGTGCCCACCTTACAAGCTTTCTGGAAGATTATTTCAATGGCATAAAAAGTAAAGTACTTGGCACATAGAGACAAAAAAAAAATGGCAGCTATTATTTATTCCAATGCTGTCTTGATCTTTTTTTAATCTCAAATTTCTGTTTTTCAGAGATGAAGCCGAAGTTCTTTATCAAAAGCATGCCCGCTCGCTGTCTCCAAAACATCTCTTTTAATGCTTCCCCTGGGCTTCAACACAACATGCCCCCTTCCTCCCCGAGGGAAACCTTTTTGCTGGAAAGTGGGACAGCCCTTTGAACTGGCATTCTTTTTCCACGCTGAGAAATAACACTGGGCAGCGTGCTGGGAGTTTTTTGTTTCCTATCTCTCCTCCCTGGAGTTGCCCTTTCTGGGTCTGAGGCTGACAAGGGACTGGCAGGGGGAGAGGCTGCCCACTGGCATGGCCTGGGGAGGCGCCATTGTCTGCTCAGGCCTTGCTGCAGCTGCAGGGGCCTCGGGGCCCCGCCGGCTTTGGGGTCAGGGTGATTATGTGTTCCAGCCGGCTGTGTCTTTGATCTGACACAAACAGGCCTGGGATGGACCAGGCTTCCCTTCTTGCTGAGAAAGTTTCTGAATGTGTCATTTTGGTGGAGGCCTGTTCGGGGCTAGAAGCTTGACGTGACTAAAGGTTCCATGATGTTTTGGTAGAGGAGAGGCCAATGGAAGAAACTGCTGGTTGTCTGATTGTCCTGGTCTTCACAGGGAGATGGATGGGCCCAGGGCTGGGGTTTGCAGCCAAGAAACTGGAGTCAGGATAGAGGCCAGGATCAAGAACAGCCAGAGTGACATGAGTCCCAAGAAAGCTGTGGCCAGAGAAACACAGAAAGTTGGGCTTAGGCACTGACTCCAATGAATGAGGACAGAGCCCAAGGTCAAAGCAAAGTCCAAGAGCTGGGTGCCTTCAGTCTGTGTGGGTCAATCACCTTCCCTTCCCTAGAGGCTGGGACAGGTCCTGGGACTGTGTGATGAATATGACACAGTACCAGTCACCTGAAGAACTTGCTTTCCAGGCAAAGAGGTGTTCACATGTAGGCACTGAGATGTGTTCCCTAGCCCATCTCACTGTTCATGGCCACACAGCTAATCCATGTTCCCTGGCTTATTTGCAGTGTGAGCCATGTGGCTGAGCTCCAGCCAAGGGGATGTACATGATGGGGATGTGGTGAGGCCTGGCCCACAAAATGTTCCCACAGCCTCTTCCTCCTTTGGTGGCCAAATGCAGGGTCTAACAGAGGGCCCCCAGGCCCAGGACAAGGGCAGAGTCAGAACATGGGAGGAACCTGGACCCCTGAATGACCCCATAGAAGGCCACATGTGGCCAGGAGCATCTGCAACAGACTTGGTGAGAATAAGAAGTAAACCTTTAACAGGTAAACCACCGAGATTCAGGGGTTGGCTTATTATAGTGGATAACCTATTCTGACTAATAATCATGTTCTAAAAATATATAATAAGAGCCATGGTCATGGTGCTATAGAACAAGATGACTGAAGAGAATAAATTCCAACCTCCTTCCAGCTGCAGAGTTTTAAGATTTCAGCATTCTCCAGCCTCTAATCAGGGATGTTCTTGGTCAAACCTGAGCTGCTGCTGGAATTAGTCTCTGGGTCCCCCATAGATTCAGCCTGCTATCCACTCCTGATTCATTCAGTCCCCGCAGGTGCTGGCTGCTCACACAGCTTCCAGAGGTCCCGGGTTTCTCCAGGGTCTCTGACAGCTGCCCATGACGATTTTCCCTAAGGAGAGTTGTGCCTTCCTCACCAGGCTGTGAGCTCCTTAAGGACAAGGACTGTCTGCTTCTCCAGTATCCAATCAAGAACAGAGAAGAAAGCAAGGCCTGTCTCTGGTTGATTAACAAACAGATGGCATACTTCCGTGTCCTCCAGAGCTGACCAGGTGGATGACTATCATCTTGCACTGTTCTCCACATCCTACTGCCTGCCCTGACCTATCTATCCATGCTGTGGTAGCTTGCAAGTGGCCATGCCTTCCCTCCACTTGTGCACATGCTCCTTTGCAATGGGCCTCAGCCACTCTTTCTATCAAATAGTGGAATTTATTTCTCCCACCTTGAATCTAGGCATGGCCATGTGACTTGCCTTAGTCTACAGGACAATAGCAAACATAATACAAGCTGACACTTGAAAAGCATATGTACATGGGGATCTGCTCCTCTTTGCTCCTCAGGAAATTTCTGCCATCATGTGAACAAGCTTGGGCTAGCCTCTTGGAGGATGAGGAACCACATGGAGAGTCCCAACCATTGCATTAGAGGCCCTGACAAGAGGGCAAAGCCATTCTAGAACGCTCAAACATGGCCACACCAGCTCAGAACAGAAGACCACCCAGCCAACCCACAGCATAATTTAAAAAAAAAGAAGAAGAAATGCTTGCTATCTTCCCTGACTACATTTGACATGGTTTGTTATACAGCAAAAGTTAACTGACACATGTGTGCAGTCACCCATGACAGATCTTTCTGAGAATTAGGAAACTGAAAACTGTCATGGATGAACGCCAGCCAGCCATCCCCTAAAGCCCTTCCTTCCTGTGAGCCTGGGAAAATGATAATGGGAAAGGAGATCATTTCCTCTTTTTTTCTGCCTGCATGGAGTGCTGTAGGTAAGAACGGCCTTGAGGTGTCCAGTAACCCTTATAGGATCAGCTCTCACCAAAACCTTGAGCACTGGAAAAGAAGAAAAGGTAACCACTGGGCTTCCATGTGCCCTGCACACACCCATGCACACACATGCACACATACACATATGCACCTGCGTGTGTTGCATGCACACACACATAGACACATGCACACAGTTTTTGCATCCCTGGCAGAAGAGCAGAACAACTCCCATTCATTCACGAGCTGGGAGGACCTAAGATGGGAATCAGAGGAGGAAAATAAAAGCAGAAACAAATGAGTTTGTCCTTAAAATTCACTTTCTGAAATCCTAATGCACTGTTTGAACTGGAAAAGCCAACTCTGGAAACCAACACTTTCTCCAACTTTGTCTTTCCTAGGCAACAGTCTCTGTGCACCAGCAAATGCATGCTTAGTACTTATATTACATTATACCATATTATGTCATATTATATTATATAAATTAATAAATATAAGTATAAAATATATTTAGCCTAATTACTTCATGTTTCAGGGCTGTGCTGGGGCCTGTACCTAAACAAATAAAACAGAAACAGTCCCTACCTAAAAGAGGTGATTATCTGGTAGCTCTGTAAAGTAGTTCTTCAATGTCCCATTATTCCTATATGTGACCATTATTTATTTAACATATATTATGTGATACAGAGAGAATAAGACACAATGCCTGCTCTCATTAAGTTCGTATCTGGTGAATATCCTCTGGACCCGTATGCCAGAGAGGAAACCTGAGCTCAAAGAAGTGTGATAACTTGTTGTAAGTCACACAGAACAGCTGAAATTCAAGCCCATGTCTCCTGCCTCCATCTGGGAGTGCTCATTCCACACATCTCACTGCAGTGAATCCAGAGGGAAGGAAATCATCCCTGTCTTCACTTTGGAGCAGGTGGCAGAGCCTCTCGCTCTTTTGCTTTAGCTATTGGTTGGTGGAATACAGCACTAATGGCAGTTGATTGCATTGTAATGGTCACAGTGTATTAGCATTTTAAATAGCAAGTATAAAACAGTGGTACCAGTTAGACTTTGTTGGTTGCAAGCAACAGGAAGTCGATCTGGCTATCTTTAGGAAAAAAATAAACTCATGGAAGTCTATGAAGCAGCTCTAAGCATCTGCAGCAAAGCGGAACAGCCTACTTCAGAAAAGTCAGCAAGGAGAGTAGCTTCCAGGTCCTGTGCACCACCAGGAGAAACAGCTCTAGCTATTGATTGTTTCCCAGTTTCTGCTTCCTGTAACTCCACTCAAGACTCCGATTCTTGGGGGAGAGAACCTGACTGGCTAAGCTTGAGGTTCATGCCCATATTTGACAGCCCCACTGAAACTTCATATTCAGGGGGAGCAACTCCCAAGTGGGAATCAGGGTGCAGCTGCCAGAAGGAAGTAGAATGGCTGGTGAGCAGGCAACTACAACCCCTGTCCAAGAAAATAGTCACTAGAGAACTTGTGGGTACAGGAGCCAAGAGACATGCAAAAGGTGGGATGTAGATTGTGCTTCCAAAGATGGTTGCACCAACATAAATTTCATCGCATATACTTTTCTTACAGTGTGACACCCCTTCATCAAGACGGAGGCCCTATGTTCTCTTCCCTTGAACATAGGCAAACTTTTGTAACTGCCTCAACCAATAAAGTGTGGCAGAAGGGAAGCTGCATGTTAGGTGGCCTCTGGTTCACCCACTGTCTGTCAGGATGCATGCCTTTGGGAGCTATGAGCCATCATGTTGAATAGGACATTTGGAAAGGTTGGGATACTAGTTATAGTCGTATAACTATATGACAGGCACTATGATAGATATTCTTATGCTTGTGTTTAATGCTTATAACAATACTGGGGATAGGTGGCATTATTCTCTTCTTGCAGGAAAAAACAAAACAAAACAAAACAAAAGCACATGAGACTTAGGCAGGATGAGATTTGCTAGGATTCACACCCAGTCCCTCCTGACTCCAGAGATCCTAAGTCTTTTTTGTTTTTGTTTTTGTTTTTGTTTTTAACCAGGAACTCTGATTCTCTGATGGTTCTTTCTGTTTTCTAAAAGCACCCCAGTTATGCTGCCTAGTGAGACCAGCTGGAGGTAGGCTTGGAAGGCCAGGGATCAGGACCCAGATCTTCCCTGAAATCACTGTGTGACCTTGACCCCACTCTGAGACCATTTAATCATCAAGAGGGACAGCAAGCCTGGCTCTGAGACCTTACAGGGGTGGAGTGGGGATCAGATGTGTTTCCAGATATAAAAATGCTTTAAAGAGGGAAACGGCCCAAGCAATATATTACAGTACTCATCCTGCATGCATCAGATCTTGCTGAGAGCAGAATTCTAAAACCATCTGAACTCTCTAAGCATTCAGAAACTTGTGGAGAGGAAGAACAAGGTGTGTAATTTTTTGTTGTCATTGCTTTAGAAGCTCAAAGTAGGATTGGAAAATCATGACTTCTAAGGCTCACAGCTTTGAGCTTCTGCGGACAGCTGGGCCTGGAGAGGATGTCATCTGGCATGAGTGAGAAAGCCTCCCTTTAGCAAAAAGTGATTTGCGGGAAGGGAATTTCTGCACTCTGCATGTGAGCAAGAGATGACCAAATGTTCCCTGACATTCGTGCTCGATTACCCATGAAGTGAGGCCCCATCCTTAACTGTCCACGGGGAGAACGGAATATCAAACCACAGGAGATCCACTCTAACCCCAAAACTGAGATCCTGCATGTGAACCTACCTTGAAAATAGAATATAGGGAAAGAATTCAAAATACACATGAAGATTTACAGGCATGCTTATCACATCACTGTTGACAATATAAAAAGTATACTATATAAAAAGAGTCTGACACTTCACATGAGTGAATTGATTACATCAATTTTATGGTATATACATGTATTAGAATATTGTGATGCTATTAAAAGGATGTTTGCAAAGACTTTTTAATGGGTTGAGGATATGTTAATAACATTGAAGGTAATGTCAGGGGACAAACCCGCCTGAGCATAATGGCTGAGTTCTAGATGTACATGAGTAACTGATTGGGATGAGAAAGAACATGGCCAGCAGACAGGGTTAGGGAGGAAACTGACTTTTCATCGTTCATCTTTTGGTAACTTTTGAATCTTCAGATGGAGAAGAGCCATCGATGCCTAGTGCAGTAAAGTAAATAAGACCCACACTAAGACAAAGTATTCTAAGATCCTACGTACTTCCACATCGAGAAACAAAGTCATATACAAAGAAACTGGAATCAGAATACCATCAGACTATTTTCAACAGAAGGATTAAAATAAGGACATTTGCAAATATTTGCAGTCAAGAAGTTATCTTTTCTGTTGTTTGTTTTTAAGAGACAAGGTATTGCTTTGTTACCCAACAGAGCAGTGGCAGGATCATAGCTCACTGCAGCCTCAAACTCCTGGGCTCAAGCAATCCTTCCACCTTAGCATCCCTAGTAGCTAGGACTATAGGCGTGAACTATACACTCAGCAAATTTTTTTAATTTTTTTTTAATTTTTGTAGAGATGAGGTCTCACCATGTTGCCCAGACTGGTCTCAAACTCCTGTCCCCAAGCAATCCTTCCATCTTAGCCTCCCAAAGTGCTGGGATTACAGGTGTGAGCATCCACACCCAGCCGAGGAAGTTATCTTGTATGCACCTTTTCTTGGAAAACTACTGGAGGTTACACTGGAGCAAGAAAGTAAGTCAAGAGAAATATAGGAAATGTAATGCAGGCAAAGGGAGGATCTAGACAGCTCAATATCCAAGTCTGGAGGAGTCCCACTCTACACTGGCGAAGGGGCCAAAACACACCTGAAGGAAGGTCTTCAGGCAAATAAAATGGGTTGAGGGCATTTGTGACATTAGGTCATGAAAAAAACAGTAAATAGTAGATCCTAAGAAAACTAAATGAAATACATGACCCAATGTTTAACTACAGGAAAGTACAGTAGGCTCCTTAACTCAGAGTTGGAAAACAGCTACAAAGTATCATGATGCATGTGGTAGCTGCAGTTCTCTGAGAAGCATATGCTGTAAGAGGTAAAAGAGATGTGTTGGAGAAAACACCTGTAAAGAAGAAAGGGGAGGGGGCGTTAAGACCTGGCAGTTCTGATATCTTGGAAAAAAAAGAAAGTTAACAAGAACATTTTGGATAAGCCAATGGGGAGTCTTCCAGCCAAAGTTCCTCATTAAGAGTCTCACATCTAGCAGAAAGGGACCAGAATTACTACCCACGCATTGGGTACTAATTGACTGGGGACAGCTGAAGGAAGCCTGGTGTGGGGCAGTTCCAATAGGACAGCAGCTTGGAACCACAGCAAGAGATTGGAGTGGTCAATCTTCAGGACCACTGTCATGTAAATACTGAGTATTGATGTAAACAACTAACACTGAAGGACAGGAGAGGGGAAATTGGAGGTGGTGTTGCTGAGACAGGGAACAATCACAAGACTCCTCCAGGTGACCCCCTACATTTCTCAGCTTCACAAGAAGTAAGGGTAAGGCCATTGACAGGACCACAGGTGATGAACAGAAGTGGAATGTGTCCCTTTCAAGTGAAGGAGATAAGAATCGGACGACTTCATCCATCATGCTTTTTCCCTGGGCAGTGAATTTTGCAGCCACATGTTGTGATGGTGATGGCACATGATGGAGTTAAGTTAAGCTTAGGTCATTCAGTCATTAGAGAGAGGGCAGCCCCCACACCCAGACGCACATTCAGCCCACCTACCTGCCTCCCAAGAACAGAACTTGGCCACTTAAAGAAGACCCTGGCACTGCCCTCCTTGCCTCACCTCCTAACACCAGCAACTGCCCTCAGCATCCCCCCATGACACCCTCTGCAGCAGGAGCCAAAGCAGCTCAGGCATTCAGATTCAACCAGAACAAGCCCAGGCCTGGCCACTTCATGATGCAGGATGAAGGATTGTGCTCTGAGTCGTGGAGTCTGGTTTCTCCATCAGCTCCCAGAGTAGTTGCAAATCACATCCAGAAATGCAGAGTTAACCCTCCTGGAGCAAACTTTAACCAATGAAAGGCAGGAGATGAGAAACAGCTGGCAGCTATATTCTGTCCCTTCTTCCCTGTGATGGATTGTTCTGAGTTGTGGTTCACTAAGGACACCCTACCTGACCAAGTAACCAGATGCATTTTGCTTTTTTTTTTTTTTTTTTTGAGACCGAGTTTTACTTTTGTCACCCAGGCTGGAGTGCAATGACATGATCTCAGCTCACTGCAACCTCCTATTCTTGGGTTCAAGCAATTCTCCTCCCTCAGTCTCCTGAGTAGCTGGGATTACAGATGCCCACTACCATGCCCAGCTAATTTTTGCATTAGCTGGTAGTAGAGATGAGGTTTCACCATGTTGGACAGGCTGGTCTCAAACTCCTGACCTCAGGTGATCCACCTGCCTCGGCCTCCCAAAGTGCTGGGATTACAGGTGTGAGCCACCATGGCCAGCCCCCAAACGTGTTTTCTTGTGGAGTTGCAGTAGCTCCATAATGCATGTTTGCCTTCGTTTTCTCCCGCTATCTACTTTTCTTCTGTTCACCCTCTCTTGCTGCCCTGGGCTTGCACCTCACAACAAAGCCGTGGCATGTAAGCTTTGCCTCGAGCTCTGTGTTCTGTGGCTAAGACACCTTTGGAGGATACTTCTTGGGTCTTTGGGAAACAAGGAAGTTCAAGAAGAAGAATGACTGAAGACAGGAAGAGGCCAAGCCCTGTGTGTAGGAGTCAGAAAGCAGAATCTAAAATGGATAGAGTTTCTGAAGAGCTCAGAAAGGGAATAAAGAACCATAAACCAAGAGCACAGCTGAGATAACAGCTGGGATGGGAGAGTAATGGGAGAACACTGAGCTGTAGGATGCCTCATGATGGTGTCTGAAGCAGGACAGCAGCTGAGGCCCTGGGCCTGCAGAATGCCACACACCCCAGTGATGATGACAAGAGCTGCAGTGCCTATGAAGGGCTTCATTAACACTCTGGTGCCAGAAATGGCATATTTTCATGTATTTTTAAATAAAAATAAATCTATGTCAGCCTCATCAGCCAAGATCGGCAATGAACCCATTCTCAGATAATGAGTGGAGGGATCTTGGAGACCTCCCATCTCCCTGGAGACTCTAAAATGATGCAAATAGCCCATTATTGAGCACTTACTGTATACCAGCTGTTGTTCTGCCTGCTTCATGTGTATTAACTCATTTAATCCTCATGACAACATTTTGGGTTACCCACTGTTAGCATTTCCATGCAATTGATGAGGAAACTGATTAACTTGCCCAAGGTCAAGGTAGTGATAGAGAAAGATTTCAACTCAAGTATTGTGCCTCTAACTCTCTTCTTATTAACGGACACACCATAACACATGTGATGTGAGGCTTTTACAGTCTAAAGCATGAGGAAGAGTCTCTAGTCTATCAAGACTGTGGTGGCAGTTCCTAGTTCTCCTTGTCCAGTACTTTAGGGTCCATTTGAAGGGAAAGGCTTTGTTGGGGACCACACTCCCCCTGAACCTGGAGATCTTTAGCAGAAGTCAACCAGAGCCCACACCATGGCACAGTGGGGCTCAGTCCACCCAGAACCTTCCCACTGTTTCCCATCTCAAGGTCTTACTGCCTCGGCATCTCCCTCATCTCACCCTCCCATCTTCATCCTGGTGGCTCAGGAAGTTCAACGCTCCTTTTTCAGGATTGAGCCTGTGTCCTTCTCTCCTCTGGAAAATCAGCTTCCACTCCCACCCCAACCAGGAAAGGGCTAAGCCTCCACCCACGGGCCAGTTCCACCCTGGGAAAAGGGAGAGCAATCCCCCAAAGTCATGAAGTCTTCCTCTTCCTTTTAGGAAAAGGAAAATAGTGTTTCGCTTTTTTCTTAAGTGATTCAGGGTGGCAGGGAACTATTATAGAGGTTTCACACTGTATAACCCTAGAAAATGCTGTTCGTATTCATAGTCATCATAGATGTAACTATCAAGAGCATCTCCAGAAGACAAAAACAGAGTACCTCGAGGGAGGGAAGGACTTTGTAAATTCATAGCAAGGTATCTTCAGGGCTAGAGGTGGGGTTGGGAGGAGTCTATTACAAAGCAAAAGGGGGAAATGCAAAACACCATTAATTTCTCAATAAGACATCCAGTTACTGAGTTAACATTTACTGGGCATCTCCTATATCCAGGTACATGTCTAAGGACTTTCTATTCATGATGTCTATCTTCAAAACAATCCTGTGAAGCAGGCAACATCATCACCACCATTTTACAGATCAGAAAACCCAGAGAGTTACTTGTCCAAAGCTATATAGCTAATAAGCGGAGAAGCTGGGATTTGACCCCATGTCTGCCCACCTTGGCAGCCCTCACTCTCAACTTCTGTGGATGACAAAGGCACACCAGGACTCAGCCTTGTGCAAGAAGCAATCAAAGGAGGCCTGCAACAACAGAGGCACATAACGTTTGCATGAAGCCACAGTCCTACCAATGGCCCTTTTCATGGGGTTTCTTGATGGTGGGATCATTCATGTGGAGGTTACATGCACAGAAACCTAACCAGAGACCAGTACTGCCAACTGACATGCGTGACTTTGGACACACTGATTCACATATCAGAGTCTCAAGTTTCCTTCCCTGCAAACCTGGGGCTGGTGCTCATCGCCTTGCAATGTTAGGGGGATTAGAAAATGTATCCTATATAAAGTGCCTGGAATGTTAGTAAATGTAACTTTCTTTACCATTACCAACTCTCCTCATTCTTAAATTCCCTATCACTGAGTCTCTAAGGAATCTGTCTTTTCAGTTAAATTCCTAGAGTGAGCTTTTTAAAGAGAGACTTGAGCTGGGTTTTACTATCTAATGCTGATGACATTTTTGATGTGTATCAATCATTTTCATTTGTAAGATGGGTGGATTTTATATATCCATATCTAGCTGCTGGGAGAAAAATCTTTAAAGCTTCAAGATGGGATTTTTAAAACACCTTTATAAAAGAAAAAAAGCAAAAGTTTAACCTTCAAGGAAAATAAAAGAGAACATGAAGTTCTATACTTGAACACACACAACACCAAACAAAAGAAAGAAAAACCTGAGCCTGAGGTTGCAAATATACAACCTCGACACCAATTGTTTGGACAGTATAAAAAGGATGGTTTTCATCTGCGCTGGTAAGGGAGGCAGCCTAACACACTGCATGAGGCCATAAAATCTGTCCCTGTCGGCAGCATTGCCGTGGGGCCGGAAACCCCATTATTAGGGATGTCCCAATCATTCATTTATTCTTCCTGTCATCTATTCTCCTTACTCATTCTTTCATCTACAAATCTCTTCTCAAGTGATTACCATGTGCCAGGCACTGTGTTAGCGGCTGAGAGTATGGAAATGACTGACAGTCCCATTATAGATATCCGCTTTACAGATAGAGAAGCAGGCATGTTCAGATAATGACAATATAAAGTAAGTTTTATCTATGACATGCTAAAAGAGCAGTAAAAACAGGGAAAAAAATAAGACTCAATTCAGAGACAAACACATGACAAATATAATTTTTGTGTTGTGAGGTGCAGTGAACAAGCACAGAATCAAGAGGACTTCACATTGTCTGAGGGTATTAGAAAAAGCTTGGCAGTGGGGTTGGGGAGGTGTGGGGTGGTCTCGGAGCTGCAATAGTAACTCACTAGCAGACCAGGAAAGAAAGTGTCCTGGCATTTTTGTCCCCTGGTAAAAGATGAATTATGCTGCAGGAGTAATCCAGGTCATCCTAATTGCCCATTTGTGTACTTGCTTCTGTATGCTTTAGTCTACCTGATTATTTTCCAGGTTAAGGCTGTAAAGGTGTAGAACACAGGAGAGGTTGAAGTGCAGCGTGGAAAAGACCTGAAGTGGTGCTTGGTCTGAATATTTGTGTCCTTCCAAAATTTATGTGTTAAAACTTAATCACTAATATGATATCATTAAGAGGTGTCGCTCACATAAACAGAATTATGATCATATGATCATCTCAATATATACAGGAAAAGCATTTGATAATATGCAGCATCCCTAGATTGAAACCCTCAACAAAATTGTCATAGAAGGGACATAAGTCAAAGTAATAAAAACCATCTATAACAAACCCATAGCCAACATCATACTGAATGGGGAAAAATTGAAAGCATTCCCCCTAAGAATTGGAACAAGACAAGGATGCCCACTTTTACCACTTCTAGTCAACGTAGTTCTGGACGTCCTAGCCAGAGCAATCAGATAAGAGAAAAAAAAACAAAGGGCATCCAAATTGGAAAAGAGGAAGTCAAACTGTCTTCACCAATGATATGATTGTATACCTAAAGAAACCTAAAGACTCATCCAGAAAGATCCTGAATCTGATAAATAAATTCAGTAAAGTCTCAGTATACAAAATCAATGCACAAAATCAGTAGCACTGCTATAGACTAACAGCAACCAAGCTGAGAACCAAATCAAGAACTCAATCCCTTTACAACCACTGCAAAAAATAAAATCGAAATACTTAGGAATATGCCTAACCAAAGAGGTTAAAGATCTCTACAGGGAAAACCACCAAACACTGCTGAAAGTAATCATAGATGACACAAACAAATGGAAACACATCCCATGTTCATAGATGGATAGAATCAATATTGTAAAAATAGTCATACTGCCAAAAGCATCTACAGATTCAATGTAATTCTCATCAAAATACCATCATCATTCTACACAGAACTAGAAAACACAATGGTAAAATTTATATGGAATGAAAAAAAAAAAAGAGCCTGCATAGCCAAAGCAATACCAAGCAAAAAGAACAAATCTGGAGGCATCACATTACCAGACTTTAAATTATACTACAAGGCTATAGTCACCAAAACAGCATGGTACTGTTATAAAAATAGGCATGTAGGCCCATGGAACAGATTAGAGAACACAGAATAAAGCCAAATACAGCCAACTGATCTTTGCCAAAGCATACCAAAACATAAAGTGGGACAGGACACCCTATTGAATAAATGGTGCTGGGATAACTAGCAAGCCACGGTAGACGAATAAAACTGGATCCTCATCTCTCACCTTATAAAAATTCAACTCAAGATGGATCAAAGACTTAAATCTAAGACCTGAAACCATAAATGTTTTAGAAGATAACATCAGAAAAACTTCTAGACATTGGCTTAAGCAAAGAATTCATGACTAAGAACCCAAAAGCAAATGTGACACAAATAAAAATAAATAAACTTGACCTAACTAAACTAAAAAGCTTCTGCCAGCAAAATAAATAATCAGCAGAGTAAACTTACAACCCACAGAGTGGGAGAAAATATTCTCTGACAAAGAAGTAATACCCAAAATCTACAAGGAACTCAAACAAATCAGCAAGAAAAAAGCAAATAATCCCATCAAAAAGTGGGCAAAGTACATGAATAGACAATAATAAAAAGAAGAAATACAACCAGCCAACAAACATATGAAAAAATGCTCAACATTACTAATTATCAGGGAAATGCAAATTAAAACCACAATGAGATATCACCTTACTCCTGCAAGAATGACCACAATTTTAAACATTAAAAATAATAGATGTTGGTGTGGATGTGCTGAAAAGGGGACACATTTACAGTGCTGGTGGGAAGTATGGAGATTCCTTAAAGAACTAAAAGCAAAACTACCACTGAGTCCAGAATTCCAGTAATGGGTATCTACCCAAAGGAAAAGAAGTCATTATCTGAAAAAGACACATGCACATGCATGTTTATAGCAGCACAATTCACAATTGCAAAAATATGGAATAAACCTAAATGTCCATCAACCAATGACTGGATAAAGAAAATGTGGTATATATGCCCCATGGACTACTACTCAGCCATAAAACAAAATGAAATAATGGCTTTTGCAGCAACTTGGGCAGAGCTGGAGGTCATTATTCTAAGTGAAGTAACTCAGGAATGGAAAAGTAAATACCGTATGTTCTCACTTATAAATGGGAGCTAAGCTATCAGGAGGCAAAGGCATAAGAATGATATAATGGACTTTGTGGGCTCAAGAGGAAGGGTGGGAAGAGGGTGACAGGTAAAAGACTACACATTGGGTACAGTGTGTACACTGCTTGGGTGACAGGTGTACCAAAATATCAGAAATCATCACTAAATAATTTTTTCATGTAACTAAAAGCCACCTATACCACAAAAACTACTGAAATATAAATTAAAATTTTTTAAAAAATGAGACGTTACCATTAGGAGCTGATTAAATCATGAGGGCAGAGTCCTCGTGAACAGGATGAGTGACCTTATACAGAGTTGCAAGGCCATGGAATACCATGCAGCCATAAAAAAGAATGAGACCATGTCCTTTGCAGGGACATGAATGAAGCTGGAAGCCATTATCCTCAGCAACCTAACACAGGAACAGAAAACCAAACACCACATGTTCTCACTCATAAGTGGGAGTTGAACAATGAGAACACATGGAGACAGGGAAGGAAACAACACACACCAAGGCCTGTCACTGGGGGAAAAGGGGAGGGAGAGCACCAGGACGAATAACTAATGCATGTGGAGCTTAATGCCTAGGTGACAGGTTAAGAGCTGCAGCAAACTACCACGGCACACATTTACCTATGTAACAAACCTGCACATTCTGCACATGTATCCCAGAACGTAAAGGAAAATAAAATTTAAAAAATAAAAATAAAAAATAAAGAGGTGAAAGGGAACTGTTTGCCCCTGCCACCCTGAAAGGACTCTGCAAGAGGCCTCACCTGTAAAGCAGAAAAACGCCCTCACTAGACACTAGATTTGCTGGTGCCTTCATCTTGGAGTTCCTCGCTTCCAGAACTGTGAGAAAGAAGGTTCTATTATGTATAAATCACCCAGCCTAAGATATTTTGTTCTGGCAGCCCAATGGACTAAGATAAGCATCATCTGCTCCAACCCTGTCTTTTATAAATCAGTGATTTTAGGCCCAGAAAGGTTAAGAGATTTGCCAAAGGCCACAAAGCAAATCAGGACCTAGAACATAGGTTTCCCAGTTCCTCCAAGGGCCTCCTACTTGAAAAGCATATCACAGTATAGGAAGAGCCTCACATACCCTGACAGAGTGGCTATTAGCATCCCTATCTTACAGAGGAGAAAACAGAGACCTGAGACAGGAAGTGACTTGCCTAAAATCACACAGCGCAAGCTCTAGGCAGAACCAGCACCAGCTAGAAGGGAAGGCTCCGGAGCGCTTTCTATTATGCGACACTGCCGCCTAGGGGCAGCCTTGAGCAAGGGACCCGAGGAAGACGGGCTTTGGGCAGGTGGCAGGGCCACAGTGGAGGAAGACGGATGCTGGGAGCAGCCTCAGAGGCGACTTCCATCTACTTCCAGCGTAGCCAGGGGTAGCCACAGGCCTGCCTCCCGCTGCTGCCCATACACTTAAAACGTCCTGCACACCCTTCCGGGGACACTCTTGTAAGTTATACAATCTAATGTTGCCAAACTAAAATTGAGACTGAAAATAGGTGCAGCTTTCGCTAGAGGGATCATTTTTCATCCACCTCATGATGAAGCATATGGAGCGAGGAAGACATATCCCTTTGAAATAGATGGCAGCAGCCTGTGGGTTTTCGCAGTGAATCTGTGACTCACGGCATAGGCAAGGTGGTGTTCACTCCTGCAGGTACCATCACGCAACAACAGGTACAAGGGAGGTGGAATGCAGCTAATCATCTGCCGTGTGCACAGATGCAAAAAGCATTGATCATTTTCGTGTGACATTATACACAATGAGTCTAACTGTTGGTAGCACCACCCTTTTGAATAATGGATCATCACAGAGCAGATAGAGGCAACAGAGGGACCCTACTGCAGACCAATAGCACAGCCTAGTGGCGATCTAAGAGATGGCAACTTCATCTCCCCGTCATCACAGGCTCATAGGAGGCACAGGATACCGTCATTTTTGGTGGGATATCAAATTCTAAAGAAAGGCTAAGCTACTCAAGCTTACCAGTTATACCAACATTTTCGTCTTTTTACAATTTTTTATTTTTAATTACTGTGGTTACATGATAGTTGCATATATTTATGGGGTTTTGATATGTTTTGATACAAACATACAATGTGTAATAATCAAATCAGGGTAACTGGGTAACCATCACACTAAGCATTTATCACTTCTCTGTATTAGGAATATTTGAATTCTACTCTTTTAGTTACTTGGAAATATACAATAGATTATGATTAGCTACAGTCTCCCTATTGCACTACTGAAATCTTATTTCTATTTAACTGTATTTTTATACCCATTAACCATCTCCTTTATATCCCCCACCTCCACTACCCTTTCCAGCCTCTGGTAATCATCATTCTACTCAATCTCCATGAGTTCAAATTTTTTAGCTCTCATAAATTGGTAAGAACATATGATATCTGTTTTTCCATGTCTGGTTTATTTCACTTAACATAATGTCCTCCAGTTCCATCTATGTTGTTGCAAATGACAGGATTTAATTTTTTACGGTAGAATAATATTCCACTGTGTATATATACCACATTTTCTTTATCCATTCATCCGTTGATGGACACTTAGGCTGATTCTATGTCTTGGCTATTGTGAATAGTGCCACACTAAACATGGGAGTGCAGATATCTCTCCAGCATTTTAATTGTCCTGCTCTGTGCCAGACACTGAGCCAGCCTTCAGAGAATCAATGATGAACAGAACATAGTAAGAGATGAGACTCACATTATTTGAGAAGGATATGAGAGAAACTACAAGAGCGAGGTCACAGTGCCTGACCTACTCAGCAGTTCATAATCAGGTCAACAAATCTTTAGCAATTCTGCCCTTTTTTGGGAGGGTCACACATGCAAAATTATTTCCTGTATGTAACAATTCTGAAGAGTAAATTATATACATAAGCATAATCCTTGATATAATTTTAATTACCTGAAGCAGTTGTCCTTGGCTCTTCTGAAGTCACCTACCCTCTGAGAGTCTCATGAAATCTATGAACTCAGTCCACCAGAAAATGCACCCACATAATATATAGTAAAATGCTGCATACAATTCAAAAGTTTTTCAGAAACTATTTCCTATTCTAAAGGGTTTTTTTGTTTTGTTTTGTTTTGTTTTTTGAGACAGGGTCTCATCTCACTCTGTTGCCCAAGCTGGAGTGTAGTGGTGCAATCTCGGGTCACTGCGGGGCCTCCACCTCCTGGGTTTAAGCAACTCTCCTGCTTCAGCCACCCAAGTAGCTGGGATTACAGGTGTGTGCCACCATGCCTGGCTAATTTTTGTATTTTTAGTGGAGACGAGGCTTTGCCATATTGCCCAGGCTGATGTCATACTCCTGAGCTCAAGTGATCTGCCCACTTCGGCCTCCCAAAGTTCTGGGATTACAGGCATGAGCCACTGCACCTGGCCTGAAATCTATGCTTAGAGAAAAATGACAACATTTTCTACTTTAAAATACTATGACATTAACTTGAAGATAAGTGTAATTCATTAATTAAACAAGAGAAATTATCAAGCATCTGCAACATACCCAAAGCTACTTGTAGAGTTAGCAAGGGATGCAGAAGTGTAACCTCTACGCCCTTCTATAGAGAGTCTGGATAAGACAGATGTTCAGGGCCCAGGCTGTGGGTTCACAGTCTTGCTTCATCACCAGGACAACCACTCAACCTCTCTGAGTCTTGGTTTTCTCATCTGCCAATGAATGTGATGATTACAAGTCCCTCACCAGTCTCTTATGGGAACTGATGTAAATCACAGTGTCTGGAATATACTGAAAGCTCAATCAATGGTTTTTTATTGTGAATATTACAATTAGGATTAATTAATGATTTAATCCACCCAATAACAATTTACCCATGGCCCACTGTTTACCAGGTGACTAATACTAAGTGTTGGGGATACAGATGTGGCCAGGTACCAGACCCTAGTTTCCGAAGCTTAGTCCAAGGACAGGCACCAAGGTTGTCACCCAGAAGTTTCTTAAACATGTGGAATATCTCAGGCCACTCCCCAGAACTACTGAATTTTAGCAAGATCCCCAGGCAATTCACAAACACTTTAAAGTTTGAGAAATCCTGCAGTAGGTCTTGAAAAAAGAGACTCCCTCTGAAAAACTGGCCTTGCTTCCTTGTCTAAATAGACTCAGAAAGAGCTTGAATCAAATCCTCTTTGTTCTACAAATGGTCACTTTTGTGGTTCCTCTTTGTAATATAAATGTGTCCCTGGAGGGAAAAATATAACAGGACTATTTGGTAACATCACAAAGGTTGTCTCTCCAAGTGCCCTTCCTCTGTAGACAAGGCTTAGGAGAGATGCTCGTTCGCCAAGAGACAAGGAGGCCAGAAATTCCCACACATACATTTTGAAGAGTCAATGCTATTGGAACCTCTCTTGTAAACTAAGGTGGTCACAAAAAGTCCCTTGGCAGGAAAGAGAACCACAAGGAAGCCCAGCACAAAGGAAGAACTGGGACAACCTGCTCAACCCCAAGGCCCAGGGGAGGTTCTGGGTTGAAGGAGCACAGGTGCTGGGACCATGTCTGAAGAGGCCAGTGGTCTACCCTCAGGCTAAGACAAGAACAATGAGAGAACACTCAAAGTCAGATTAAAGAGAGCATAGAAGAGCATGCTTGGTGGAGCTGTAGAGGGTAGGTCATCTACCCTGTGACACCCTGTGCCCCCACAGAGACCTGAATTCACAAAGAGGTCACTGTAGAAGTGGGCAAGAATATGCCAGACTTGGGACCCACTGGCAGCAGTGGCAGGAGTGAGGTAGCCAAATGCCACAGCCCCACCGTAGGTTAATCAGTCTCCAGTTCCCTTTCTAGCTGGCATATGTGAGCAGGACATATGGGGAATAAATAAGCACCTGGAGTTTAATCAAATCCAGACTCTGCCTCAAGATCCCATGGTCTAGTGGGGCCGTGGGCATGTGAATACAGAAACGAATCCTTACAACAGGGGCCATTACCCCCATATCCCAACAAGGACCCTGCATCCTGGAAGAGGTTAAAGCCCTTGAAGAAGGCTGCAGACAGTATAGGTGGCAAAGCCAAGAGTGACATCCAAATCAATCCCAAACTCTGCTTTTTACAAAATATCCACCTACTATAAAGGGTCCCTCTGCTGAGGAGAAAGCCACAACATTTTTGCAAGTAAAGATTCAATAACCAACAGAAAGACCATTAACATTCTCCAGGAACAAAAAAGAGGAGACCAAGTTGGTGCTGGAACATCAGGAAAAGAGCCCACTCTTTGCACCATGCCTTGAAGAATTGGGGCAGCCAGGAAAGGAACAGGGAATAGGACTTAGATGACCCAGGGTAGATCGAGCTGAAGCTTGAGGATGACGTGAGCATGAGGCTACAAAAGCAGGTGAAGGCCAGATCTCTGAGGGGCTGGAGGACTGTCCTATGAACTTGAGCTTAGTTGGGCCACAGTAGGAAGCAACTGGGGCTTTGGGGAAGGAGCGCTACTTAGGCCTTTGTTTAAGAATGATCTCCCTAGTGACCACAGGAAAGATGGTTTGAGGTCAAAGAGAGATTGGAGGCAGGAGATTCCATGAGAAGATATCCCAGAGGACTGAACTAGACAGTTGAGAAGAGGAGAAACCCCTGGAAGGCATTTTAGAGGAAAAACAGATAAACCTTAGTGACTCCAAGGAGAGGACATGAGCAGGAAGGGAATGAATATGCCTCCAAACTTCAAACCTCGTTAGGTTTGAAACCAGTTGAAGAAGAGGAGCTATTGGGAAAAAAGGGAAAAGTTCTGAGGGCTGGCCCCTGAAGCACTCTGCCTAGTGGCTTGTCACTTTCTTTCTTTTCTTACTTTGTATTCTCCTGGCAGCCCAGCAAGAAAACACCCTAAAACCTGAAGCACCCAGAAAGGTCAGAGAGAGCAGGCATGTTCCATCAGCCTGAGACATGAGGGATCTTTTGCCAGGGTCCACAGGAGCAGAAGACTAGAGAATCAATCCATTCTATCTCTGATACCATCTTTATGTGGTTTCAGCACACTTCTGTTTGAAATCAAGTCAATTCAATTCAACAAACATTTTGAGTACCAATTATATGCCCCAACTAGGCACTGGGGGTATGCAGATGATAATAAAAGCCCAGTACAATAGAATGAACAGCATGTCCCCAAAATTCATGTCCACCTGGAACCTCGGAATATGAGCTTATTTGGAAGTAGGGTCTTTGTTGATGTCATTAGTGAACCTAAGATGAAGTTTACTGTTGGATTAGAGTGGGACTGGTATCCTTATAGGAGAGGAAGACACAGAGACTCACAGAGAAGAGACTATGTGAGGATGAAGGCAGAAACTGGAGTGATGTGTCTACAAGCCAAGGAATGCCAGGGATTGCTGGGAGCCTCCAGAGCCAGGAAGAAGTAAAGAAGGATCCTCCCCTAGAGCCTTCACAGGGAGTGTGGGTCCGTCCACACCTCAAGGTAGGACTTCTAGCCTCCAGAACTATGACAGAAAGTCTCTGATTTTAAGCCACCCAGTGTGTGATAATTTGTTTTGGCATCCCTAAGAAATTCATATACCCAGCACATGGAGAGAGGCCACCTGCAGCACAAAGCCAAGAAAAGACATGGAAAGAAAGAGAGCTCTGAGGGCTTCAACTGGACCCCTGGATCTAGCTGTGCCTGAAGCTAGACTGTCCTTAGACTTGGCAGCTACAGGAAATGCTCTGTTCCCTTCTACCTAGCTATTCTCACTTAGTTCTCCATCAGGGCAAGCCAAAGAGGCCTGATTTATTTATTCTTTTGCTCCTACTACTAACAGTTCTGAGAAGCTGAGCTTACTACCAATTTGCCAAGAAAAGAGTCAGCTCACCAAGCACCGTGGCAAGCCACATAACATTCCTGTAGTGACAGCAATAAGGTCTTTTGAAAATGTTATCAGAGCAAATTTCTGCCATATACTTACTTCATTCAAGTTATTAAACAAATTTTACCATCTCTGAAAAGGGTAGAAATGAATTTTCCCTAGCCCTTATGGTTAAAGTTTGATTAAAACTAAAGTTTTACAACCAGACACCACAAATGTTGTTCTTTACTAAGAATCAACAAGAAGCTGTTAACTCAAATCCTTTTGAGAACTTGAAGTACTGGATTAACCTTTACCCTTTATTTAGGAAAAAAAAGACAAAGAAAAAAGTTTGCAAATATTTATATAGCAATTATCAGAGTTAAGTTAAATTTACACTTTTGTAGCTGAGTCATCAGATTATGTTTCTACCTATACCTATTTACCAAGGAATATTATTTCCAATAATATTATTTTAATGATTCCAAGGGTCATCGACTTGTAACTTTGGGACTATAAATATTTGTTCTATGAAGCTACATGTGCTAGAATGCTGAATTATAGAGAACCATGTTCATTCACTTAAAGCTGTCATCTGTGTTTGCCATAAATAGGCGAGTCCCATAAATTGCCATAAATAGGAAAGTCATCCTGACCAACTTTGTGATAATTAACCCATTGCCTATGACCTCACTCTAGGTTTTAACATCTCAGTAGTATAAAGACGATGCAGATTTTATTAGAATTAGGAAAATATCTATAGGAGTTTCTTTTTCTAAAAGTTATCTTCAAGTAAAAAATGGAATAAATGACCTAAAATATTAACATTGGAACAAGATGGAATCTAGAGGCGAGACTCAATGAATGCTGACACTAGTGGTAAAAGTTGAAGAGTAACAGGATAATTATCTAAGTTTCTAATAATTTCCCCAGAATAGCAACTTTGGAACAGACAAATTTGGCAGAAATTGCCTTAACCAACTGATCAAAGTTAACATCCCCAATTATAGAAAAAAACCTCATCATATGCCTTCTGATACGAAGCACAGTGAAGAATAAAGCATCACTTCTGTGGTCTTTTTTTGTCAAAAAGAAACCTGAATCTAATCACAAGGAAACATCAGACAAATTGAGGAAAAATCTACAAAATAATTATCTTGCACCCTTCAAAAATGTCAGTGTCGGTCTGGTGCAGTGGCTCATGCCTGTAATCTCAATACTTTGGGAGGCCAAGGAGGGAGGAAAGCTTGAGGCGAGGAGTTTAAGACCCACCTAGACAACATAACAAGATCCCATCTCTACCTAAAAAAATTAAAGATTAGCTGGGTGTGGTGGCACATGCCTGTAGTCTCAGCTACTCAGAAGACTGAGATGGGAAGATTGCTTGAACTTAGGCATTCGAGACTGCAATGAGCTATGATCGCGCCACTGTACTCCTCCAGCCTGGGCAACAGAGCAAGACCCTGATTCAAAAAAAATAATATTATTAAAAAAGAAAAAAAAAGTCAGTGTTATAAAGACTTAGGAAGTGTCCCAGATTAAAGGAGGCTACAGGGGTGTGACAACTGAATGCAATGAGAGATCTGGATTTTAGTTTGCTACTAATGGCATTGCAGAGACAGTGGATAGAAGAGTACAATGATAGCATTGCATCGGTGTTAGTCTTCTGATTTTGAAGTTTACACTGTGGGTTATGTAAAAGAATGCCTTGATTTCAGGAAATGCAAACTGACATATTCAGAGAGATATAGGCATTGTATCTACAACTTACTCTCAAATAGGTCAGAACAAAATAGGAGAGAGGGAGAGAGCAAGAGAACTTCCTATATTCAAATCTCCATCTCAAAGCTTGATTCCTAAATGACACACTCCTGTTCATATAAGGGGTGATCTAAGAAAGCAGATTCTAAAAGGAGACTTTGAATCTGTATCATCTGCTGGCCAAGAAACAAAGAGGACCCATTGCCGGTAGCAGATGGAACACTCATGGTCTCCTGCAAAGTAGCCATGCAACTGTGAAAACATTCGCCAGGGGTGAACTGGGATTCTAGAGAGCTGCACCATTCAATACGGCAGGCAGTAACCACATTGAGTACTTGAAGTGTGGCAGGTGGAAGGAGAAGAAATCAAAAGGCTCATAGACATGGACATGCTAGAGAATATATACTATTTAAGACTAGAATCCCACCAGATGACTATGCATCATGGGAGGGCCTGAAAGACTCTCCATTAGAGGAACAGCAGCATCATTACAAAGTTCAATGGTGGTTCTCCTCTGTAGTCCTGAAAGTATGGCAGAGGATGGGAAATGCTGTTACGTATCTGGGCTCCCTGGTAAAATGGAAATAATAGGATCTTGAAATTATAGAGGCTGGGTGGTGATACTTTTCCACCAGAGGCGAGTTGAGTACAATTGTCACGATGAGTGGCACAGTCAGATGATAGCCAAGGAGACAACAAAGAATATTCATTACAGAAGAAGCACTAACCAAGCAGACAGAATGACTCAGCTCATTGATGTCATTCAGACTACATTACCAGCCATTCGTTAACGGAACAATGGGTACCTAAGTGAAGCAGTCATGGTGGCAGGGACTATGACCATGACTGGACTCAATTGTATCTGATAGACTCACCAATCTGATAAAGACATAGACAGCAGAGAACAACACGGAACCCCTGATACATCATCATTCCTCAAAGAAACCAACCAGCCACTTAATGGCAAATTGACTATACTGGATCCCTTCCACTTGGAGGGAACACTAATTTATCTCCACTGGAATCAACACACATATTCCAAGTATGACTTTACCTGTCCTCGTAAGTCAATACCACTCAGCCAATACTGCTACATGAGGACTTACAAAGTATTTGATCTACTGGCATGTAGACCTGCATAATATCACCTTGGACCTAAACAGATACATTGGTAGGCACTGATCACAAGATCTGCCAGTCTTATTATATACCACATCACTCTGTAGCTGCTGGTCTGATTCAGCAGTGGAACAGCCTGTTTTAGATACTAACTTGGAAAGAATATCCCATCAGGACAAGGCACAATCTCCCAGAATGTGGCATGCACTCTAAATCAACAGTTTTATATGACTGGAATCCCAAACCATAGGTCTGGAAACCAACAGGTGGAAGGATGGGTGACCCCACTTACCATCACCCTCAGTAACCCACAGGCGGATTATGTACTTCCTGTTCCCACTGTTCTGGGGTCTGTGGAATGGAGGTCTTAGCTTTCAGAGAAAGTGCTTCCACCACACAGTGACAGTCTTATTAAATTTTATGATTTGTCCACCACCCTAACACTTCAGAATCTTCATTTCAAGAGACCAGCAGGCAAAGAAAGGCGTCATCATCCTGGCAGGGGTGTCATTGGTTATAATCATTAGAAGGGGTAGAGCTGTTGTTAGGCAATGGAAGCAGGTGGAAATAAACTTAGCACCCAGATGATCCACTCAGAGTTTCCTTGGTACTCCCCAATCCCTATGTTGATGGTAAATGGTTAACTGTTGATGGTAAATGGCAACAGCTACAGCCTGAAAAGAGCTTGGTGACATGGTGACCAGAAGCTCAGACTCACACTGGTGAGGGTCTGGATCTTGTTACCAGGTAAGTCATTAGCATACAGACAGAGGGTGAATGACTCTGATTGAGGTGGTTTGGATTTGCGTCCTGCTCAAATCTCATGTCAAATTGCAGTCCCCCATGTTGGAGAGTGATTGGATCACGGGGACAGATTTTCCCCTTGTTGTTCTGGTGATAGTGAGTGAGTTCCCATGGGATCTGGTTGTTTAAAAGTGGGTAGCACCTCCCCATTTGCTCTCTTCCTCCCGCTCTGATTATATAAGACCTGCCTGCTTCCCCTTCCACCATGATTGAAAGTTTCCTGAGGCCTCTCCAGCCATGCTTCCTGTACAGGCTGTGGAAATGTGAGCCAATTAAACCTCTTTTCTTTATAAATTACCCAGTCTCTAGGAGTTTTTTATAGGAGTACAAGAACAGACTAATACATTGATTGACTAATACACTGAGGAAGTAGGCTTGTTCTACCATGGAGGCAGGAAGCTGTGCTTGAGGAATTCATTTGAAAAGGAGCAAGGCAGATGGAAATTGGAGCTCTTGCTGCCTCCAAGACCAAGAGTAGCTGTAGAAATCCCAACAGCCAAACCCTGATGAGGGCAAAGCAACTGAGGACCTCAGTGCTATGGAGATGAAGGTCTGAATCACCCCAGCAGGCTGACTCATACATGATTTGCTTCACTAATCCCTGTGTATCGTTTTTAGACTTGTCTGACACCAAGAGGAATGTGGGAGCCTCTGGAATGTTTACAGCAGAGCAGTGACATGGCCTGACTTAAAATTTACAGGACACAGGTGCTGGCTTACAAATTCACAGAAACTGACTACAGTGAAGAGAATAGACAAGGGAGGGCAAAGGCAGAGGCAGGCGTTGGCTGGAGGCGGTGGCAAGCATCTAACCAGAGACAGTGGCAGATAGTCAGGGAGCAGCAGTGGAAGCAGAGGCAGGAGACTTTCCTCTCCGATCAGATGTGGAGTGTGAAAACAAAAGATACAGCAAGATGACCCCAAGGTCTGGGGCCTGAACATCCAGAAGGCTGGTGGCGCTAGTAAGTAAAATGGAGGAACCTATGGGTGAGAAGAGGTGAGGAGAATCGGGGGTGCGGTGTTAGCCTCGTAAAGTCCACGTTACTGGCTCCTGGAAGGACTCCTCTTTTCTGAGTGTTCCTGATGGGCTTGTCATAGTACACAACAGCAAAGGCAGGTGACTCAGTCTGACGAAGCCTCAGCTATTGGTTCAGAGATGGGTTGCAGCCCAAGTGGCGCCAGTTAGATTCCTCCATGGGATTGATATGCAGACAGAAAAGTTCTCTTCCTATGACGTGCCTAAGCTGAGAAGCTACGAGCCTAGAGCTGCCGAAAGCTGTCTAGCCCGACTCATGTGAAGGAACTTGCCTGTGAAATGAAATCAAGAAAAGACAAGTGGAGCAAAGAGGTGAAAAGAAGGTTTATTTATTATGTCTTTAAACTACCCTGGATCCAGCCTTACCAGAGGTCACAAATCCCCACTGATTACTGTGCCAATCATCCATCCATTGTCTTTCAGCATCAAATGTCTTCTCCATCACCTACTCTGCAAAAATAGACCTGGATCCTTTCAATACCCTTCTCTTTGCCTGTTGGCATAACATTAAGATTTATCAGTAGAGGGGGTTGGAGAGACACTACAGGAGGGAGTGATTTTTTTCCCCCGGTCCCGGGATGCAACTTGGGCCAACTCCTAGGACACACACAGCTCCCCTCGGGGTCTGGCTCCAGCAGCACAGATGGTTCCCCCAGCACCTGGCTGCTGCAGGGCACAGCGACATCCCTTGGCAGCGCCCTCAGGTGACTTTGCAGCACAGTGTCGCTGGTGAGATACTTCCCTGTGAGCCATTTCCTTGAACCCCTGAGAGCAGAGATTTCTGGCAAGTTCTGGAGGGCCTGTTTCCAGTAACACTGGCATGGTAGCACAGCAACTTTCTGCTCTTCAGCGAGCTTCAGCCAAGCCACTTCCAACCCAGTTTGGATCTCAGCCTCAGGCGTGGCGGCTGCTCCTTCTATCAGCTAGCGCTATATCCTTTCAGTTCGCTTGCTTTTTTCAAGCCAATGCCTCATTACTCTAATCCTTTGTTACAATCAATGCTGCTTTATATCAAAGTGACCCTGTTCGCATGTATTTGTGGATTTCTGTCTCTTTACGGTAGCGTAATACAACACCATTTACATGATAAAGCCCCTCTTTGCTTAAGCTACTTTATTTCTATCCCTTGCAACTGACAGAGTCTGAAAACCGATGCACGAGTAAAGAAACAAGTAAAATTACTTTAATATTGCCGAGGCCTGGCTGCCATGAGCAGTCAGGGAGGATTCTTAACTCATCTAGAGAAGATGATGTCTAAGCTGAATTTGAAGGCCACACCACCCACATTTACCCCCTGTCTCCACCATAAAGCCTGGGCCACTGAAGCCTAGCTAAGAGGATGGTTGCTCCAGAAATCTTTCCCAGGGCTCTCAGTTAGAAGACCCCGCTCTACACTCAGAACCTCCCACCAACTTGCCCATGATCCCTCATAGGACACTTGGCCCCTCCAAGCTTGGATCACAGCCATGTATGTGCCTGACTTAGGTGGCAGAGACTGCTGGTATGCACCAGCATCCGTGCTCTCTTCTTCTCCCAGGGCACAAAAACAAACTTTGTTTCCAACCTCGCTTACTGTTCAGTGTGTTCACACGACTGAGTTTCGGCCACGGGAGGATGAGCAAGTGAAGTACACATCTGAGTTGACGCTCTGTGGCCTCCCATTCACAATTCTGACTTCCTTTCCCTCTCTGTCAAACTGAATGGAGAGAATTCCAAGGACCCAGAGAAGAAGGGAGCCACAGGATTGGAGGAACCTGGGTCTCTGAATGTCTGCAAGGGACCCGCCCTGACACACCCTGTATCTGAAAGTGATGTGTGTGAAAAATAAACATTTGTGGTGTTAAGTGACTGAATTTTCAGTGAGATTTCATCTGTCATAATCATATATCTCTATTTCTCCACTAAGCCAGAGGTATTCAAAAGAAAACCCTGTGTTGTACTCATCTCCGGACACCCAGTCCCTGGCTGCAGTGTGTACTCAGCAAATATTCTTTTGCTATATTCCAAGATATCTGCCTTATTCTCAGTCTTCTGAAATTTAAGTGAGATGTGTTTAAGCTTCACCTCCATTGCAATCTCTTTAGAGACTTAGGAGAAGAGTGAGGGAGAGAAGTAAAGAAGAGTTTTTGTTTTCCTCATTGTCCCTGGCTCTAAGTTCTTACTTTCCTGCTTGTCCCTGTTTTGTACCCTCTTGCTCTAGATGGGACCCTTGATTCTTCCTCCTGATTTACACAAAGAAACTTACTTGTATGAGCTGTGTGACTCTCTGGAAGAATTTATTGAATATTTGAGGAGAGAAGAAAGGGAGTATTACACACAATGCAAATAATGCAAGTTAATTGTTCCTAAAAATTATGTGGGAGGATGACATCAGTGACAATAGTGAGGTAAGGACCTCCAAAAATCCACTCTTCTGTAAAAGCCACAAGAACACTGGCAAGAATTGCCAAAATCAACTTTTTCAGGACTCTTAACCAAAGGCTTGTAGCAATCCGGGAAGCATTTACTCAGGTAAAGTGGCTGAATCTTATTATTATTTTTTTAATGTAAGCCATGTAGAATCTTAACCTGCCCTATTTCCATTCCCCCATTCCTCTGCTCCATACCATGCTTGAAAACTAACAGCCGTAAATCACAGTGAAAAACAGCAGCCTGCAAGCCACTGGAAGGAGGTAGAATGGGATTGAAGCTCCTCCAAATGCTCACTTTGAAAAGATTGAGACTATTTGACTTCTCTGGTAGTTCACTGGAAAACTTTATTTGCAGGACTTGTCTTCATTCGACTGACTCAGAGCTTTCCCAGTGGGCATTTGTGAAAAATATTTAGTGGCAATTGTGAAACATGGTAGCTGCCTGAGGCAGTCATCACAGCTGGAACAAACAATAGGCCAACCGATTTAAAAAAGGAAAACAGGGGAATGAGATGTCTAATGGGGGCTTTGCAAAGTTCCTGGGAATTTAGAAAGTCACATGCACGTGTGGGGCTGTGCTCATGCCCGGGAAAGACCCAAGTCGGCCCTAAGCTCTCACTTCTGACTCACCTTGAGGTTTTGTGCAAACAGGAAGTAAAGGCTAAGGCAGAGTTGTAAGCTACTTAAACGAACACCGAATGCCTGTCCCAAACACACAAAGAGCCGTTTGGTATAATCTAGGAGACTCATTAGTCCCAGGCATTTAAGGAAATAACTGATTATTCACTGACCACTAAATTAATCAAGCGGAGATGGCAATGGCCACAAACAACAAGGAATAGAAACTTCACAGAATTTGTGTAGGGAAGTCACTCGACAAACCAACAGCAACAGCAGCAAATAATAACAGCCGGGCGCGGTGGCTCATGACTGTATTCCCAGAACTTTGGGAGGCCGAGGCGGGCAATCACGAGGTCAGGAGTTCAAGACAAGCCTGATTAGCATAGTGAAACCTGTCTGCACTAAAAATACCAAAAAAAAATTAGCTGGGCATGGTGTTGAGCGCCTGTAATCCCAGCTACTTGGGAGGCTGAGGCAAGAGTATTTCTTGAACTAGGGAGGCAGAGGTTGCAGTGAGCAGAGATTGTGCCACTGCACTCCAGCCTGGGTGACAGTGCAAGACTCCATCTCAAAATAATAATAATAATAACAACAACAACAATAAACAAAGTCACTAAACAAACAGCAACAATAAAGTAATTAAACTAATAAACAACAACAAACAACCCTGGAGAAATGAAAGAACCTGACAAATGACATATTATTTTAAATGTCCGGTTTTCAACAAAAAAAATGTGAAGCATAAAAAGAAACAATAAACTATGGCCTACACACAGGATAAAATGTAGTCATTAGAAACTATCCCTAAGGAAACCCAGAAGTTGGAATTACTAGAAAAAGCTATTAAATCAGCTGTTTTAAATATGCTTAAAGAATAAAGGAGGCTGAGCATGGTGGCTCACACCTGTAATCCCAGCACTTTGGGAGGCCGAGGTGGGCAGATCACCTGAGGTCAGGAGATCGAGACCAACCTAGCAAACATGGTGAAACCCTATTTCTACTAAAAAATACAAAAATTAGCCAGGCATGGCCGTGGGCGCCTGTAATTCCAGCTACTCAGGAGGATGAGGCACAAGAATCACTTGAACCTGGGAGGCGAATGTCGCGGTGAGCTGAGATGTTGCCACTACACTCCAGCCTGGGCGACAAAAAGAACTAAAGGAAACAATGTTAAGAACTATGAAGAAAGTACTCAGCCATATCTTACCAAGTAAGTAGTTCCTCCTCAGTCACAGTTTCATTTTCTGCAGTTATAGTCATCTATGTCAATTGTGATCTAAAAATATTAAATGAAAAAGTCCAGAAATAAACAATGCATAAGTTTTGTCATTTTTTGTGTGTATGTTTGTTTTGAGACAGGGTCTCACTGTGTTACCCAGGCTGGAGTACACTGGCACAATCACGGCTCACTGCAGCCTCAATGTCCTGGTCTCAAGCAATCCTCCTGCCTCAACTTCCCAAGTAGATGGGACCACCAGTGCACACCACCATGCCTAGCTAGTTTTTTATTATTTGTAGAGACAAGGTCTCGGTCTCGCTATGCTGCCCAGGCTAAGTTTTGTCATCTTAATATCACCTTTGGTCACAGACTGCCACCAAATGATATAGGAGTCTTTTATATCATGATGATGCCTGTGCTACTGTGCTATTCATGGGAATACTTTAGGTTTCACTTTCCACAGTTGTAGTTACCCAGGGTCAATTGTGGTCTAAAAATATTAAGTGGAAAATTCTAGGAATACACAGTTTATAAGTTTTTAATTGTGCTCCTTTCTGAGTAGCACCATAAAATCTCATGCCATCCCACTCCATCCCACCTGGGACATGAATCGTCCCTTTGTCTAGGGTGTCCACACTGTATGGGCTACCTGCCCACTAGTCCCTTAGGAACTGTCTCATATATCAAATCGATTCTGACAGCACCACAGTGCTTATGTTCAAGTAACCCTTATTTTACTTAATAGCAATTCATCTATGCTAAAGAGAAGGTATAAACTGTTTCCTTTAAGTAAAAGGTGAAAGTTCTCTAATTAATAAGGAAAGGAAAAAGATGTATGCTTAGATTGGTAAGATCCACAGTATGAACAAATCTATCCAGGAAACTATGGAGAAGGAAAAAGAAATTCATGCTAGTTTTGCTGTCATACACCACACTGCAAAAGTTGCAGCTACAATGTGTGCTAAATGTTTAGTTAAGAGGGAAAAAAACATTAAATTTATGAGTAGAAGACATGAACAGAAAACACATTCCAATTGATGACAATGTGTTATTCCAGAAGCATTGAGCCTGTGCAAAGACTTCAGCAAGGGGGTCCCTGAAACAAGTGGCACCTAGGCATTTACAGCAGTTAAGGGATGGCTACTTAGATTAAGGAATATAGAAGGTCGATAGTAGGCTAATGTTACATCTCAATGTCTACATCATTCACTTCACTTTATTTCATTACATAGGCATTTTATCATCTCATCACAAGAAGTGAGTGAGTGCAGTACAATAAGATATTTTGAAAGAAAAAGAGAGAAACCACATTCACATAACTTTTATTATGGTGTGTTGTTAGAAGTGTTGTTCTATTTTATTGTTGTTGTACATCTCTTACTGTATCTAATTTATAAATTAAACTTTAGATATATATGTAGAGAAGAAACATAGTATATATAGTATTTGATGTTATACATGTTTTTAGGCGTCCACTGTGGATCTTTAAATATATCCCCTGTGAACAAGGGGGGCAGGAGTGTTATTCTATCAAAAAATGAGATACAAATTATTTTCTTAAAAGAACCAGATAGAAATTTTGGAGATGAAAATTATAATAGCTGTCCCAAACTTAAGAGATGTAGTTTAAAAAAAAAAGTAAATGAAATGAAACATTCACTAAAAGGATTCCATAGCAGATTTGAATAGGCAGAAGAAAAAATCAGCAAACTTGAAGAGGGGTCAGTTGAGATTATCCAGTCTGAGGAAAAGAAAAGAAAAAAAAAAGAATGGGCCGGGCGCGGTGGCTCATGCCTGTAATAACAGCACTTTGGAAGGCTGAGGTGGGTGGATCACAAGGTCAGGAGATCGAGATCATCCTGGCTAACACGGTGAAACCCTGCCTCTACTAAAAATACAAAAACATTAGCTGGGCGTGGTAGTGGGTGCCTATAGTCCCAGCTAGTCGGGAGGCTGAGGCAGGAGAATGGCATGATCCCAGGAGGCAGAGCTTGCAGTGAGCCAAGATTGTGCCACTGCACTCCAGTCTGGGCAACAGAGCTAGACTCCATTTCAAAAAGAAAAAGAAAAAGAATGAAGAAAAATGAACAGAGTCTCAGAGACCTGTGGGACACTATCAAGTGTATCAACATACACGGTAAGAATCCCAAAAGTTGGAGATAAATAGGTGAGTGCATAAAAATATTTGAAGAAATAATAACCCAAAGTTTCTCAAATTTGATTTAAATACATTAACCTGCACCTATAAGAAGCTCCACAAACTCCAAAGAGGACAAATTCAAAGAGATCCACACTTACACACATCATAATCAAATTGTTCAAAGCCAAAGAGAAAATCTTAAAAGAAGTATAATAAATAATATAATGAATTAAGTAATAATTTTACTTCTATTAAGATTTCTCACCAGAAACTATGAAGGCCTGAAGGAAGTAGGGTAACATATTCAAACTACTGAAAGAAAAAAATTCAAGAATTCTATCTCCAACAAAATCCTCTCATGATAAAAACAGTTAACTAGGAATAGAAGGGAATTTCTTCAACTTCTAAAGGCCATCTACAAAAAGCAATACCTAACATCACACTAAATGATGAGAAAATGAAAGTTTTTGCTTGAAGACCTGGAACAAGACAAGAATGTCCATTCTCCCCACTTGTGTGAGCATTGATTGTACTGGGAATTCTAACCACGACCATTAAGCTAGAAAAGGAAAGAAAAGGCATCCAGATTGGAAAGAAAGAAGTAAGTCTATCTTTATGCAGATGACATTGTCTCGTAAACAGAGCTAATAAATGAGTTCAGCAACGTTGCAGGATATAAGATCAATACAAAAATCAGTTGTATTTCTTTCTACATGCTAACAATGAATCATCTGAAAATGAAACTAAGAAAACCAGTTCACTTATGAGAGCAGCAAAATAAATACTTAGGAATAACTTTTTTAAAAGATGTGCCAGATTTGTAAACTTAAAAATGCAAAATATTGTTGAAAAGAATTAAAGACCTAAGTAAATGGACAGCAGTCCATGTTCTTACATTGGAAGACTTAATATTGTGGGGATGGCCACACTCTCCAGTAGGCGCAGACTCCCCAGAGCAGCCTACAGATGGAATGCGGCCCAGGTAAATAAATCCCAGCTCCCTTTCATGTTGGCAGAAATTAACAAGCTGATCCTAAAATTCATGTTGAAATGCCCAGAACCCCGAGTTGCCAAAGCAATCTTGAAAAGGAAGAACAAACTTGGAGAACTCACACTTAACAATTTTAAATCATATTACAAAGCTACAGTAATTAAGAGAGTGTAGTACTGGAATAAGGATAGCCACGCAGAAGAATGGAACTCAGAGCCCAGAAACAC
>NW_012114821.1:10405635-10415176 GCF_000951035.1 Colobus angolensis palliatus
GGCTAGTTTTTTGTATTTTTTAGTAGAGACAGAGTTTCACCGGGTTAGCCAGGATGGTCTCGATCTCCTGACCTCATGATCCGCCCATCTCGGCCTCCCAATAAAAGCCTTTTCAACAAATGGTACTGGATATCCACATGCATGCAAAAGAATGAATGTGAACCTTCACCTTATACGTATATAAAAACTAACTCAAAATAGATGAGAGACCAACATGTAAGAGCTAAAACTATAGAAGAAAGAAAGAGACATACATCTTCATTACCTTGGATTAGGCAATGACTTCTTAGATATGACACCAAAATCACAAGCAACACAAGTTTGAAAAAATTGGACTTCATCAAAACTAGAAACTTTTGTACTTCAAATGACACTATCAAGAAAGAAAAGCAACAACCCACAGAATGGAAGAATATATTTGCAAATCATATATCTACTAAGAGACTTGTATCCAGAATATATTTAAAAAAACACTCTTGGCCGGGCGCGGTGGCTCAAGCCTGTAATCCCAGCACTTTGGGAGGCCGAGACGGGCGGATCACAAGGTCAGGAGATCGAGACCATCCTGGCTAACACGGTGAAACCCCGTCTCTACTAAAAAATACAAAAAACTAGCCGGGCGAGGTGGTCGGCGCCTGTAGTCCCAGCTACCCGGGAGGCTGAGGCAGGAGAATGGCGTGAACCTGGGAGGCGGAGCTTGCAGTGAGCTGAGGTCAGGCCACTGCACTCCAGCCCGGGCGACAGAGCGAGACTCCGTCTCAAAACAAAAAAAAAAAAAAAAAACACACTCTTACAAGTCAACAATAAAAAGATAAATAATTCTATTTTCAAAGGGTAAAAAATTTTGGTAGATATTTCCACAAAGAATATATGCAAATAGATGATATACACAAAAAAATTATTATTAGTTATTAGAGAAATGCAAATCAAAACCACAATGAGGTATTACTTCACACACACTAAGATGGCTGCAATTTTTTAGTTAAAAATAACAAGCATCGGCCAGGATGTGGAGAAATTACAACCTTCATGCATAGCTAGTGATAATGTAAAATGGTGTGGCCACTTTAGAAAATGGTTTGCCACTTCCTCAAAAAATTAAACATAGAGTTGCCATATGACCCAGCAATTCCACTCCTAAGTATACACAAGAGAAGTGAAAACATATGTTCACACTAAACTTGGACAGGAATGTTCATAGTAGTGTTACCTGAATAGCAAAAAAGGAAGAAACAATCCAAATGCCCATAGACTGGATGAATGGGTAAACAAAATGTGGGTTCTCCATACAGGGAAATATTACTGAGCCATTAAAAAAAAATGAAGTACTGATACATGCTACGACATGGATGAATTTTGGAAACATTATGCTAAGTGAAAAATGACAGACACAAAAGACTACATATGGATGATTCCATTCATAACATCTAGAATAGGCAAATGTGTAAAGACAGAAGGCAGATTCGTGGTTGATGGGGCCTGGAGGGTGGGGTGGGAGAATGGGGAGTTTTGCTAACGGTACAATGTTTCATTTTAGAGAGATAAAAATGTTCTGGAATTAGATAGAGCTGATAGTCGCACAACTGTGTGAATACACTAAAAAGCATTCATTTGCACAATTCAAGAGGGTAAGTTTTTTGGTGTGTGAATTATATCTCAATTTTTTAGAATGTAAGCATAAATTATTTAGTATTTATCTCCCCAAATACTAGCTTCTTGCTGCATTGCCTACTTTCCCCCTCTCTTCTCTTCTTCTATCTCTCCTCTACTACCAGCAACAACATCAAATAACTATTTTATTCATCTGAGCAATTCACCTCTCTCCGGTCCATACCCCATGACTTAACTGTGTCTGCCTACTTGCACTCCAAGGACTCACCAATATGTCCTAATATTATGACTCATGTTCTTCAGTCATATCAGCCAGAAAAGAGGGGTGTGGAGGGCAATTCTGTATTCAGGCACTGGGTTCAAAGATTGGCTTATCTCTTGGACAAGCCCTTGACCCGTCTGTGCTTGAGTTTCTTCATCACATGGTGGAACTAATCATAGCAGAAATTCAGTGTTTTGTTGGGCAAAATAAATGAGATGGTAAGATTAATATCTAACATTTATTTTTTCATGGCAAGTACTATTATAGTAATTTAATGCTTATTGGGCTATTCATATATGCCAGGCATTATCATCATTACTCATCACAACAAAATAGGTATTTTTGTTATTAAAATCCCGTAAGCCATAGTCACTTTCAAGGAAATGACAGAGCAGGATTCAGACACAGGCTCCTCTTAACCACGGAGACGGCATACACAGTAACTCAGCTAACTCTTGCATAGTTCTCTGTCCACTAAGAACTATTATCTCCATTTGACAGATGAATAAGTTGAGGCACAGAAAGGCTAAGCCCTCAGGCCTATAAGCACTCAATAAATGTTAGCTAGCAGAAGCATCAACTCATAATGATTTCTTATTCCAATTGTGTGTGAATTTGTTCCACACTCACATCCTTTTTGAAGGCACTAGTGGCCACCTTTGCTTTGGTTCGAATTAATGTTATTCCTCCTCTATTAAACACAGAGGGTAATATATCAGACTCAGTGCCTTCCAGAAGCTCATAGAGTGCCCAGGGAAGACAGATGTGTCCTCCCAGATAGCGCAAATGTAAGGCAGGGACTGAAACATAACATCTGCGGGTCCTGCACGTAACAGTTCCTCAGCAGATAAGTGAAAGCTGGTTGGATGACTAATGACAACTGAGAAGGCAGAAGTTACTTCTGAAAGGAGATATAGGAGAATATCATGGAAGAGATGGTGTTTGCCAGGTGTGTGAATGGAAAGTACATGGAGTGAAGCACAGTTAGTATGTTGATTGCTAAGTAAACAGAGTAGAGAACAATGCAACATTCTGCTTGGGACCTGTAGGCTTGTTATTTTGCATGTAGCCACTAGAGGGAAGTCCAATACACGTTGGTATTTAGAAGAAAGTTGGTTTTGGTTTTAATCTTGTGTCTTTCTTTATCAGACCAGATCTTCAGCAAGGTCTTCTAAGTTTGTAGCATCCAGGGATTTGATTCATTCTGGGCATTCCTCATATCCCTGCACATAAAAGGGTCTTGGCTAAAATGTTCATTTGTGACATTCGTATGAAGGAATGACAAAGATTTTTCTAAGCATAACCTGCTCCCTCTCCTCGCTGCTTCCGTGCTCCAGTAAGAGGATCCTGAGCACCTTCTCTTCTTTCCCCAAGCTTTTCTCACCCTAACCAGCTTCTACTCATTTCACTTCCCTATGAGTCTCCCTGGGCAGAGCAGACAAACTTAATTGTTCCATTAATATTTATTACATTGTGTTTTAATTGTTTGTATTAAGATTTCTTCGGCGTTAGAAGATTACTCTTATTTTTGAATGTGTCTCATGTGCATTTCACAAAAGGCTGGAGGGCTTAACCTGCCTGTGTCTTTTAGCGATGGGGGAAACTGTCGTACCCCTGCTGGCCTGTTCTGGACCAATCGTTTCCCTGTCTCACTCACAGAAGGGGCACTCCTGGAGGCTAAGGGTGTATTATCCCAGACTGCTTCATATCCTCAGTGCTAGCTAGCAAAGTACCTGGCACATGATCAATGCCCCAACACTGTTTGCTGGATAAAGAACAAGAGAATGAATGGAATCGCCATTCTGATCCCTGACGAGGGCTCTAACTGTCAGTACTCACTATCTTGCCATGAGGTTTGTACCTGCTTAAATGCCTAGAACCAAGATCAAGGAGCTAGTGTCCATGGAATGGCAGCATCTCAGCAGATCATGTCCCTACTGCATCCTCCAGCCTCCATGGTTTCCTAACACACCTGGAATAAAACTCTGACTCCTCCTCATGATCTACAGGGCCCTACATGATTATTCAGCCTCCTCTTTTATTTCCTTTCCTACTGCCCTCCCCACCCCCATGATCCCAACTACACAGCCTCTGTCTTCAAACACGCCCTGCCCGTCCTGCGCCTACCTGGGCCTTGGCACACACAGGTTCCTCTCCCTGGAACACCCATCCTTCCCATGATCCCTGAGCTGGCTCTGTTTTATTATCCAGATCTCATTTTCAGTGTCACTTCTTTGTGAGGCCTTACCTGGTCATCCAACGTAAAATAGACACTCATCATCCCTGCTCACAGCATCCAGTGTTAATGCTCTGCACAGCATCCACCTGGGTTTTCATGTGTTGGTTTGCTTATTGCCTCGTGCCTCAGCAAGACGGTAAGATCCAAGAGAGCAGGGATCCAAAAGAACAGGGACCCTTCACCGGCACATCCCTATACCCAATACAGAGCTTGGTCCAGAGCAGGCCCCGATTTCCCGAACAAACCCTCCTGGGATGAAGCCTGCAGCTTCTTCTGGACCAATGTCTCTGCCCTCCTACCCCACACCCTGCTGCCTCCAGACCTTGCCCTTTGACCACAACAAGACAGGACACACAGAAGGAAGTAAAGTTTCCAAGAAGAAGTAAGGTTGGGGGAAATGGTGCTGGGCTGATCAAACAGAGAGCTGGGATTTACGAGCCAGCAAATGCACCTCTGGAAGCTTTCAGATGTCTCTGCATTTGCAGAGGTCAGCAAGAGAGCAACACAGCAGCACAGAGCAGGGGCGAGGGAACTAGAGGGCCTGGATTTGAATCCCAGCTCCTCTACTTACTAGGGATGACCTGAGACAAGTTATTTCACTTCCCCATGCCTCAGTTTCCTTGTCTGTAAAATGGAGATGATAATTATAATACCTACCTTGAAAAGCTTTGGCGAATGTCAAGTACTTAATGCTTTTACAGATTATGAACAAATTTTAGCTGTTATTATTAATACTTGTCCTATTACATCAAGAGGGCTCTTTGTGCATGTGTGTGTCTCTAGAGGAACAGTCAATTCTAGTAGGAAAAGGATGGTGACTGTGCCCTGTTCTTCCCGAGTGCCCAGCACCTTCCACCATATGTGACACATCCTTTGATCAATGGGTCTCTCTTATCTCAGCTGAAAACCAAGAGTTCTGGGATGCAGGGGCCTTTGAGTCCTCTTGCACCTGGCAGGAGCTCCGTTCTACTTGAACGTGCTTCTGCTTCCTCGCCTTTTAATTTATCTACCTTTAAAAAGACATGGACAAATTCCCTCGTCTTCTAAAGGAGCCACTTTGCAAGAGAGGGCTGGACCCATTCGCCAGGAGATGCAGCTATGCTAAACATTGAAATAGATGCCTTTCCTTTCAGGTGATTTCAACTTTCCTCAAACCCTCTTGAACAGCATCACTCCATCTCAAGACCCCACAGAAAATCTCTCTCTGAGAGGAATATAATGTATGTCCCTGAAACTGCCAATATTGCAGCCAATTTCCAAGGAAAATTGCCTCTATCCATCAAAGCAGTCCTGAACCAACGTGCATTAGTGAGGAAGACCCAAGTCAGACTCTCCAGAGGGTTGTCTCAAAGGCAGTGGGAAGAAAGCCCATCACTTGAATGAAATAAAATAAGACAAGAAAGGAAGAAAAAGAAGAATCATCCCAAATCAATAAAAGTCTCCCCAGGTAGTCCCTTCACCACCCAGGACAAAACCAGGGCCAAACAGTGTCCTACAGTTCAGGCAAGTGGATTTTTCAGCCACCTCCTCCCAGGTGGGAAATGGGAGCAGTAAGACAGGTCAGGAGTTTAGGATGCTGCAGGACCACCACTGCATGGGTGGCTGCCCCCAAGCAAGTAGACTCTGGACCAGGCTCCTACAGGGAGACCATCCAGGCTGTTCTTCCCTCCCTTCTCATCCATCAATTCCAAACCTGCCAGAGAGGGGTGATGCAGACATCCCCCTCCAGAGAGATCAATAATGAAGAACACAACCAATAAACACATTCCTCCAGAATCCATTCAGGCATTTCCTCAGGGGAGATAGGATAACCCACTGGTAGTCTCAAAACTATGAGGCTCAGCTGAGAGGGGCACCTGAGCTTCTGTCGCTCACAGGATCTTCTGAGCTGTGAGAGCAGTGACTCTGTCCAGCGCCGAGCTAACCCCTCTAACACCTGCACCTACCCGTAGAACCTCACAACCACTTCCTTACACTTACAAATGACTCAACAGAGGCTCAGAGAGGCTCAGAAAAGTGTCCAAAGCCTCAGGATTTGTGGCTAAGGTTTGAACCCAGGTCCCCCAGAACCTTTCCACTCCAATGCTCTGGCTCCTCTCTCTGGGCCTCGGTTTCTTTGTCTGTTCAACGGGAAGAACATTGCTCCTGTCACAGGGTCTGCCAAAGATGATTCAGGTCATGAAAGCATCTGGCAGCTGATACGAGGCTTCACACAGTGCAAATTCAAAAAAGGAAGTGTCTTCCATGCTCATGTCAGGCTACTCAGTCACAGCTTAACTCAGACAGCTCTGCTTTGGGTTAACTCTTCCTCCGCTGGGCCAGATATTGTGCCCTCCCTGAGAGAATATGGCCCCACACTGACTTCCACATCCCTACTTCTAATACAGTGCTTGGATACGATGGTGCATGATTACTGTTTCTGGGACTGAATTGCATGCATTGGCCTTAGCCTGAATGGTGAAGATGATGAGATTGAAATATTTTCTGGTGAGACTTATAATAAGCAATAAACGCTGAGTCTCCTTAAGCCCAGCAGCAAAACAAAAAGATGAAGCCAAAAAGGATCCTGCTCCTCAAAGCAATCAGTGCATTCCAGCACTTGATCTGTTCAAGTAGCCCAGCCGCAGTGGAAGACACATCTTCTTTCTTTTCGTTGAGAAAGAGAGCGGCAATTTGGGGGTTGGGTGGAATCGGGAGCCTCTCCGTTTACATGGCTGTCTGGATGGAAAATTTGGATCAAAGCTGCAAGGCCCTTGCAGGCAACCTCCTGAGTGAGTTGAGAGCTTAAGTGATCAAATGACTTCCAGGGGTGGATATCCCCAGTTGGCTGATGATGAAAGCCAAGCGCTTCCTGCAGTCACCCAGCAAAACTGCTGGGAAACAAAAAGTCATATTCACTATTCTCATGTGTACAACCTCAGCTTCATTCAGGAAGCACTTACAGTGCTGACTCAATACATTCAGGGAACTGAGCTAAGCACTGAAGGGAAACAAGAGGCTACGATACTATAGCAGAAAGGGTGTGCACTTGGAACCTAGAGTCTGGGTTTAAATTCTAGCCCTGCCACCTTGCCATAGAAAGACCTTAGGTAAGTCACTCTAACCCCGAAGACCTAGTTCCCTCTTTGGCAAAGTGAGTCGGGAGGATTTGGACAGTCATAGTCAGATATGACATGTCATATGATTCCACTGGGACAGACCATAGACAAATGGTATCTGCTCTCAATTCTGCTCTGCAGATCAATCACGATCTTGAAGGCAGCAGGTGAAACCAAGCAGGTGTGCTGGTGCTGATTGTATGTATTCTCATTTCATCAAGAGTTGTGTGTATGACAAAGAAGAACCTCTACCATATAGGATGTTTATTTCCTAATCAGCTTTCTCTGACGATTTGTCAGTTGCCTCCTCTTCATTCAGGTTAACCACACCTGGTTCAGGTTAAATACACCTGTCTTAGGTTAACTACGGAGGCCCTTTTAATCAGAAATATTTAAGAAAATAAAGAAATCATTGAGAAAGATAGAAAACCGAGCTAGAATGAAGCATATACAATTTGTAAAACAGCTAAAATACAATATACCACCTCATTGGGGATTACAGTTTCAAAATATCAATACACAGAAGTATATTGGCAACATTTTGCAAATAGTTGAGAATGTTCATGGGATTCACTCCAGTGCCTTCTCCCTAGGAATGGAGAAAGCCTCAGCTATGCAGGAAGATGGGAGATTTTTCTGTCCCTCTCCTGCCCAGCTGCTTTTCTTCATGCATCATGCCATGAACAAGGCAGATTGTTCTCCGAGAGATGGAGTCTTCTCAGAGACAGCATGGCGGTAAGGCAGCTGGGGGTGTTCGAAAGAACATGAGTGGAGAACCCAGACCAGGGTTTAAATCCACATCACATCATCTGAGATTGTGTGGCTCAACTTGAACCACAGTTATCACATTTACAAAATGGGAATAACCGCACCTAACTCATAGGGTTATAGAAATAATTCTAGGCAACACACTGGTAAAGCACTCAACACATAGAAGCTCCCAATATTATGATGACAATTCTTATGGTCTCTTAGTGGAGAGTCCTAATATGTTAGTCTATTCAGGATGCTATAACAAAAGTGCCATAGACTGAGTGGCTTAAACAGCATTTACTTCACACAGTTGGGAAGACTGAGGAATCCAAGTTCGAGGTGCTGGCAGACTTGGTGTCTAGTGAGGGCTTCCTGGTTCATAGACGGCCATCTTCTCCCTGTATTCTCACATGGCCAAAAAAAAAAAAAAAAGTGAGAGTTCTCTCTGGGGTCCTTTTTCCAAGGGTAATAATCCCATTCAAGAGGGCTTCACCTTCATGACCTAAGCACCTCCCAGAGGCCCCACCTCCTAATAACATCACATTTGAGGGCAGGACTTCAACATTTGAATTTTGGGGGGACACATTCAGTTCATTGCAAGGGGCAAAGTCTGGTCAGCTTTCCAGAGTCAGAAATAGGATTGTATCATCCCATGGAGAGTTTAAACCACATATCTTGAAGCTGAAACAAATAAAAATGTTAATTTACTCATTTACACTGAGGAATCACTGCTCTAGTGTATTAGTTTCCAACGGCTGCTGTAACAAAACCACAAATTTAGTGGCTTACAACACCACCAGTGTATGATCTTACAGTTTAGCAGATCAGAAGCCTGGCATGGGTCTCACTGTTGGCAGGAAAATTACTTCTGGGGGCTCTAAGGAGGATCCTTATTTTTTCTCCTCCAGCTTCTAGAGACTGCCTGCACTCCCTGGTTCGTGGCCCCTTCCTCCATCTTCAAAGCCAGTAACAGTGAGCTGAATCCTTCTCAGCTTACATCCTTCCAATCTCATTCTTCTTCTGCTTTCCTCTTCCACCTTTAAGGACCCTTGTGATTACCTTGACCCCACCCAGATAATCCAGAATAACCTCCCCAATTTAAAGTCAGCCAATTAGAAACGATAACCCCATTTGCAAACTTAATTTGCCTTTGCCATGTAACACAGTATAGTCACAGTTCCCAGAGGTGAAGATGTGGACATCTTTGGTTCCACCTGACACACATGAGAAAAAAAATACTTGGGTCCATTTCACCACTCCATGATTTCCCCATAGACAGGCTTACCCACAGGCTTGGTGAGCATGCAACTGGAGCCTAGGTGGTGTCAGGCTCACATAGTCAATGGTGTCTACCTCCACCATGGGCATGACTTGACCAATGGACCCAGAAACCAGTATGACTCCCACCCTGATGAAAGCTGGGTGGGGTCCTGGTGATATTCATCATCTGTGACTCCCTTTGCCATCCCTCCAAGTCTGACAAACCACCACTGACACCACCAGGCAGTGCCAACTTCTGATGGTCCCACTTTCTTTTTTTTTCTTTATTTTCTTTTTTCTTTTTTCTTTTTTTTTTTT
>NW_012114821.1:10415686-10420013 GCF_000951035.1 Colobus angolensis palliatus
GGGCGGTAATTCAGTCATGAAGGTGGAGCCCCAGGATGGAATTAGTGCCCTCACAGGAAGAAATAGGAGTTTGCTTCCTCTCTCTGTGCTGTCCACCATGGGAGGACACAGCAAGACAACAGCCGTCGGAAAACCACAAACAGAGCCCCCAACAGAACTCAACCACGCTGACACTCTCATCTAGAACTTCCTAGGCTCCAAAACTGTGAGAAATATTCTCTGTTGTTTAAGCCAGTCAGTCCATGACAATGTGTTAGAGCAGCCCTGGCCAACCAAGACAGGTAGCCTGAGTGTCTTCATGCTAAAATTGCTACATTTTGCACTACTCTTTTCTGATCCATTATGTGTGGAATTTAAAGTTCAACTCTCTATGTGTACATATATGTTTCCCAATTCTTAGGAAACCTCTAACTATGACCCCTAAGTCCTCACAACATCATTGATTCAATCCTGTGCATACTCATGGGAGCCTTCTTTGTGTCAAGCACAGTGATGTATCAGGGGTGAATCAGACGTGGCCCCATCCCTCAAAAAGCTCACCCTGCTTTGAGCCACATAGGACTCCACAACACTGATCATACAGGACATCCCATACCAACATCTCAAAAGGGGAGAGACAACTGTAAGATAAGGTGAGCAGGGAAGAGCCACTAATGCCATGATGTGGCCATTTTAACACTAATTGAGTCATTTGACTGTGGAAGGCTTTGTACTGTGACCCATTTCTATAATGTGCAGACTTCGATTGTGGGCAATTTTCCCTTAATTTTGAATACTAACTAAAAGGAAAAGAACAAATGGTTTGTTCTTAGGATCACACAATAGGTAGGAAACCGTACACTATACTTTTTCAGTTGCCAAGTTCTTAATTATGTCCTCTATGTTGTGCATAATGATGAGTATCTTGTGTTTGTTTAGGATCACTAGGCAGGTATTATATTTTATCAGGTACCAACAACCGCTGACATTTACTGAGTGCTTACTTCTCGCCAGGCACTGTGCCTAGCATTTTACATGTCTCTCATCACTCAATCTTCACAACAATGCTATGAGGTTGTACTGTTATCTTGACTTTGCATATGAGAAACCCGATGCTTACAGAGATTAAGTAAATTTCCCAAGACCACATAGCTGATCAAGGGTACAGTCCAAATCTGAACCCAGGGAGTCCAACATCAGAGACCCTGAACTTACAGACTTTGCAAACTCCATGCATCACTTACCCTTAAACTTAGGGTCTTACTAACAAAAGATAAACTGGAATATTAAAAAAAAAGAGAGAGAGAGAGAGAGGCATGTCAGCAAGGAGGGCTTCTTGGAGGAAGTAGTTTAAAGAACAGTAAAGCCAGGCACAGTGGTTCACACCTGTAATCCCAGTACTTTGGGAGGCCTAGGCAGGTGGATCACCTGAGGTCAGGAGTTCAAGACCAGCCTAGCCAATACAGTGAAACCCCGTCTCTACTAAAAATACAAAAATCAGACAGGTGTGGTGGCATTTGCCTGTAATCCCAGCTACTAAGGAGGCTGAGGGAGGAGAATCACTTGAACCTGGGAGGTGGAGGTCTCAGTGAGCTGAGATTGCACCACTGCACTACAGCCTAGGCAACAAAGCGAGACTCTGTCTCAAAAAAAAAAAAAAAGAGTAGGCTTTTTACAGGAGGATTTGCACTGCAAGTAGAAGAGACGGTAATCACAGTCTGCATTTGTTTATTTATTCATTCATTTATTTTATTTTATTTTTGGAGACAGAGTCTCACTCTGTCACCCAGGCTAGAGTGCAGTGGTACAATCTCAGCTCATTGTAACCTCTGCCTCCTGGGCTCAAGCAATTCTCATGCCTCAGCCTCCCAAGTAGCTGCGACTACAGGTGTGCAGCGTGATGTCGGCTAGTTTTTGCATTTTTAGCAGAGATGGGGTTTCACCATGTTGCCCAGACTGGTCTCAAACTCCTGAGCTCAGGCAATCCACCCTCCTTGGCATCCCAAAGTACTAGGATTACAGGAGTGAGCCACTGTGCCCAGCCATAGTCTGCTTTTTAAAAATCGTGATTAAAGTACATATAACATAAAATTTACCATCTTAGCCATTTTTAAATGTACAGTCAATAGATTCACATGGTTGTGCAATCACCATCCTTTTCCAGAACTTTTTTCATTTTACAAAACTGAAGCTGTACCCGTTAAACAATAATTCCCTACTCCTCTCCCCTCCAGCCCCTGGCAACCACCATGCTACTACACTTGATCTTAGCCAAAAGGCCGAGAAGCGATCCCACCATGCTACTTTCTGTTTCTGTGAATTTTACTACACTAGATACCTCATAGGAGTGAAATCATATAGTACATGTCTTTTTGTTGCTGGCTTATTTTACTTAGTATAAGTCCTCAAGGTTCATTCACATCACAGCATGTGTCAGAACTGTCTTCCTTTTAAAGGCTGAATAATATTCCATTGCATGTGTATGTGACATTTTGGTTATTTGCTCACCTGCTGATGGACACTTAGGCTTCCATCTTTCAGCTATTGTGAATAATGCTGCTATGAACATTCATGCACAGACTTTTTTTTAAGATCCTACTTTCAATTATTTGGGGTATATATCCAGAAGTGGAATTCCTTGATCATACAGTAATTCTATTTTTAATTTTTTAATAACCTCCATATTGTTTTCCACAGCAGTTGCACCATTTTACGGTCTCACCAACCATGCCCAAGCGTTCTGATTTCTCCACATCCTCTCGAACATTTGTTATTTTCTGTTATTTTTTATGGTAGCCATTCTAATGATTGCAAAGTGGCATCTCATTGTAGATTTGATTTTATTTCCCTAATGATTAGTGATGTTGAGCATCTTTTCAGGAGCTTTTTGGCCATTAGCAATCATAATATTGACGTCCTCACCAATGTCTACAGTGAAAATACTGATTAGACACAAGCCCTCATTCAGGGCTGCTTTGAGGGTTAAATGAGAAAGCAAGCATGGAAAAACTAACATGATACCTGGCAAGAAATGGTAGGCAACGAATGGTAACACTGTATTCGTTATCTGTTGACAGCACAACGCTGCATAAAAATCACCTAGACTCAGCAGCTTAAAAACAACCATCTATTACTGTTCACAAACTTATGAGGTAGCTGATGATTCTAGTCGTGACTGGGCTTTCTCACACATCTACAGTCAGCTGCAGGTTGGATAGGCAGCTCTGATTTTGGTCAGACTCTTTCTCACATTTGGAGTTTGACTGGCTCTAAGCTGGTCTAAGTTTCAGCCGGAATGGCTCAGCTCTCCTTCACATGTCTCTCACTTTCTCTCCCAGTAGATCAGCCCAGGCATGGCCACAGGGCAATGTTAGGGGCCCAGAAGAAACCTGCGAGCACATTTCTGCTAATATTAAGTATGTACATTCCAGTGGCTAAAACAAGAGTGGTAGGAAGGAATCTAAGATGAGCCCCCAATGAGTCACACCCATGTATAATCTACTCATGGATACGGGTGGGACCTATGACTTGCTTCTGGCCAGTAGAATGCAAGGGGCCTTCAAAAAGTTTATGGACAAGACATATTTTTTAAAAGCTATGCATGGATGTCAAAATTTTTTGCACCAAATAAAACCATACTACCTTGTGATAACATGTGAACAGGATTTAATTTGAGGCACTAAGAAGGATAAAACATCAGTTTGAAAATAACCCCTATCAGAGCAACACGAATTCTACTAAAATTGAAGCAGGAACAAACATCAAATACACAATGAAGCTTGGATGAAAGAATGATGAAATCATTGATGTTTTATGAAAAGTTTACGGGACAATGCCCCTACAAAATCAGCAAATTACAAATGGATAACTTGTTTTAAGAATGGATGAGACGATGTTGAAGATGAAAGACCACAGTGGCAGACCATCCACATCAATTTGTGAGGAATAAATTAATCTTGTTCATACCGTAATTGAAGAGAACCAACAATTAACACCAGAAATAACGGCCAACACCATAGACATCTCAGTTGGTTCAGCTTACACAACTTTGACTGAAAAATTAAAGTTGAACAAACTTTCCATTCAATAGGTGCTAAAACTGTTGCACCCAGATCAGCTGCACACAAGAGGAAAGCTTTCAATGGAAATTTTAAACATCTGGGATCAAGATGCTGAAACTGGCTGGATAAAGAGGCTACACCTGGCCAGGCGTGGTGGCTCAAGCCTGTAATCCCAGCACTTTGGGAGGCCGAGAAGGGCGGATCACGAGGTCAGGAAATCGAGATCATCCTGGCTAACACGGTGAAACTCCGTCTCTACTAAAAAATACAAAAAACTAGCCAGGCGA
>NW_012114821.1:10420488-10466438 GCF_000951035.1 Colobus angolensis palliatus
GAAATCCCGTCTCTATTAAAAGACAAAATTAGCCTGGTTTAGTGGTGGGCCCCTGTAATCCCAGCTACTCAGGAGGCTGAGGCAGGAGAATTGCTTGAACCCAGGAGGCGGAGGTTGCAGTGAGCTGAGATCATGCCATTGCACTCCAGCCCGGGCGACAGAGCAAGACTCTGTTTCAGGGAAAAAAAAAAAAGACCCTAAAGCATTTCTTTAAAGAATTTTAACAGGAAATGAAACATGGCTTTACCAGTATAATCCTGAAGACAAAATACAATCAAAGCCTTGGCTACCAAGAGATGAAAGTTTACAGTCAAAGCAAAAGTGGAGGGGTCAAGACCAAGGGTCATAGCAACAGTTTTGGGGGATGCTCAAGGAATTTTGTGTGACTTTCTGGAGGACCAAAGAGCAAGAACATGTGCTTGTTCTGAGAGTGTTTTGAGAAAGTTAGCCAAAGCCTTAGCAGAAAAATGCCTGGGGATGCTTCACCAGAGAGTCCTTCAACACTGCTGCTTCTCATTCTTCTCATCAACCAAGGAAAATTTGGCAAGAGTTTTGATGAGAAATCATTAGGCATTCACCTTACACTCCTGATTGGACTTCTTCTGACTTCTTTTTGTTTCCTAATCTTAAAAAAAATCTTTAAATGGCACCCATTTTTCTTCAGTTAACAATGTTAAAAGACTGCATTGACATGGTTAAATTTCCAGGACCCTCAGTTCTTTAGGGATGAACTAAATAACTTTGTTTGTTTGTTTGTTTGTTTGTTTTGAAACGGAGTCTTGCTCTGTCACCCAGGCTGGAGTGCAGTGGTGTGATCTCGGCTCGCTGCAACCTCCACCTCCCAGGTTCACGCCATTCTCCTGCCTCAGCCTCCTGAGCAGCTGGGACTTACAGGCGCCCGCCACCACACCTGGCTAATTTTTTGTATTTTTAGTAGAGACTGGGTTTCACCATGTTAGCCAGGATGGTCTCAATCTCCTGATCTCATGATCTCCCCGCCTCAGCCTCCCAAAGTGCTGAGATTACAGGTGTGAGCCACCATGCCCAGCCATGACTTTTATAATCACTTACAAAGGTGTCTTGAACTTGATGGAACTTGTGTTGGGAAATAAAGTTTACATTTTTAAATTTGTATCTTTTAATTCCATTTTTTTGTGAACTTTTGGAAGTCCCCTCCTATGGTATATATAGCTGTTGGAATAGTCATTGTCATGATTTCATTATGTTCTGTAAGACTCCATCATAGCGAACGTGAATAAGAGTTTCTCCTGCTGGCCTTGAAGAAGTGAGCTGTCACAGTGTAAGCGGGCCGTGTGGCAAGGAAGAGCCAATGACATCTAGGAGCTGAGAGTCGTCCCCATCTACCAGCCAACAAGAATATGAGGACCTTAGTGCTATGACCGCAAGGAACTAACTTGTGTCAACCAATGATGTGAGCATGGGAAGAAGAACCTGAGCTGCAGAAAGGAAACAGCACAGCTGATTCCTTGATTGCAGCCTCGTGAGACCCTAGAAAAAGGGCCCCTTTAACCCTGCTCAGATTCCTGACCCACAGAAACTGTGGGAAATAAGAAAGACACATTGTTTTAGGCTGGTAAGATTGTAGCAATGTGTTACACAACACAGACATCTAATACAGCAGTTGACATTGTTAATCCCAGAGTCAGCATGGGAGAGCATTACCAAAAAGTAGAATAAAAAGAGGCATGAATAATCGGGGCTATTAATGCAATCAATCCATCATACTCTCTACGCGCTCGGGGTGGTGGCATCCCTTTGTTAAAGTAGCCCTGCACCACCTTGTTTGTACGCTCTACAGACTTGGCTTTGCTGTTCTCTTTCTTATTTTCCAGCACTCATAAATAACCTGACTATGACAGCTGCAGACTCAAAAAAGGAGTTATCTTAGAAACAGAGTCAGGATACAGCACAGGAGCAAGAACCCTGGAGCCAGATGTCATGGGTTCGATTCCCAGCTCTCACAATTGTCAGCTGTGTGACTCTGGACAAGTTCCTTCTTCTCCCTGTGCCTTAATGGTATCAATGAAAAAAATATTACAATACTATCCACGCTCAGCGTTTTTGTGGAAATTCCATAAGTTAATTTAATATATGTAAAGCACTTAGAACAGTGCATGGCACACTGTAAATACTATATTTGCAACATTATTCTAATTATTTTCAAATGATTAGCCAATATAACAATTACAGTCACTCCAACAGAATATTCAAGGAGAAACCCTATTTCTTGATACAGATGAACACACATATTCTTTATGCACTTCAAAATACAAGATATATAGAAAAATACACAACTAAATTACTTGCCCCTAAAATATGTAACCAATAAAATGTCTTATAGAGATGAACAAAAAATAAACAAGAACCTACCCCATTTTCACAGTAAAATTTTTTTAGTACTGCAAGCCTCATAGAATAATCCTATTTTATTGAGATTTTGGAACTTACCATGAAGACTTACTAACAAATTCTAGTTCTTGCCCTTTCATTTCCAAGGAATATATCATTTAAAGTATAGTCTTTTTAATGCTTGTAATAGAGCACACAATAGCCTCATTTTTGTAAGTCAAGGTGGGAGTTCCGCATTTTCCCCTTAGAATTAGGAGAAGCAGTCAAGCTTTGGAAGGACAGGCAGTGCTCTTGGAATCCAAGAAACTATAGTCCTTCAGGCTCCACCACTTGCAACTTGAGGGAACTTCTAAACATGGCCAAAGCTGCCTGAGCCTCAGTTTCCCTGATAACATTAACACACCCTACTTCATGAGATGAGAATAAAGAGCAGAAAAGGCAAAAGGATGCAAATGGGGCTTTTAAAACCGTATTTGAAAGAAAGAAACAGCGTGTCTAGTTAGGGCCCTATCAAGAGACAGAAACTCTACCAGTTACTTTAACAGAGAGACCTTGATACAAAGAATCGTTAACCAAGTACTGGGTAGAAAAAGAAGTTGGGGGAGCACTAAGGAGTACAAGAGCAGCAACTGTCAAAGCAGCTCCCAACCCAAGGACTAAGAAGCAGAAGAAAAGATTGGGATTATTAGAATTTAGAATCTCTGAGGAGGGAGGCCCTCTGGAGCTTGAATGCAAATAAATGTCTAAAGAAGGTGCTCCAGTTGGTAGGTCCTGGGGGTGCAAGGAGGCTGATCCCAGGGGGGTGGAACACCTGCAACCTGAAACCAAGGCGACTCCCGGAGTCCACTATTGTTGCTGGGGTCATTCTTGGACAGAGGATAGAGATGCCCAAGGCTTTCTTCCTCTTTCACACCCCCATCCAAGAACCTAAACTCAGAGCCAGTGGACAGGATAGAAATGTGGTTTGCAGAGTCCCAGCCCCAGCATCATAAATCAGAGTAGCAAAGGGTGGGTTTGGAGCTGAGAGTCAGTAACTCAATGTCCAATACAAAAAGATAAAGTATTAAACCTGTAGCCAGAGCCAGGTGTGGTGGTGTGCTACTTGGGACACTGAGGCAGGAGGATCACTTAACACAATAACCTCATTTTTGCAAGTCAAGGTAGGAATCCTGCATTTTTCCCTTGTAATTAGGACAAGCAGTCAGGCTTTGGAAGGACAGGCAGCACCCTTGGAGTCAAAGAACCTGAAGTCATTTAGGCTCCACCACTTGCAACTTGAGGAAACTTTGAAACACGGCCAAAGAGCCCAGGAGATCAGGGATACAATGCACTATGAGTGCACCTGTGAATAGCCACTGCACTCCTGCCTGGGCAACATGGTGAGACTCTACCCCTAAAAAAATTTAAACACATGGTCAGCAATCTCCTGGTTACAGTGGCAAGCCCCTGCTCTATGGGCCACAATTTTATTTGTAAAATTGGAACACGACTTAAGCACTGGACGATTAATATCTAACACTGGAGCTTCTGAGAGTGTGACCCTTATACGAACTTCACCAAGCTTCCAGGTTCCCTCTCTGGAAGGGAGCCTTTCCCGGGTTTATTTTTCTTTAAAAGAGAAAGAGAATGAGAAAACGAAATGCACACAAATGGGTTTCCTGGAGACTGAGCTTAGATTGGAAGAGTCCACAGGTTCCTTGGATCTCAGGAACCAAAGACAGATCCCATGATTTCCAAGTGTGGGGATCACAGGAAGGGGTCTGGCCAGCCTGAGGATAATCTCCGAGTCTTGTGTGGACCTGCCAGGCTTTCTCAGGGGCTGACCTCTGAAGTCCTCACCTGGACCACTGGTGCCCACCTGTTGTGCTCGTCCACGTTAGCTTCTGACTCTGCCCCCAACAAAATCCAGCCACGTGGATCTCCTGCTTCTTCCTCACGCTCACGGAGCTCCCACCCACCTCAGCGCTTTTGCACAAACCTTCTTCTTTCTGTCTGGAATGCCCTGTGTCAGATCTTTGCAAGCCTCTCTTGTCATTCAGGTCTCAGTTCAAATCACCCTTTCTCTGAGACACCCCCACCCCTGCCTTCCACCTCTCTCCTACTCTGACATTTGACCTTGCTTCCTCTCCTTCATAGTAAATATCACCATTTTACATTTATGTAGTTGTTCACTTGTTCGTCTTCTATTTTTCCAACGTAGGATTAAGACACTGAGAGTGAGCCAGGCATGGTGGCTGATGCCTTTAATCCCAGCACTTTGGGAGACTGAGGCAGGCAGATCACCTGAGGTCAGGAGTTCAAGACCAGCCTGACCAACATGGAGAAATCCCGTCTCTATTAAAAGACAAAATTAGCCTGGTTTAGTGGTGGGCCCCTGTAATCCCAGCTACTCAGGAGGCTGAGGCAGGAGAATTGCTCGAGCCTGAGAGGCAGAAGTTGCGGTGAGCTGAGATTGTTCCATTGCACTCCAGCCTGGGCAACAAGGGTGATACTCTGTCTCAAAAAAAAAATAGAAATAAAAATTTAAAAATTAAAAAAAAAAAAAAAAGACACTGAGAGTGGCAACCTTATCTGTCTTGTTCACAATTCACCGTGTATCTTGTTCACCACATCCAGTACTATGCCTGACCCATGATAGGAGCTCAAGAAATATTTACAGAATGAATGGATGAATAAGTAACATACTTTCTACTGCTTGAAGGTGGGCTCTGAGACCTAACTTTCGAATTCCTGAGAGCATGTAGCAAGGCACTGAGTACACACACGGCACTTAATAAATTCCTGATTGAAGCATTCCATCCAGCAGCTCTCTCTGTGTCTCTGGAACAATGTCGCTGCCTTCACAACTTCAGACCAGCCACTTGATTTGGGAATGTGGGAGGAACAACGAGACCGAATCTCCAGGTTAGGGAAGACACCCAACCTGCAGTCCAGTGGTTCTTACACACCAGTTCACGTAGAGTCACCTGAAGGGTTGGTTCAAACAGAAAATTGCTGAGTCCCACCCTTACGGTTTCTGATTCAGTAGGTCTGGGGTGGGACTCGAGAATGTGAGTCGTAAACAAGTCCGCAGGGATGCTGATGCTGCTAGTCCAGGGACCACACTTGGAGAATCACTGTTTTACAGCTCACCAGGTAATTACAGGGGCAGCCAGAGTTGAGAAACACTGTGGCAATTTGCACCTCACAAAATTGTTGTAAAGATCCAATGTAATTATTTATTAGGCAAAGTGTGTAGCGCCATGCCTGGTACCCAGTCAGTGCCAAATGGTGTTCCCTGCACCTTAACTCTTACCTGGAAAGCCAAACAGCCTCCCAGCCATCTCTTTGCCTCTACTTTCTTTTTTCTTTTCCTTTCTTTTTCTTTTCTTGAGACAGAGTCTCACTCTGTCCCGTAAGCTGGAGTGCAGTGGTGTGATCTTGGCTCACTGCAACCTCCACTTGCCAGATTCGAGCGATTCTCATGCCTCAGCCTCCCGAATAGCTGGGATTACGGGCGTGTGCCACCATGCCCAGCTAATTTTTGTATTTTTAGTAGATACAGGGTTTTGCCATGTTGGCCAGGCTGGTCTCAAACTCCTGGACTCAAGTGATCTGCCCATCTTGGCCTCCCAAAGTGCTGGGAATTATAGTCGTGAGCCACCGTGCCTGCTGCCTCTACTTTCCTCTGTGCAATCAATTCCCTCACAACACCTCCAGAGACATAGTCTTTAAATGCAAATCTGACATAACTGCTCTCTATAGGCTTCCCTAATGCCTATAGATTGAATCCAAACGGAATCCATGAAATAGAAGGCTTTTCACAATTTTCACCCGCCCATTTATTCTCCTTCTCAATAACTCTTCCCCAGCCAACCCTAATTTGTTGGGAGAAACCTGTTGTGGTATTACCTATCAGGTATTCAGACTGGTATAGGGGTAAGGAATGGAAGCTGTGTGGTTAGGTGGCTGTAATTCACACTCCAGCTCTGCCCCTTCTTGCTGTGTGACCTGGAGCAGTTTAGTTCACCTCTCTGTCCTCAGTGTCTTCAGTCATGAAGGAAGGAGAAGAGCAATCTTTTCCTGGTGGGTTGTTAAGTGAAATAATCTATGAAAAGCACTTAGCACAGGACCCAGCATGCACTAAGTATTCAGTAAAATGTTACTATCAGAGAGTGCTAGAAATGGAAAAGATAAAAATGAGCCCTGATGCTATCAGCAAAGTACAGGAGAAGCCTAGAGGTGGAGAAGAGAGGGTGGGCAGACCCATGCCTCAGAGTGGATTAGGGGCCTTTGTCTTCCTTCTCTCGGCTGTTACACACACCCCCTCCCAGGAGAGACTATCTTCGTATACTTTTCCTCTTAGATCTCTCTTCTACTCTAGACTGTGATCTCCTTGTGGCCAGGGACTACGTCTTACTCACCCCAAGGAAGGAAATGTCAAAGAGCTCTCCTGTATGACAGAGACCACACTTGTTCTTTAGCTTCAGGGAATGAAAACAAACAAGATGGTTGCCATGGTCAGTGGGGAAGGGGCACCTAGGAAGAGTCATCCCCAGCAAGCCTGCTCTCCTTTCCCACAACTTGAGTGGTCTTCTCCTTATTGGCCATGCCTCCACGAGCCCCCTGAAGATGAGTGCCCAGTGTGGAAGCTGAGAAAGTCTTGCCTATATCCTCAGCCAGAATTTTCCCTACTCCCTTCCCCTTTCAACCTCTCCATCACATTTCTTTTTTTATTTCAGACAGGGTCTTGCTCTGCTGCTCAGGCTGGAGTGCAATGGCACAATTATGGCTCACTGCAGCCTTGACCTCCTGGGCACACACAATCCTCCTTCCTCAGCCTCCCAAGTAGCTGGGACCACAGGTGCATGCCACCAGGTCTGGCTAATTTTTGTATTTTTTGTAGAGATGGGGACTCACTGTGTTGTCCAGGCTGGTTTTAGCCTCCTGGGCTCAAGCAATCCTCCCACCTTGGCCTCCCAAAGTGCTGGGATTATAGGTGTGAGCACCATGCCTGGCCTGCATTTCTTATTTACACATCTCCCCTCCTAGAGTTTAGGCTCTCTCTATGAAGTGCTATTAAGATAATGTTATCCATCTTATAACCAGACATAAACATAAATAAAACAAAAAGCAGTACAAGAAAACACAAGGAGTATTGGTACATAATTCAATATAAGGACAAGTTTGCAAACTGCTAAAGCCGTCAACAGAAGCAAGGGCTGTTGTGGAGGGAGTGAGCACCTGCATTGGGGGTTTGCAAACAGAAGCTGCAACCACCTATTCAGAAAGCTCTGCAGTGTTTTCTGCAAAGTCAGATGTGAAGTTGGACTAAGCACTGGATGTCTTCTCTGGGCTCTTCCCAGTAAAATATCCTGTGTACCAGGGTGAAGAGTTCCCTCTCTGAATTTCCAGTTCTTTTGTCCACACAGAAAGGGGTAGAGAAACCTGGGAAGCAGCCATCCCAAGTCAAAGGATCCCCAGCCTGGTCGGCTCCACTGTCCCTGGACACTGCATGCTGGTAGGCTCCTTGGGCCTGGTTGACTCTCACTCAGGACACACTCCTAGGCCGGCTCCACAGAAATGCCAGGTATGTAATCTCTTAACTGGAAACTTGGCAAAGAATAAGGACAGTTCATTGGCTCCACTGCCTACGCCTACAGGTAGGCAGGCAGGGGAGAAAAGAGTATCTGGCCAGAGCAAGGAATGCCAATTTCCACTTGGCAAAGGGGACAGATATTTCAGAGAGGAGCACGGGGTAATTCTAACCAGCTATCACAAAAGCCAGGCATTGTTCTAACCCTTTGCCTCCACGTGAACCCTCTTGTCTAGCCAGGCCAGTCTGACCTGTGCCCTGAACATGCCGTGCTCACCTCTGCCTCTGCCCATGCACACGCTGTTCCCTCACCTGCAGTGCTAACAACCCACCCACATCCTACCCATCCTCCAAGCCCCAGCAAGAGCCCAGCTCCTTTCTGAAACCACCCAGACCTATCAGACCACAGGGGTCTCCACAACTCCAAGACCACCTACTGGCTATGGTAATAAGAACAACCACAGCTGTCACTTGTTAAGCTCTTAGTGTGTGACAGAGGACAACGTGGTGGACACTTGACACACATCGTGCCCATTCTCAAAACCAACAAGCAAAGAAAGGAGTATGAATGTCCCACTGTAGAGACTGCACTGTTTGCTAAGCTAGTATATGGCAACGCCAGGGCTTCCTGGCCCCAAATCCCGTATTCTTTCTATGTCAAAATCAAATGTAATGTTTTTCTCTTATAGGCTTCCTTTGCCCATGGGAAAGAGCACAGGCTTCTTGAGTCCTAGGATTACGTCTCCTTGTCATCTACTGTCCCAAAAACTGCTTAAAGTCAGGTATGGGTGAAACTTCACCTATAAAATTTCCCTTGCACCTGATCTATTTCAAATTAGATTTCTTGCCACCAAAAGAGTCGTAGAAAATACAATTTGGAGGCTTACTTCTTACTGTAGAGCCACAGATTCTTGAGCAAGGGTCGGCCTCAAAAGATCAACTAGAGGGGTTAATAAGGCTACACGGCCTGGGCACTCTTATATGAAGGAATGGCTGTGGCTGTGCAAATGTCCAGCCCAGGCATTCGAAGGACTTAGCAAAATAAATGAAATGCTCTCAAACTCTTTTGGGAAAGGTATAGAGATACATATTTAGAAGGCATGTTATGCAAGAACTCTCAGGACAGCTGGACCATGAGAAAACATCATTTTAGTGCTGTTCAGACTGCAAGTCATGCAATTAGCCAGACAGTGTTGTTCCTCTCACTGCTCCGTCCCACTCTGTGCCAGCCCCACCCTGTGATTGCTCCATACCAAGCCTGTCCAGCATTTTAATTAAGAATCTTTGAATGTTTTGCCTCTGTGATGCACATAAACTGCCTAGGATTATGCCTGACACATGTTAGGGCCCAGTTGGAGGAACATACTGATATTCATGTAAAGAGACCTAGAGACCTTGAAGAGCATCTAGAACAAGGTCTAGAAACTCCAAGGTCTCCAGGGCCTGGTGGGGTTACATAGAAGAGTGAAAAACTACCGTACAAGTTCAGTGATGACTGGCAGCTAACTGCAACCTCAGCCTCAGGGAGACCACACAGAGCCATGGGAGCCTCGTGGTGGACAGCACAAGGACTTTCCCCAGCTAAGGACATAGTGGCTCCTCTGTCTGCCTGATGGCTACCAGACAAAGCCAGGCCTAGAGTTGTTGGCCTGACTTCAGGGAAATTTTCAGGGAAATCATAAATCCTCATTTTTTGTGTGTGAAATCTGCCAATTGTTTTATATAATTTTTTTGTTTTGTTTTGTTTTGTTTTTTGGAGACAGGGTCTGGCTCTGTCACCCAGGCTGGAGTGCAGTGGCAAGATCTCAGCTCACTGCAACATCTGCCTCCCAGGCTCTAATTATCCTTTCACCTCAGCCTCCCAAGTAGCTGGGACTACACCTGTGTACTACCACGGCCAGCTAATTTGTGTATTTTTTGTAGAGACCATTTTGCCCAGGCTAGTCTCGAACTTGTGAACTCAACTGATTCACCCACAGCCTCCCAAAGTGCTGGGATTACAGGCATGAGCCACCACGCCCGGCCAAAATCCGCCAATGTTTTAATATTGGCAATTAGTTAAACCATTTTGTAAATGTTGCCTGGGTCAAACATACCTGATTGTCGGTCACATCCTGCCTGAAGATGGCCAGTTCGTGACCCTTCCATAGACACAGCACCTGAGTCCAGAGAGGTGAGACAATCTGCCAGGCCCACAGCGCATGATCACCAGAGACAGCACAGGGACCGGAGCTCCCACTGCCAGGCCAGGCCACTTTCTACTCCAGCCCCTGCTCTGCAGCGTCTCAGCAGGCACAGAGCCCCCACCAGGGTTGCTCCGCTGAGACACACCTGCAGGGCCACTGGAAGTCCACACCTCTACCAAAGTCCCTGAATGTCACCTCCCTAGCCCACAACTCTTTGCTTCCCAATTGCTTCTTGGAATCACACCTAATCTTCTGGGCTGAGCATAGCCTTCTTCGCCTTCCACCATGCTTCCTCCAAGGTCATTCTGGGAGCTTTAGAATTTGACTCATTTATTTGCCAACAGGTCAGGAGCAGCCACTCTCTGCCAGGAACTGTACTCAGCCCCGAAGACATAGAGTGAATCAGACCCAGGCTCTGCTTTGCACAGCTGTGATAGTTAATTGTTATGTGTCAACTTGGCTAGACCATGGCACCCAGATGTTTGGTCAAATATTGGTTTAGGTGTCACTGTGAGGGTATTCTTTAGATAAGATTAACATTCCAATCAGCAGACTTTGACGAAAGCAGTTTATCCTTTACAATTTGGGTGGGTCTCATCCAATCAGTTGACAGGTTTAAGAGAAAAAGACTGAGGTCCCTGAGGAAGAGAAAATTCTGCCTTTACACTGTCTTTGGACTCTAGCAACAAAATCATCTCTTCCCTAAGTCTCCATCCTGCTGATCTGTCCTGCAGATTTCAGACATGCCATCCCCAAGAATTGCATGAGCCAATTCCTGAATATAAATCTGCACATACACATTCTATTGGTTCTGTTCCTCTGGAGAATCCTTACAAGTAATAATATAGAAGCTCATAGTCTAGTGAGCTTGTTTTCACCACTTCTTTTCATCATGTTAAATCATGTTGGATATGAAGGACAGGAAAATGAAGCAAAGGGTGATTCTTCCCCCCTAGACTTGTAAGTAAGATTTTATGTATCTGTGCTATGTGGATTTTTCTAAGAAAAGTGTCAAAGCATTTTGAAACTCCACAAAATTCAAGGAATACAAAATTCCCTGGTCTTGAACAGCCCTTCTAGCTCTGGTATTCTGTAATTCTGTGGGACATAAAGTGTTTCTGTAGTTTGTTTTGCTCCTCTTGGCCAAGGACCTAGAAAGTTTCGGTGTTCATTCCAAATAAAACCATTGAGGAAAAACAGAATGAGCCCCAAATCCAGAATGTGACATTCGTGGGTCTAAATTCTATCTTGACCATTTGCTAGCTCAATGATCCAGGGCATGTCACCTCTTTGAGCCTCAATTTTCTCATCTGTAGAATGAAAATAATACTACTCCACAGTTGCTGTGAACCTTAAATGAGATGCAAACCTTTGACCAGCACAGGGTCTGACCAAAAAAGGTACCAGTAAATTTTAATTCACTCATTTATGCGTACAGATACCTGCAGGTCTTGGGGAACTACCATCCTCAGCTTGCCCAACTTCAGCACAAGCCCTCCGGGGTCAAGCTGCTGTCCTCTCAGTCATAGACACCCTTGCACCCTGACTGGGTTTGATCCCAAAACCCGGAAAAAGACATAATCCATATGCTCTTTTAAATATAAAACAAATATTTTCTTCTTGTAGAGGCAGCCTCACTTTTCTTGTCTGTCAGTTGGAGATAATCACACCTCCCCTAAAGAATTGTCACAATGCCAGGATGCAAGGTTCTTACAAATGCCTGTGTCTGTCCTTCCTCAGATGCAGAAGGCAGAGAGAGTGGCAGCTTGGAGCCTGATACATAGAGAGACTGGCTTTTGGGTTGTGCCTGACAGCTTTCTGGTCCCCAGGCCCTGGTTTGTCCCTGTACAAGACAAGGTTGATAAAACTAGGCACCTCAGTAGCTGAGCTCAGTGGCTCATGACTGTAACCCCAGTAATCTGGGAGGTTAAAGCAGAAGGATTGCTTGAGACCAGGAGTTTGAGATTAGCCTGGGCAACATAGCAAGACCCTGTCTCTAAAAAGAAAATTTTAATACAAAATACATTAGCTGAATGTGGTGTTGCATATCTGAAGTCCCAGGTACTTGAGAGACTGAGGCAGGAGGATCCACTGAGCCCAGGAGTTACAGGCTCCCACAAGCTATGGTCACACCACTGTACTCTACCCTGGGCAACAGAGTGAGACCCTATCTCTAAAAAACAAACAAACAAACAAAAACATCTAGGCATCTCAGAGTTTGCAAGGATTTAATGAGACAAATCATTCAAGACTTGGGCCCCCATCTAATGCAGTTACAAGCGGGGATTATTATTATTATCCTATGTTTTGCAGGGAAAGGTGGGCACTAAACTGCTATGAATTTGTTTTTTGCCTAATCTCTTATGAATTGACATTTTATTACCTGCCACCAAGAAAGTCCTGGCAAATGCCTTTTGAAAGCATACTTCTCACTTTACATCTTATTTTTGTTTGTTTTTGTTTTTTTTGTGGGTTTTTGTTTGTTTGTTTGTTTTAAAGACTAGGTCTCACTCTGTCACCCAGGCTAGAGTGCAGTGGCACGATCACAGCTCACTGCAGCCTCGAACGTCTGGGCTCAAGAGATCCTCCCACCCCAGCCTCCCAAGTAGCTGAAACTACAGGTGCATGCCACCACACCCCCACCCTCAGATTTTTGTGTGTGTTTGTTTGTTTTAACACAGAGTATTGCTCTGTCACCCAGACTGGAGGGCAGTGGTGTGATCTCGGCTCACTGCAACCTCAGTGTCCTGGGTTCAAGCAGTTCTCCTGCCTCAGCCTCCCGAGTATCTGGAATTACAGGCACGCACCACCACACCTGGCTGATTTTTGTATTTTTAGTGGAGACAGGGTTTCATCATGTTGGCCAGGCTGATATTGAACTCCAGACCTCAAGTGATCTGCCCACCTCAGCCTCTCAAAGTACTGGGATTATAGGCATGAGCCACCATGCCCAGAAAAAAATTTTTTTTTTCTGTAGAGGCGGGTCTCCCTATGTTACCCAGGCTGGTGTCAAATTCCTGGGCTCAAATAATCTTGGCCTCTCAAAGTGCTGAAATTACAGGCATGAGCCCCTATGCCGGCCTTCACTTTACATCTTGGATTATGGAGCTGGGAAGGCAATTAGGTGTCATCTCCAGTTCCAGATGGAACATTTGTGATCCAAGAGGTGAAGCCACTGCCGGGCGGGGCACAGCTAGGAGGCCGTGGAAGAGCCAGCCCCACCCGATTGTTTCTGCTTAATCTTGCTGACAGCATGAGAGTCAGAAGGTTTATACAGCAGCAAAGAAACTTGGCAAGAGCTGCTTGGTCAGGGGGTCACAGAGCAGGAGAAGGCATGGGAATTCTATCCTTAATTGTATCCTGTTTGACTTGGCCCTCCCTATAGCGGGCAAAGCCAAACTGCCAGCAGAGCTCTTGCCCCTTGGTGGACATCAGGAATTTTGACTTCTAATTCTGGCTGATTACTTTGGAGAAGTTGCCTAGCCTATTCACATCTTCCCATTAATAAGTCTGGGATAATAATAGCTTCCTCTCTTTGGGGCACATTTCAATGGCTTTTTTTTTTTTAAACAAAGTTACATCATTTGTTCTCCTTCATTTGCTATGTTTGGATAGGCAAGGAATGGTTTGAAGCCAGCAGCCAGTAATCACTAATAACACTGACAATTTGTAAAAAAAAAAAAAAAAAAGAACAGCTAAATGCATTTCAAGACTAGATCTCTATCTACTTCTTACTGAAACAGCCCCCTGGGAGTGAATTTAGCCTATGTTCACTTATGATATGGCTGTGGTAGATGTTGAACTTGAATAGAAACAGCCCCATGGACAGAGAGTTAGAAATCCCCCAGGTGAGGCTGGGAGACCTTGGTGAGGTCATTTTATCAATCTGAGTCTCCATTTCTTCAACTATAAATCAAGAAAGTTGTACTGATAGACTTTAGGGCCTTCCTCAGTGATACTGCTCAGACTTTCCTGTAATAATCATTTAATGAAAGGAATTCTCAGTCACCCTGGCCCCTCTGAACCCACACTCTTCCCAGTCACCCTCCAGGAAGCTTCCAGCACAAATCTCATATCACTCCCTGGTTGAACTTCTTCTGATGGCAGAGAAAGAAACATGAGAATCATTGTGCATCCATGCAAAGGTATAATACGCAGCTATCTAAAATGACGTATAAAACAGAGCTTTCAACAATATGAAAATAAAGAGCTTATATCTGGTGACAAAGTCAGCATACAAAATCATGCACTAGTATCTCAATGGTTGACAATGCTAAAGACAAAGGCTAGAAGGGGATAACACAAGATGTTAATAGTTGTTCGCTGACTCAACCTCCTAAGTGCAAGAGCTAGGACTTGAACCTGTGTCCCTGTTTAGAGAGCATGTGGGTGAGTTGTTAGAGAATTTGCATCTGATAATAAGTGCCCAAATATCCTGAAAAGTTCAAAAGCAAAGAAGTATTAGAATTACGACATGGGCCTAGAGAACCTATTTAGAGAGGTCAGCTCTACTTTGTGTCCGTGTACTTTACCATGGACTTTTAATAGTTAATGCCTTTTTTCTAGATCATTTTATTCCTTTTCTTCAACAATATTTCTGCACATAATAAGGCGGGATGTTTTGTTCTTCCTTTAGACTCATTCTCCAGATATCTGTGGAAGTTGAGCAACACATTTTTGGTAACTTAAGCAGTGAATCTTTTTTCATTAGATCACTATTAGAGATCCTAGATTAAAAAGCTAAATTATTTGAGAGTTCAGACAAAAATCACGTCCATTTTCTTTGGGCTGGACCACTGCTTTTAAAATCATACTCTCTTTAAAATGACAAGTTATGTATTCTGGTCTTAGCATTTCAAAAAACCTGAGGTGCTCCAGGGCAGCAAACCTAACAACCCCTCTTCCACTAATCACCTATGGTTTTCTGGACACAGGAATAATTGCCACACTCATTGGTTGCAGGCATGTCTCTCGGGTTCACGTACTAGACAACAGGGGCTAATACGATCTAGATAAGTATAGTCCCAAGAGGTAGGCAGAAAGCACTGGGTGTATTATTTTCTTAAAATAAAAAGGTCAACTTTAAACAGACAAAACTACCCTGTTTCATCAGACAATGGGTTACAAGGCCTTGACGCTAGGAAAGCACTTTCACCTAAACGATCAAGGAGGAACCATTCATTAAAGCTAAACAGTAGTCTATGGGGTGAATCTCTCAAAACAGAAAAAAACAGGACAGGACACCAGGCAGTATTTTCTTGGAAGCAGCATTGTGTGTGGATTGGGAGGGCTATATTTGAATCCCAGCTCTTATACTTCCTCACTGTGGGGTTTTTGCAAATTTCCAGCTGCCTGCAAACTTCATTACTGCCATCAAAACAAATGGGGTTAACAGATCTAGCACATAACTGGCACTCCAGAAGTGAGTGGAATAGAAAATTAAACATGGAAGGAAAATCAATAGCCCTTCTTATATATAAATTTTATATATTATATATATCTCATATATATCTCCAAAAGCTTTCAGAAATCAGATAAGAACACCATGCTTATCTATCATCGTACATTACTAAGAGTGACTTCAGAGCTCAGGGTCCAGCTGTTTTCAACCTGTGGCCATGCACCTCTCTGGGTTCCACAGATGTGCAGCCTTCCAAGGTAAGATGTTATCTGTATCCTTGCCTTCCCAGTATTTATTGCTCTGTCTTACGGTAACAACGGCCTAATTTTCTTTTGGGAAACCACCCCCATTCTGCCCTCCACCAAGATGAAGTGGAGCCTATCCACTCCAAGTAATAGTGACAGGCATGGGGCCAGCCGAGCATCCAACCCCCTACCCACAGAGGTTGTGTCAGGGCTGGGCCAGATATTTACCAGGACCATAAAAAAATGTTGTGCTCTTTCAATTGGGGTTGCTAGGTGGGTAAAATACCAGCCTGTGCTGCTGACGGACATCTCTGCCATCACTGGGAGAGACTCTTCCTAAAAAGAAAGCCAAAAACTCAGAGAGCAGAGGCAAGATATAGAGCTAAGTTCCTCCTGGCATCTTTGAGCTCCTGGTTCCAGCATGCCTAGACCACTTCTACTCCAGGATTTATGAGGACCATGAAGTATTACATTGCTTTTTGGTAGGTGCCAATTTGACCTGAGTCTCTGACACTTGTGAAGAAAAGAATCCTAACCAATACAGGAAATTTCATCAATTCCTTGAAATATATGGAAATTTTGCATAAGTATGCTTATTTTCCTGGAGAGAAGGAAAACCCATTCTGAATGGGCTTCTGAACTAGAAAAATTAAAACTGCCTGTTCTAATCCAATGCCCTCATTTTACAGATGAAAAGGCCTAGACCCAAAGAGAGAGAGTCCTTGCCCCAGGTCACATAACAAGTGGGTGACATGGACCGGAATCCAGTTCTACTGACTTTCATCCTCACCAGTGGATCCCAACATCGGACCACACAGAGGAATCACCGGGGTGCTAATGATCAACACCTGCTCAGGTTCTCCCTTAGATCAGGTAAGCCAGAACATCTGAGAGCAGATTGGAGCAGTAGTCTTCTTAAAACCTCCCTGGAGGACTCGCATGTACAGTTAGGGTGAGAACCCTTTCTTAGGATATGAAAACAAAGATGAAGAAACGCAACCCAACTGATCCAATACTCATTAATTAAAATTAAACAGGTACCTTACCAACACAAAATATCTTATACCACTTGAACACTGAGCTAGGTGTGGGGGTGCAAAATTGCAAAGGACACAATACCTGCCCTGGAAATAACTTCCTCTCTTGTGTAAAAGAAAGTAAGAACCATCCATCAAAGAAAGTGCTGCATTTCATCAGCCGCAGAATGGAATTCTTGGCAGCCTTGCCTTCAAATCTCAGCCACCTGCCTCTCTCTTCATCTCTCCAATTAAGTAAACAGGTCCTTTAGAAGATACAGTCAAGTATTTTGTCTGTTTGAAATAGTCCCCTTTAGGGAATGTAAGGCATTTAAGTATATTTACAAAAATTCCTTTTGAGGAATGCAGTATATAGATAAGTTCATTCCTATATTTTTCTAAGGAGATGCTACTGTCACGAGGTCATTTTACATCATCCTCCCTGAACTGTCTCACTCTATTTCCACTCCATTTTCCACCTATTGTAGGAACTGTCATGTGTTAAGACTTCAACCTAGTAAGTATTTACGAATCCCCTCCATGTCCCAAGCTCTTTGCTGAGTGCTTGGGGGATGGAAAGGATAAACAAGGATACCAAAATGAAAAAAACAAAGTTACTGTTTTCAAAGAGCTAACAGTCAAATGAGGGACAACAGGTTAGTACTCATTTCTAACAAAAGCAAGCTGTGATAAATGTTTAATTATGGTTATAACTCTACTTATTAAGTGTCTGCCGTGTGCCAGGCACCTTACTGAGTACTGTACATACCTGATAACATTCCTTTCTTATGACCCCGCTGTTGGGTAGCTGTCATCTATCTGCATTCCACAGGTAAGAAAACAGACTTGGAGCCACCTACTCATCTACTCAGTCTCAGCTAGTTAGCAGCAGAGCCATGATTGGCTGTTGGGTCTGCTTAATTCCAAACAGGTCCTGAGCACCCCCAGCTGAGTACAGACTACATCAGGATCCAGGAAAACCAGGTTCATGCTGGAGCCTCATTGCACATTTCTCCATACCGGAATACAGATGTGAAGCTAAGAAACAAGATTCCTGCCCTTAAGGAGCTCACGTCTAGGAGGGAGACTCAAACCACAATTTTAGGGAGTGTTAATCACTTTTTAAATCAAAGAATTGGTATCATAGAAGGTAACTGGTACTGGGGAAAGCATAAGAACTCATATCTGGGGAAATTTTTGAAGTCAAGATTGGCAGAAATGGATGAAAGAAATAAGGGGAGGGATCTAGAAATTGGGCGACGGTTGTAGCTAACAATGCTGACACCTCCCACCTGCAGCCTTCTCCAGAGGACGGCCCTTGGACAAATTGGAGTCATCTCACCTGGAGATCACTTTGGCGCAAAGACAAAAGACACCCCACCCCTCAACCTATAATACATACATGACTGAGTCCTATCAAGGTAAAGTAACTTGTCCAAGGACATGCGATCAAGAGGTGGTGCACCTGGAATTCAAACTCCCAAGCCGGGCCCGCGCTCCTGGGACACGTTTGTTCCTCGGCCTGCCTTGTCCCGTTGAATCTGATAGAGCCGCACTTGAGAGGGAGTGACATCAAAGCCATGGTAGTATTTCTGGAGCCCGTGGGAATGCCTGAATCCTGCCTCACCAATTACCCTTCCTGAGTAAGGAAGTCCCGAAAGACAGATCTACAAGAAACAGTGGTCACATAGGACGCAAACAAACAAAAAAACCTTTTCATTATTAGCTGAGCCAGCAACTGGCACCTGAATTCAATCTTCCCTGGTACAGATGAATTAAAACACACAGATTAGACCAGAGTCTAAGTGTAGCCTCTCCTACCCCAGCCCCTGGCCCCAGCCAAAAAAAAAAAAAAAAAAAAAAACCAATTTTGACTCTTCTCACTCTCTCCTCCATATTTAAGGAGCAAAAACATGGGCTGGCACTATGTTAGAAGCAGCTTAATTAATACTGCTCCCCTAAATGGAAATGATAAAATTTGTGAATGAAGTTGCCTGCTAGCCTTTTCTGTCTGGCACAGCTGTGCTGTCCAATACAGGCGCTATTAGCTACATGAAGTTATTTAGATTTAGGCTTAAATTAATTAGAATTAGATACAATGGAAAATTCAAGTCTTCAGTCACATTAGCCACATTTCAATTACTCAAAAGCCGCACACAACTAGTGGCTTCCATAGCAGACAGTGCAGATGTAGGCAATTTCCACCACTGCAGCAAGAGGACACGAGAGAGAGAAAGGGAGGGGGGAGAAGAGTCTCAGACCCTCTGTCTCAGACGGTCAGGCAAAGCTCAGTTTACCCAACCAGCTCTGGTTGCAAAAGGGAAGTGAGAAGAGGGACATGAGAACAAGTCTCTACCCTTCAACACACAGTGAACCCCCCAGTGGCACTTGTGAGTGTAGCCTAATCTGTACTTCAGGCTCCAATCAATAAATGCACATTTCCCCTCAAGGAGGAACAGAGGTAGGGCAGGCAGCAAAGGATCTGGTACTGCTTTCAAGGTGTATGTGACACTCCTATTAACCAAAAAATCAAATTCAAGAAAAAAGAGTGATCTGCAGCCTGGAATAAGTCCATTTGCCTTCTGGAATAAATACAAAATTCCAGAGAAGACTGAATTGAAGACCCTGTTAGGGTCAGGTGCCCAGCTTTGGGTCAGTCACGATGGTGGGGTTTTAAGAACCTAGCATCCAAGCATGTGGCTGTGTGATTGAATCATGGCTACCACTTATGGACGTCCCTCTACAACAGGCAGACAAAAAGGTGGCGGCTGCTACACTGAGGCCTTATCCCTCACTTCCCTTCTTATGTTTGTAAGTCAGCCCTGGCTGGTTTGTCCCTGGCCTTTGAGATTTTTGAGGACAAACATTCTGTTTCCTTCACTGTGCCCAGCGTGGTACCTGACTCATAGCCCTTCATGCTTCTCAATAAATGTTTAACTGCATGACAGGAGATGGCATTCACTGAGCCTACCTTAGGCCAGGGACAATGCTATGTGCTCCTGATATGGTTTTGATGTGTCCCCACCTGAATCTCATCTTGAATTGTAGCTTCCATAATTCTCACGTGTTGTGTGAGGGACCTGGTGGATGATAATAGAATCATGGGTGTGGTTTACCCCATACTGTTTTTGTGGTAGTAAATAAATCTCACAAAACCCGATGTTTTTATAAGGGGTTTCCCCTTTAGCTTGGCTGTCGTTCTCTCTTGTCTGCCACCCTGTAAGATGTGCCTTTCGCCTTCTGCCACGATTGTGAGGCCTCCCCAGCCACGAGGAACTGTGAGTCCATTAAACCTCTTTTTCTTTATAAATTACCCAGTCTGGGGTATGTCTTCATCAGCATCGTGAAAATGGACTAACACAGCTCCATACACATTGACTAATTTAATCGTTACAGCAACCTTATGGGGTGCATTTTATTCACCCTCTTTTCCAGACGAAGAAAGTCTTATCAAGGTAAAATAAGTTGCTCAGGGGCACATAACCAGTAAATGATGAACCTGGAATTCAGACTCGCATCTATATGACTTCTCATGATGCTAAATATTTAAAAATGGATGAATGAATATTATCACAATTGATTGGATTAAATACCAAAAACTACTCACAAAATAATTGTTTAAAATTTTATTCAACTGGGCACAATGACTCACACCTGCAGTCCCATAATTTTGGGAGTCTGAGGTGGGACGACTGCTTGAGTCCAGGAGTTCAACACCAGCCTGGGCAACACGTGAGACCCCATCTCTACAAAAAAAATTTTTTTTTTTTTTTTTTTTTTTTGAGATGGAGTCTCGCTCTGTCGCCCAGGCTGGAGTGCAGTGGTCGGATCTCAGCTCACTGCAAGCTCCGCCTCCCGGGTTTACACCATTCTCCTGCCTCAGCCTCCCGAGTAGCTGGGACTACAGGCGCCTGCCACCGCGCCCGGCTAGTTTTTTGTATTTTTTAGTAGAGACGGGGTTTCACCAGGTTAGCCAGGATGGTCTCGATCTCCTGACCTCGTGATCCGCCCGTCTCGGCCTCCCAAAGTGCTGGGATTACAGGCTTGAGCCACCGCGCCCGGCCAAAAAAAATTTTTTTTAACTAGTCAGGCATGGTGGCACATACCTGTAGTCCCAGCTACTTGTGAGGCTGAGGTGGAAGGATCGCTTGAGCCTGGGAAGTGGAGGCTGCAGTGAGCCATGACTGCACCACTACACTCCAACCTGGGTGACAGAGCAAGACTCTGTCTAAAAAAAACAATATGCTATCAAAAAGTGGATAAATATGAGGCTACCTTCAGAATAACTTTTGAGTACTGCAATTGATGTCTGTTTTCTGTGAAGACAGGGCCACAGTCATACAATATTTAAGGAGCAAAAGTGTGGGCTGGTACTACATTAAATACAGCTTAATTAATAATGATGTTCTAAATGGAAACAATACAAGTATGAATAAAGCTGCCCACCAGCCTGTTCTATTTGGCACAGCCAGCCTATTCTTAGGCTCTTACCAGTTTTCGTTACGTAGTTGACCTCGGAATGTCAATGACTTACGGTGTAATTGACATATAATTGGCATCCAGGGTTCCCTTGCAGTTTATATTTCTTTGCTGGAACCAGTAGCCTGAGAATAAAAGCTATCTCTAACTTCTTTGATTTCTTTGTTTCCTAACTCAAACCTTAGCTCCCACAGTACTCTTTGACATATAGCCTATATTTTAGTCTGCTCACTAGTCCTAAGACAGGCCTTGCACAGTCCTTCTTCTGTATCTTTCCTCCTGCTACGAGTCCCCACCTAGGACTCATTTAGCCCTGTACTTTCTTCAAGACTCAATTAAACCCACACAAAGATGAATGTCAATAGGTTCAAATGTTCCTCTGCTACCACTGCCCTAGGGAATATTGAATATTTAACATAGAAAGTGCCAAGTGCTGCAAAATGCAAGCTCTAGTTTCATTTTGGAATTTGTATCAGCTTTTGCTGTGTAACAAATAAGAACAAAAATCTTGATGTCATATGACAAGACGTTTACACATCTACACAACAGCTGGAGTTCATCTGATCTAGCTGATTTAGATAAATAAGGCAGGTTATTCTCACGGCAAAAAAACAAAGGCATGAGAGCAAGCCCAACAATACTAGCATATTTGAATCTTCTGCTCATATAACCTCTGCGAACATCCTACCAGCCAAAACTAATCATGAGGCCAAGGCCACAGTTAGGGAGTACAGAAACTACTTTCCTGCCACAGGGTAGGGGGGAGAGAATGAATATTTACTGAACAATAATCTGATCTTTACAGACACTACCATATATTTTAAATGTTCCTTCTTTTGCCACAGCAGGCTAGAGAATGCAACCTAAATGAGAGGAGAAAACCACCCAAAGCACTTAGATCTCAGAGAAATAGAGCAGAGCTGCTGCACACACAGCCTCTCACTGGGTAATGAGGAAAGTAGATGCAGCACTTGGAGAGCAAGTTGAAAGGCAGCAAAGGCTTCTCAGCAATAACGTGTTATTGTCAGGGACTTAGAGGGAATGCCAAGCTGGTGGTGCCATACACAGATGATGGGAGCAAAAATTGATGAAAATATTTTATAGGGGAAGTTGACAATATGTATCACAATTTGTAAATGCACTTGCCCTTTGATCCAGTAATCCCACTGCTAAGAATATGCTCTATGGATAAAATCAAGTAAGTATACACAGATTATGCTCATTTGTTTCCTGTAGCAAAATAATTTGAAAATAAAAATAAGTAAAAGCAGAAAAGAAAAATTGAGTATCCATCTCTAAAGCTCTGGTTAAATGAATGATGGTATATCCATGCAACATATTATAAAGTCATTAAAAATAAGTCTATACATACTAATTTGCTCATTCAAAAAAATATTTACTGCCTGCTCACAATATACCAAGTCCTGTTCTTGGCACTGACAATGTAACAGAAAATGAGATATTCAGGATCTTTCTTCTCCAGGAAAGAGAGTAGTGAGAGATGATTAATAAGTCAATACATAAATGTCATCATCTCAGGAAGTGATAGAGCAAAAATATAACAGGGTGGTATGCAAAAGGGAGCCTAGGAGAGAGATCACCTTGAATGGGGGTCTGTGGAAAACTTCTATGAGGAAGAAATGTTTGTACTGACTCCTGCATATCAAGAAAGGAAGGCCAATTCCTCCTCGAAGTGCATGAAGACATAGGGGAAGAACATTCTAGAAAGAGGAAACAGCAAAGGCCCTGAGGTGAAAATGAGCTTGTTTTATTCAAGGGAAGGACAGAAAGTCAGTGTGGTTGGAGCAGAGTGAGTGGGAAAAACAGTGGTACAAGATGAGGTAGGAGAAGAACTACGAGATCCATGTCTCTGTTCCACTGCCTACATTTTTGTCTTCGGTTTCTTCATCTGTAAAATGGAGTTACTAATCATTGACAGCTTTTATCTCTGGGATCTCCATAAGAAGGTCTGTGCAATAGGCAGGGCAGGCATTATCATTCCCGCTTTACAGATGAGGAGACCAAGATTTCAGTTTTGTAACTGCCCCCAGTCACATCTTTTGTAGTCAGCAGAATCAAGACTCAAATCCAGATTCCTGATGGCTATCACAGCACTCCTTTTGCTGCAGCACAATCTCTCCCACCTTGTTTGTGTATTTCGACACACAAAAGCCCTAAATTCGGCTGTGAATCTTTACCATCTCCAATTCTTTTTTTTTTTCCTTTGAGACAGTATCTCACTCTGTTGCCCAGGCCAGAGTGCAATGGCCCGATCACAGCTCCCTGCAGCCTCGACCTCCTGGGCTCAAGTGATCCTCCCACCTCAGCCCCCAAGTAGCTAGGACTACAGGCACATGCCACCATGCCTGGCCTCCAATTCTTAGTAAGAAGGATTTAATCCCAGTGTTGTGGATAAACTGAGTTTTTCCTTCTGCAGCTTAGAGTCACTCATGGGTTTTATTTCCAATATAATTTGTTGCTTACATATTTCTCTCTCCCACCAAAATATGAAAAGGTGACATGCTGGAACTGTCCATACTGTAGGATGCATATGGACAGAGAAGACACAGGGTTGAATGTGCACAGAAGAACACCAACAGTGCCTGCACTATGCATCCAAGATCAAACAGCTTCTAAATTGTGGGACTAGGATTTGAACTGCTATCCATCCAAGTCAAAAGCGTGGCTTTTTTCAATCCTTGGGGTAAAGGACCATGTGAAGTACCTGATGCACGGAACTAGCTTGATTAACTTTAGCTGCAATTGTGGTACTGCACACTGTGTTCATAGAAGGGTCTCTCCCTGGTCAGCAGCCATCCAGTATGATGGCAACGAATCCAACTAAAGAATCCACGGGATTAAAAAAGGTCAGATTGTGTGGATTTCAGATGATTCTCCTGCCATCAATCCTTCCGCCATAATTTGCACAAAAGCCTGGTAGTCTCGCTCCATTTCTCAGAGCAGAATCTGCTGGGGACCGAGAGATTAATCAGACTTCATTAATTCTGCAAAATAAACCATGACATGTTTACCCGTGCACTTAGAGGCATTATCATAAATCACCAAAATTAATCTCACCTGTCTAAGTAGAGGAGCAGCCTGCATTCAGGCCCTGTGAACAGAAGGTCACAGCATCAATAGCTTCTTGATGGCTTCATTTCTTTCTAGGGCCTTCCCGTGACCAGCAGGACCAGCTGCACTGTGCTCCAGTTTGGTCATTAGCAGAATCATGAACATTATTAGCCCAGTGGTTTTGAAAAGACTCTAGTGTGTGTGTTTATTTTTGCATAAAGACTAAGCTACATTCAGAGGAGATTAGAATTTTGAGAGGCAATGATTTGTTTTTTCATGCCATAGCTTCTTAAGGTAAAGTCTGCATATGCCTTAGAGATCTCTAGAACAAACCTGAGGCCCAGAAGGGGTTAGTAATTTGTCCAAGGTCACACAAGTCATTCATGGCAGGTCTGGGACTAGAACTAGGGACTTCTGATTCTCAGTCTGGGACTCTTTCCATTCCAATGCATCTGCATAGGGACTTGAGGTAGATAAGAATATATTGAGAAATATTTACTCCCTCCTGGAGGACTGTACTGCCTAGCTTTTGTCTTGGCCTTGTGACTTCCTTCAGTCAAGGGAATGGAAGCAGACCGCACTACAACCAGCAGTGAGATGTGCTTCTCTGCTTTTGGCATGAGAAGGCTCCACCCTGGTAGGCCCACAAGTCTGAAGAAGATGGAGAACCATGGAGCAGACCCAGACCCAGCTGTGGCTTGGAGGAGTCCAGTCCAGCCTAGCCTAGAGCAGCTGGTCTCCAGTTGACTCATAGACATGGTAGTAAAATAAGTGTCTAGGTCTCAGAGTTTTGTGGTTGCATAGCATGCAACAGTAGTTGGTTGATTCAAGGCACATCCTGCAAACAAATGTATGATTCCTGTGATGTAGAATGACGCATTAGAAGCCTGGGCTTTGGCAGGGTTGAGTTCAGATCTTGGTTGGGGCATTTAGTTACCTAGAGATCTCAGGAAAGTCACTGAAGCTCTCTGAGACTCAATTTCCTGAACATAGAAATGAAAGAAATAATACTTACCTGTGGAGGGGTGATCAGAATTTGAAATTCAGAATTTTATTGGAACTTCCTAGCCCATTGGAAGTTTTAGATTGCAAACCTCTGGCTGGAGAGTTGGGAAAGGTTTGTCGTAACATTAAAAACCAGTAATGTCAGAAACGCATTCTCTTCTGCCTTGGTCATAAAACCTTGATTTTTAGCTGGGCATATGACACCGCAAATAAAATCTATATTTTCCAGATTTATTTGCAGCTAGTGTGATTTGTGAGGAAGTTTTGGCTAAGAAGATGTAAGTAGAGTGTCACATACAACTTCTGAGATATGTCCTTACAAAGAGAGAAGACATCCTTTCCTCCTTCCTCTTTCTTACTGGTTTGAATGTGGACATGATGGCTGTAGCTCAAGCAAACACTCTGAAACATGAATAGGAAACCAAATGCCATTTAAGGCAGGAAGGAGAAGGAAAAAGCCTAGGTTCTGAAACCTTGGTACTAGGCTGGACTACCTGCCTACAGACTTCAACATAAGAGGAAAGAAATCTATTATACTAACTTGACTGAGCCTCTATTACTTGTGGCAGCCCTATTCAGCGTCACTTGGGAGCTTATTGGAAATGCAAAGTCCCCACTCCAGACCCACTGAATCAGAATCTCAGGTGAGGAGCCCACAAATTTGCTTTAACAAGCTCTCCAGGTGATTCTTATGGCCACTGAAGTTTAAGGAGCATTGATTTAGAGTTTTCCAGTACATACACCTACCTGATAACTGATAGAGCCATCCTAAATTGCAGATTTTGTCAAGAACTTGGTGAAGGTTTAAAAGGCAAATGAAATAAAGCCAGGAAGGATGGCAAAGCTAATAACTGACAGTGTCAAGATGGAAAATGATTCTGATAGGGTGGAACACTGGACCAAAGCCAAGCAGATGAAATTTAATGGGGATATATATATAAAGCAAATAAAGAGGTTCTTTTTTATTGAAGGAAATATAAAATGTTCCATTCTTTGACTTCTTAAATTAAAAAGGGAAAATGTAAAATTACATATTTTAAAATACAACAAATAAAGCTATCAATCAATCCCAATTATGGCTAAAGGAATGAGAGGAGAGAAGATCAGGAGAGGAAAAGTGAGAAAAACCCAAAGTAATAAAGAGACACAGAGTCAATGACAGAAAGGAAGAGGACTGGGAATCCACTTTTGAATCAATCTGTGGATCCTGAGATGATCTTCACACCTAGGGGGAACCATAATTACAAGTCAGATTTTACTGAGACTTACTCTGGGTCAGGCACTACATCGTGTATGTTACGCACATTTCTCCTGTGAGGAACACTATTATTATCATTGCTTTTCAGATGCAGAAACTGAAGCTGCCAGAGGTTGAGTATGTTCCCCAAGGCCACACAGCTGGCACAAGTGGAAGCAGGATATGAACCCAGGTGGCCAGATTTCAGGGCTGGGACCCGCAGCTGCCCTGGTATTTTCTATCGTCTGGTGCTGCTTCATGAAGCATGCTTCACGCTTGATATTGATCAGTTTCACAGAAACTGGTTTTCATAAGAATAAGGAAATCCATTGCCTCACATAACCTTAAGTCCAGAGGTAGGAAGGATCCAGGTGCAGTATAATTATCAGCTCAAAGATGTTATCATAGACATGAGTTCTTTCCATTCCTGTGCTTTGCTGTCCTCAGCACCTGGCTTCATCCTAAGGGTGGGTCCCCTCATAGTGCCTAGACAGCAGCTAAAAAATTCGTGGTCTTAAAGCTTTGTGCTCCGTGTTCATATCAGCGTGGGTGAGAAATCTTTACCTGAAGCATGTAAAATACTGAAGTATATATCCTTTAATTTAGTCTCGTTGTATAGATTTAGGCAAATGACCATGCTTAAACAGTAGGAGACATTAAGAAGAATGCTACCAGCTGATTGGGTTAGATAACTCAGGACTTAATGCTACAGTCAGGGATGGGGTCACCAACTGGGGTTCTCTGGTACCCAGAACAGATGGGCTCTGTCACTAGTTATAGTGATTCTCTCTCTTTTTTTCTCCAAAACAAATCAAGTTTCCTCACTTGTTTGAATCCTACAAAATTATCAAACACTGAGAAAAATCATAAAATATTCATTAGAAAGCACTTTGGATATAAAACAATAAACCCCTGTTTACAACTCTTCAACAGCCTTACTACACCTTCAGAAGCATCATAAGGAAAGACACTTTGGGGCAGTAAACCTTGTGCTTCACTTTAACAAATAAACTTCTAACCTGTAAAAGGGGCCAGCCTGTAGTGGTGGCAGATGCTGGAGGAGGGAGGCAGCCAGCATTTACTGAAAGTCTATGTGCCAGGAACAATGCTACATTCTTGATTATTTTAATTATTACAAGGAGGATTTTTTGGGGGTCGCTTCACCAGCTGGTGACCTCCGCAGCCAGCAATGCCCCTGCCCAGGGCCATGCTTGGCTCTGGGCTTGCTGCAGGAGGTACTCCACCACTTGGTCCGGAAGCTGTGTTTGGCTTTCACTCCAGCCTATGGGTGGGCCGGGCATGTCTTGGCCTGCTCCCACTTTAGGTGCCAGCATGTGGAAGAGGGGAACATGGTGGCAACTGAAAAACTCTGGGATGCCAGCGACCCCAAAGCCCCTAAGGGAGTATTACAGCATGTTAACAGTTCTTTCAGTCTTGCCCCAACAAACTGGTGCATGTGGCACCCAGCAGCTCCCTCTCCCATTGCTTGGTGAGCAGGAGGGGAGTGCTACAGGGTTACAGCTCTGTTCACACTCACTGTTTGGTGGGTTCTGAGTTCTTGTCCCATATCCAGGAAGTATAAGGTTATGCCAACACCTGGTGGGTGAGCAAGAGTTCTATTGGGTGATGAAACAGCTCTCAGTGGAGAGGGGGACCTGAGTTGGCCTCCCCCTACCCAAAGTTGGGGAGTTTCCCCCACCTGAAGGCGGGTGGTCCTCCAAGTATGGTTGAGTCTGGAACTTTTATGGGCTCAGAATGGGGGAGTGCATGCTGATTGGCTTGTGAGTATGCAAAAAAATGGCTAAAAAGGCACAACTCAAGGGAAGGGTAGATATATGTAAAATAGGTAAAGGGTGGGGATCGATCAGAGGAAAGCACACCAAATAGGAAGAGAGGTTCTCAATCTAGTTCGTGGATTTATCTGAGACTTGTAGCTTGGCTTTCAGGCTTTAAACTCTCTTTGGTTTGAAAGTCCAGTTTCACCAGGGACCTGCCCCTATTTTCCTAGGCATTTGACTGCCTTCTGCCACTATCACTATTATCCCCATTTTATAAGATGAGGGAACAAAGCCTCAGAATTGCTTGCAATTTTCTCAGTGTAATTCAGATGGTTAAATGGCAGAGGTGGACTTCAAACTCAAGTCTATCTGACTCTACGACCCAAGTTCTATCCACCATATCATATTGGTTCCATCCCGGATCCTTTCTATTTGCTGAAATTGTAAGTATTGAACTTTTAAACTGTGAAATCTTGGCTACTTCTTACTTGCTGTCTGACCTATGTTAGTTACAATAACTACTCTCAGATTATAATAGATTTTATTTTTAAAATTCTATTTATTGAACACTTACTATGCACCAAGAAATGCTTTATGTATATAATCTCAATTTATCCTGCCAATAACCTTGTGATGCAGTTTATTACAGAGAATGTTTTTAGTTACAGGTGATTAAATCAGAAATCAAACTAGTTAAAGTCAGAACCAAGAGAGGAAAGGAGAATTTATTTCTCAGAAAACTGGGAAAATGGGAAAACCAGGGATGCACTAACTTCAAGCATGGCTGGATTTGGACTTCCAGTGGAATAATCAGGGATGTCTCCCTCTGATCTCTCTGCTCTGCTTGTCTTAATTTGGCTCCATTTACACTGGGTCTGGGGACCCCTAGACATCTATCAGGACTGTGTCCTTCTTGGTTTTCCTTGACTTCGTTGTCCCTATAAGGTCTCAGTATGTAGCAGACAAGATGGCTGCCAGAAATCCCAGCATCTCCTCTGCATAGCTGAGCATCCCCAGAACAAAAGCCTAAGCCAGTTTTCAGTATTCTTTGAAGTTTGAAAATGCTGAAATCCTAGGGTGTCGTCATCATTGTTGTAATATAGTCTACTGATTTTAAAAATAATTTATGTCCTTAAATCAACTACTCAATTTACATTAAAATGTGCAGATTATAAATCTGGACAGGTCAGTGTGTCATCATAGGCAACCACATTGTACAATATCAAGCTTCCATGGCTTACTCTAGTTCAAAGACTCTCCAAAGAAGGACAATATGGCTGTGACAGCATTGAAATTGAGATGTGTCTCTTTACATCAGCATTTTCAAATACCCATGATGAAAAACCTGTGAGAAATGTTTTCTAAAAACAAAACCTAGAGCTTGAAATTTTTTTAAAATTGATATCTGCGCCTTCTATTAAAAAAAAAATTGTTCAGAAAAAGACCCCCAAAGTTTTCAAACAGGAAATGAAACTGTTTTAAAGTTGAAAATGTCAGGGTTAACTATCTGTAGTCAGCTTATGCCTGTCATTGCCCCAGTCCCTCAATGCTTACCGCAAGAAGTAGCTGTCTCAGGTATGTGAATTTTTTTTCCCAACAAGTATACTCATGATTCACAGTTATCTGAAACCCACCCTGGTTTGTAGAATTCACTTGAAATATTTTTTAACTGGAATATCTGCCACCCCATTTTTCTAGTTTTTTTTTTTTTCTTCATATTCCCAAATCTCTAAAGATTCTAGAGAACATTTGCTGAATAGGTTGCATTTACCAGGTGCTGTCCCAGGTCCTGGGAATACAGATGCCTTCATCTGTTTTGTGTTGCTACCTAAGCAATTCAATTCTGTCGAATACCTAAGACTGGGTAATTTATAAGGAATAAAAAGAGGTTTATGGAGCTTACAGTTATGCAGCCTGGGAAGTACAAGATCCAGCGGCCCATCTGGTGAGGACCTGGTGCTGCTTTGACTCCCAGTGGAAAGCAGAAGAAAGGGTGAGCAGGAGCGTACAAAGACACCAAACACGAGAGGCAGCCTCACTTTATAACAACCAGCTTTCACGAGAACTAATTCATTCCCAAGAGACCTAATCCAGTCTCTCCAGAGGAGGATGCTAATTATCTTAATGACCTAATTAAAGTTTGGATAAAGGCCCCACCTCTCAACACCCATTACATTGGCAGTTAAATTCCAACATGTGTTTTGCATGGAAACTCAAGCAAAGGAAAGAAAACAACATAACACATCCAAACTATAGCAACAGATGAGGACAAAATACAGTCATGTCCTGCAGTGGAGGGGAAGACAGGCAGCCTGGTGAGTAGCTCTAACTACCTGTATCATAGAACCTGCACGATATTGTGGGAGCAAAGAGGAGGGCAGTTCCCAGATTGCTCCCCCAATGCTAGGGCTCATTCTAGTTTTCATCAGTGGTAAATGCACCATCCTGGAGCTGCTAGCACTCACAGGACACCACCTCAAGCTGGAGATGTTGTACCTCTGTGTGACAGGATATTAGGTATCAAGTGGATCTTGTTTCCTCTTTGGGCCCACAGCGGAGAACCCAGGTCCTTAGTACCCCATACTCTGAGTTCAGAGAACAGGCAGAGAAAGGCCTGGTTGCTTTCCTTCCTGCCTTTGCCCCCTGCCCTCCCACTCTCACAAGCCTGGCTGAGAAGAGTCATTTCAGCAAAACCAGCACTCCCACCCTCAAAGACAAAATAAGAGGAGTGTAGGGAGGGAGTAAATCGTTACTCCTAGTCGGAGCTGTGTGAGTGGGTGGTGGGCACTACCCAGTGGATTTCTTCTCCAAAATCAAGAATTTGCAAGGTTTGGGGATGCTTTGTCATCCCTCCTGCACTCCTCCACACACATTCTTTACTGACCTGGAGACTGGTCATCAGTGGTCATCTTTTGGGGCTTGGAGAATGAGGTAAGGAGATGGCACAGCGAGGTGGTGAGGAGGACGGTGACCAGGTCAGGACTGCCCCCAAGTTGCAATTCTCAAGACGTACAGGAAGGGGATCCCCAGGGAATTTTGAGCCCTAGAGTTGAAGAGCTTGGGAAAGCAAGTATTTTTGGAGCAATGGCATCCCTAGGAACCCATACAGCAGAAGGGGAAGGAGGTCCGTACAAGGCCCACAGAGGAATACACATGGTGCCTCCTGCTGGGGGACCCCAGCCAGTGCCTCCTGCTGGGGGACCCCAGCCAGAGTCTGCTCCTGGTGAGGGAGGCACCCCAGAGTCTGCTCCTGGTGAGAGAGGCACCCCAGCCCTCGTGAAGCTCAGTGGACAGGAATAGCAGTCACGGGCACCCAAGGGGAGGACAGCAACTATACCATGGATATCCACGTGAGGGAGCATCTGTCTTGCTTTCTTTCCTTCTCTGGGGGAGTAGAGACAAGTACAGACTGGGCCCCCTCTGCCACTTGAACTTCCCATGCCACAAGTTCCACCTGTCCTGACAGGAATGGAGAGGGTCAAAATATTAAAATTGACAGAGGAGCTAGAGTCTACTGTTCCCTTGACCAAAAACAGCAGGAAATTTATGGAATTGAAACCAAGGTTGCTACGGAGAACAAGAGTAGTAGCAATTATTGGAAAAACAAAACCATTTTATGTTTATACCCCCAATTAGTTAATACTCCTCATTAAACCAGGGAAAGTGTTTTATTGCCTTTGCTAAATTTAAAATCGGCTCTTAGAAGAGTTACTGATGAAAAGCACTTAGAACCGTACCTGAAACATAAGACCTCAAAAAACTATGAGCTAATATAGGAAGTAGTAGCAGTAGTAATAGTAGTACGGTATTTTCATCGTATAACCGGTGTCTTAGTCAGTTCAGGCTACCATAATAAAATACCATTAACTGGGCACCTAGTGAACAGTAATTTGTCACTAGTTTGGAGACTGGGAAGTCTGAGATCAAGGCGCCGGCAGATTCCATGTCTGGTGAGGACCTGTTTCCTGATTCTTACATGGCTTCTTCTCACCATGTCCTCACATGGTGAAACAGACAAGCTAGCTCTCTTTGGGGCTTCTCTTATGAGGGATTTCTGCCAATCACCTTCTAACAGCCTTACCTCCAAACACCGTCACGTCGGTGATGAGGTTTCAACATATAAATTTTGAGGAACACAAACATTCAGCCCACAGCAACTGGATAGAATTTTCAAAACATATATAAAGGATTTCCATAGCCTCTCTTTCATTTGATCTACAAGACAACCCAGCAGAATAGGTAAACAGGGTGTTATTATCCTCACTTGAAGATGAGGGAACTGAGGTTCTTGAGAGTATGTGAGTTTTTTCCAAAAAATCTCATACATGTGAACCTAGAATCGAAGACTTCTGACTCCTACCCTATGTTTTTCTTTTTCTTTTTTTTTTTTTTTTGCATGACCAGCTTTGTAAATCACAGAGAGAAGAAGGAGAATGAGAAGAAGGAGAATGAAAACGAAAGATTGGAGAGGGAAGGATGAAGAAAGACAGCCATTCATTTCATTGACTATGCACCATGAGCCCCGAGTTCCTGGGATTTTCAGATACTCTTTTTTTTTTTTTTTTTTTTTTTTAGAGGCTCAGACCACATACATTTCCATGTATACATAGAAACTTGTTGTATTAGTCAGTTTGGGCTGAGTTGTGTTGCAATAGTATCCCCCAAATCTTCAGGGCTTACAACAACAGCTTCTTCCTGGTTTATGTTCATGCCCTTTGAAGATCAGCTGCAGCCCTGCTCCATGTTCTCTTTTTATTTAAAAAAAAAAAAAAAAAAGCTTTATTGAGATACAATTCACATACCATACAATTCACCCATCTGAAGTTTACAATGTAATGGTTTTTGCTATAGTCACAGATACATGTAACAATCACCGCAGTCGAATGTAGAACATTTGCATCAGCTCAAAATGAAACCTTTTGGAGGATTTCTCCTCTTGACCTCCCCATTCCCTCCAGCCCTAATAAACCACTGTCAGCCTTCTGTCTCAATAGATTTCCTTATTCTAGACATTTCATAAGTGATATACTATGTAGTCTTTTGTGAGTGACTTCTTTCACTCAGCATAATGTTTTCAATGTTCATCTGTATTGATTGCAGCATATATCAGAACTTCACTTACTTGATGACAGAATAATATTCCGTTGTATTGACATATCACATTTGTTTATCCATTCTTCAGTTCACATCTATTTGAACTTTTCACGTTTGGACATTAAGAATAATGGGGTTACAAACATTCATGTACAAGTTTCTATGGACATGCTTTCATTATATATATGTGTGTGTGTGTATATATGTATGGGTGTATATATATAATCATTGGGTATATACCCAGGATGCTTTGTTATCCCTCCTGCACTCCTCCACATACGTTCTCCACTGACATGCAGACTGGTCATCAGTGGTCATCTTTTGAGGATTGGAGAATGAGGTGAGGAGATGGCACAGCGAGGTGGTGAGGAGGAAGATGATCAGTTCAGGACTGCTCCCTGCCCCCAAGTTGCAATTCTCAAGACCTACAGGAAGGGGATCCTCAGGGGATTTTGAGGCCCGGAGTTGAAGAGCTTTATTCCAGGAGTGGAACCACTGGGCTATATGGTAACTCTATGTTTAATTTTTTGTGGAACTATTAAAAGCAGTTGCACCATTTTACATCCCCACCAGCAGAATATGAAGATCTCAATTTCTTTATATTCTTGCCAATACTTGTTACTCTCTGGCTTTCTTACACTAGCCCTCCTAGTGGATGTGAAGTGGTGTTTCATGACGGTTTTGATTTGCATTTCCCTGATGACAAATGATGCCAAGCATGCTTTTATTTGGCTTTCCCAACAGAAGGACATAAGCTTGCAGTGAAGCAGAACTGGGTTGGACCTTGGTTCTGCCACTTACTCCCTGTTAAGTAACTTCTATCCAATTGCTCCACACCACGAAGCCTCACTTTTCTCATCTGTAAAATGAAGATGAAAATACTTGCATCATTACATGTCATGAGACTTCAAGAAAATAATATATGCGGAGCACCTAAGCACCTTGGCAAACAGTAGAGGCTCTGTAAACAGAGGCATTATCATTTTATTATCCATTACAGATAAGAAAACTGAGGTTCAAAAAGGTTAAGAAACTTGTCAGAGATCATAAAGTAATGATGTAGTTGGGTCAGGATTGTTGCCCAGGTCTGTTTGGCTCCAAACTATAGTGTTCCTGCAACTCTACTTTTGAGTCAGAATGCCAGGCACCTATTGGGGGTTACATTTTCCTATCCTTCACACATCTACAAGCATGTTCAATAGTGAATGAATAAAAGTAATTTGAATCTATAATTAAACAATGGTACGTATTATAATCAGTGGCACAGAGAAAAGAAAACACATCACTTTCTTTTGGCACTAACCTTAATTAAGCTCTAGGTGCAGTTTTGTTTATTTGCTTCCAATATAAAAATTATCCATTTCAAATACTACTGTAAGAAAACTTTTATTAAGATATGTTTATTTTAATAAAAACATACTGTATTCCCACCCTAAATTCATCCTTTTTTAAAAACAGGACTTCAAACATTTAAATCTTTCATGTGATTTTTATTGTCTTTGTGTTTGTACTTTTTTTCAATCAGGATGTAATTTAGTTTTATGATGAAAACCACCTGGAGGCTAAGACCACATACATTTCCATGTATACATAGAAACTTGTTGTATTAGTCAGTTTGGGCTGAGTTGTGTTGCAATAGTATCCCCCAAATCTTCAGGGCTTACAACAACAACGGCTTCTGTCTGGCTTGTGTTTACGCTCTTTGAAGCTCAGCTGCAGCCCTGCTCCATGTTCTCTTTATTCTAGAATCAAGACCAAAGGAACAACCTTGAGCTGTGGCACCCCAGCATCATGGTAGAGGCCCACGAGAAATGTCAGAATCAGAGGATGGCACTTAAAGTTTTTATCTGGAAGCAGCAATTACCATTTTCACTCACATAACAGGGACCAAATCCAGAAACATGGCTAATAAGCCTGATGTCAATGGAGCAGGAAGAATACCTCCTTACAGGGAGGGCCACCAGGCAGGCCCTAAAAAAAAAAGAGAAACAAAGTTTTGGATAAATAGTGCAATCTACTAGAATTCTGGGTCATGAGTCTCCACTTTCCTCTATTTGTAAGCAAAATACATCTATTCTTTCCAATAGGGATGTCAGATTAAATACAGGATGCCCAGCTAAATTTAAATTCCAGATCAACAATGGGTAATTTTTTAGGATAAGTATGCTCAAAATATTGCACAGTGAGATAGACTAAAAAATTATTCATTGTTTATCTGAAATTCCATTTTAACTAGGCATCCTATATTTTAATTCACAAAATCTGGCAGCCGTACTCAAGAAAAATAACCTAAAGATTCCATTCGGTTACAGCATCAGACTTGAATTCCATGATCTCAGGGAGTTCTCTACATCAGGCCCAGATGTTCATTCTCTTGAGAGCAAAACCTATGGATCAAAAAGACAAGTTATCTACCCCTCATATGCCCAGTGTATCATGGTGAAACAGGATACCTGAAACAAACACTCCCATTCAGAAAGTGAGAGGAGAGGAAGAACGCAGAAGCCACTTGTCCATGGCAATTCTGAAAGGCCCTCGGGCAGAAGTTGCAGACTACCTTCCATGGAGACTGGAAATGTTCTTTGATTAGGACTTGATTCTGGACCTAGAACAGTAACACCTGATCTATTGTTCAGCATGGTGCTTGGCACTGTCCTCCGGGAGCTCTTTCCTTTTCAATTGTTCTCCTAAAGCATTTTTTGTAAAGGACAATATGTCCTCTTTGGAAGCTGGCCAGGCTTCTCCGTCTTCTTCCCACGGAAAGATGGAAATCCAAAGGTCATTTCAAGTCTCAGTTATAATCTATTTTAGCATGAGCTGGTGACTCTTTTGGCAATATAACTTTCTCACATTCTTATCTATTTGATTCCAAACAGCCTCATGTGCCAATGGCCACATCCATAATTCTTTTCTAGTTGTGATTTTCCTTCTAGACTTAATTGCAGGTAATTTAAATTGATCTGGCTCCAGTGAAAGAACTACACTTAGAATCTCTCTTCCCTAAGCCATTTTGTCCAACTGGAAGGATGTAATTGGTGCCACTGTAATCAGTTGAGAGGTTTTAATTGAGGAACAATACCTTTGATTGGTCCTTGCCACAAGGCTGAATTTTAGTCAGTCTTTGTCACTTAAGACATTTCTGGTTTTATCTTTTGTTGTTTGGAAATCAAAATCAACTACACCCTCTACTCCTCGGAGTTCTCAAATTTCTGGACCCTTTCTACTCCGTTTGATCTCCCCGAAATGGACAATTCCTACCTAAGTTCAACTTTCATATCATTTCACTACGTGCAGCCCACAGCAATTTAGGCATGAGAGTAACATTCCGTTTCACAACTTTGCCTAAAGCCATAAGCTCATTTAGTGCATTATCTGTCTTCCTGGGGATTAAAGGTGACAGTTTACCCAATACCTTGCCACTAGATAACATAGGTTGCCATTCTTCCATCCTTCAACAACGTTATTTTTTGCTTCCCATTCCCAAGCCTCAGAATTAATGCAACATAATTTAGGTTTCCTGCTATGGTAGCAACTCAGTGATAAGTCTTAATTGCTGTATCAATTAGCTTAGCCTATGTCGTGATGGAGTAACAACAAACACATTCAAAATCTTACAATAAGAAAGATTTACTCCTTGCATATGTCCATGTCCTTTACACGTTGGCTGTCATTTTGTAACATGTCATCTTTTTCTAGGACTTAAACTGAAGAAGCTGACATTATCTGGGACTTGTTGGCTTGGGGCAAAGAAAAAGTTAAAAAAAAAAAAAAAGGCACATATCCCTCTATTTGGAAATGGCGTATGTTCTGGCTACATTCCATTGACCAAAGCAAGCCACATGGTCAGGATGAACTTCTTTTTTTTCTTTTTTCCTTCTATGCAGTTTATTTATTTATTTTTTAAATTTTCTCATAGGTTATTGGGGTACAGGTGATGCTTGGTTACATGAGTAAGTTGTTTAGCGGTGATTTGTGAGATTTTGGTGCACTCATCACGCAAGCAGTATACACTGCACCCTATTTGTAGTCTTTTATCCCTCAAAGATGGACTTCTGATGGGTGCAAAATATACTAGTCTCCCAGGGAAGAGCAGTGGGGAGTAGACCCACAGTGAAGGACAGCAGATGCTTTTGAGCAAATAATAGAATCTACCCAGTAATGTGCTGGTAAATATTTAACAACTACCTCTCTGGAGGAATAGAAGCCCTGATTTGTACATTTGTCAGTTTTCCATGGTATAAATACTCTCACCATGGCCAATTTCAAGTCACCAAATGTGAAATTAGGAAGAGACATATACAATTAGCTCTTGTGAGCCACTATGCGCATGCCACAGCGCACCACTGAATCAACCTCAGTTTAAATCAACTATTTGCTAAACATAAGTTGACTTATGCCTGTTCCACAATATGAAGAATCCCTGCAGTCTTGCTGTGGATTATAACAAGGGAGGAGACTATTATGTGACTCAGCATAAACCTCCCTCAAACTTAAGCTGAGGATTTGCGGTAGGGCTGAGGAGGACTAGACAACTCAAAATTAAGTCTTCATATTATTTGCTATTTCAGGATTAACTGGAAAATTCAAGTGGAGAGTAAGAATGTGAGATTGAAATAAAAATAGTATTTTGCCTCTATAAATAAGATTCAGCCCCAGGCTCCTCTTTTGCAGAAATTCTTATTAAGGACTTGGCTCTCCTCCAAGAAAAATAAGGTAGAAATCATTCAAAACCCTTTACTTCCAAATTATTCCTGATAGGAGCTGCTTGATGAGTATAGCTCTCTAGTTTTGTATGTTTACAATTTTCCAATAAAAGGCTTGTTTAAAATATCCCTGAGCTAGGAAGTAGCTCTTACATACTTAAGTCTTAAGCCATTTTTTTTCAAAGACTATTCCTTTTTTTTTTTTTTTCTTTTGAGACTGAATCTCTCTGTAGCACAAGCTGGAGGGCAGTGGTGCAAACACAGCTCACCGCAGCCTCCACCTCCCAGGCTCAAGTGATCGTCCTGCCTCAGCCTCCCACGTAGTGGGAACTACAGGCGCCCACCACCATGCCCACTCATTTTTGTATTTTTTTGTAGAGACAGGGTTTTGCATTGCCCAGGCTGGTCTCAAATTCCTGGGCTTAAGCAATCCTCCTGCCTTGGCCTCCCAAAGTGCTGGGATTACAGGCGTGAGCTACCATGCCTAGCCCATGTATTCTTTAAGTACACTGACAACATCTCTGTGGTAACACTGGGCAAGTTGCTTATGTGCTCTGAATTTCTGTTTCTCCAGCGACAGGATGGGATAATAACATCTACCTTACAAAGCGATTATGAAGCTTAAATATCTGGCACACATAAAGTATCCAGCAAAGCAGTTGCACATGGTGGTCACTCAATAAATAATCACCAGCATTCACTAGTGAGGATACTGATTAGAATTATCACGATTTTATTACTGAGCCATGAAACTAGAGGTTTTAAGTTACTATTTAAAATAGTCCAAGACTTTATTCAACAGCCTCAGAGCATTTGGCAGGAATAATCTGGCTTTCGATTTTGAGTGCATCTGACAGGAACGACTTTTGCAGCTCCCCTGGATGCATGGATGTTATTGTAATTTAACAAAACTCACCTCTCTAGTTGCTACTGCATTTTGTCTGTTGGCCTCGAGCTTGGTTCAAATTGTCAGGCCAATGGAAAGACTGAATGCTTTGCCTCCAGGCAAAACTGTGGCCTGCAGGGGGTGGACCCTGCATCGCATCCTCAGCGAGAATGGAAAGCTCACTCAGCATGCTGTAGTCTTTCATACGGATTCTGACATAAAACGTCAGGCGGAAATTCCACTTCTGACTCTGCAGTAATTGTGGAGGAGCCAGAGGGCCATCCAAACACAGATGTCTGGCATGACGCTGCACGCCTCATGAGGTTACAGGACAGACATAGCAGAGAGATAGTGATGATCATGCATAAAGGAGAGCCCACCATCTTCAGGGGACAACTCATTCATTCTTCCTCCTTCATTGTTCCTGAGTTACGGAGACTAGTCAAGGTTACTGTTTCAGACTTTTTCCAATGTCTTGACTTATAATGGAGAGAAAGATGTTGATGCCGGTAACGATAATAGTAAAAATGGTGGAAGTTTTTCCAGAGTTTCAAATGATGGCATCCCACTATTTTGTAGCATGTGTGAGTAGGTGTGTGTGTGTCTGTGTGTGTGATTTGACATATGTATGTGTATACTGATTCCTCCTGAGTAGCCCCCACTTTTTTTTTTTTTTACTAAGTATATCAGCTTCTGGAACTGCACATAATCGTTTTCCAGCAGTGATACTCAGGCATAGGACAGCCATCAAAGACCTGGAAGCCATGTAATAGAGCTGACCTTTGAACTAGGGGAACAACCCTTGCGTGTGCAGTCAAAACTCCAAGCATAACTTTTGACTTTCCAAAAACATAACCATTAATAGTCTACTGTTAACCAGAAGCCCTACTGATAACATAGTCAATTAACACCTATTTGGTTTGTTATATGTATTGCATACTGTGTTCTTACAATAAAGTAAGCTAGAGAAAACAATGTTCTTGAAAAAATCATAAGAGAAAATATATATCCTCTTCATTAAGTAGAAGTGGATCATCATAAAGCTCTCCAACCTCATCGTCTTCATGCTGAGTAGGATGAGGAGGAGGAGAAAGAGGAGAGGCTGGGACCGTACTGTGTCAGCAACGGCAGAGGCAGAAGAAAAGCCAAGCATAACAGCCCAACGAAGTTCAAACCAGGTTGTTCAAGGGTCAACTGTAAAGACTACTAGAGGCAGAGGCTCACTTAATTGCGTGTTCAGAAATTAAGAGTTTAACATTATTAGACTATGCAAAGGCATACAGAGTGATATAATGGACTTTATATCACTTTATATCATTTATCTATAATGGACTCAGAAGCAGGAGGGTGGGAGGGGGGAGCCAGGGATAAAAAAGAACTACACATTAGGTACAATGTACACTACATGGGTGATAGGTGCACTAAAATCTCAGAATTCACCACTATATAATTCATCCAGGTAGCCAAAAACCACTTGTACCCTAAAAGCTATTGAAAAAAAAGAATTTAATATTGTTAGTATGAGCAGCTCCACAAATTTAGGGTGCAAATATGGTCATATTATTTACTTTTCCAATTAATTCATTGAGTAAAGCTTGCTGCTATAACAACAACAACAAACAAACAAATTTGCAGTTATTTCTTGCTCATATAACAATCTAAATTAGATGTTTCTGGTCGGAGGGCAGCTTTCCTCTACAGAATGATCCAGGGCACAAAGCATAATTATACTCTCCTCTGGCCAGTGGGGTCTTGCACCCACTCTACTCAGGGTAGATTTCCCTAGGGCTCTCAGGAGACTCCTAAAGAAGCCAACTTAACTTTCTGTTACCTCTTCTGATAATGCCAGGAGGAAAAAATATATATAAAAGCTTTATATTCACTGAGGCATCCTACTGTATTGAATTGTCTGAAATGAAAGAACCAAATGTCATCTTCAGATTTTAATAGATGATTGTCTATGAAATAAAGAGGATTTAGAGATCAGGTACGGTGGGCCATACCTGTAATACCAGCACTTTGGGAGGCTGAGGCAGGCACATCACTTGAGATCAAGAGCTTGAGAACAGCCTGGCCAACATGGTGAAACCCCATCTCTACCAAAAATCCAAAATTAACCAGACACGGTGGCAGGCGCCTGTAATCCCAGCTACTCAGGAGGGTGAGACACGAGATTGCTTGAACCCTGGAGGTGGAGGTGGCAGTGAGCCGAGATCATGCCACTACACTCCAGCCTGGGCAACAGAGCCAGACTCCATCTCAAAAAAAAGAGGATATAGAGGACTTCTTCATATTATAAAATGGCATAAACCGAAAAAAATATAAACACAAGCTGATAGTTTAAAGAAATCAGTTAATGGTTTTTTTTTTTTTTTTTTTGAGACGGAGTCTCGCTCTGTCACTCAGGCTAGAGTGTATTCGTGTGATCTCGGCTCACTGCCAGCTCCACCTCCCGGGTTCCCACCATTCTCCTGCCTCAGCCTCCCGAGTAGCTTGGACTACAGGTGCCCGCCACCGTGCCCGGCTAATTTTTTGTATTTTTAGTAGAGACAGGGTTTAACTGTCTCGTTAGCCAGGATGGTCTCGATCTCCTGACCTCGTGATCCTCCTGCCTCAGCCTCCCAAAGTGCTGGGATTATAGGCGTGAGCCACTGCACCTGGTCAGTTAATGGTATTTCTAAGATTTGTAGTTGGTGCTCAATACATTTATAGAACCAGGCTTTTGAATCATGCCTGGAACTTAGCAGCTCAATTGTTATTTTTTAGAACAAATAAATGAATGGCAGTAACAGAAGTCTAACAAGCATTTTGAAATATGCGCAAATCTTTAGATATAAAATTTGTACGTTAAAATAAGTTTTTGAGATAATTGGTGGATATCCCATAAATGTTTATTTCTATTATTGAAGATATCATCAGGATAATTTAGATTGCCAAAGTAGACAGAGATGTGCCATGTACTTGTCACTCAGGACTGCTACATATATTCATAGAGGTTTAGCACTGCACAGTCTCAGAGAATGCCATTCACACAGACTCCCATGCAAATAGCTTCCCTGGGTTTGTGCAGTGCATACTGTGTACGCAGCTGCCTAATTTGAATACATCAGTCCTAACAGGCCATAAGAGTAGAAAAGCTGATTCACCTTATTCATCACCAGGACTGATTGAGCTGGTCTGGCTGAGTAGTGCGTTTTCACTTCATGTCCCCACTGCTTCCTTGTTTACCACCTCCTCCCACAAGCTTACGTTCTTGTAAAGATACTGGCCTTCCCTGATAGAAATGCCCTCCTGTCAATGGTGTGCTTATAACATCACCTGAGCCCATGCAAACTCCAGAGGACTCTCAGTAATCCTGGAGCAAGAGATCCCCTAAAATGGGAACTGAATGTTCTTTCTCTCTTAGTAATGAGGTACTTAAACACACGCACACGGTGGCATTTTTTTTAACCCAACTTTTTGAGGATTGCCTATTAAATACCAAGAGACATCTTAGCTCTCTGTTAATTAACAATGTCACTAATTCAAAAATGTTCTCATTGTTTAGTCTCCAAAGAAACCTTAGATGGGTCCTTCAGATCCCAAACACAAACTTTAAACATCTTATCCTAATATGTTCAATATTTATATTCTAAAACATAAAATGTAAGTTCTAGGTCTCTCTAGAGTCTGGGGTGTGTTGGAAGTTGGGATAGATGGGCCCAAGATGAGGCAAAAAAGACCAGTTAGGAAGGAGGTTTTGCTAAGAGTCCAGATGAGAGATACAAGGACTCACCCTAAGGTAGTGACCAAGGGCATGGGGGACAGTTAATCGCTCTCACTACCATTTAAGAGGAAGACTTGGCGGGGCGCGGTGGCTCACGCCTGTAATCCCAGCCCTTTTGAAGGCCAACGCGGGCGGATCACGAGGTCAGGAGATTGAGACTATCCTGGCTAACATGGTGAAACCCCATCTTTACTAAAAATACAAAAAGTTAGCCGGGCGTGGTGGCAGGCACCTGTAGTTCCAGCTACTCGGGAGGCTGAGGCAGGAGAATGGAGTGAACCCGGGAGGCAGAGCTTGCAGCAAGCGGATATTGCGCCACTGCACTCCAGCCTGGGCAACACAGCGAGGCTCGGTCTCAAAAAAAGAAAAAAAAAGAAAAAGAAAAAGAGGAAGACTTTATGGGACTTGAAGACTGACAAATAAAGATAAGGATAAACTGCAAATAACTTCAAGATCATGCTATTGGGCATTTGCTGGTGCCATAGCATGATGAGGGATAAAAGGACTAGGTATGGTGAGGACTTACACATGTAGAGAGTTAAACAGCATATCAAGAGGAGAACAATACTGGATATAAGAACACTACCAGGCTTTCAATTTTTGTGCCAAATGAGACAAAGGGACAAATAGTACAAGTTCAAAGTAAGCAAATGCTGTTTGATTTCAAAATTCCTCTTTGCATGTTTTTTCCCCTTTCCTGGGAGCAACATTACTTATATACCTTGGAGTAATCTCTCTCTCATTCTTAACACATGGAGAGCTCTCATCCTAGATCCATAGTGGCAGCTGTTGAAAACATTACGACTTCTTCCTCCCTGCATTTCCTACTTCTGCTTGATGTCTTGTGCTACTGCCAAAGCCTTCTTTCATTGCACAAGTGTGACCATGTAATTTCTGGTGCATTTTAGAGTAGTCCAAAATTTATTGGAAATTCTTAACTTCCCAGAAAATCCCTGGTTTTGAGATATAAATATAAAAATAAAGTATGCCCCTAATAATTTTACAAGATAGGCAGGGAGCTCACTCAGCCATTCAACAGTTAGTTGTTGAGTGGTGTTGTTACTGAGGAAGAGGCTGGAAATTCGATGTGAAATGAGACATGGTTCCTGCCATTCAAGAGTTTTACAATCTGAAGGGAAAGGAAAATAAATCAAGCCTTAAAGGAATGGATAAGTGATATACTGATCCATATGAACAGCCAACTCATACATGAATGTTAGAGAAACTTTTTGTAGGTGATAATGTGCATAAATAGTAGAACACGAAACTAGAAACAGTGTCTAAAGCAAGGTGGCTGCCACATGCTGTAGAAAAGATACTAATTTATTCCAACTAAGTAGACGACCAAGATTTTTGGAAGAGATTGCATTTAACTTGGAAGGGTCAAGTGAATAATTCCTGGGACATGGAAAACTTCAGGGCTTATTCAAGGTACTGGGTGATATCCTTTACCAAGATCAGGTATAGGTTTGGGGCTACAAGAAAGGGAGACAGACACATACTTTTTAAAAAAGTTAACAGCATAGCTAAAATTACATAGTACTACAACATTCAAGAAATACTGCTTGGCAGTGAGTGATGAAGAGCTAAGTTAGAGGAATGGGCTGGAAGCCTAAGTGTGTCTGAATCCCAAGGTGCCTGCCTGCACGGCCCAGAGGTCACAGGCTCCTTGCCGGCTGGGAAATCTTACTAGTTGGTGGATGCTGGGTAAATACTGGTTAATTGAGTTAATCTTTCTTCAACTAGTTAGAGACTTGGAGGACCTGGAGCTCCTTGCTGTTTACACTTTAACCAAAACTTTAGAAGACATGTAGGGGACCCAAGGGAATCGAGGAAAGCACCACCTTGTTGCTCGTTCAGATGCAAATTCAAAAGCTAAACAACCGCCCTCCAAAAGTTGCACCGAGGCTCTTCAGCCCTTCTGTCCAGTTCTAAACCATTGTGGGGATGGGAGGGAGCTGGGGACTACCAAGTGATCCACAGATCCCAAGCGATGCTCTTTAAGGTGGTTTTTCTTAAATGTTTTATTACGCCTGCTTAAGGGAAGGCTTTGCAGGACAAACAGTATTGAACTTGAAGCCTGGGTCTCCACCACTACCTGACCTTGAGCGAGTCATTTAGTTTTTTAATCTCTTTGAGTCTCGCGTTCCCAGTTGTAAAATATGGAGGTTATGGGCTCCATAATAATAGCCAGGCAGTTAGGATCTATCATGTGCCAGGTGAGGCGTTTTCCGCGTTTATCTGTTTTGATCCTCATCACCACCTTGGTAGACTTTACTAATCCCATTTTACCCGAGACGCTCGGTTGAGAGCGCTTTGATGGCATGCCCAAGGTCACGCAGCCAGAGTGGCGGATCCGGATTCCACTTCAAGGCTGCCTGACCCTAACACTACGCAGCCCCAGTTTGATCCCAGGTGACCTCCTCCGAGACTTCCCTCAACTACCCGCTCGGTTTCTTCTCCTCTCCTCGCTTCACTCGCGTCCAAAGCGCCCCTTCGGGAACCGGACATGCTCAGTAGCTCAGGAAGACTTTTCGCTCTGCCTCGGGAAATTTTTCACGCCGCTTCGGGAGCCGAGCCCGCCCCGCCCACGGCTCCTCCTCACGGGATTGGTCAAATTCCGGGAGGCAGCAAGGCAAGGGAAGAGAAGGAGGCGGAAGCCCGAATTACCTCCCAACCCCCAGCGCAATGGGCGCGCGCGCCCCGAGAGTGCGTGCGTGCGTGCGTGCGTGTGAGTGAGCACGTGAGGGCCCCAGAACGTGCACAGTGGGCGGGGACAGGAAATGGGAAGCGAGGGGCGGGGGTTGCCGTTGCCATGGCAGTGACGTCAGGCGTCGGGGAGCGAACCCGGCCCCTTCCCCACGCGCGCGCGCGCGCACACACACACAGAGACATGCACACGCGCGCGCACAGCCGCTCTCCCTCAGACACACTGGAGGGAAAGGTCAAACTAAAGGCGAGGGAGCAGAGAGACCGGAGGGAGCCGCTGCCGCCGCCGCGCGCCATGACGGACGCGGCGGAGGCTGCTTTCTCAGTGCGGACCGAACCCGGCCCCTTCCCCACGCGCGCGCGCGCGCACACACACACAGAGACATGCACACGCGCGCGCACAGCCGCTCTCCCTCAGACACACTGGA
>NW_012114821.1:10466593-10524217 GCF_000951035.1 Colobus angolensis palliatus
CGACCCCCGACCCCGGGCTAGGTGAGTGCCTTGGGGCGGGAGAGGGCGTCCGGAGCGGAGAGGACACCGGCACTCAGCCCCCCTCCTGACCCCCTTCCGGGGGGCGCTGACAGGCTCTCGGGACACGGCCTCTGGGGGGTGTCGTGGGGTCACTAGTGTCGGGGGGTGCTTTTTGGTACCCCCCGTCCCTCAGGGTCGGGCGCCCTAGTCGTCGGGGGCTCGGGGCCGGGGAGTGGGCGCTGCGGTGCGGCCCCGGAGTGCAGCTGCGGCGACTGGGCATGGGGCAGGCGGCGGGAGGCAGGTGGGCCCCTCCCCGGGGCTCGTGAAGTGCGGGGACCGGGCGAGGGGGCCGCGAGAAGCTTTCGGGATATGTTTGTCCGGCAGTTGCAAGAAACTCTGCCCTCGGGACGAGGCGCCTTGCTTTCTGCCGGGGCCAGCGAAAGTGGCGGATTTCAAAAAGTCGGGTGAAGCCAGGCTGGACCGGCCGGGAGGGAGAGGGGCCGGGAGCACCCGTCTGGATGGGGACCGGAGATGAACGAATCCGCCTGTGTGTAGCACCAGGGCATGATGTGTGCACGTTGCCATGCCAGTGTTTAATGTTTGTTGCTTATGGTTATTTTAGGACTAAATGATAAAAAAGTTACTTTGGCGAGAGGGAACTGCTTGATTTGACATGAGCTCTTCCCTTGTGCCTGCAGGAAATAAATTCTTGTACACACACAACTGAATTTATGTCCAGTGGACTTTACAAATAATGTACACAAAACTCGAAAGTCCCGAAGCAAGGTGATGTGTGTCTGAAGAGTTTCAGGTGTCAGGCTCCGTGTTCCTTGGGAACAAAATAGGAGGACACCGAAGTACTCGATATGCCCAAGCAGTCATCTTTTTGTAATAAGCTTTGGATCCCATCAAAGTGGAGTTTAGTTGTAACTGCCAGGGTTAAGTAATCGCATTGACCCAGTGCCACCCACTAGTTTGGAGCTTCTCTGAAAGTAATTTACGAGACAGTCTTGTGCTGATTGTGAATAACCAGTGCTTTTGCTGATTTTTTTCCTTTTTAATTTTACACTATCATAGTGTATGTGTATACTACCTGTTTACCAAACGTTAGAATGAATTATTCATAAACTCTCCACTAAATCACTAAATCAGGTACTAGCTGTGGCATGTCTTTAAAAAAAAAATGTGAATGTTACCTGGAAATTACCGATATAATGGTTTCAAGCCGATAGGGATTTTTTGAGCTTAAGTCTAGCATAAACACTATCCCAAGTGGATGTGTTTTAAAATTTAAATCTCATCTAAGAAAACTTCCTAGTTTTTGAAGATGCAGGATTGTGATGATAGGTGAGGAAATGGCAGAGAGAATTTTTGGTAGAGAATAAGAGAACAACCTGTGAATTTGGTGTTAACCAGCAGTCTCAGCATATACACACTTGCTCCTTACCTAAGCATTTCTGATATGTGGGTGCTTTTTCTGTTAATTATGTATCTTTGGTTATTTGTCATTTTCAAAAAGTTTCCTCAACAGAGTACCCTCACTTTGAAATTGAGTCCTTGGGGCATGTAGCCGGGATACCAGAAGTTTTCAATGCCAGATGCAGAGAAAGATCAGTCCATTTGGGATCTTGTTATTTCTGTGCAGCTGCTTTTGTGCTATGAGGTCTCTTTTACATCATGCTCCTATTGGCCATAGCTGACATATGTCTGTATACGGTCCTGTAATGGGGTACTTAATCGTTACAGCCTGAAAGTATTATTTCTTGTAATATATAAATAAATTGTTTTTCTCTCTCCTCTCTTTTTCAAGGCAACTGTAGAATTGGACAAATCAACAATTAGCATATCCCCCTTCTGTAGGTCTTATTGACCTTGGTGGCATCGTGGAGGTTATATGTTCATGGAGATAAACAGTTCTTGAACGGTTTACTCCAGGTGGTAAAAACACATGCGAAAGTGATTTGGGCTGTGCGTATCTTGGTTTTTTAAAAATCATTTTTATCGAGCGTTTATTGTGATCATGGCCAAAAAAAAATCATTCTTTGACCTTTTTTTGAACTACTATACACACATTTCTGTATTACATTTTTAAGAATTGCTTATTTTTCAATTTTTCTAGTATTGCTTGTATATTCTACCACAGGTGAATAGCTCGTTTTTGGGGTGATATTTTTAGAGCTTGCTGGAGGGGCACTAGAAAGAAGGGCAGTAATGTGGTGTGAATGTTTCAGCTTATGAAAACAGCTGTGCTCTACTTTAAGAAATTTGACATTTGAAAGTTTAAGATTACAAAACAAATTAATTACTAGTTGGTTATATTAGGTGAGAATTTTACAAAAGGAATTCACTAAAAGTTGCTTTCAAGTACTTAATCCCTTTATATGGTATTCATCAAATGTGATTTGATTTGTGAATAATCAGTCAGCATACAACAATTTAGGAACAGGTTTTTGGCATATGTTAGGGTTATCGGTGTGTTCTTTGAGTTATCTCTTTGCCAAAAGTGTTTGGGGACAAAGTTAAATTCAGTGTTGTTCCACTTACATGCCACCTATAGTGGTGTAACTGAGTGGGAGTATTGTCCTCTGATTTATCCCATATCCTTTAAGGCAGGAGTGTCTAATCTTTTGGCCTCCCTGGGCCACATTGGAACAAGAAGAATTGTCTTGGGCCACACATCAAGTACATTAACAATAACTAATGAGCTTAAAAAATTGCAACAAAAATCTCATAATGTTTTCAGAAAGTTTACACATTTGTGTTGGGCCTCTATCAAAGCTGTTCTGGGCCACGGTTTGGACAAGCCTGATTTAAGGAATATATTGAAGCCTAATTAAAATGCTTTTCACCATTGAGTACAATTTTATGATCAGGTTTGTCAGGAACCTCATCCAAGGTAGTTCAGTTAGTGGAGTATCAAAAGCACCTTGTTGTCAGACACTCTCACTAGGACAGTGGTCCCACAGCAGAGGCCAACAGGCAGTTATACCCAGACTTCAGCAAAATCAAAATAAATGGATTTGGTCTAAAGTCCACGAGCAGTAAAAACCGTTACCTTGAAATTTTCTGTAGGTGCAAATTATTCTGCAGAATTAAAGGCTTGTTTTTCCCAAGCTGTAATTCTGTTTGAGTCACTTGTGAAAAATGCTATTTTGGTAAAAGAACAACTATGTATTCTTTCAAAGGAGTTTTTTTTCCCTTTGTGTTAATGCATTTGCGTTTATTTGGAATTGTAGGAGATGATGAATGAAGTATTTGGAAAGTTTAATTCAGAAATCATTTTGCTTTGGTCATGTAGAAAAAAAAGGAATGTGAGTTAATAGGAGAACTTATTTGTGAGTTAGTTCATACTTCATGTGGGGATGAGGAGGAAAGGGAGGAAGTAGCCGCAAACTTTATTAAGGATAGCTAATCAAGTTTCGTTTGATTTATACTGTTCATGCCTGGCTTGGGTAACAATGACACCTTCACCTTTTCCTAGTTTTCAAGAAATTTTATTCTTAAAGAAGGGGTTTGAAGGATAAGAGCTAAGCATCAGGGCATATAAGAAGTAAAAAATACTTTCAAAATGCTTAATAGTATTTTGTTTTGTTTTTATACATTAGACAGAATGCAAGAAATTATTTTAATACTGAATATGGGTCAAAAGCCCAACTTTGGGATACTGGGCACAGTTTCATTCCTCTTAGCATAATTGAATATTGTAAAAATGGAAGGAACAGCTTGACTGGTGCCATTGATTTTTTTAGTGCAGGCTCTTAGTTCCTCAATTGAACAAATGAGTAAAAATGAAGATTAAACAAGAGATATTAAAGGAAGCGTTTTCCATTTTTTAAAAAAATCCCAAGGGACTGTCTCAAATGATTGCTAATTTCAGAACATAGTGAGATTAAAAAGTACATTACATTGGATTTATGATTAATGAGGACACAATTACAATTTTTAAAAAATACATGTAAAACAGGTAAGTGTACTACTGCAGTTTACAAATATTTATGCCAAGATATGTGAGGCTAGTGGTAATGATTAGAAATTATAATTGGAAGTTAGACTGATTTATGTTCTCAATTTCATTATTTAAGACAATGCCACTTTTAAAATGTCACTTAATTTTTCTGTTCCCAATGTTCTTTTCAATAAAATGCAATCATTATGCACCATACTTTATGTAAACTAGGGTTTCAAAATAATGTTAACTAGACTGTTTTTTTTTTTTTTTGAGACAGAGTCTCACTCTGTCGCCCAGGCTGGAGTGCAATGGCGCGATTTTGGCTCACTGCACCCTCCGCCTCCCAGGTTCAAGCGATTCTCCTGCCTCAGCCTCCCAAGTAGCTGAGATTACAGGCAGCCACCACCACGCCTGTCTAATTTTTGTATTTTTAGTAGAGACAGGATTTCAGCATGTTGGGCAGTCTAGTCTGGTCTCAAACTCCTGACCTCAGGTGATCCACCCGCCTGGGCCTTTTGCCCAAAGTGCTGGGATTACAGGTGTGAGCTACTGTGCCCAGCCAATTTACTAGACTTCTTAAGCATAAAATATTATCTAATAATATGTATATGTATGTCCACTGCATGGGTTTTTTTAAAAGTTTAGATTTTGTGATCTGCAGAAATGTAGGCAACAGTTTTTAAAAATAAGAAAGGCTGAGTTCAGGTCGGGCGTGGTGGCTCATGCCTGTAATCCCAGCACTTTCGGAGGCCGAGGTGGGCAGATTGCCTGAGCTCAGGAATGCACGACCAGCTGGGCAGCATGGTGAAACCCTGTCTCTACAAAAAATACAAAACGATTAGCTGGATGTGGTGGCACATGTCTGTAGTCCCAGCTACTTGGGGGGCTAAGGTGGGAGTATCGCTTGAGCCCAGGAGGTTGAGGCTGCAGTGAGCTGGGATCACGCCACTACACTCCAGTCTGGGGTGACAGAGCAAGACCCTGTCTCCCTCCCCAGACACCCCTAAAAAACAAAGGCTGAGTTCGGAGTTTTAGCCATGGGTGACTCTAAATTGCATTTTCTTTTTCTCCCTAAAGGGTTTTCTTTCACTGTTACATGTTTGTATTTTCCTGATTCCACTCATCTTACTATTAGGTGTTGGATCATCTTACCTGTGGCGTCAATACAAAGTTCATTTGTAAAAACTGTTCCGTTTATTTTCTCCCAGCTGTTTCATCTGAGAAATTGTTTGAACTTCAATTGTCGAATGTAGTTTAATCAGTTACTCTAAATAGAAAGATTATTGCAATTTTCACAAATTAGGGGAAATATAAATTTATCTTAAGTTTATGAACATTTTTATATTCCTGTGGGGACAATTAAGCACAGTATGTATAATTTAATAACTCTATTGGCATTTGTTCTAAGTTAAATTTATTTGCTGTATTGTTAAAATCAATGTAGTAGGTATACAGTCTTTTAAAAACTAACCTATTTGTCTGGAATATTTTTTAAAAGGATCTAAAAAACATGCCCTTAAATAGATGGAGTGGAAATTTTACTATTAAATTGAATATATAGTTAAATGTGTGATACTGGTATTGTTTTGATTGTTTTTATTTTACGTGTGAGGATTTTTTATATGTTTCTGTGGAACTACTTTTAAGTAGGTTTTAGTTTTGATTTACAAACAGAAGCTTCTCTAAAAGAAAATAGTTTTGTTCTTTGTGATTATGTGGTAGTCCTCAGACTTTTGTAGTTGAAAGAAGTAGAAATGAGTGATTTATTAAGCTGTTTATCTAAAATGACTAGTTGCAGCGTGTGATGTAATTTATTTTTACTATAATGTACGGAGATGTCTTTATCCCAAACAAATTTATAGCAGAATCATTTGCTATTTTTTGCAAATTTAGGGAATCTGGAATGTGCCCAGAAATGAACTGTTGATTGCCACGTGTTCGATTGAGTAAATATCCATATGGAAATGGTATTTTGCTTGTAATGACGTACTGTTTCTGATTAAGGGCCATTTCTTAAGCATGCCTGTAAGTAAATATACTACACATATTGGTCAAATGATGTATTGACAGCTTTAATTTGTAGCGTATGCTTCTCTCACTCCTTTCTCCTTTTAGTAATTGTCAATAGTCTTCAGCAGTATTGAGAGTGAACTTTTAATGCACGAACTTTTAATGCACGATAGAGTGCTCCAGGGTTGTTGTTTTCTAATGTTTTATCTGATGGAGTAAAGAAATAACTGAGATCATTGTGTAACTCTTATTGTGTGTTAAACATTGTTTTGAACATTTCTTTTCAATCTGTTAATTATAAAGCAGATGATTCTTTAAAAATTCTTAAGACTGAGTGATTATGTTCCCCACAAATGTTAGTACTGGGAGGGAAGGGGGTAAAGGTAAAGGGAAAGATAGTAGGATTAGTTTAGATTGTATAAAGTAAGTGTAATTGTTTCGTTCTAAAACATGTTGAGTTAATCATTGTATGCCTTTTCCCTGGGATTACAACCTTGATTTTTAATTCACCCTTCTCACTGTGAAGAGTCAGGAGTAGTGAATTGCAAGAGAGGCATATGTACCTCTTTAACCAGTTTTACATATATTGCTGGGAATATTAGATGGCCATAAGGAAGATAAACAGTTTCACACTGATGATCATTTTTAGTAAGCACATTTAGATTTCCAAATTTTATAAGGTGGAAGAATAGACGCCATAGCTATAGATGGAGAAGGGCTTTTAGACAGAAGGTCATTGTTAGGAAAATTCAAGTTTACCAATCTTGGAAAAAAATTACAGTTATGCCAGTTACATTCTATATGTTTCAGCACTGCACTGTACCAGTTTTGAATATTCTGTGGCCATAAAAACACTAGTATTTGTCCAACTATGAATTCTGACTTTTAGGTTAGAAAATGTGTTCATTTAAATTATAGTTTTAACTTGAGTGAAAAAGCTGATAATTTTTATCTTCCTTTTTTTGTCATTAATTTTGAAGATCTCATGCTATATGATTAGTTCTGTATATGACTATTTCTGTAATTGATGAACAACTACTAGAATGAATTATTGTACTTGAGCAGTTAGAATCATGTCAGGAGAGGCGTGAAGTAACTAGAACATATTTGTGTAGAGATAGTAATTTTACTTTCTAAAGCAGTGGTTTTGAAACTTTTCTGCTGAGAGTGTGCTAGAGGAAGTCAAGCAGTTCATCCCGGTTTCAACCAGTGCTGTTTTATTTTGATTAATTTTAAGCGTGGAAGTTTGCATAGTATTTTAGTTGAGCGAGGTTCTGTTGTTTAAAAATACGATAGCCTCTATTGTTACCATATTTGATCTTATCACTCGCCTGCTTAAATCCTTGCTATGCTTTTTATTGTTATTATGACTGATAAGACTTTTCCTACCTCCAGCTTCATTCTTTATCTCTGATCACTTTCTTTTGCTCTCTGTGTAAACCCTGCGTTCTAGTTCTACTTAAATTGTTTGATGTTCCCTGAGAGGAAAATGTTATTTTGACATCTACATGCCTTTGCACATGGAACTGCCACCATTCTCACTTGAGCTAGGCAGCACTCAGTTCCCTTGGAAGCTTGGTCATCTTTCCATAAAAGCAATTATTACATTGTTTTGTAACCGTGGCCTCCCTTGAGAGCAGAGACCATCTAATTTATCTTATATTCATACTACTTGGTGTTTATTCAGTATTCAAATGTCTGTTGAATTATTGCATTTAGAATTTGAGAAGTAGTAAAATTACTTTAATAAATACTAATGTGAATAAAATGTCCCAGATCTAGTTCTGTGCAAAAGAGTCTTAGTGACAGCGTCAGACATTCTGCTAAATATATAAAAGGCACCCAGTTGCACTTATGATGAAGTACAATAAAGCCAAAATGTTTTTAAAAATTATGTTAGATTCCGGTGGCTTAAGTGATGTGTTAGATTCAGTCATCTGGTCTTAAAGTTGATTGTGGGCCAGGCGCGGTGGCTCACGCCTGTAATCCCAGCACTTTGGGAGGCTGAGGAGGGCGAACCATCCTGGCTAACACGTTGAAACCCCGTCTCTACTAAAAATAGAAAAAAAAAAAAAAAATTAGCCAGGCGTGGTAGCAAGCGCCTGTGGTCCCAGCTACTCCGGAGGCTGAGGCAGGAGAATTGCTTGAACCTGGGAGGCGGAGCTTGCAGTGAGCCGAGATCACACCACTGCACTCCAGCCTGGGCGACACAGCAAGACTGTGTCTCGAAAAAAAAAAAAAAAGTTGATTGTGAAAGCATTTTAATAATAACTCTATACAGCCTTGGCTACCTGTGATAATATTTCATATGTGATTAAAGCTAATAGACTTAAAGGGGCCTTCAAGTGTCAAGATATATAATCCAGCAATACGAACTCTAAAGGTAGAATGGAACCTGGAGCTATCCTCCCTGAATTCCTATCACTGTCCTGTCTCTCGGTAGCTGTGTTGTCTTAGGGAAGTTGCTTAACCATTCTGTACCTCCTTTTTCTCATCTGTAAAATGAAGACAATGATAATACTACTTTATATGGCTGTGGTAAAGAGTACCCAGGAATTAATGTTTTATAAAGCACTTAAAAGAATGCCTGACATACAGAACATACTCAATACGTGTTAACTGTAATTAATTTGAAGTGGCTTCTTAAACAAATCAATATTTATTGTGCATCATTTTCATCTTTTAAAGATAATTGCTTTAATACTTGAGCATCTAATTTTTTTTAAACTTAAGATTTTTAGTTAGTTACTGTGCTTTAGACTGACAACTATTTGAGTACTTTCCAAAAGTACTGTCTCTACTGAGGTATTGTCCTATCTCCCAGTGGAATGTAGGCTGTTCCCATTGGATGGATTGATATGGGAGATTTGAGACTAGTTCTGATTTCTGAGCTTAGCATTCAGTTCCCATGACCTGCACAGGTATTGGTAGTGTCCACAACAGAGCAGGGAGAGAAATAGTACAGGATTCCAGTGGCAAGTTCTTAATCCTTAACCTGTACTGAGTGAGTCCTAAACTTTCATATTCCTTAGAAGAGAACAGGTGTTCCCCTTTTTTTCCCCCACATTTTCCTTTTTTTTGGCTTGGGAGAATAGATTTTTTAAAAATCTGAATTTATATTCCAAAAAGGCATGTGTAAGTTAATTTTCCTAAGTCAATGAAGCTGCTTTTTAATCTTACTTTGTAAGATACATACCAGCAGTGAGAGAAGTAGGTAGGGCTTTAGTAATTTGTGTCAGGAACCATGTCCTATTAAATCCTATTAAATATGCACATTTCGTACACAAAGAAAAATTTAAGGGAAGAAGAGTTTTTTCCAAGTTATTTTATTAAGTACTCTTTATAAAAGTATATTTCTTGTAATAATCCCCTATCTGTCCCTCTAGCCCACCTTTACTTTCTCACACTTACGCTATCATAACAATTAAAATATATTCAAAGTTATTTGGGTAACTTAAAAAAAATTTCATTTTAGGAAGGAAATGTGGTTTGAAAATCAGAAATTTTTCAAATTTTAATAAATTTTAGTGTTTATTATGCCAGCTGTGAATGAGTTGAAGATGAGGGGCTGGGATATAAAGCTAAACCAGGTACTTATCTTTACTACTTATGACCTACTAGGGTGTCCAGAGTATGCAGAGAACATAAGGGAATTTGGAAGCTGGGAATGGAGACTGGGAAAGTGCTGGATTTTGAATAGTGCCAGGAAATAAAGGAAGACTTAGCAAGGGATCATTTTTCAATGCCAGTGCCATGCTGTGTAATAGTCTACCATGGGAAATTTGAATGCTTATACAATTGGTCGAGATACTAATATTGTCTTGTAATTTGAACACTAACTCTTAATATTAAGAAATTTTTTCTCAACAGCTGTCATAGGAACTTTTAAAATAGTTTGTGCTTTTCCTCTGAAAATGGTGAGTTAGGTCATATTAGGAAAAATAAATTTTAGAATAAATACAATTTTGATTAAACCTGTTTTCTCTGTAAAAATCCAAGACACCGTATCTATCTTTAATGTTATCTAGTGTTAAAATTTAATTTCCCTCAACAGCATGCATTTCCAAATGTTTGTTAGACCAAACAACTTGTTTTACTTCTTACCTTGGTTCTCATTCTTTGTTGTTGTTATTTAATTAGAGAAGAGAAATACTATTTGGGCCTTTTCATATACCTCAAAAATGTTTGGTTATACAGAAGAGTGAGTTAGATTTATAGGACTCACACCCAATTTGATCTCCTCAAGTGCATTCCTAACCATGTTTTCATCCACTTTTCCTTGTTTTAGGTTTCTCATAGAAATAGCTTTTCATTGAGCTAAATGTATTTCCTCTCTTACTCGTTCTTGGAAATCTAAGACTATGTATGTGAAACTTCTTATTCTTGTACACAATAACTCTTAAGTATTTGAAAATGACTATTCTGCTTGAGTCTTCTTTTTTGCCAAAGTAAGGGAAAAAATTCTTTTTTTTTTTCTCAAACCACATGCATGTGATGTGGCTTACAGACCTTTCCCCATCCATATCGGTCAACTCATGACAAAGTCTTTGTCAGTTTACCTCTGAAAATACAGTGGCCAGAACTGAACTGACTACTTCCGATGTGGTCTGACCATTGCTGAATACAGTGAAGCGATTATCTAGGATACTGTGCTTCTATTAATGTAGTCTGAAATTTGCATTGTGTTTTTTGGCAGCCACATTACCCTTTGATCACATCGAGCTTATGATCAACTGAAACCGTGTCTTTTTTTCATGTGAATTGCTTTAAGTCTAATCTTTGTCTCTCTTTACTAGCCAGTTGATGCTTAGAGTATTATCTATTGCATTACTATAAAACTTTAAATGAAATTATCTATCTGAAGATAATCAACTAACATTTGTATAAAATAGCAGTTTTCATGGTGTTTTCACATCTATTTAATCTTCACAACAACCATCTTTGAGAATCAGAAAAAAATGACTTTCCACTAAGTCTAGAATTGGCACATGTAGAACGTCGTTGCAAGCTTTTTGATTCCAGATCTCATGCTCATCTCGTTGTTATTCATTCACTTAATATGCATTTAGTGTGTCCATTCCTATGCGGTAGGTACCATGTGGTACTGGTGTGTCAGGGGCGAGACACACTGCAGTCTCTGTCCTTGTGTTTATGATCTGGTGTATAAATAATTACTACCAATTACTAGGCACTTTTCATAAGGAAGGCACTGTGGTAGACTATTATTTCAAAAATATTTATTGCTTCTCTCTATCAGGGTTCTTTCTGTAGTCAGATTATATTTCTCATTCTGTTGACATCAGGTTTGACCATTTGGCTTTCCTTGACCAATAAAATGTTAAGAGGAAGTGACGTGTCCCACGTTTGAGCAGGTATTTTTCATCTTGTGGTTCTGCCAGTGGCCCTTGGCCTTCTCTCATGAAACCAGCATGCCTTAGCTATGGCTGGTCCCAGAATAATGGAGCAGAGCTGAAGCTGTGATAGGTGTATAAGTGGGAGATAAATACTGTGCTGTAAGGCACCATGATTTTGGACATTTGTTACCATAGCAGAATATAGTTCACGTAATGATACTGGCATCACTGAAGGTGCTGTATGATGATAATAAGACTTGGGCATTGTCCTAAAGGAACTTGCAGTCTTGGTAAGTGTATTGCATTTCCACAGGTTATTGGGAGTTGAGGAAAAGGAGAGTAATATTACATAAGGATCTTTGAGGTTGAGGATCTTTCCTGACCTTCATCTCATCCCTAGACTGAATCAGTCAGTATGTTTTAAACCTTGGGTTTGTGATCCACTACTCACTGTCACAACCTCTTATTGTCCAAAATTTGATAGGCATATTTTCTATGCCCTCGTTCAAATCACCTTTTTAAAACAAACGTTAAAGAGCATGAACTTCTACAGAATTGTGGTTATGAGCTTCCTTCATAAATCTATTAATCAGCATTTAATAGCAAGCTAAGAATCTACCCAGTTGAACTGTTCCTCTGGTATCCGGAAAGATATCATAATGTCCTAGATTCTATGTGAATTTTACTTGTGAGCATTTAAATTTCCCATTACCATGTCTATGTGCTCCTCACTCTCCATGGGATTTTAAAGAAACAAAGCCTTGACTGGAATTCCAAAAGGAATTCCCCCCCTGCCCTCCCCCGAGGGGATACATTTATGTATCCCCTAAGGAATACATACATGGCCAGGGTTCAGAAGAGTTTTGAAGCCTTTTAAATAATTACATGTAAAATTTTATGTAAATATACATTGTTCTGGTCCCTAGCTTTCATCAGATTATGAGAGGAAATCAAAAACTCCCCTGGAAGGTTGTAAACCCTGTTGTAGAGTGAGACTAGAAGTAGAACAAGGATCTGGAGAGCACCAGTGTTTAAGGGACAGGTGGAATAGGAGCCCAGAAAGAAGTCAGAGAAGGTATAGTTAATTAGAATATTTGAGGACCGGGAGCAAAGGTAATGTCAGAGAAGGCAGTTCCTTATTAATCAGAGCTTTTGTGGCATGTTGGGGGAAGGGGGCGTAAATCGGGCAGTTCTCATGGCATTTCACTCTGATTCCTTGGAAATTACCAAATCTGCAGATACATTTAATGTCTTGGGATAATATTTTTCTTGACCTATAAACATAAATTGAAAGTAATTATTTTTCTTTTACTGTATCCTTCCTATCTTGGACTTTGATTTTTTTTTTTTTCTTTTGGACTTTGATTTTTTTTTTCTTTTAATCCCTATCTTTGCCAGATTAAAAGGTCATTCTTTTTTCCCTTCACCCCCTTCATCTTAGCCTTCCCATTCCCAGACCAGTTCAGGGCAGGAGTAAAACAATTCTTTAGGTTATCTGTTAGCAATTTTGTTCCAAGTAAGTAACCTGGCTTTTGTTTTTTGTTGTTGTTGTTGAGAATGTATTTAAATCTTTTTATTGTCCTTAACACTTTTGGCAAGTCTCTATTTTTATTGAAACAACTTCGTTGACATATAGTTGTTATACAATAAATGACACATATTGTAATGTGCAGTTTGTTAAGTTTTGACATGTGTTTATCCATGAGACCATCACCACAGTCAATATACTAAACATACACCCCCAAAAGTTTTCTGACGTCCCTTGATAACCCTCCCCGGCATTCTCTAGGCAACCATTGTCTGTCTGCTTTTACTTTACATTGGCATGCATGTCTTATAATACAGTATGCGCTCTTTTTGTCTGGCTACTTTCACCCAACATTATTTGGAGATTCATCCATGTTGTACCATGTACCAATTGTTAGTCTTTCCTGTTGGTAAGTAGTATTCTGTTGTATGGATATACCACATTTTGTGTATCCATTCATCTTTTGATAGTCTATTTGGGTTGTTTCCAGTGTTTGACTTTTAAAGTAAAGCTTCTATGAATATGTATGTACATGTCTTTGTATGGACATATACTTTTCATTTCTCTGGGCATATACCTAGGGGTAGAATGGCTGAATCATGTGGTAGCTATATGTTCTATACCTACTTAGTTTCTTCTTAAACTACCAATGGTTTTCCAAAGTGGCCGTACCATTTTACATTCCCACCAGCATTATGCTAACAATTGGTGTGGTCAGTCTTTTTAATTATTGCCATTCTAATTAGTGAGTAGTGGTGGTTTTAATTTGGCATTTCTCTAATGACTACTAGTGGTTAGCATGCTTACATATGTTTATTTGCTATCCCTTTCTCTTTTGTGAAGCATCTGTTCAAATCTCTTACCCATTAAAAATATCTGGTTGGTTGTTTTCTTACTGTGTTCTGAGGGTTCTTATGTATAAATCCTTTATCAGATTTATGATTTGCAAATATTTTTCCAGACTCTGGTTTGTCTCTTCATTCTCGTAGCAGTGTCTTTTGACGGGCAAAGGTTTTAATTTTGATATCTAATTTATCAGTTTGTTCTTTTATGGGTTATACTTTTGGTACTGTATCTAAAAATGGTTTTTTGTGTAATTCAGGGTCAACAAAGGTTTTCTCCTGTGCTTTCTCTCTGTAGTTTTAGGTTTTCTATGTAAATATAGTGATCCGTTTTGAGTTAAGTTTTGAGTATAGAAAACTTTTCTGTCTGGATGTTCTTAAAACACCGTTTATTGAAAATTTATCCTTTTTCTGTTGAATTCCCTTTTCCCCTTGTGAATAATCAGTTGATTTTATATATGTAATTCTATTTTGGACTCGATTTTGTTCCATTGAGGTATTTGTTGATCTTGACACCAGTGCTACACTGCGTTGATTATTCAGTGTTGAAATCATGTAGTTTTCCAGTTTTCTTCAAAGTTATTTTTGCTAGTCTAGGTATTTTACATTTCCTTATGAATTTTAGAATAAGTCATTTTTTTTAAAAAGCTTGCTTGACATTTTAATTGGAATTGCAGTGAATCTGTAGGTCAATTTGGAAAGAATTGACATTTTAAAATTATTGAGTCTTCTGACCCATGAACATGGTATAGCACTCGGTTTAGGGCTTTATTTATTTCTCTCAGTAATATTTGGTAGTTTATAGGATGCAAGTCTTTTATATTTTGGTCTCGTATATGCCTCTGTTAAGTTGAGTTCTCCAGAGAAACGGAATCAATAAGGGTGTGTTTTGTGTGTGTGTGTGTGTGTGTGTAGAGAGAGAGAGAGAGAGAGATTGATTTTAAGAAATTGGCTCATGTGATTGTGGTGGCTGGCAAGTCCAAAATTCATAAAATTGGCAGGCAGGATTTCTCTTACAGTCTTGAGATAGAATTCCTTCTTCCCTGGGTAACCTGTTTTTGCTCTGAAGGCCTCATTTGATTGGATGAGGCCCACCCATGTTATGGAGGAGAGCTCTTTTACTTAATGTCAACTGATTGTTATCATTAATCACATCTATAGAATAGCAATATCTAGACTAGTGTTTGATCAACTGGGCAGCATAGCCTAGCCAAGTTGACACATTAAATTAGCTATTAATATCATTGCAGTCCCTGAATATTTCATGTTTTAAAATGCTATTGTTAATGGTATACTTTTTTTGTTTGTTTGTTTTGTTTTTGAGATGGAATCTTACTCTGTCGCCCAGGCTGGAGTGCAGTGGCGCAATCTCAGCTCACTCTACCTCCACCTCCCGGTTTCAAGCCATTCTCCTGCCTTAGTCTTAGCTGTATAGGCATGTGCCACCATGCCCAGTTTTTTGTGATAGAGACTGGGTTCCACCTTATGCCCAGGCTGGTCTCGAACTCCTGACCTCCTCATCCGCCCACCTTGGCCTCTCAGTGTTGGGATTACAGGCGTGAGCCACAGTGCCCAGCCAGTGGTATGCATTTTTAAGCTCAGTTTCTGATTGATGCTAGTTCACTACTACTTTTTAAAAAATACTTTAGCTGCCTTTTCATTATTCTTAAACATATGACTAGCAGCCTTTTCATCTGAAATTAGGATTACCCTCTATTTTTTAGGCATATCCTTTAAAAATATAAATTTTTTCAAGAAAAGTCCTAATGTTGTTACTTAATCTCTCACTTTTTTTTTCTTTTTGCTGGAATCATCTGACAGAAATGGCAAGTTCATTTTAACAGTCTTGTCTTATGTTGTTTGGACCATGTTCTGGTTATTTTTTTCATCACATGATTGTAACAGTCCTTAAATATTTTAGAGATTAAAATTCTACGTCAGTTTAGAGCATAAATGGCAAAATAGACACGTTACAAAAAAAAGATATAGGAAATTTGGGATAGAAGATAAGGTTCTTATTTTAGGTATGATCTTTATGCTAGTCTCTTTCTTTGATCAAGTCATTTAATTTCTTTGAGTTCTAGTTCCTCATCTGTAAAGTGGAGTAATATCCACTTCCTGTGGAATTGTCATGAAGTTAAATGAGATGCTTTGTGTAAAGAGCCTGGAATAGTGCCGCTAAATAGATGCAGCTCCCATTACTTTTTTTTAATTTATTTATTCAGTAAATATTTGACACTCACTGTGTGCCAGACACTGTTCCAGACTCTGGAATTACAGGAGTGAAAAGGTAGGCAACATTCCTGTTCTTACAGAGCCTCTATTTTGGCTGTTCTGACAGAAGAGGAAGATGATAAGGAAAGGAATAAACTAAACAATTTCAGATTGTAATAAGAAGTGTAAAGAAAATCAAAGAGTATGTGGTAATAAAGAATTGCTGTGGTGAGAGCACACTTCAGACTGAGTAGTCAGGGAAGACCTCTTTTAAAAGGTGACACTTGAGTAGAAATGCTCTTAAGATTTTGGAGAAACTAGGCATGTGAAGACCTGAGTGAAAAGTTTCCTGGCAGAGAGAAGAGATAGTGCAAAGCCTCTAAAGTGGGAAAAATGTGACAAATTGAGAGAATTGAATGAAGCCTAGAGGTGCTGCAAGTAGTGGAGAAGTCAGAGAGGACCAGCTAGTGTAGGGTCTTACAAGCCACAATAAGAAGACTGGATTTCATTCTAGGTGCAGAGAGAAGCCGCTGGAGGGTTTTAAAACAGAGGTGGTGTGATCATGAGATGGAAATGTTGCTATGGACTTTCGGAAATGAGAACTTAGCTGTGAAACATTAGCAAACTAAATACTAGCAACTTGGATTTCCAGTTGCCCAAGAAACATGAGGGTAAACAACTTATTTTCCCTGATACAAAAATCCCAGCAAGTCTTTAGCAAAGGCAAGTCTAGGTTATCTAGAGTAAATACCGTTTTATATCTTTTTAATTTTACTAAGACTTGTTATGTACTTATAGATGTTACAAATGTTTTCAAAAATAGTGCTTTGTGGATTGTTTTCCTTTTATGAGTCCATGTGGCAATTGACTAGCATAGCAGTAATGAGTACAACTCTGGTTTCAGAGAGCATGATGATTGATCACATAGAAGCATTAAGTTAATAGTGACACGTATCTATTGCCAGAATATATTTCATTATAGGATTATGAAATTATTTAGCTGAATGGACCTTAAGAGTTGGTCCTTTTTCCTTTATAGAAGAGGGAACTTAGATTCAAAGGGGTTAGGTGATTCATATTATTTAAACATTTAAAACAATAAACCTGGATTTTACTATTCTTCTAGTTGTAGGATGAGAGGTTCTTGAGGCAAAATGTGGAATAAGAGAAGATAGTGACATCTGTTTGCTTTGTATCTGCTGCCTTCTCTGTTGCTCATTTATTTTACATCTATGCTGTTTCACACTTACCCTTGGACTTAGGATATTGGTATGTGTCGAACAGTTGCTCCCTTAGTGTGGAAACAGACAAGTACACAGTTGCTACACAAGGTGCAGGCATCATATGATAAAGGCAAGTTTAGTGTGTTGCAGAGGACGTGATGGGTGTGTCTGTTAAGTGTTCCTGTTTAGAGTCTCTTTACCCATAGAATTGAATGTCCTTGGCTCCTCATTTCAATTTAATATATATTATATTGCCTTGGCTGTTTGGCCTCCCTTGCACTTGTTTGCCTCCCAGCCATAAGCCAATTGGAAGGCCATGATACATCAGGTCTAGTGGGTTAATCCGTGTCTGACCAGTAAGACCTACCTATCTTGACAGTCACCATGATGACAGCATGTCTTACTTTAAATAGAAACCTGGTTAGAGACTAATATAAGAATAGTTGGTCTTGAATAGATGTATTCCTTCTCTTAAGTGATGTAGGTTTTATTAATTCTTGTATTTTGAAAAATCCTGAAAGGAAATTGAGAAACAGCTATCATTTTGTTAATTTTGGCTCCTTTACTGTATTTTATTTTGAAGTGTAGCCATTCCTGAGAACACTAGCACATGAGTTCATTCTTGATTTTATAACATATTCTGAATCTTAAAACAAGGTACCAAAAATACATTCATAGAACAAGTAGATAAAGTAGCACTGCTATAATTAGGGAAAAAATGGTAGTTTTCTTGTAAGCTCTTTCTCTTTCAAGAGCTTATAATTTTCTGTAAAAACCAAATATTATCCTTTGGGCACGTGTGTTTTATTCTTTCTCTTGATTCTGTGTTATAAAGTTTGATTAAAAAGGAAAGATACTAAGTTTTTGTCTTCCACACAAAGAATGTTCATATTTGTAATTTTTGTGTATGACTTGTTACCATACCTCTGAGCCTCCCTTTGTTTAAAGAGTAATTATATATATATGTATTTTTTTATCTACAAAGGAGTATCTTTGACGTGTGTATAAAATCAAAATGGCGTACGTTTTTGAGAATATTCAGTGATTCCTGAAGACTATATTATAGTTGTATAAAGAATTAGATGGCAGGCCGGGCACGGTGACTCACGCCTCTAATCCCAGCACTTTGGGAGGTGGCTGAGGCAGGTGGATCTACTGAGGTCAGGAGTTGGAGCCCAGCCTGGCCAACGTGGTAAAACCCTGTCTCTACTAAAAATACAAAAAAATTAGCTGGGCGTGCTGGTACGCACCTGTAATCCTAGCTACTTGGGAGGCTGAGGCAGGAGAATCACTTGAACTGGGAAGCGGAGGTTGCAGTGAGCTGAGATTGCACTCCAGCCTGGGCAACAAGAGTGAAACCCTGTCTCAAAAAAAAAAAAAAAGAATTAGATGGCAATAGTTTAAGCAATCTAATGTGGTAGGTGATCTGGCATTATTTATCTCTTTGGTCACATGAGGATAAGGCTGCCCATGTCCATTAACTCTCCTGGGCCTTTGGAAGAAGGGAGCCAGAATCTTAGAAATTTGAACTGAGAAAATTGGACACAAGTTAGCAGCCTAAAATATAAAACCGATATAAAAATACAAAACAGATTGTGTATGAATTACTGTTTTCTCATCTTTATTTTGTGCAGATAAAGAAACTGAACTATGCAAGTATTTTCTATGAAAGGGTGAATAAGCTATCCAGAGTGAGTGATTTTAGCCTGTGTAGAAAACATCTCCAGCTGTATTAAATATAAAGCTGTCAGCTCTTTGAATGGCTCCTTGCAATAATTAATCATCCTTCTCAGTTAACAGCACAGACAGTACAGCATAGGTAAGAGAGTAGGCCCTGGAGCCAGTCTACCAGGTGCTCTTGTGATTCTGGGTACATGGCTTTCTGTCTCTCATTTCTCATTTACAAAAAGAGGATAGGTAACACTAGTACCTACCTAATAGTGTTGTTATGGGGATTAAATTAGTTAATATATATAAAGCACTTAGAACATTGCCTCAGACATAGTAAGCACCGTATAAGTATTTACTATTTGTTGCTGCGTAGTATCTATACCGCGATTGATTGATTGATTGAGACAGTCTTGCTCTGTTGCCCAGGCTGGAGTACAGTGGCACAATCTTGGCTCACTGCAACCTCTGCCTCCAGGGGTTCGAATGATTCTCCTGCCTCAGTCACCTGAGTATCTGGGATTACAGGTATACGTCACCACGCCCAATTAACTTTTGTATTTTTAGTAGAGACAGGGTTTCACCATATTGGCCAGGCTGGTCTCAAACTCCTGGACTCGAGTGATTTGCCCACATTGGCCTCCCAAAGTGCTGGGATTACAGGCATGAACCACTGCGCCCAGCTCTGTAATACATTTTAAGTGGCTGGTTTTATTAGTTAAGTTCTCACAGAGAATTTGGCATTTAAACTGGTCCTTGAAGGATGAATAGGATTTGTAAAAGTGAAACAAAGAATTGAAAATGGTAAAAAGCTATGTGAATTAAGTTGTTAAGAAGAAGTAAAGAATCTTTCTTTCCATTTATTGCATAGTAGCTATGTGCCTGCCTCTGAGCTTAGCATTTGATGATCATTACATTATCTTATTCAGTCCTCATAATAACCCTCCAATATAGGTATTTTATTTTATTTTATTGATACGGAATCTTGCTCTTGTTGCCCAGGCTGGAGTGCAGTGGTGCGATCTTGGCTCACTGCAACCTCTGCCTCCCGGGTTCAAGCGATTCTCCTGTGTCAGCTTCTCGAGTAGCTGGGATTATAGACGCCTGCCATGATGCCCGGCTAATTTTTGTATTTTTAGTCGAGACAGGGTTTCACCATGTTGGCCAGGCTGGTCTCGAACTCCTGACCTCAGGTGATCCGCCCACCTTAGCCTCCCAAAGTGCTAGGATTACAGGCAAGATAGGTATTTTAAATTGTCATTTAACAGATGGCAAAGTAGCCACAGAAAAGTAAAGCCACTTTTTCAAACTCACAAAGTCAAATGTTGGGCCTAGTTCTGTCAGACTGTAAAGCCTATGCTTTTAATTGTTATCTAATACTGCTTTCCTATCAGTAGACTATCAGAAGATCATTCCTAAAGATATTTAAACGAATGGGTGCTCTAGGGTTGGAGTTCAAAACATTAATAGAATATTACTGTTGAGGATGCATTTGATCACTTTGCTACTGTGAGAGACTGGATGCTGTGTTTGCTGGTCATTTCAAAAGCTGAAACAGACCTGCCTGTCCTTGCCAAATACATTGTTTCCTCTATGATTCTGTCATCTTGAAAGTACTTGTTTTTTTCTGACCTGGGAATAATGGTATTGTGCTTATTGGCGTTTTTGTTATCTTTCTTACTAGAAATTATGCAGACATCCCCAATTATATTCGGATGCACACCTTAGATTCCACATTTTGTTGCCTGGAATTGACTGAGTACCTTTTGAGTTCCCTGCATCAGAGAGGTGTTTACAGTTGTGCTTCCCAGTCTTCAGCATTTATGGTTTCATGTTTGTCAAATTTGTTTGAAATACAAAAAGGATAATCTTAATTCTGTTACTGATCATTCCTTCATTCTCTAGCTACTTGTCATATCATCTTTCTTTTGAAACTTTTAGGGAATTAATTAATAATTGCATACTCATTCTTTTTCCATTCACATATCTCACTGGCTTTATTCAGAATTAAATTTTTTTTGTCCCTGTGTACTACTTCCTTCTATTAATTAACTGATGGTTGTTTTTCCTCCTCTGTGTTTTTGATGCTTTTTTTTTTTCTTTTACTGTTTAAAACTGTTTCCGAAGATGTAGCTAGTGACTCAGGTGCTAGCTAGTGTTAGTGATTTCCCCCACCATGTTAATACCATGTCAAGTACAACTGAAGAACTCTGTTGTACTCACAGATTATGCCCCTCATGGTCAGCGGACTATTTAGATACAGACTTTCAGAGGGAAGGTTTTCAAAAAAGTGTGGCTGCAAATCTATAAATGCTTTTAACGTCTGCACATTGCATTACTGTTTCAAATGTTTTTATACTCACATAATTATTTAATATTCACAACTATTCTGTGAGAGCTTTATTCTTTTATGTTATAGGGTTTTCTTATTTTACAGATTGGGAAACTGGTGTGGAGCAGTTAAATGACTTACTCAAGATTACATAGCTAGTTATAAGTGGAAGGACAAGGATTTGAAGGAACAGGTGTGGCCTCTTCCAGGAAACAGTATAAATAGTCAGACTTTATGAAGGATAAATTGGTAGGAGAGTCATTTATCTCTCTTGTCTGTAAAGAGGCTTCTTTTTCTCAAATAGAGCGTGAAGTAGGTTATTTACTAGAAAAGCTTGAAAATGCATTTCAGAAAATTAAAACTGCTTTGAAATTAGGTGCATAATAAGAATTGTTTCGGAGCCTGGCGTCTGTTGGACGTTGTACACATATTCTCTGTGTCAGTAAGGTTTACAGTTAAGGTCTCCTCAGTCCTTATTTTCTGAAATCTCTTTTTGCTTATATATTGAGACTGAAGTTAGCAATTTTCCTCCAGGTGTGGACTTTGAAAATTAAATATGCTTATTGAAAAGTAGGTTGCATTTATATAGTGCTACCCTCCAGGATTCTTGGAAATTTAAATGTATTATTGTATAAATGAATCGTGGAATGCACTCTAGAATCTTTAGTGGTTATCAGTTTTGTTTTGGGTGCAGTTCATGGTGTTTACTTAAGTCTCTAAAGCAGAGTTTAGGATCTCTGCATTTCAGTTACCTGAGTGCTGTGGGGCTACATACCCAGATTCTCTAGTTCTAAGTGGTCTTAACATTCAGCTCCGTGTGTTGGTGTATTTATTGTATTTATAACCTAGGTCTTTCAGTGGGCACTGTTTCAAGAATCTAAGAAGGTGCTGGCTACTATTCAACTCATTGTCACTTTCAGTTATGGTCAGAGAATTTTGAAAACAAAAATTCTGAATGCCCTATAGTTTGATAAAAAGTAGTTGATCCTTATGTTCAAAGCACTCTCCCACTTCACCTCTCCTCTAGGTCTGAAGCGTTCCTGTGCAGACTGTTTACTGACATGATAAATGAAATTATCCATTCGTGTATCCTAGGATTTTAATGGTACCATTGCCCTCCACTCAAAATGCAGTATGCATTTAGTCCATAATAGCTTCACTCCATTTTAAGTGAATAGTTGTTTCAACTTTAATCTGTAATCACAATTAAGGTAAATTATTCTTGTTTGCCTAGGACTGTCCTGGTTTTAAAACCCAAAATCTCTTGTCCAAGGAACCCTCTCAGTCCTGGGCAAACCAGAAGAATTTCTTAAAATACTATTTAGGACAATTGGTCACCCTAACAACAAGGCTGTGTTGTTGATGAGGCTTTAGGCATGTTATTGAGCTATAGACTAAGCCCAGATCAGTGGTTCTGAAGATTCTGCATGGGTCAGGATTACCTGCAGTACTTGTTAAATAGACTGCTGGCTCCCACCCCCCTATTTGGATCGTGTAGGTCTGGGGTGGGGGTCTGAGAATTACTTTAGTAACAGTTGCCTAAGCCATGCTGACGCTGCTGGTTTGGGGAGTGCATTGAGAACCACTGGCCTAGATCAGACCATGTACTGTGTGAGTATATGATGATGCTTGGTTCAGAATTATGGAGAAGGGGAGCTGTGTTTCTCTGCCTTACAGGCCGAAGCACCAACAACACCAAAGAGTGTTTGTGTGTCTGAACTGTGCTCATACAGAACAAGAAGAGACATGCTACTGTTGGAGGTGACAGAAGTAGGGGAAGGGTTAAAAGTAGTCTAGCTGTCAAATCCTTCATGCTATGGATATATTTTAATTGCCTATAGTATCTTAGGCAAACTTTGACTTGACAATTAATTTGAGTCTTATAGTCACAACATCTGAAATGGATACTTCAGAAAGGAAATATTCATTATTATAGCAGAACTGATTATAGCTGGGTTTAGCAGGGATAATGGTACCCATCTTGCCTACTTCTCAGTTATCACTGTAAAAATCTAGTTACATAAAAAGTGTGAGCATGCTGTACAAATAAGATGTCATGGTGATGATTAAAGTGTACATTGTTATTGGGCAGTATGTTTCATAGTGCTTTCATCTTCATGTTCCATTTGGTTGTTTTCAGGTGTCTTCAGAATTTAGGAAAGTAGGTGGGACTGCAGACGTTACCCTTCCCTGCGACTCTTGCCAAGATCTTACAGACTTCAGTGTGCCGGGCTTAGATGTCTTCAGAGGTAGTTACCAGGTACTTGGTTGTTCCTAGATAGTGGGCCTGCCTGATCAGGATTTGGTATGTTTTCCCACTGAATTAAAATTGTTTTGCCTAAGCCTCATTTTGTGTGTCAAGAAAATAAAGGCAAAAGAGTAAGTGCTGTGCTCATAATCCACAGCTAGCTGGCAGTCAGCAGCCCGTGAGGCTCTGAGTCTCTGGTCTCCTAGTCTCAACCTTCTAGGCAGTGAGCATGGTTAGCCACAGAACAGGCCCGCCTTGAACTCCTTGTCTTGCTCATCTTTGTTTCTCCCAGGGCCTAGCGTTCACATACACACATATACTACATACGGTTTCTGCATGTGTGCGTGTGCATGTCAGGGAAACCAGAATTTGTTCTCAGCTCCTTACTCATGTGAGCTTAGCCAAATCGTTTCTCCAATCTGTACCTTCTTCTTCATCTGTAAACTGGAATTATCATCTGCTCTGCTAGTAAACTTAAAAGTAGTTACTGCATAAGGATGAGAAAGTGTATAAAAACACTTTGAAGCTTTTGTTACAAAGGGCAGTTTGTAATAATGAGTAAATGATAAATAGGAAGCATTTTCATCTTTCTGTCCTGAACACCTTTCTGTTTTATAAATTTTTCAGTATTATCTTTTTCTTTTTTGTCTCTGCTCTGTTTATGTAACTTTGGATATATAGAGAATGGTAATTATTATTTAATGGATTGAAAACAAGAATAGAGTCTCTTTGGGAGTATCTGTGTGTGTGTGTTTTTTTTTTCCTTGTAATTGGGGGCATTTTCTGCTCCATGGTCGGTTTCCAGTGGTTTGTGAATTCTTGCCTTCTGCCAAGTGTTTTCTCCCTGTCACCACCCTGCTACTATACTACTCTTTGTATTTACCTTCCCAGCTGCCCTGCCTTATTTCAGAGTTCAGAATCAAATTGTAGCCAACCATTTCTGAGAGCCTTCCTAGACGCCACTGAATTTCAACTAATTAATACATTTAAGGAATGCAAAATCTAGGCCAGTTCAGAATTTTACTTCATTTAAGGGGTTTGTTTTTTTTTTTCCAGAATATTTATCTTAAGTTACAAAACACTATTTCCTGTTAATTGTTTTCTTATGTATTCTGGTAAAATTTTATAAACCCAGTAAAACTCTCCCATAACAATACTCTTGGGGGATAATGGCTTGTATTCATTCTGGATTGTCACATAGGAAGAGATGTGTTTAGGTATCTAACTTGTTTTCAGCATTGTACTTGAGACATCTGTGATAGGATAGAATCTGTGATAAATGTGGCATGGCATACGTCATACATGGATATTCATAAACTGCCTCTGATAGATTGATTGACAAACATTTCCAGTTACTAAACCAGTAGCACTGTTCCAGTCAGTAGCTCAGTAATACCCATTTTTTTGTCTGTACAGCAGATTGTGTGTATACATGTGTGTCTTGCCCGTTTTTATAAAAATGTGTTAAAAGTAGAATGCTAATGCTGATAGAGAATTGACCCTTAAATATGTGATGTTTTTGACAAAGATGGAAATCATAAAGCATGCCAAAAATGGTAAACCTTTAGCTTCAGCTATCCCCTCATTATACTTCACCTTCTTACTGTGTATTATTGCAAACATTGTGTCTAGAAGATATTTTATAATGATAGAAAGTATTTTATAATAGGGTTTCTTATCACATATATTTAATATTCAACTTCTGTACTTTTAATTTTCATGTTTCCTCAAGAATATATTATACAAAGTCATAGCATTTGACAAATTCCTTCATAAGTCTGAGGAAAATATTCTATGTATTGTTTGTGTTAGTTAAATACAGTGGCTCTGATCAAAATGTCTTTTGATCAGTCTTGAAAAAAATTAAACTGAGAACAGGAAGGTAAATTAAAGGAGAGAATTGGAGACTTGTGGTAACTGGTTTATTGCAATTTAATGTGCACCATCCTCATTAGTCAAGTATCATGTGCCTACCTAGGCATGAAATAGCTATTTTTTTCCTAATTTAAATCTGGAAAGTTTCAATTGTAGTACAGTTTGAATAGTTGTTGTTGTAGATAGCCACTGGACTTTTTAAAAAAGCATTTGTCTTCAAAAACAATGAAGGTCATCTTGTATCCATACAGACCACATGTACTTTCCTCATTATTTCCAGCATTATTTATATAATGAGTAGAGTTATTTACAACATTAAACAAAAAGCATTTCAGAGAGCAACCATTAAATATTATTGCAGGGTAAATATCAGCAACTGAAATCCTTTTCTCATAGTTTCTCAAAAAACTTGGTATTAGGAAATTAGTAGCCTCTCAGTATTTGTATATTGGTTTTTTCAGTAGTTATTATATAGTGTGTGTACATATACATGCTCATGTATGTATGTATGTTCATTTCTTATAAATCACTGTGACTTAATCGTGGACTTTAATTGTTTTAATAGTTTGTTTTTTCCCAAAAGAAAGTTACTTTACGTATTTTATTTTTATTTTTACTTTTTTGAGACAGGGTCTCACTCTGTCGCCCATGCTGCAGTGCAGTGGCATCATCTCAGCTCACTGCAGCCTCCATCTCCTAGGCTCAGGGATCCTCTTACCTCAGTCTCCCAAATAGCTGGGACCACAGGTGTGCACCACCACACCCAGCTAATATTTTGTATTTTTTTATAGATAGGATTTCTCCACATTGCCCAAGGCTGGTCTTGAACTCCTGGACTCAAGCGATCCACCCGTCCACCTGCCTTGGCCTTCCAAAGTGCTGTGATTATAGGCATGAGCCACCGTGCCTGGCAATTTTGCATATTTTAAATTAAAGCAAATCTTGGTTTTTGGTGGAGTGCAGATTTACTTATATTTCACTTAGTCTTCTTCCTTTCTTTCAGAAAAGTACTGTGGAAACAAAAAGGTTTTAGTATATTGCTTTATAAACAAATTCAAGATCATGCATTTCTTTTATTATCCTCTTTGCTTTGCTCATTTCCATGAACTGTACATCCCTAACCTAAATCACCTGGGGATAGGGGAAGAAAGTATTAAGATTCTTAACTCAGTTTAGATCCTCTGCCAGGAAAACCCACTGTATTCATTGTCAACTAAATTAACGCTTTTTTAAATAAAAGGAGTCATTTTTAACAATAACGTCAGGGCAACAGGCATCCATGAGATGTATGGTCACTCTGATCTTTAGGGTTATCATTCTAATTTGTTTATTATTTTGAAAGTCTAGGGAGAAGAAAACTTATTTTTGCATATGTTAGAAAAATGTATCCTCATGTAAGATATCAGGATAATATGTTTAATGTTCCATACTTACCAAGATAAATTTGTAATGCATATTTTCTTTTTAAATTAGATTATTTAGGAGAGGTTGCACTTGGTGAACCACTTACTTTTTAATTTAATTATTAGCATTAACTGTATCATTTTTGTTTCAAGATGTCACAGCTATTGTTCAACACTAGAAATTATATAAATTATTCGCCGAAAATGATGATTGGCAACATTTATGTCTGTTCCTTCTCTTAAATTTCTTGTTCAGAAAGTCTGTTGTTGTAAACATCCCCGACTGGAAGCTGTAAGACATAGCTAAGCTTTCAGTCAGATGTTTGCTGCTACCGGCTGTTCACAGACATCCTCTTGATATAATTCTGTCCTGGAATGGAGTTGAGGAGGCTATAAAATGTGTGGGAAAACCTCAGAAATCTTTAGCTGCATTCTTTTACTGCACGACGGTGCACGTATTACGATAGTTGAATGTAGGGTGCTCTCCTAATAACAGGATATGCCATCTCGAGCTTCCCAGACTTAGCGTGCTGCTGTTGGGCCTTAGAGAATTTAGTTAAATAAAATGTTTCCCCGCCTATTCCTGTTTCTGCCCTGTCAATGAAATTTTAATCTTTATAACCTTTCCAAGTAGGCTGGAGTTTAACTTCCCAACAGTTCAGGAGACTGATTTGCTCCATTATAAATTCTGTAGAAGTTCTGGAGAATCATTTCATCACTACCACCCAGCAGTATGCAATCCAGAAATTTCAGCTTTCCCTATGCTTAAGAGATGTGTGTGCAACATTTTTCTCCCTCTTCTTAGCCCCCAACTTCCTGTTCCCCTCACCCTGAGTGATGTAACAGCTCCTAATCAACTCTCCTCTAAGAAAAACTAAGATGTCAAGCCACTAAGCCTGTTTACATTTGCTAATGGATATGCATGTCTTTTTATATTAATATTTTTCCTAAGTATTTTCAGATTGTTGCTTTCAGATTTATTGCTTCCTCTTTAAAATATAGCTGCCCTGGAAGCAGCTGTATTACATCTATTTTTTGTGTTTCCTCACAGATCTGAATAATTCAAGGCTTTTCTCACAGATGACACTCAGTGTGGACTTACTGATAATGTATAATTTTATAAAAACAGAACATTTTATTTTCTGAGTTTTAAAAAAATTGTTTTTTTATTTCTGTTAGTCTTTTAGACACTGGAAAACATTTCTATTTATTGACATTTTTCCTTTCAGCAAAGCATTGGTTTTTTAAAATCATTTATTAGTGTTAAACTGCTAAACGTACTAAGTTAGGTTTAGTACATGATTAAACCAAAAGATAAAGGTCTTGCCAATCTAATTTTTTTACATGCTTATCTTCTTTGATTAGATTATAAGCTTTCTGAGGTCAGAGACATTAAATCTTGATAATTCTATTTTTTCCTGTTTTAAACAGCAAGTAAAGCACCTTGCATGTATAGTACTTTGGTAATGATTTTATATTATCTTATTGCAGCAATGTCTACTGTTTCCTTTTATCTTTTATCCAGATCAGCAAATGACAGTTTTGGTTATAATGTAATTACCCCAGATGTATTTGTGCTACAACATTTATTTTTTAAATGCTGCTTTGTTAGAGTAGTAGTTTACAAGACTTATTTGAGGATGGGAATTAGTTGCTTCAGACTCAGGTGGCTTTCCAACTTGTAAATACAATTTTCAGGCTTGATGATTAGCATGCATCAAGCATCCTTTCCTATGATCTCTAAATAAAGCAGATTTATTGCATATTCTGTGGCCCTCTGTTTTAGCACATTGGAAACCTTAGACTCAAAAAGCAGTGAATGGATAGTTATTACTGAGAACTCAAAAGTCTTCTGTGCCAAAGGTAGAATGTAATGTGTTATCTGGTAATATGATTACTTTGTTTGACCAGGTGACACTGTTTATTCCTTATGAAAAATTTTGATATACAGCTTTAAAATTTAGTAAGATGGATGCATAATTTATACAGTGAAATTTGAAAGGTTTTTCAAAATGATAAGGCCAAACCTAAGCTAAACAAGGGGGTAGGCATTCTTTATAATAAAGCTGTTATACTCTGCCCAGCTAGGCCAGTTATCCCTAGATGCTGCAGGATTAATGGGGCAATCTATGTTATGTAACATTTGTTCTATATTATTCTGCCCTAATGAGGTGAATCAAAGACCATGTCACCTTTAATTCTGAGTGCCCTTGCTTCAGTGTGGAATAATACATAAGTAAGCCTTTTTTAGTAGTTTTCAGATGGCTTATGTTTTTATATTGAAGAACCACTAACTTCCCATTGGCCTGTAAGGTTAGCAATTGATTATTTATAGCAAATGGATTGAAATGTTAGATCATCAGTATTTGTCAATAAACCTGTAATAATGTATTTCCCTGGCCCTTAACTTAGTATTGAAGAAAAAAAATATGGTATTCATCGATAGGGCTTAGAAAGCACAGAAATTGTTTATTATTTAAGATTTGTTCAACCACTTGATATTTAAGGTAAAACATTTTTAGTTACTGAACACCATTCTGCAAATGACAGTATTTTATCCTGGGTATATGGTCTGAAATCACTTAGGGACAACTTTTTAAAGCAAATAACTAACTACTATCGGGGGAACCTGCCCCCGATAGTTAACGTGGGTTCTTTTCTATTTCCCTAAGCGTCAGCTGGTGTGATAAATAAAGGAAAAGAGTACAAGAGATAGACATTTTAAAGCTGTATATCCGGGGGAGACATCATATGTCAGCAGGTTCCGTGATGCCCCCAAGCCGTAGAACCGGCAAGTTTTTAGTAGCAATTTTCAAAAGGGGAGGGAGTGCATGAATAGGGTGTGGGTCACAGAGATCACACGCTTCACAAGATAATAAAATATCACAAAGCAAATGGAGTCAGGGCAAGATCATAGGACCACAGGATAGGGGTGAAATTAAAATTGCTAATGAAGTTTCGGGCACGCATTGTCATGGATAACATCTTATCAGGAGACAGGGTTTAAGAGCAGACAGGCTATCTGACCACAATTTATTAGGCAGGAATTTCCTCATCCTAATAAGCCTGGGAGCGCTACCGGAGACCGGTCTTATTTCATCCCTTCAGCTTCAACCATAAAAGACAGCAGCCCCCAAGGGGGCCATTTAGAGGCCTACCCTCAGGGGCGCATTCTGTTTCTCAGGGATATTCCTTGCTGAGAAAAAGAAATCAGTGATATTTCTCCTATTTGCTTTTGAAAGAAGAGAAATATGGCTCTGTTCCGCCCAGCTCACTGGCAGTCACAGTTTAAGGTTATCTCTTGTTTCCTGAACCTTCCTGTTATCCTGTTCTTTTTTCAAAGTGCCCAGATTTCAAAGTGTTCAAACACACACGGTCTACAAACAATTTGCACAGTTAACGCAATCATCACAGGGTCTTCAGCTTACGAAGACGACGGGATTAAGAGACTAAAGTAAAGACAGGCATAGGAAATCACAGGGGTATTGATTGGGGAAGCGATAAGTGTCCATGAAATCTTCACAATTTATGTTCAGAGATTGCAGTAAAGACAGACATAAGAAATTATGAAAGTATTAATTTGGGGAACTAATAAATGTCCATGAAATCTTCACAATTTATGTTCTTCTGCCGTGACTTCAGCCAGTCCCTCTTTTCGGGGTCCCTGACTTCCCGCAACATCAAAATTGGGTCTTCCAATTTATTTCAAATTAGATGCTTTTGTAGAAATATTCTTGGTTGGAAAATAGTCATGTAAATACACGTTGGACATGTTCTCATTCATCTCCACGCCTCAGTTCCTTCTACATGAGTCATGGGTCTAGGGTTACCCAGAAGTGGACTGTGAACCTATAAATCCCAGCGTGCGTGTGGTATTGCATAGAGCATGTTTTGTGATTCCCTTCTACTCTTGTTACAGCTTTATTCATTGGATCAATGTGCATGATTTGCTGTGTGCACTCAGGTAATATTTTCTGTTTCTTTTTTGTTTTTTAGTTTCAATATCAGTTTGGGCTTAGTTACTTTTTAAAATTATGCTGTTTCAGATAGTCTCTGCCACACTTTGCCTGGCCTGGTTAATTGTGGGTGGACCCACGCTGCATGTTTTGACATTGCCTTTTTCTCATCTATACCGTATTACAAACTTCCTAGTAATTTGACATTCACTGCTGTCTTTGCTTTAGTTTTCCAGCAGATTTGGTGAAACAGTCCATTGCTTTTCAATATCAGCTTGCATCAGAATTACTCGAGGGCTTATTGATTAAAACACAGATTGCTGGGCCCTGCAAAAAAAGTTTCTGATTCAGTAGGTCTGGGGTGGAACTTGAGAATGTGCTTTTTTACAATTCCCAACTACTGCTGATGCTTCTCCTCTAGGCCCATGCTTTCAGAATCATGGAGCTCATCTTACATTCTTTTCCTGGTAGATATTATGCCCAATTAATACATGAAGTAGAACAGAAAAATCCTTAGCTTAAAAACATGTAGTAATCCAGAAGTTTGATTATAAAAAGGTTTGTTGAAAACGTGACACCATTTTTTCTCCCAGAGAAAAGGTATATTAATTGTCTAGCTGGTAGGGGCCTATTTGAATATGTTTTCAGAGAAAAGCAGAAGAAAAAAACATGGTTGTAATAGAAGTAGTTGAAACAGAAAAACAGTATGGTTGTAGAGTGGGGTGGTGGGGAGGTATATGTGTATTTAATCTTGAGAACCGAGGCTTCTGGAAAAGAGCCCGAAGGGGACAAGAGACCAGGTTGCGACTGGCAAGGTTCCTAAAAGTCCTGGGTTGCCTATGAAATGCCAAAGATTTTTAAAGCTTGCTGGCAGTGGTTATTATATGTAATTTTACTTCCAAATTTGAAGATTTCCTCTTCTTTGATGCAAGTGTATTGGTAGGACCACTGGTAATAGTTAGTAGAGATAATTGTGGGAATATATTTTTAATCAGAAAGAATGCAAAAAGAGGGGGAGACATTTCTTTGAGACACCTTAATGACACTGGGAACAGTAGAAGGTGGAAAGAGATCAGAGTGTGGGAAAGATGTGCTTGAGATGGAATTATCTGAATTCTGAATGTGGGGGAGAAGATGAGGGAGAGGTTTGAGGGGGAGGAGAGATGACTAAGCTCCTCACAGTGTTTCATTAACTGTCTTTTACCTAAAGGAGGAATCTTCTTAATGAAGATTGCTTGATACATCATACTGGTCAAGTAAGCTCTTATAAATGCAAGTTTGATTGTTTTGAAGGGAAGGATATAGGAAAGCTGGACAATCAGCTACATTTAGATATGGAACGCTACAGGATGTCTGCATTTATTGTAAATTCCTTTGGTGAAAAGATCACTTCTTTGTGACTAGCCTGGGCAATATAGTGAGACCTTGTCTCTAACAAAATTTTTTTTAGTAAGAAAAATTAGCCAGGCATAGTAGTGTGCCTGTAGTGCGCCCCCCACCACCACCCTGGACACCCCCGCTTCCAAAGAAACAAACACCCAGCTCACTTCTGCCTTTTCCTTGGATTCTACACTTTCTCTCAGCATATCTTTCTGGTTGAGTCTTGCCTCATTTATGTGAATGCTGTGCATGTTCTTTTTTTCAACAGAGTCTTACTTAAAGGACCATGCAAACTTAGTAAAGAGTTTAAGTCCGGCTTTAAACCAAGTTTCAGTTCATGTAAACATCCTACACTCAGCTGTAATACATGGATTGGCTGGGAGGTGGATGTTTACTTCAGCTGACTTGGAATATCAACCAATTAACATTGATAAAGATTTGGCAAGAATAGTATACAGAGGCTTGAATTTTTAATGTAATTAATGTAACTAAAGGTTTGTTGGAAATGTGAGACTGTTTTGTTCTCCCAGAGAAAAAGTGTGTTAATTGTCTAGCTGGCAGGGATCTACTTGAATATGTTTGCAGAGAAAAGCAGAAGAAACCATGGTTGCAGTAGGAGTAGTTAAAACAGAAAAGCAGTGTGCTTATAGAGGAAACATTATCCTAAATTTATTAAAAATTATTAAAATTCCTTTAAATTTGTTACTCAATTAAAATTTTTATTGTATCTTTTCAATTTTGCTATAGCACTAACATGACATAAGGCTCTGAGTATTGGGACAAAAGAATACCGTTTGGTAGTTGGGGTCAGATTTGTAGTATTGCAGTGTGCTGCAGCAAGCATGGGCTTTAACATCAGACATTTGTTGCCATCTGGACTCCACAAGTGAATTTGCTACAGGATTTGGAGGAGGGAAAGGCACTGTTTCCGTACCTCGGTGGTTTTCTCATCTGCAAAGTAGGTATGGTGGTTGCATGGATTGACTTATATGATGAATATAAAGTGGTTCATTAGTACAGTACCTGTCACATTAAGTACTCAATAAATGCTAGCTATTATTAATGCTGTCTGTTAGGTGTTCAGTAAGTCGTTGGCTATAATGCTTAAAGCAGACATAACTTGTTTTTATTTTAGCAATAAAGATGATGCCAACTTTTTGGTTTAATGGAAATGCTTTGAATCTTTGATACTATTGTAATATAGTGGCAAAGAATTTCGAAGCCCAGCTTCTGGAGCTCATATCCTGATTGTGCCAGTTACTTAGCTGTGTTACTTTGGGGGAAGTTATTAATCTCTCTGTGCCTCAGTTTCCTCAGTCTACTAAGTTGGAATTATAATAGCACCTACCTGATAGGATTGTTGAGACTAAATGAGGTAACAATTTAAAAATAAGCAAATACCTGATAATTAGTTCTATATATGTATTGTTTGGTCTAAATGTTATTTCCATTTTGATGCCTTTACTTAAAATACTGAAAATTAATTTTTTATAGCTTTGTTTTTCAGTTCCATGAAATCAGCCTGCGTTTTCCTTTTTTTGGTGATGCATCCACATTCTGTATAGGTGAAAAGCAAAACAAACAAGTATAAAACAAAAATTATGTAAGAAGTACACACATCCCAGCAGCTTGGCAAGTGTCTGTATGCTCTTGCCTGTGCCTAAATCCAGAATTAGAATTCATGTTTGGTGCTCCTATGAAAGATTACTAAATGTTATGAGAAATACATGATTAAATAAAAATGTGAAATGAAAGCATGGAGACTTGTTGAAGGTTAGTGCTGTTTTTCTAATTATATATTTTATTTGTTTAGTGAATAATTTGTTATTTTCTTTGTCATTACAAGAGAGCTGTTGTATTCTGTACTTAGGTGCAAAGCATACTACGTTTTAGCGAACTCCACATGTTAATTTGAAACTTGCCAAATGTTTACATTATTTTATCATTTATAGTACTTCAAGAAACATATTGCAATGCATTACAAAGCATATAACCTAAAGGTAGTTTTATGAAGTGTTTTTCTCCCAAATTAAGCATATTTGGGAATTGCCCATCAATTTGTTTTTGAACCTCAGTGCATAAAATATAGAATTTTTCTTTCATATGCTCAGATGTGAAAAATACTCCGCATATGCATGTGATTTAGGCTAAAAAATAGCCTGTAGGTTAAATTCCTAATTCTAGTGTTTAATTCATTGCCTTTTTTCTTCTTGTTTAATGGCCATATGTTTATATCTTTATATTACGTACCTTCCTGATTATATAATAAGGTCTTTGATCATGTGAGCTATCAGATTTGCCTCACTTTGTCACTTAGAATAAGCTATACATGAAACTATAGTTGTACGTAAGTGAAAATTTGAGTGTTTTTCTTGTTTGAATTAATACAGTGAAACATTCTGCTTAACAGCTGTCTCCCACCCTTACAGGAAGGTACATGCCTTAATTTTTTGAAACACTGTATATTTATTAGAATTGTTACAGAATTTTAGTAAACATATTCTAATCACATATTTTCTGATTAATGTGTGCTTATCAGTTTTAGATGTTAAATTTCCCCCCTTGTTTACCATATTGCCATTTGTTATTATTAATAGATAATGTAAAATTGGATGTCTTTGATAATTTTGGGATATGTTCTGAAATTATACTTGAACTTTTTTCTGTGAATTTTGAAGATTTGGTATCTTAGTATTTGGTGAGCATTTGGCATGAATTATTTAGCTTCACCCCTGTTTCATGATTTCTTTTTCTTCTCATCGATTTCCAGTAGGAAAATGTTATGGTTCTAAATGTCTCCTGTAGACTTTAGTAATTGAAAAAATTCAGTTAAGATGGGGGGAATCTGTAATATGTAATAGAGTTTATTTTTTAATTATGTTCAAGTTTTTTTAATTTTTTTTTTTTAGTAAATGTCAAAGTGCTACTCAGTGCAAAATATTATGCAATATTATAATCAACTAACCTCTTCATTGATAATGACTTCATATTGAGAGGTTTTTTAAATCTAGAAATATTCTTGTTTTAAAATCCATATTAAAATGTAAAGGTATTTTTATTTTTTAATTATTCACAAAGCTACTAGTACATTATAAAACTGACAACAATTTCACATTTAGAATTTTTATATGTACATAAATTAGGATTATTTTTTAATATTAGCCTTAACTTTCTTTAACTGTTATGGAAAAGAACCAGTCCCAAGGGTATTTTTACTATTTAATACATGTTATTCCTGTGATTCAAAATCTTAGCAGTAGAACCTGTTGAGTTACTTAACTTTCTGTCTTGGGACTATCCAGGTGCAGTTATAACTGGTTTCAAAGTTGCGACCTTTTCCTTGCTTGTTTCAAAATCGTTCCTTAAAATATGTTCAGTATTTTTTCTTTTGTCGAAAAATATTTAAAAACAGGATTTGTGGGTTGTTATGTTTTTTAAAATTAGTTTGAGAAACTTCCTTTGCCACTTGTTTTCTGTGCAAATGTTGTAAGAGCTCAAATTCCCTGGGGGTAGGGAGGACCTTTATAAGGTTTTTTTGGTTGAAAGGTCTAAAAGGCACTTAAAGGTATACAGTTACCTTTATTTAGATAACCCAGTCATTTTGACATTATGATAAGCTTTCCCCACTTTATAGGTTATCTGAAAATATAGTACAACTATAGTTTCACGTATAGCTTGTTTATACTTAATATAACTTAAAATTATTTTCCTATGTGTAGTCAATAGCACATAGAAAACTCCTGTTTGTAGTCAATAGCACAGTCAGTATTCACCAAAATACTGAGTTACTTTTCAAGTAAAGGTATGAGTATGAATGAGAAACAGTTTGTGGATTGGGTATCGTCAGTCCTTCATTTTCAGATAACTTTCTAAATGTTTGGTCATTCAATCTGTAATCTTACACTTTTTTAATGTTATAAATTCTTCAAATCAATATTAAATGCAGTGAACAGACTATGTCTTCAAAACTGATAAAATGTCATGATTAGATGTGCAGACGAGTATGTTACATGGGTGATAAATGAACCTTTAACATACAGAAATTAATATCAGATTAAGCTATAAAACATTAAGCAAAGTTAATACATGCTTGCATCCATATATGTATTTATTTATTAATGATTTGTAGAGAATCTTCGTGCTTCATAGTCACTAGACCTAAGGTAGAAGCAGTTGTCAAGAATGTCTGACTGCTGTTCATCTTCATGGCCAAAGTAAATTTCACATATTTTTTTCTAATGGTTTTCTTTAGTCTCTTTATTAACCCGTCATCATGACAAGCCTGTCAGGTGACACATGTGAAAAGCAGATGTCCTTTCTCGTTCCTGGTGCTTCCTGAGGAGGCAGTTCAATGCAGGGGAAGGAACATTATTAGATAAAGGATAAAAAGCAGAAGTGCTTTCTCCTCTCACATTCCACTCAACACTTCTCTCACCAAATGGATGTGGGGATTTCTCTCCAATAACAACCAGCAGTTCTTTACTGCAGATTCTCCAGTGGATACCAGCCAGGTGTCCTCTAATTCGGTTCAATTTTGGCGTTACCTACCAGGAGATAGTGTCAGATCCTGCAAGTGGAGGGCTCAGTCCTACAAGACTACCCCTTCCTTCAGATGTCAGTCACAAGCAGTTAGCGGTTTGTGATTCTGACCAACTGCGTAGAGATCCCCCCTCAAGTGTGATTAATTTGCTAGAGCAGCTCACAGAGTTCAGGGAAACACTTTATTTACATTTACCCGTTTATTATAAAGGATATTATGAAGGATACAGATGAACTGCCAGAAAGACAAGGAGCATAAGCAAGCTACTGAGAAGGATCACAGAGCTTCTGTGCCTTCTCCAGGTGCACTGCCCTCTGGGAATAGTCGGTTCATGTGTTCAGCTCTCTTGAAGCTCATTCGAACCCTGTCCTTCTGAGTTTCTGTGGAGGCTTCATTATGTTAGGGTTCAGAAATCAGTATCCCAAAATATGGGGCTTTGACATCCTGAATTAAAGAAGCAGCCTCAAGGCTTCTTGACCTTCTCCAACTCTCCTCACCCAAATCCTGTCTCTCCCAAAGCATAAGATGAGGCTGTACCCCAATGTTCCCTTATTTACTTAGAAACTGAACATCAAAGAGGAACACAATTGCCTAAGATTCCGTCCCTGAAATTTCATTAACCAGAGATTAAAACTTATATCACAGAGGAAGAGACTGAAAATTAAACACCGCACCTGGAGCCCAGATGACCTGTCCCAATCTGTTCTCCGGTCCCATTTAGTTCCCAGAGGGAATCATTTACAAACCAGTGTCTGATCTTCAGGCCCATTTATTTACAGCTCCACCTCTTTCCCCAATGAAAAGGATACTTACGTGTCAGCCATCTATCAGCCCTTTGAGTTTTCACATTTTGTATGACTCCTGTGCACACATATGCATGTAATAACTTTGTTATGCTTGTTAATTTTTTTTTATTATAGGGGTATCCACCATGGTTATATATGATGGGGAGGAAAGGGATTACTCCGTTTCTGCCCCTGCAGCCTGTAGGCATGATTGATTACATCATTGGTTGCCGGAGATTAACTCAGTCTTCAAGCCCTGTCCTGTCCCTGGAGGTTGGAGGGTGGCACTAAAAGCTGCAACCATCTCATCCTGCTTTGATCTTTCTGGTGACCAGACCCCACCCTGAAACTATCTACAGGTCCCCAGCAACATTCATTCCATTAGCATACAAATAACATTCTTACGATTTCAGAGATTCCAGGGGCTTTAGGAAATGGAGATGAAGAGCAAATATATATTTCACAATATCACAAACATACCCTTGGGAATTAGACTTCTGATCTAATCTGAGCTCCCTCACTTGCCATTTTTGTGACCTTGAACAAGTTGTTCATCTTTTCTGGATAGTTCTCTGTGAAAAAAAAATTAAAGTAAAAAAAAAATGGAGGCTATCAGGTTGTTATGAGGACTAGATAAGAGAACTGTATGAAGGACCATGCACAGCGCTAGCAACAAAGTTGTTTAGTAAGTACTATTTCAATTTATTTTGCTCCCAAGCTCACGTGAGCACCCTCAGTGTCTACCACCAAATCATATGACAAAAAAAAGTCAAATCTTTTTTTTTTTTTTTTTGAGACGGAGTCTGGCTCTGCCGCCCAGGCTGGAGTGCAGTGGCCGGATCTCAGCTCATTGCAAGCCCCGCCTCCTGGGTTTATGCCATTCTCCTGCCTCAGCCTCCCAAGTAGCTGGGACTACAGGTGCCCGCCACCTCGCCCGGCTAGTTTTTTGTAGTTTTTAGTAGAGATGGGGTTTCACTGTATTAGCCAGGATGGTCTCGATCTCCTGACCTCGTGATCCGCCCGTCTTGGCCTCCCAAAGTGCTGGGATTACCGGCTTGAGCCACCGCGCCCGGCCCCTAGTCAGATCTTAAAAGTTCATCCACCTTGAATCTTTTAAGTTATTTAACATGTATTTTTAAACCTGCATTATAAGAATGTTAGGGTTTTTATTTTGATCCTGTGGCAGTTGAACTTTCTAATGCAAGCATTCAAATGTTTAGCTTCAAACTGAACAGATAAATAGTCTGAATTATTTCATTATGTATAAAAGAATGATTAAGCCTGCCTCAGGCAGCTCAGACAAAGCAGGTAAAAGACTCTCAAGAAGTAACATTAGAAAACACTAATCAAAGTGCCTAAAAAGCTTTATATGGTCCAGGTTACACAGGGATGTTGGAACAATAAAACAAAACATTATAATGTATGAAGCGTTAGAGATAGGTAGAACAGAACAGATTATATTAGAGAAGTCTCTTCTAAAATTGTGTTGGCTAGCCTGTGATTTCAACTTCTACCTTGTATGTATGTCCATGTGTAGCAGGTTGAACATGCAAGAAGCAGTGTTCATAAAAGGTAGCAAACTTGTTTCTCAGTCTTTTCAGATCGTTGCTTATAAAACACTGATATTTACAGTAAATATCTTATTTTAAATATTAGCTAACCCTATTAAGTGGTGTGTCCTTGTGCTGCAGTCATTTAATTACCTCATTCTTCGGTAAGCTGACATGTGATTTGAGATAGCTCTAAGTGCTAATGGATTGTTTGAAGGAGTTAAAGGCAAAACCAGGAAGAGAAAACTATTTTTAGGAAAAAGTGATCATACAACAGACAGGCCTTAAATAGAAGAAATTAGATATCTCTATCTTTACTATGTAACCTTTAGCTAATTCCTTACACATTCTTACCTCATATTTTTTGTATGTAAATGAGAATGTTATAGTCTTGTAAATTCCTTTTCCTCTGTGACTACATTCAGTTATTTTATTGTGTGTGTGTGCATGTCAGTAGAGCACGGTATTTAGTAGAATGAGTTCTTGGTTAAACCACCTGGCATTTGCAAAATGGAGCCACCTATCTCTTAAATTGTAATGAGGATTTGATTAGGTAATCTAGGTAAATCACTTAGCACAAGAGTCTCCAACCCCCAGACTCTTGACTGGTACTGGTCTGTGGCCTGTTAGGGACTAGGCTGCCCGGCAGGAGGTAAGCAGGGAGCAAGCTAGTACTAGGGCCTGAGCTCCGCCTCCTGTCAGATCAGTGGCAGCATTAGATACCCACAGGAGCACGAACCCTGTTGTGAACTGTGCGTGTGAGGGATCTAGGTTTCGTGCTCCTTATGAGAATCTAATTATTGCCTGATGAGCTGAGGTGGAACAGTTCCTTCCCAAAACCATCTCACGAAACCCATCCCTGGTGCCAAAATGGTTGGGGACCTCTGGCGTATCACACTATCTGGCACATACCAAGCGCTCAGAAAATATCCCATTTCTCAAAACTCAGTTCTAGTGCCAAGTCTTAATAGTATGTTGATCTTGGAACTCCGAGGTAGTTGGTCCTCTCTTTGTGCCATAAATGTGCCTTGTACTCAGTAGTGCTAAATTGCTATCACTAGTGCTAAATGTACTAATTCATCTGTGTGTCTACTTCACTTCTTAGATTGTGAGCCCCTTGAGGACAGAGATGGGTTTACTCATATTTATAAACTCATTGGCATGATAAATATTTGCTGAAGGAATAAAATTGTATCTTATTTTTAAGTGCAGTCCCCTCCATCTCTGAGTGGAAGGTAGTCCGGGAGCAAAGGTGACTGGTAGACAAGTCTTCTGAACAATCTGGCCACATTCTCAACCCACCCCACCCCCGCTTTTTTAAACAGCTATTTAATTGCCGTTGTCATCCTAAGGATTGGATCAATTTTTCACTTCCCTTCTTCACACTTTTTTCCTTTTACTAAGAAAATAAAGGAATAAAGTGACTGCCAAATGGAGAAAACTGTCCACTAAATATGAATTAATAAGTGCTATGATCAGAAATTGTGTAAAAGCAACATAATGGCACTATAAAAAGGTATTATCTTGGAATCAAAAACCTTGGGTTTATATTATAGCCCTGCTACTGTCTAGTCATATGACAGTGATCAAGCTATATTACCTCTTTGGCTTGACAAAATAGGGAGCATCTCTGTTTCTGGCTTATCATGATTGATGTGAAATATTCATACAGACTACCACTGTGCCTGGGAAGTAGAAGACCTCAAATCTTTCTTGGAGTTACAGTTAATACTGTATCGTTTAAATCTGAGAAAAACCAACTTTTAAAAATCACATATATACAGTTGTTTACTGCTAGAAATTTTATTTAAATTAGTTGATACTCTTGGTTAGGTAATGAAAAACAATGGTTTTATCTCCATTATGTTAATGCGATAGGGAAGAGTAACAGAGTTAAGACGGCAAAGGCATACCTGACAATTAAGATGCATAGTTAAAGGGTAATACTTCTGAACACAAGAAGACAAGTCTCTACTTGATACTACTCTCCACAGTTAAGTCATTGATACTTTGTGCCATGCAGTGAATACAACTGTCTAGGTGTTCACTGTATTTTTCCTCATGAAAGTAGAAGGTTAGAGAAAATTATTCTCAATACAATTGATACAAATAAAATTGATTATTAGGTACCTTTTAATTAGGCAGTAAGGGCATATGAAGCTTCATTATGAGAATTTTGTCAAAATTATTTGCCAGTTACCATGTTTTAAAACAACTTCTCAAAATTCCCCACTTCTAATTTCTCCTTTCTATTCTACCAGTTTTACTCCATAACTTTTTGCTAAATAAACATTTTCTTCCAACTCTCAGTTTTGTGTTTTTTTCATTTCATCTGTTCTTCAAAGTGTATCAGCTAATGATTGAATTAGGCTATGGTGTAACAGAGAACTCTAAGACAGTAGCTTAAACCAGATTTTTGGTTTTTTTAACCCCTAAGTCTTGCTGCCTTTTTCACAAAGACAAGGCTTTTTCAGAAACTCCCAGCTTATGTCTCATTTGCCACAGCTGCGTCACATGGCTATCTTTTAGCTGTAAGAGATGCTGAGAAACAGTTTTTTTTTTTGCTGGGCATGTTGTCACTCTGAGCAAAATCAAAGTTTTATTTGGATCCTTCTACTTACAATACACCTTTTATGGCAATCTAAGTAGTCATTTGTCATAGATAGGAGGATTTCCCGGAAGGGTGAAGAACTTCTATATAGGTTGCTTTTTCTGACTAACATAAATTATCCTACCACCACCATCCCATAATTCTAAACTTATAGAGATGTCATAGAAAACAACAAATATACACACAGCTAACCACAAAAGAAAAAGGAAATCCCAGCTGCCAGAAATGAAGAAAAAACAAAGCCACAATAGTAAACTCAGCAGCTGAAGGTACACTGACCTAGGGGTATAATGTTGGCTGTGGGTCTCACCAATGGACCCTGAGACTTTTAACAGCAAGAGATACGGCCTGACTAGATAGGGAAGCTGGGACTGAGACCTGTGCACAAAGCCAAGACCCTAGAAGGTGCTCCAGCCTCAGGAAGGAGAATGAGCAGAATTCTACACAATAACCCGGGGAAGCTACAAAGTTGTCTAAACTCAAGACTTTAGGGTGGAGAAAGAGGAAGTTTTCTGTGAGAAAGCTGTAAGTTTACATTTCAGTTTTGCTCTCAGAATATTCTTGCTTAGCTTAAAAATGTCAGGCACATTAAGGTACTGACTTTGATAAAGCAATGAATAAGATGTACAGAAGTATGTGTTCTCTTGGGGTCTCAAAATCATTAGGGGAAAGAATTGGCATATATTCAAACACATTTGAAGAAACTACGCATTTTTGGAGATGGAGTCTTGCTCTGTTGCATGGCATGATCATGGCGCACTGCAGCCTCAATTTCCTGGGCTCAAGTGATCCTCCCACCTAAGCCTCCCGAGTAGCTGGGACCACAGGTATGTACCACCATGCCCGGCTAGTTTTTAAAATTTTTGTAGAGATGGAGTCTCACTGTGTTGCCCAAGTTGATCTTGAACTCCTGGGCTCAAGTGATCCTCCCACCTTGGCCTCCCAAAGTGTTAGGATTACAGGCATGAGCCACCATGCCTGGCCTGAAGGAAATTTCAAAACAGAAGGAATAAGCTAGAATACAGCACAGAAGAGGTAGAAAAATGAAAGTAATTCATGGAAGATCCAATATACGTATATATTTTAGGATTTTAAGGAGAAAACAAGGTGTGAGGCAGTTGTGAACTGACGTAAGAATGTGTAGTATACAACTGGTAGATAAATGGTACGCACTGAAGCTTTTGAGGCAAGGGCAATAGGTAGCTTCCTTCTCTCACGCGTACTCCTGCCACCAAATTACCCCCTAACAGCTACGTTATAATGAAAACAGTTTCATGCCAACTTCTGTTACAAATACCTATATTAACTGAGCAAGAAAACTGATCTTACAGCATGTTCTGCAGGCTAAAGGAAATTGCTCTCAGCCCTTTGAGGTGCTCTAACCACCATCTTGCCTGAAAGGTTCCTTTAAGAAGCAGGATTCTATTACCTTAACAAAAGGTGTGTTCGTGGCTGGACAAGAGCCTTTTAGGGGGTTAGACTAGGACATCATCCCAAAATATGAGGACTACAGGCCACGCTGGATTCTTATGGCCTGTTCTTGCAATGGTGGTATGTGTTACTCTGCCATTAATCTGAAAACCTTTAATCTCACCATTGGAGGCCCATTTAAAAAAGTATTTTAGTTAGCAGTTTACTAATAAAAATTTCTACCATTTAGTATGAAAATTAAAACACTGTATGTGGATCAAGAAGCAGTCAACAATACCTAAAATAGCTTCCACTAGAGTATGCGTTCTCTGATTAGAACACTAGTTCATCCTCTTAGTGGACTGTTCTATCAGAATGGTAGCAAGACTTAAGCAATGACTTTACATAAGTTACGTGTACCACACTGTGTATACTAGAGTATTTCTGTGTAAATTACAGACAATAGCTATACTGGAAGCAATAAATGACTAAAATTTCCAGAGTTGACCAAAGACATACCAGGAATGATACTTGCTTCCAGAAACAGAACCAATGTAGCATTGGCTTAAACTGTTGTCTTTTGCTTTTCTTTCAGATGTAGCCTGTCCAGGTGTCCAGTACTATAACTCCACAAGATCAGTAGGGCCCCAGGCTTTTTCTGTTCTTTATGATCCATTCTACCATGTAGCATCTGTCTTCAAGATCAAAAAATAGTGGCTGTAGTGCTCACATTCCAGATAAGGAAGAATGGGCAAGAAACAAAAGATCCACTCCAAATGTGATGGCAAAATTTAAGACTTGAGTGAAAAATGGAAATTTGTCTTCAGTACATACACACTGAAAGATATGTTGAAGAGAGTTCTTCAGGCAGAAGAAAGTGATTCCAAGGGAAATCCCGGAATGCAGGAATAAATGAAGAGCAATGGAAATGGTAAATATGTGGGTAAATTTGAAGGAATATTGGCTGTATTAAATTCTGTGGTTTAAAATATCTGTGGAATTAAAATGCACCTACAATAACAAGAGACAGGAGAAGTTTGTACTTAAGTTTGTCCTCAGGTTCTAGCATTAGATAGGTAAATGGTAAGATTACTTTTTTTAGATTATGAAGACAAGGGTGCATGTTATTAGGTAAATGGTAAGATTACTTTTTTTAGATTATGAAGACAAGGGTGCATGTTATAATCTCTTAAGCACTAAATGGCTAATAGAATATATACCTAACAATTTAATGGTGACAAAAGCATTTAAAAGAAGGCAGGAATAGAAAAGGGACATAAAACAGATGGGTCAGATTTAAAGTTGCAAAATATAAACCCAAACACTTTAAATGAGTCATTAGTTGAATTAAGTTTAAAAATTTATCAGGCTGAAAATTCCCTACTACATATTGCTTACAAGAGGCATACTTTAAATACAAGGCCACACAAAAAGGTTGAATGTAAATGGCATGGGAAGAAAAATACAATAAGCAAACCAAATAAAAACAGTTTGTGGTGTTATCAGGCAATGAGATTTAAGGCAAAAAGCGTTACTAGAGATAAAGAGAGACATTTTATAATGATGAAGGAATTAATTGACCCAAAATACATGCATATTTAGATCTGTATGTATTGAAAACAGATTTGAAATGCATAAAGCAAGAATGACATAGGAGAGGAGTAATGGGTAAGTTAACCATTGCTGGAGGCTTATGCAGCTTTTTCCATAGCTGATAGAATATCCAGACCCTCCCCCCAAAAAATCAGATACAGAGGATCTGAACTTTTCATATATGAATACTTGATTTAAAAAACATAATTCACATTTTCTTCAAGTAAATAATTTATCAAAATTTACCCTATGTTGAGTCGTAAAGCAAACCAATAATCTCAAAAGATCAAAAGCATTCATCTTACATTCTCTAACATAGTGGAATTAAACTAGAAAACAGCAAAAGAGATTGGAGAAACCCTCAACTACTTTGGAATTATGTAATAGATTTCTTGATAGTCCCTGGGTCAAAGAATAAAACAAATTTCAAAATATTTTCAAGTGAATAATATGACATAGCAAAACATGCGAGTTGCAGCTGAAGCAGTGCATGGAGGAAAATTTATAAACTTACATGCATACATTAGAAAAGAAGCAAGGCTGAAAATCAATTACCTAAACTATTTTCAAGAAGCTAGAAAAAGAAGAGCAAGGAAATAATAAAAAACAAAAAGTCAATGAAATAACACACAATAGAGAAAGCCAGTATGTTGGTTCTTTGAAGTCTAAAAACAATAATAACCTCTATTGTTTAACATATTTGAGATATTAGCCAATAATGTAAGGCCTGAAGTAAAAATGTTTAGAAAGAAGAAAATAATACCATTTATAGACAACTGGTTGTGTGCATAGAAATTTCAAAAGACTCAGCAAACAAAATAACTTATCAAGGTCACTGAATACAAACTATACAGAAATTGTATTTATATATATCAGAAACAGAAATTGATAAAATGATACCATTTACATAGCGTAAAATAAATGCAAAAAATTTTTAATCATTTAAGAAATTTTTAAAATTCTAAATGGATATACCATGTTCATTACTTGGAAGTCAATTTTCTAAATTAAACTGTAATTTCAATATATGATATTATCAAAGTCTCAACAGTATGTTGGAGAAATTAACAAACTGAAGAAATGCAAAGGACCAAGAATATCCAAGATAAACTTGAGCAACAAAACTGAAAAATGTTCACCAACAGATATAAGACCTGTGATTATAAAAGTATACTTGTAATTAACACTCATGTTGGCTGGCATAAGGATAGGCAAATAGACCAAAGTAACAGACTAGATAGAATTCTGTCTACATGGTGATCCACACATTTAGGTCATCTGTGACTTTTGAGAAAGAGAAACTATTGTAATGGTACAGTCAATTAGATAGCTGTATTGGGGAAAAAAGTAGACCCCTTCTTTGACACCATATATACAGAAAAATCAGTTCCATATGGAATATGGTTTAAATGTGGAAGGAAATAATGAAACAGGAGAGTGTCTTCATGCTTTGGGGTAGGCAACTATTTAAAGGACATAAAGCTTAAAGGAACATTTTAAACTGATTTGTGATGATAGAATCAGGGTAGAGGTTATCACTCTCCTGGCAAAATTGGTCAATAAGAAAAGACAACTTAGCCAGACACAGTGGCTCATGCCTGTAATCCTATAGCCCTGGGAGGCTGAGGTGTGAGGAGAGCTTAAGGCCAGGAGTTCAAGACTAGCCTGGGCAACATAGCGAGACCTTGTCTCTACAAAAATTTTAAAAATTAACTGGGTGCGGTGGCATGCACTTGTAGTCCGAATTACTTGGCAGGCTGGGGCAGGAGGATCGTCTGAGCCCAGGAGTTTGAGGCTGCAGTCAGCTATAATTGTGTCACTGCACTCCAGCCTTTGCAACAGAGCAAGACCCTGCCTGTCTAAAATTAAAAAGAAAAAAGACAACTTGATATCAGGAAAGAAATAAGGCATGAAAACGGATAAAATTAAAATTATTTGATTTAGAAAGTGATTGTGAATTTATGTGAATAAATTTGAAATTGTAGATATTTTTTGATGAGTGTTGCCAAATATGTATTATTAAGTAAGTCTAAATCTCTTTTTTAAAATCTACTCTGAACGCACAAGCTCTGGATGGGTTATTGAAATACATTCATTGTGACCAAGTAAGGACTATTTCCATATGGGAGAATAATTTAACATTGGAAAATCTTTTCACATAGTATATACCATGTTAATAGATTAAAGAGAAAAGGCATGTTACTATCTCAGTGAATGCAGGGGATTGGAGGGGGAGAACCAGCAAAATGCAAGTTATATTCACTTAGGATTTTAAAAATAAAACATCTTCTTAATAGATGAATAAATGTATTAGTACGATAAATGATAGCTTACCAAAACCCTAATAATGCCAGCAATGGTACAGAAATGGGCTATTGTATTATTACATCTGTTCCATGTTACACCGGAGATCTTGGCCAGTGCAGTGAGACTAGAAGAAGAAATAATAGGCATAAGGATTGCAAAGAGAGAATCAGTTATTGTTAATGGGCAAGATCATTGTTTATTTGAAAGTCCAAGGAAAACTACAAAGTAGCGTAACTAATGTGAGAGTTGAGAGATTTTGGATATAAGAGCAATCTGCAAGAATTAGTAGTGTTCTTTTCCACTTCAAACAGTGTGTTTGAAAGTGTATTATTTGAAAGAATTTCATTCACAATTAAAACTAAGGGGACCTAATAATACGTCCAATAAAAATATGCAAGATTTTGTAAAAGTAGACTAAAATGAATGGAGCAATTGTCTATGTTAGAGAATGGGAAAAATCAGTACATTAAAGTATCAGTTCTCTCCAAATCTATAAATTCACTGAAGTTCCAATCGAATTCTCAACAAAACTTTTTTTTTTTTTTTTTGAGACGGAGTCTCGCTCTGTCGCCCAGGCTGGAGTGCAGTGGCCGGACCTCAGCTCACTGCGAGCTCCGCCTCCCGGGTTCACGCCATTCTCCTGCCTCAGCCTCCCGAGTAGCTGGGACTACAGGCGCCCGCCACCTCGCCCGGCTAGTTTTTTGTATTTTTTTAGTAGAGACGGGGTTTCACCGTGTTAGCCAGGATGGTCTCAATCTCCTGACCTCGTGATCCACCCGTCTCGGCCTCCCAAAGTGCTGGGATTACAGGCTTGAGCCACCGCGCCCGGCCAACAAAACTTTTTATGGAATTTAATCAACCTAACCTAAATGTGGAAAGACAAAGCTGAGAATTTTTTTTTTTTTAAAGGGAAAATAAGTTTAGGGGAGTACCTATCATGAAAGACAGTAGGACTTATAAAACTATAGTGATAACACAGCCCTTGTGATGCCAGGATAAACATGTAAATCTATGGTACAGAAACAGATACATGAGAACTTGATACATGACAGAGTGGAGAAATTAGTAACTTTTCAATAAATGACATTAGGATAATTGCATGTCTATATGTGAAAAAATTATATACCCTTCTCGTACCACATTTTTAAAAACCGGTAGATTAAAGACCTAAATGTGGCGGAGGGGGAATACCATTTTAAATATATTAGAAGGAAATACAGGAAAACTTGAACCAGTGTAAGGAATGTGACTCAAAGTGGGAACCATGAAGAAAAAGAGTCACACATCTGACTATATTAAAACTAGAAACTTAAGTATGACAAAAGACACTGAATATTAGAAGGCCAGCCACAGACTTGCAAGGTACTTACCTTGCAATTATCTACCAGTAACTGACAAAGGAAGTGTTCAAGTTACATAAAGGACTACTTAAGTGAGGAATAAATGAGCAATATATGAGAGAGAACCAAAAGGGCAATTAACAGAAAAATGTTTTAACTCACTAGCAGTCAAGGAAATGCCAGTCAGCACAATTAGATACCGTTTCATATCCAGTCAGGTAATATCAGGGATTGGCAAACATATTGAGAAAACAATTTATACTTTAGTAAAGTTGAAATTACACATTGCTTAGCAGTAAAAAACAGTCTGTACAAGACTAAAGTTTTGCATCATATTTAGGTATAGAAATTGTCAGAACACTTAAAACTTGTAGGCATTTGTTGCAGGGAGACAGAAGACTGAATTGCTTTTTTCAAAAACTAGAAATCACATTGATGTAAAACAGAACCTTAGCTTTAGAGAGGGATAAAAAAAATTACAGTATTTTGTTAAATTTATCTACTTTTAAAGATATTAACAAATGCAGTTTGTGGACTACCAGTCTCCTATATTGGTGACAATTAAGGGTTTTTTTTTCATAATGTCAACATTCATACAGAGGTTACAGTTCAGATTAGGAGAACATATGTGTGATAAAACAATTTGACCAAAAAGTTCCTTTCTCTTTATGTGAAATAGCAGAAAAGCAACAGCAGTTTATTGCTTATGACAGAATACATATGATACTCAAATTGAATATTTCTTGAGACCTTTGTTTAAATCTATTAGCATCTAATACAAAATTTTTATATTTAGTTCACTAGATTGTAAATTCAGTTTTCTTACTAAGAAAGACTGAAATTTCTTAATAATTTTGGGATTCTAGTGATTAGCATTAGAGACTGATTTGCTTTTAAAGAGAATCACATATTTTATATATTTCCAATTTTGCATACTTCCGAAAGAACATACCTTTGCCATTGTTAACATATGGTATATGTATACAGTGAAAATGTACAAGGATGTTCCTTACAGCAGTTATTGAAGTATAAGGAAGAAAAAGGTAACTTAAAAGACACTTAGCACTACATTCTCCAGTCAGATCTGCTCCCTGGCCCATGAACTAAGAATGTTTTTGATGTGTGTATGAAAGTAGTGACTTAATAGATCTGGCGTGTTGAAACCCTGTACCTTTCAAAGAAAGGTCTAGCCCTCTACTTGCTCCTGGGAGATCATGGTACTAAGCCCTTGGAATACCCTGCCTGACACAAGGCCTTTGTTTACCTGGGGCCTTGGATCACACCAGATAATTGATGCTACAGATTTATGGTGAGGGCATTGCACCTTGCAGTATCAATTTAATCTCTGGGGGAGGTGGAACCTGCCATTTCTGTTCTCCATGCCTATGTGACTAACACCCAATAAAAACCTTGGACATCAAGTCTCAGCTTCTGTGGTTGATAATATTTCCTAAACGACCCACATTCATTCAGAGAGGATTAAGTGCTGTGCATGCATCTCCTGTCAGATGGGACAACTGGAAGCCTGCCCCTGCTCTCTTCTGAACTCTTTCCTATCTGCCTTTCAAAACTGTACTGATTTTAAACTGTACTTTTGCTCTAATAAACTGTAATTGTCAACATAACCACTTTTCTGAGTTCTGTGAGTCATTGAACTGGACAGTGGCCTTAGGGACCCTGCCATAACTGTTTAAAGAACTATTTTTTAAAAAACAATATTTGAGAGAGACTGTATGTTCTGCAAATCCTAAAATATTTGCTATTTGGTCACTTATAGCAACAGTCCCCAACCTTTTTGGCACCAGGGAAAACAATTTTTTCCATGAACAGGGGTAAGGGGGGAGGTTTCAGGATGAAACTGTTCCACCTCAGATCATCAGGCATTAGATTTTCATAAAGAGTGTGCAACCTAAATCCCTTGCATGTGCAGTTCACAGAGACCACTGCTGATCTGACAAGAGGTAGAGCTCAGGCAGTAATGCTCCCTTGGCCATCAGTCACCTGCTGTGCTGCTTGGTTCCTAACGGGCATGGACTGGCACTGGTCCTTGGCCCACGGGTTGGGGACCCTTGACTTACAGAATACTTTTGCCAACCCCTGCAGAAATACAATGAAAAAAAAACTTTCATACATTGAAAACAGCTAAAATGGACGAATATTGCTATGAATAAATCTCAAACTGTTTTAACTGGAGAAAAATGTAACAGAAGGTTGATATAGTGTATTATTTATGTAACTTAAAACTGACGAAAAATGTATATGCATTAAGAAAATCAGTTTATTTTCAACATATATATGTTGAAACTTTGTGTGTGTGTATATATATGTATGTATGTATGTATGCATGTATTTGATCATAACAATAGTTTGAGGATGTCCACAAACTTAAAGCTTGGGGTAGGGGGTGGAAATGGAATGGAAGACAAAACACGTACTTGTCTCATTTTTGTTTCTTAAAAAGAGATGCTGGATGTATTTGTCCATTTTCATGCTGCTGATAAAGATACCCGAGACTGGGTAATTTATAAAGAAAAAGAGGTTTAATGGACTCATAGTTCCATGTGGCTGGGGAGACCTCATAATCACAGCGGAAGGCAAAAGGCACATCTTGCATGGCAGCAGACCAGGGAATGAAAATCAAGCAAAGGGGGTTTCCCTTATAAAACCATCAGATCTCGTGAGATTTACTCACTACCGTGAGAACAGGATGGGGGAAATCACCCCTGTGATTCAGTTATCTGCCACCGGGTTCATATCACAGGGAAAAAACAGACCTTGTCAAACGAACAAAAAAGTGGTTATTTTAATTAATATTTTCATGTATTTCCTTAAATCAACTTAGCTTAGAACTATAGAAAGTCAGAAACAGGCCTTGGTAGGTGAATTGCCCACGTCATGGTGAATTCTTAAAGAATTTAGTGTCCACTGATACCTGGAAGACTTTAAGGGTATTACATTTTAAGTGCTATTAGGATCTTAAAGACAGCGTTCTATAGGAAATAGTTTAATGCTGGCAGATTTATTTTGAATGGTGGAAACTTGAAATTTGATCCTTGAAAGAGAGGAATAAAGATACAAGGACTGTACCATACATTTTAGAGACATCAAGTTCTCTTAATTTTGTGACTCTATGTTGAGAACATTGAGAGATTACACGAGTAAGAAGAAAGAAACTTTCTGAGAACTCACAGCTACCTCTTTTACAAATAATAAAGCATTGCCTTTGCAGGGGTTAGTTTTCTTTAGGCTTGGGGCAAGACATTAAATCCACCCCTGGTTTACGGTGGAGGCGATATACAGTTGACCTTTGAACAGCATTGGAGTTAGGGGTACCGATCCTAACCCCCACCCTGCCACCCCCTGAAAATCTGAGTGTTAACTTTTGACTGCTCTCAAACTTAACTACTACTATTAACTGGAAGCCTTACTGATAACAAATAGTCTATTAACGCATATTTGGTATGCCGTATGTATTATATACTGTATTCTTTAAGCTAGGGAAAAGAATGTTACTAAGAAAATTGTAAGGAAGAGAGAATATATTTACACATTATGTGGAAGTGGATCATCATAAAGGTCTTAATCCTCATGTTCACGTTAAGTAGGCTGAGGAGGAGGAGGAGGGGGGTTGATCTAGCTGTTTCAGATGAAGTAGAGGTGGAAGAGGTAGGAAAGGAGGCAGGAGAAGCAAGGCACAGTAGATGTAACTTTTATTTTTCAAAATCCACATATAAGTAGCCCTGTGCATTTCAAACCTCTGGCATTCAAGCATGCACTGTAACCAACTGATACTTTCTTAAAAATAAAAAAATCTTGGTTATTTGTAGCAGCCACAAAAAACAGATCACCCCAAGTTTAGTGTCCACTGATATCTGGAAGACTTTAAGGGTATTACATTTTACATGCTATTAGGATCTTGAGTAATCATCAAATAAGAAAATGGGCATTAAAATGCTTTGTAAGCTATACGTTAAGGTAAAAGTGGTATTCCTGATGTTAACCACTCTAAACTGAACTTAGATTTCTAGTATATACCAGCTTGGGTGACATACTGAGACCTGGTCTCTACAAAAAAATTTAAAAATTAGGCATGGGGGCACATCCCAGTAGTCCCAGTTACTGTGGAGGCTGAGGTGGGAAGATTGCTTGAGCATGGGAGATTGAGACTGCAGTGAGCCACAGTCACGCCACTGCACTCTAGCCTGGGCAACAGAGCAAGACCCTGTCTCAAAAATAAATAATAAAAAGATTTCTAGTATATAAAGTTTAATGATACTTTCCCTAACCTGCATTCCAAGAGTTACTAGAAAAATCAAATGAGACAACGTCCAAAAACCCCACAAAACCTCACCTTTAAAAATGATAAAATACGATGCAAATTCATCTTATAAAAAGTATTACTAGTACCCTGACTGTGATGACACTCATGCGGGTAGTTAAAATTATGAAGGGAAAAAAACATTACTCACTTTGTTTTCCTGAAACAGGAGGTGAGCTATGAATAAGGAAAAACAACTAATAATTGTGTAGGTCTTTCCTTGTAGCTTATACCAGGTTAATTAAGGGATGAGAGGAGAATAAGACATGGGTGCTGCATTTTTTTTTTCAATTCAGCATTTATTGAGCATCTACTATCTGTCAGGTGGAGGAAAGCTAAATACTTAAATATATTAACTATTGTCCTCATTTGCCTACTATTGTCCCCATTTGCCTACTATTGTCCCCATTTGCCTGAAAAAGGATTATCCTTGTTTCTCATGTGAAAATCAAGATTCAGAGAAGTTACGTAGCTTAAAATCTAATAGGTCCTGAACTAGTATTTGAACCCATATTTCTGGCTTCTAAACATGTGTTTCACAGAACCAACGATAAGAAAACTAGGATCCAAGTGTTAAAGAGAAAAAATTACTGTAGGAGACAAGGAAAGAATACATTCATGTGGACAAGGAGCAGGTAGCGGAGGCTTCCTGCAACAGGTGGCGGAGGCTTCCTGCAACAGGTGGAACTTGAAAGAGGCCCCGAGGATAGGAATTTGGTAGATATAGGAAAACAGGCATTGCTAGCAAGGAGGAGTGATAGCTAGAGTTACCGTTTACTGAGTTACCTGCCTAAGTGAACCAGTGTGTGTGTCTTGGAAGATGAGAACATTCACACTGGTTGCCTCTGGCAACCATTTGGTCCCAGGGCAAGAAATAGGGGCGGGTGAATGGGAGAGTCATTAAGATAGCATGGAGAATCGAAGAAACCTGAAAATAATGGAAAATTCTAGTCATTTTCGGAACTCAAGAACAGGCCCAAGGTCTGGGTAAAGCCTGTAACATTACATACGTAATTTTGTAAACACACCACATCAGATAACTACTTAAAGATGTTTTGGACGGCAGCTGATTTTTAAAAACTCATTTCAGAGTGCTAGGTATTGGAGGGAGGGAGATGGGGGCTGGAGAAACAGTGGAGGTAGAATTCAGTGGACCAGGATTCTATACCTTTTCCCTTAAGGCAATTCCTGATTATATGTATAAGAATGTATTGAGCCTCAGTCACCACATTTATCCTACCTTCAGGGTTGTGGGTATAAAATGATCAATATAAAAATACTTGGAAGATATAAAGATTGATGTACATGACAGGTTTTATGTTCAAGCAGCGTTGACGTTGCTACTGTAAAAGTATAATAGCAAGTTTCTCGTAACATGCTGTTATATGGTTTTAAAGCCTTTTTTCTAGCGTTGCAAGGTTTTTAAGATAGATACTTTTATACTTTTCGTCTTTTGGCAATGACTTTTAAGGAGAACTGAATCATTCTTGTAGCCAGACTTTGCAAATGAAAGAAGAAAAGAAGCCAAGGGAACCTCACTTTGGATATAAGACACTCATAAGCATGAGTGTTGCAACTGCCCAGTTGTCGTGTTTTTAATAACACATTTAAAAAGTATAGACGGTAAATTCCCACTAAGTGTGTATTCTTTGCTGTTTACCAGGGTCAGAAGGGAACATGAGCTGCCAAATAAGTACGTTTCAGCATCTTTGGCACGTCTGTCCCATACTGGTTACCTGTTTGGCAGTTTTGCAACATTTTAACTCATCATCCACCAACCAGTTCTTTAGGGTTTTCTTTTGTGTAGTTTGTATTGTTAAAACAGTATGCAGTTTCATCATGATCTAAATTGTTAATTATATTATTTTTTCAAACTGGTTCTCCTCCTTCTGTTGAGACTCACTGTCCTATGGGGAATGAGGCAAAAAAAAGACACTTTCTCTGTCACTCAATCTGTTGAACATCGATTTGAGAATTAGGTTCAGATTCCCTGGCTTAAGCACAGACATTTAATTATCTAAGCCAGTAGTTTTCAAATATTTTTTATAGTGGAACCTACTCTTTAAAAAGAAATCATTCACCAAAGCCCAACGTGTAAAGCACATGAATGTGAACCCACCTGCTAAGCTGATTCCCTGGTTATCCCTTTTAGCACCTGAGGCACACAATTCCAAGACCACTGACTTAAGCCCGCCTTCGTTGTTATCCTCATCTCTGGCCAGCAGCCTGAACAGACTCTCCAATACAGCCGTTTTAAACCACGTTTTGTTCCCCACGATGTCCTGTTTCGTAATCCTGTGCCTTTATATATCCAGTTCTTCCATTGTGAATGCTTCGTCATTCTCCTGCCACTCTGACCTTTAGTTGTCCTTGATAGAATCTTTTCCTAGAAGTCTGCCCTGATACCCTTGTCTGTGCTTCCTTTGCATTCATTTCATTCTGCTGTCATAGACTGTACTACACTCTAATAGGTCATTCCTTTGTCGGACTCTCCCACACTGCACTAGTGTTCTTTTTGGGACATGTTCTTATTTGATATTCTGCCTCCAGTGCCAGGCCATGGTTGGTAATCAGGTATGTCTGATTAATGGATCAACTGACGGGGAGATGGATGGATGAAGGAATTTGCCAGCAGACCAAGTGAGTGAAGTGTTCCAGTGCCTTGAACTGAGAAAGCAAATAGAAGGAACTGAAAAGAGAGAATTCTCTTCATATGGCCGGCTGGATTGGGATTTGTCTGTGGGCTAAGAGTAGACCTGATACACTTCCCAGAATGCAGTCGTCACTGAGTTAGCCCTAGGGAACAGTCCAGCATGAGTCATATGCCTTCTCTCCATATCTGGTGCCATATATTTATAGCTAATGCTGGTGGGTTTTCTCTTGTTAAACAGCAAAAGAAAAATGATTGCATGAAGGCCAAACAAAAGACTAATGGAAGTGGTTTTAATAATTAATTTTTAAAAGGCTTACAAATGACAATTCAGCTGGGAAGTTATAGAAACATTTTAGCTGAAATTTCAGCTACAGGATGCATCTCTTTGGATTGTTGTTCTGAGGTTAAATGGGGGTAATTTGAAAGCTGGCAGGAAGAAGGCCAGTGATACTTGTTTGTCTACATTTTTTTCTTTTAAACAGTGAAATAGCTCCTTGGAAAGAAGAGTGTTTTGCATTTGAGTGATACGAGATGGTGAGAGTCACTGAAATGTGGAATGGAATGAACTGGAAGCTGCATTAAATATATATTGATTGTATAACACAGGTTTCAAAATCATTTAGATAATCTTTAAGCTTCCTTTTCCTTACAGCCTAATTGGCATGTTACTGCACCCAGACAATTATCATAGAAGCAGAAAGTTCTATGGAGGTTTTCTACCTAAATTTTCTATATATAATTTTTTTGAAGGGTCTAAATGAATTCTCAATAAATGGTTGACAAAATTAAATTTATAAGGGCAGGAATTCCCCTATATGAGACAGAGAACAGAACTTGGATTTATCGAGCATCTACCATGTCCAGAACACCATTAGGCATTTTTTTTTCATGAGGTATCTCAAGAAACCTTCACCATTACCCTAAGAGGCCACCCCCATTTTAAGACAGAGAAACAGTCTTAAAGAGGTTAGGCAATGTTCGCATCCACACAGTTTGGCCAAGGAACATGTGATTTTGTTATCTGTTCTTTCCACTTCATTACTGTGTTGTGTTCCAATGGCCATGCAGTAAGAAACCTTATTAACAGAGTCAAGTATGTTACAGGAAGCAAGAAGAAGTGCCCTGAGTTGTTCATTTCCTCCCCTCTAATTCTCACATTCCTCTTTGGAGAAGATGAGCAAACCTGCATCCCCTGTTCCCTCTTCACTAATCTGTATTCAGTGCCCAGATTGATGTTAGTTTATAAAAGATTATAATTTTCATTTCAATAGCAATTTAAGATTTCACAAAAAATTTGCAAGATCTTATTTCATCCTCATTTTACAAAGGAGAAACTAAAATTAAGATAAGTTTGTGATTTACCCAAGGTTACAGAACTAATTAATAGGAAGGAGCTTTTCCCCTCCCAGAATTTCTCATTTCACATACTCTTTCTACTGCATCCTCAAATGAGAATATGTGGGGTTTCTCTGTGAGGATGGAAGAGAATTTCACTCCCCAGAGTTCTGTGTGTTTCTTCTTATATCTGGAGAAAAGTTTATCCTTCTAAGGCGTGAAATGTATTAAATACACGAAAGCCTCTCCATATCCCACTGTAATTATCTGGACGTGCAGATACCACTCTGCATCTTGGAAGACTGCACAAATGGGTGTGGGAAAACACATGCAAATAGTTAACCACCGTTATTCGTTCCAAGTGATATGAAGGTGGTCTTCAGCACAGGAGAGAAAGAAGGCTTAGAAATCTTCCCACTAAAAGGAAGCTTCTAGCCCACTCTTCTTCCTGTGGCTTCTTACGTAACTGCTACAAAAGTCCATCAGCTAGGCAGGCCTAGCTATTTTCCAGATGTCAGAGCAGGAGCGGGGAACTATAGAGGTTTTGTTGTCTCATCTCATCTTACTTTAAAAAAACAAAAACAAGAAAGAAGCCTCAGCAACGTGGTGAGTGAGACCCTGTCTCTACAAAAAACTAAAATAACTAGCTGGATGTGGTGCGTGCCTGTGGTCCCAGCCACTGGGGAGCTGAGGTGGGAGAATCGCTTGAGCCTGGGAGGTCAAGGCAGCAGTGAGCCATGACTGTGCTGCAGCACTGCAGCCTGGGTGACAGGGCAAGACCCTGTCTCAAAGAAGAAAAAGCTTAGGATGGAGGGGTGACTTTGAAATGGAGCAAATAAAATGATAGAATAGGAAGAACACTGGCCTTGGATCACAGAAGCTGGAATTAGAGCAGTCTACTTCTTTAAGCTTCATTTTCCCTGTCTATAAAATGAGTATTATAATACCACACAGTGTTGTTCATCATGTTAATCAGATAATATGTGGACAGAGGATCTTCTGTTTCTATTTAAGAGGACTTACAGGTTGGAAATTGAAAGAGCTGGAAATAGCATTTACCATAATGCTTTATTCAAGTGTTACAGCTTTGGCTATTTTATTATAAAGATGAAGATGGCAGTAACAAGATGAGTGTAAAATCCAGTATTTCCTTTCTTCCAGGCTATTGATCCTTACACTTCCTTTTTTTTTTTTTTTTTT
>NW_012114821.1:10525065-10535644 GCF_000951035.1 Colobus angolensis palliatus
CGAGACCAGCCTTACCAACATGGTGAAACCCCGTCTCCACTAAAAATACAAAAAATTAGCCGGGTGTGGTGGCATGTGCCTATAATCCCAGCTACTCGGGAGGCTGAGGCAGGAGAAGAGCTTCAGCCCGGGAGGTGGAGGTTGCAGTGAGCTGAGATTGCGCCACTGCACTCCAGCCTGGACAACAAGAGTGAAATACCATCTAAAAAAGAAAAAACACAAAAACAAAAACAAAAAAATGAAAAAAACCTAGTTAATCCTCAAGCCCTGCTGCTACTTTATCAACCAAGTTGATGTAATACTATAAATCTTTTGCTGTCATTTCAACAATGTTCATAGCATCTTCACAGGAGTAGTTTCCAACTCAAGAAACCACTTTCTTTGCTCATCCATAAAAAGCAACTCCTCATCTATTCAAATTTTATCATGACATTGTAGCAATTCAGTCACATCTTCAGGCCCCACTTCTAGTTCTCTTGCTCTTCCCACCACATGTGCAGTTAATTCTTCCACTGAAGGCTTGAACCTTTCAAAGTCATCTGTGAGGGTTGGAATTCACATCTTCCACTTTCCTGTTAATGTTTTGACCACCTCCCATGAATTATGAATGTGCTTAATGGCATCTAGAATGGTGACTCCTTTCCAGAAAGTTTTCAACTTACTTTCCCCAGACCCATCAGAGGATCACTATTTATGGCAGCTATAGACTTTACAAAATATATTTCCTAAATAGTAAGACTTGAAAGTCTAATGTATTCCTTGATCCATGGGCTGCACAATGGATGTATGTTAGCAGGCATGAAAACATTCATCTTTACATCGCCATCAGAGCTCCTGAACAACCAGGTGCATTATCAACAAGCAGTAGTAGTTTGAAAGGAATCTTTTCATCTGAGCAGTAGGTCTCAACACTGGGCTTAAAATATTTAATATAAACCAGGCTGTAAACAAATGTATTGTCATCAAGGTTTCATTGTTCCATTTATAGAGCATAGGCAGAGTAGATTTAGCCCTAGGATTTTCAGAGTGGTAAATGAGTACTGGCTTCAACTTAAAGTCACCAGCTGCATTAGTCCCTAATGAGAGATTCAGACTGTCCCCTGAAGCTGTTTTCTTTTTCTTTTCTTTTTTTTTGAATTGGGATTTTGCTCTGTTACCCAGGCTAGAGTGCTGTGGTGCAGTCGTAGCTCACTGCAGCCTCAAACTCCTGGGCTCAAGCAATCCTCCCACACCTCAGCCCTCCCGGTAGCTAGGACTACAGGTGTATGCTGCTATGCCAGGCTTGTTTTATTTTGTTTTGTTTTGTTTTTGTTTGTTTGTTTTTAATTTTTAGTAGAGGTGAGGTCTCACTATTACACAGGCAGGTCTTGAACTCCTGACCTCAAGTGATCCTCCCACCCCGGCCTCCCAAAGCACTGAGATTACAGGCGTGGGCCACCACATCCACCCCTTTGAAGTTTTGAAGCCAGGCATTGACTTGTCTCTATTAAAGTTCCAGATAGCATCCTGTTCCAAGAGAAGGCTGTTTTGTTGTTTAATGTAGCCACCTTTTTATCAGTGATCTTAGCTAGCTCTTCTGGATCACTTGCTGCAGCTTCTTAATCAGCACTTGCTATTTCACCTGGTATTTTATGGTATGGGGATGGCTGTTTTTTAAGCCCACATTAACAAACCTCTGCTAGCTTCCAACTTTACTTCTGCAGCTTTCTCACCCTCTGCCTTTATAGAATTGAAAAGAATTAGGGCCTTGCTCTGGATTAGACTTTGGCTTAAGGGAAATTGTGGTTGGTTTGATCTTCTATCCAGACCACTATAATTTTCTCCATGTTAACAAAAGGTTGTTTCCCTTTCTTATTTGTGTGTTCACTGGAGTAGCACTTTGAATTTCCTTCATGAACTTTTCCTTTGCATTCACAAGTTGGCTAACCAGAATGAGAAGCCTAGCCTTAGGCCTGTCTTGGCTTTCAATATGTCTTTCTCATTGAGCTTAATCATTTATAGCTTTTAGTTTTAAGTGAGAGACATGTGACTCTTCCATTCATTTGAACCCTTAGAGACCATTGTAGAGTTATTAATTGGCTTAACTTCAATATTGTTGTGTCTCATATAATAGGGAGTGATATGGTTTGGCCAAATCTCATCTTGAATTCCCACATGTTGTGGGAGGGACCCGATGGGAGGTAATTGAATCATGGCAGGTTTTTCCCATGCTATTCTCATGATAGTGAATAAGTCTCATGAGGTCTGATGGTTTTAAAAAGGAGAATTTCCCTGCACAAGCTCTCTCTCTTTCCCTGCTGCCATTCATGTAAGATATGACTTGCCCCTCTTTGCCTTCCACCATGATTGTGAGACCTCCCCAGCTATGTGGAACTGTAAGTCCATTAAACCTTTTTCTTTTGTAAATTGGCCAGTCTTAGGTATATCTTTATCAGTAGCATGAAAATGGACTAATACAGGGAGGCCTGAGAAGAGGGCAAGAGGCTGGAAAACAACTGGTCAGGGGAGCAGTCAGAACACATACAATATTTATTAATTAAGTAAATTGTCTTATAAGAGTCTGTTTTGTGATGCCTCAAAACAATTGTAGTAACATCAAAGATCACTGATCACAAATTACCATCACAGATTTAATAATAATTGAAAAATGAAAATGATGTGAGCATTTTCAAAATGCGACACAGAGGCATGAAGTGAGCTCATGCTGTTGGAAAAAATGCAGCTTACAGACTTGTTCAACAGAGGGTTGCCACAAACCTTCAATTTATTAAAAAAACAAAAAACAGTATCTCCAAAGTACAGTTGAACAAGGTATGCCTGTATACAGAACGAAGAATGAAAAGACAAAAAGATGTGGGATACAGAATATACAGAATAAAGAGTAAGATCTTAAAGAATACAGTGGAGAAGATCTGTTATATGTTTAACTGGAGTCCCAGAGGAAGGAGAGAAGAATAAGGTGGGGTCCATTTTGTAGAAGATTATGCCTGAGAGTTTTCCAGAACAGATGAAAGGCATTAGTCCACAGATTCAAAGACCATACAAATGTCAAGCAAGATAAACAGAAGTTTACAACATAGTAAAAATTGTAGATAACTAAAGACAATGAGAACATTTTAAAGGCACAAGATAGAGAGCACTTACCTTTTAAAAAAAGTGAGAAATAGACTTCTTAACAGCAAAATCGAAGCCAAAAAATAATTTTTATATAAACAGTGTCTCATTATGTTTCCCAGGTTGGTTTCAAACTCTTGGGCTCAAGCAGTCCTCCTACCTCAGCCTCCCAAAGTGTTGAGATTACAGGTGTGAGCCTCTGAGCCTGGCCAGTTGTGTGCTACTTAATAGGTACACCAAAAGCCTGTGTGCTAGACTGAAAGTAAAATGATGGAATTAAGTTATACCATGGTATTATTATCATGTAAAATAGTTTAAGGCAAAAGGCATTACTAAGAATAAAGAAGCTCACTTTGTAATGATTAAAAAGTCCAGATCACCAGCAAAGTATACTAATTCTAGATTTGCATCTGCAAAAACAGACTTCAAAACCCATGAAGCAAAAATTGACACATCTACAAGGCAAAATATATAAATCCACAATCATGATGAGAAATTTTAACATTTTATATGTATATAAAGTTGAACACATGACTAACAATCTAGTGGATGTGTATAGAACCCAACAATTGCAGAATATACATTCTTTTCAAGCACACATTGAATATTTATAAAAACTGATCATATACTGTGCCGTACGTTTCATCTCAGCAAATTCCAAAGTTTTGGTGTCATGAATGAAATGAAACCTGACATTTCAAAATTATAAACAGAATATACCCTGGAGTAACTTGTGATATTGTTTGGGGATGAGGAGAGCCATCTGAATAGTGTTTTAAGCAAAGTATCTATTCATTGATCTGGGGTAACAGGACAGGAACCATTCTAATGCAGAAGCTTTGGCTAAGCAGTTGAGTGTTCAGTAATGCATGTAAATTCCTGTGTGAAGGCTGTGGTGTCATGGCTAAAGGCATAGCCTCCAGAACCAGATTGTCTGGGTTCAAATCTCAGTTCTGCTGCTTAACTCACTGTGTGATGGTGGGCAAGTTGCCTAACTTCTGTGTTTCCGTTCCTTCGTCTGTAAAGTGGTAGTATTCTACCTCAAAGCATTGTTGGTACATTAAATGGTTTAATTTATAAATGTATGGCAGCAAGTTCTATAAAAATAGTTGTACAGCACCACAAATGTCTGCTTGCTCTTGTGGAACCCAGTGTGTAGAATACCGTAGATGAATGTATCCACTTAGGATATATATGTGAATAATAAATTGAGTAAGTGAAACACCCTGGCATTGCCGGGATTGGAAAGGCAAACAGATTTGGATGGAGACACCCATGAGACAAGATGGGCATGACAGATGATTGGCCATGAGTTAATGATGGCTGAAGCTCAACAATAGGTACATGGAGATTTGTTGCACGGTTTTTCTACTTTTGTAAACATTTGAAATTTTCCTTACTAAAAATACTTTTTAAAAAAATGTTGGCCTACAGAATCCAATTAGGAGCTCATTTCAGTTCACCTTTGCATCTGATCATTTAGTCGTCCTGAAGGTTGTTTGCTTCATATTCACCTTTTAGAGAGCATTTGATTCATGAAATATTTTCATTCAGTCATATGAGAAAGGATTTTTCCCAACTCTTTTGGTCTCAAGTTGTGTTCATCATTTTAAATGTTTACTGGTGACTGAATGAGGGAGAAAGTAGATAATTGACAATGAGAAGAAAATGTGACTAAATTTCAAGTCAAATGTAGGAAATAGTGTAACTTCTATACAAACACAAAGGTTTGCGACTCAGATAGAGATAGGGTCAAGGCCTCCAGTGTGCAAATATAATTATTTACTAACAAATCTTTTAAAGTTAAACAGTAGCTAAAATATCTTAGCTGTCATGTTTAATGATTAGTTTATGTAACCTCACAGCACTAACCTGGAAGCTGAACTCATTTATTTTTCTTCCGCACTGTAAGCAACAGCACCTGTGGTTAAGGACTGGGCTCTCACATGAGGAGTTAATGAAGCTCAATCAGTAAGCAGATGTTTCTAAAAACTGTGTCGTTTCTTGATTTCACACTGTACTCAGGTGCAGGCAGCCAGAGTTTTTTTTTTTTTTTATAACAAAAACATAAGTGCAACGTTGGTGGTAAAGTATTGGGAATTTTATAGTCTAAACATTATAACTCGCTTCTAATTTTCATCAAAGTAAAGTACAAGGTCTGACAGGCTTGGGTCTGAATCCAGTTTGCACCAGTCACAAGTTGTGTGGTTCTTGGCAAGTTTCATAAGCCATCTGAGCCACATTTTTCTCATTTGTAAAGGGGCGTAGTACCAGTCTCCAGGGAACTGGTAAATGTTGAACAATTAGCTCTCAGGGTTAGCCAAAATAGGGTTTGCTAATTTCCATAGTGTAATTATTCCCACCATGGCCTCTTTCAAGCTACCAGTGGGACATCCCTGAACACAGAACCAGGAGAGATGGGCAGCAGCAGCACACCACGACATGGGATATCCACCAGGGAGGTGTAGTAGGCCTCAGTGACCTCAGAAGCCAAGATGATGGTTCAGTCTAGTGAAAGCACTAGGAAGCAGTGTGTTTTAAGTATTACTTTAAAAATATATGTTATTTAGTGGTAAGTTTATATAATTTGATTTTAAATAATAATGGGGTATAAAAACCAGCTGGCCAAATTCTGGAAAATTTAACAGTGGGCCCATTTGAGCTGTGTACATCCTACCTAGTTCTAGCACATTGCTTTCCATCTCCAGCTCCTGGATTTCCTAAATAACACTGCAGTGAAGATTTCTCCATGATGCATACTCAAATCACAGACTGTGTGACCGGAATGTGACCGAGTATACTGCTAGCTTCTTCTCCAGAATGGCCAGGCCAGCTCACCTTCCTACTAGCAGTGCCTGCGGGTGCCCATGCTTCCCTGACGAGGTGCATAGATGTATAACAAAGTGTACAAGGACACGGCAGATGGGTGCTGCCATACCATGTAATACTTGAAGCAACAGTGAGGCCTCCAACTTGGAAAATCCACTGATAAGCATAGTGCCTGGTGATAAAAAGTGAAAGCAGAATTAGATGTATAGTACAATACTGTATATTTAAATGCATACAAAACAATAGACCTATTCAAGAATATTCGAATTAAAAGAGGCACATCAGATGTATTTGAGTGGTGGCTCATGGAGGGAAGGGATTTATTGTGTCAATGAGCCACAGTCAAGCTTGTCTTCCTATTGTCTCTAATAAACCTGTGAAAGTTTACACGTTTATCTAATTTATTTTCCAGGAAAACCACATGGAACCTATATTTACTATATTTGCATAGTTAAGCAATATTTCCAGTAGAGGAGCTACATACAGTAATCACTAAACTTAAAACCATTCAAGCTAATTTATCTGTTTATTGGTAGGATTTATTATAACACTTGCAGAGCTGCAATTTAACTTCTGTCTTATGTATATTATCCCACTTAACCTTAAAACAAAGATTTCAAGCCTAGAGGAGCTAAATGTTTTACCCAGGATGAGAGAACTAGCAAGGACAAGGGCAGCAGCTACTTAGCAAATACACAAATTACTTGGCAAGGAAAAGAAAGATTGACATGGACTTTGCTGGGTAAATGTGGGACCACCGGGCTCTACATCTTCATTATTTTCTCAGGCATTCTTTGCCCCAAGGCAGAAATCAAATATTATAACAATGATTATAAGTGTGAATTATTTTATATTTATTTAAATAATGGAGCTGGCAAGGGCCTTGGAGATTTTAGAAAACCACTTGCTATTACTTACATGATCAGTATAACAAGGCTTAGAAAATGCAAGTTTTCTAATTTGTCCAAGATTACACCGAAAATTTTCTAAATATCCAGGACAGGAAACCCGATTTTCTAACTCTTCGGCCAAGTGTGGTTTAATAGAATCAGATAGACTTTTTAGATTCTAGAAAGATAGGACCATCATCTAGCCATAGAGCTTAGACAAGCTGCTGGACATTCCCAAGCCACTGTTTCCTGTCGCCCAATAGGAATAATACCTGACTCAGATGGTTGCGGCAAAGATCATTCATTCATGCATTCATGCATTTATTGAACCAATCTTTAGGGAGGCAACTTGTATGGGCCAGGCACTGTTCTAGGCACAAGGATGTGATAATGAGTATATAAAAATTCCTGTACTTGAGGGGCCTACATTCTAGCAAACTTATATTCAAATGGCTGAATAAATAAACCTGTAAATAAATCAACCAATGAGTGCTATAAAAAAATAAGGCACAGTAAGGAAGTAGAGATGAAGAAGGCTGAATTTTTAGTTAGGGAGATCAAGTGTATGTCTTTAAGAAGGTAGGATTTGAGCTGAGACCTAAAAGAAATGAGGGAGCAAGCCATTCTAAAGTCTGGAGGAAGAAGGATTATGAGAGGAAACAAGAAAAAAGCTCCAAGGTAGTAATAAACTTGTCTTGTTCCAAGAAGAACATTGTAGGGGAAGCGAGTGAAGGAGACTAAGGGTAACACAAGGTGAATTCAGTGAGATAAGCAGATTATGTTAAGACCTTACAATTGATGGTAAATAGAAAACCATTAGGAATTTTAAAAGAGAATTGACATCATTAAATCTGATACACGTTTTTTATTTGTTTACTTTATGATGACACTATTTTTTATTTCTATCAGAGGCCCCTTCACATTTCTTCTTGCTAATGCAGAAGACTTTTCAGTTTGATTTACATTTTTTAAAGATTACTCTGATGAGATTGTAGGGGACCAAAGGTGCTAACAGGGAGACTGGTTAAGAGACTGTTGTGGTAGTCCAGATAAAGAGATGGTGGTGGTTTAGACAGGGGAGGTAGTGGTGGAAGTGCTGAGGAGCAGTTGCATTCAGGATCTATGTTGACCCGAGCACTGGGTAATTCATTATCTATTTATCCAATTGGCTATATGATGCTGCCATTTACCAGAGGAGGACTGGGAAAAAAGCAGGTTTTTCAGGGGTAGAGAGGTATGGGTAGGGGAGCAAGTATTCTGTTTTAGATATGTTAGATTCAAAAAGGTTATTAGACATCCAAGAATAAAGATGTCAGGTAAGCAATTGGATATATTTCTCAGTTGTGTGAAAGAGGATGAATCTGAAGATATAAATTTGAACATCATCCATGTTTACATGTTGTGAGTGAAGATACAGATGGCAAGAGACCCAAAGACCAAATCCCAAAGCACTTCAACATTTAGAAGTCAGAAAAAGAAAGAGAAACTAGCAAACAATAGAAGACGCCAATGAAATCAGGAAAATCATGAGGTGATGGTGTCTGAAAGCCAAACAAGGAAAGGCTACAAAAAGGGATGAAGAGATCAACTGTGTCAAATTCTCCTGAAAGTTGGCTAAGGTGAGATTTGACCATTGACAAGATAGAAGCCATTGGCAACCTTGACAAGAGCAGTTTCAGCTGGAGGTTGGGAAAGAAAGATTGCTTAGAGTGTGCTGAATGAATGACACTGTGGATACAAACAATTCTGTCACAGAGATTTTGTTTTAAAGAGGTACAAAGAAATAGGTGACAATTAAGAGGGGTTTGTAGAGACCGGGAATGATGTGGTAGATAGGATATTGTTCTTAGTTATTTACTGCCCCTCTGATTTGTGTCCTTGCTGTACAGGAGAGAGGGTGGAGCATATGTCTCCACCTACTTGATGTTGGACTTAGCTCATGACTTACTTTGGCCAATGGAGTGTTGTAAAATGGGCCACAAGCAAAGGCCTTAAACGTATTTGAGAAGTTTAGCTTGGCCTCTTGTGGTCCTGTGGAAAGCACACATATGTGCGCACGCACACACCACACACACACACACACACACACAGAGAGAGAGAGAGAGAGAGACAGAGAACTGAATAGCTGCTGGTCCAGAGAAAATGTGAAGACATGTGGAGGGGATCCGGCCCTAATATGAACCTTGAATCAAGTTTAGCCAACCTGTGACCTGAAGTGGAGCTCCCCAGAAGATCATGGGCTGATAAATGAGAAAAATAAGTGCTTATTATTATGACTTATTGTTGAAAAATAAGTGTTTATTGTTGTGATTAATTAATTTATTTTACTTTTTTTTTTTTTTTGAGACGGAGTCTCGCTCTGTCACCAGGCTGGAGTGCAGTGGCGCGATCTTGGGTCACTGCAACCTCTGCTTCCCGGGTTCAAGCGATTCTTCTGCCTCAGCCTCCCAAGTACCTGGGACTACAGGTGTTTGCCACCATGCCTAGTTAATTTTTGTATTTTTGGTAGAGACGGGGTTTCACCGTATTGGCCAGGATGGTCTTGATCTCTTGATCTTGTGATCCACCGGCCTCAGGCTCCCAAAGTGCTGGAATTACAGGCGTGAGCCACCATGCCCAGCCTGTTGTGATTTATTGCACAGAATATCCAGATTGGGCTAAGCTCCCCTACTATGTGCTTCCATAGCCCTCATTCTTCCACTCTCATAACTCTAGATGCATGTATCATAAATGTTAGCTCTGTCTTCCCTCCATCATACCCTCAGTCATTTGAAGGTCTTGGTTGTGCCTGTATCGTTCACAGTTGTCTCCGCAGTGCCTCATGCAGTGCTCAGCACATAATAGGGGCTCAACAGGTATTTGTTGAGTGGAAAGGATAAAGTACAATGATTTGAGCTCGAGACACACTGATCAGCAGGGCTTTCTGTGCATACCAGGCTCTTTATCTCACTATGGAGAGTGGTGTGCATTGTTGACATTTGCTATAGGCAGTTTGTCTCCTCTAAGATAAAAGACCAGGAAAGACTGTAATATGTGATCCCTTCCAGTATCTGCTCAGCTGTACTGTCAAAATCCTAACCATCCTTTAAGACCAAGCTCACTTTCCATCTTACTTAGGAAGGAAGCCTCTCCTGGATCCCAGATCCAGCTGGAATTTTTCCCCTTAGTATTTACAACAGTAAGCACCTGTCTTATAGCCTTGATCAGATGTTTATTTAAAATTCTTGTATGTTCTCATTGTAATCCCATCCCCCTCCTCCCTTCACCAATTAGACGGCTTTTTGAGTAGTATCCCTGGAACCTAGCCCAGTGCTGCACATGTAAGACATCTCAATAAATGTTTGTTAATGAATAGTTACTGGATAAATCAATGAATGGATACTTTCATTCACACTTTTATTCCTCCCAGCATTTAGTACTGCTTTGCACATTGTAGGTACTTGAGAAATCTGCACACTCACACCCCCACTCACCCGCCACTCCTGCAACTTCTCCAATATTTGGGAGAGGACTGACAATTTTATCTAGTCTTTTGGGTGATTCCTGAGTGATTCTCCAACAAGAGATAAGGGCAGTCCTCGCTCATTCTAATCCCTTGTAATCTGGGCCTGCCAATAGAATTGCTGTGTTTACCATTTACCAAATCAATGGTCTGGTTCTGGCTTTCTTCCCTATGGATGTTTCTTTAGCATTTTGCATTGCTTATAATCCATGGGAAGCTCTTTCTTTCTTTCTTTCTTTCTTTC
>NW_012114821.1:10536144-10549946 GCF_000951035.1 Colobus angolensis palliatus
GCCTTGGCCTCCCAAAGTGCAGGGATTACAGGCATGAGCCACTGCGCCCAGCTGGGAACTTGTTTTGAAAATTCAATTCTAAGTATGGATTCAGTTGTAGAGTTTCCTCAAACTCTTCAGTCTGTTTCTTGATTTTTTTCCTAAATAATCATGTTCTTTGCCTATGGTCATATACTAAACCACAACTCTCTTTCAATACCACCATCCTCCCTCCACCAAAGGTTTGATTTGCTATAAACTATCAATATTGAATTAGCAATTTACTACTGTTCAGAATTTTGATGTCCCAGATAATAGGAATCTTGGGGTTCCAGGCCTTTCAGTGGTGGAAGAAGAGGTAGCCTGGGATTTACTTCAAGGTAGCTGCCTCTTCGTGGGGGTCCCAGATCTACCTGGCTCAGTAGGAAGAATGTTGGCCCAGGATGAGGCCTGACCCTTCTCTCACTTAATGATTTCTGAGTCCCTCTTGCTGGATCTACAAAATGGAAATTTGACTTACCTCCCAGGTCTGTTGTGAGGGTCAAATAAGAACCTGTGAACGTTTTCATAAACTTTATAGTGCTATATAAATATATAACATTGGTAAAGCCATCTCCTCTATTGATGAGTCCTGCCTCATATCTGAATTCTAGCATTCAAAATTTATACCTTTCCCTAAAGAATGACTTTCATGAGTTTTGATGGACAATGTTGTTTGTTGCTCCAATAGTCAGTCCCTTATCCCTTGCTAACATGACTGCTTTTATTTGGGGCAGTGATGTGCCATGGATCCTGGATCCTGGATCCATCATGATTCATGGCACATCATTGCTCCAAAGGTGGAGCACCATATCACTGGTGCCCTGAGGGGAGCACTAAGGTGGAGCACCAGTGGAACACCACCTTGAGGTGGGCCACCACATCATGCTTTTATCTGGGGCAGTGATGTGCCATGGATCAGGATGGATCATGATCCATATCAGTCAAAGGAATCCTTGATGGAACATTTGCTCTCCCAGCCCCCCATGCAACTAAGGCTGGTCTTGTAACCCATCCCTGGCCAATAAGATATAAGAACACATTTGCTGATATGTTGTCAGAGATAAGTTGTCTCCCAGTAAGAGGAGAACCAGCTTTTCCATTCCATGTCTTTCTTTTCTTTCTGTCTTGAACATGGTTATGTGCAGAAACAATGGCCAGGGCTGTGAAAAGCCATTTTGCAAACATGAGGCAACAAGCCTAGGGACAGCAAGTTTAGGCAATAAGCCTCCTCTACCCTCCCCAAAACAGAACCAAAGATTGTAGCCAGGAGAGCAAGACACTTAGTGCTCACTCTTAAACCAAGCACAGAGAGGTTAAGTAATTTGCCCAACATCACACAGCTAGTAGGAGGTAAAGTGGAGAGTTGAACCCAAGGGTTTTATTCCCAAATGACTGTTTTGTTTTGTTTTGTTTTTTTCCACCGCGTCTTTTTTCTTACCTGTAGTCCTGGTCTCTTCCTACACTCATCCTGGGTGATCACACCCAGGATCATGCTTTCTAGCAAAGAACTCCAGATCTACATTCCCAGCCCCAGGCTAATAAGAGCCAATCCCCCTCACATTTCTGCTGGATGGTCTCAGGCTGTCTTACTAGTAATATCAAGCTCCTATGTCTAAAACTGAACTCATTCATCCTTGCAACTTCAATACTTTTTCCTTCCCTTGATTTAGTTCATTTTAGTTAGTGGAATCCCAAGTCTCCTAGTCGTCACATGGTGTTGAGGACAGAATGTAGGTTTTGAAATCAGAAGATTTGACTTCAGATTGATCAGCAGTCAGTTGCAGAATCATTGAAAGTGTTGAAGAAATCGATCTCTGTTGAGCTTCCAGGAACAATAACCAAAGCCACAATGCCAACCTGAATTGCCAAGAGAGCTGTTGCCCTCTCTGGTCCCCTTGGGACCATGACTGTATTAGGGAGAGAAACCAGCATCACCAGGAGGTAGCCACTGCCACTGGCAGCTCCAACCCCAGGACATACCTGCTACAATTCACCCCAGCAAAACTGGATGGCATGTCTGCCACTTATCCTGAGTCTGTTTTTTCTCTTTCCATCAAATCATTGGTACCCTGCAATAGCCCTCAATTGCATTGTCTTTTTAGGTAACATTCTTCTCTAGTGCCAGAGGTATACCAGGAGACAGGAGCATGTCCCATGCCACCAGTGTCCCATCCCAATTCACTGCCAGTGACAGCGGGACATTGCCAATACTCCACCCACCACAAGTGATGGAATCTTCACTGCCAGCTGGCCAACAAGTAGTTCATCCCTAAAATCCCATTTTAGAGTGTGCTTCCTAGAATTGCTTCTCTTGCCAACTGCCTTAGACAGGAATCCCTGCAAACAGACTCTAGGCTGGAGAGTAGAATGCAGAAAGTTTACTCAAGTGCTTCAGGAAATGCTCCTCTAAAGGAGGAAGGAAGGGCCGGGTGTGGTAGCTCATGCCTGTAATCCCAGCACTCTGGGAGGCTGAGGTGGGTGGATCTCCTGAGGTCAGGAGTTTGAGACCAGCCTGGCCAATATGGTGAAACCCCATCTCTACTAAAAATACAAAAATTAGCCAGGTGTGGTGGCAGGTGCCTGTAGTCCCAGCTATACGGGAGGCTGAGGCAGAAGAAGTGCTTGAACCTGGGAGGTGGAGATTGCAGTGAGCCCATTTCGCACCACTGCACTCCAGCCTGGGTGACAAGAGTGAGACTTTGTCTCAAAAAAAAAAAAAAAAAAGAGAAGGAAGGAAGGTGGGAATGGGTAGAGGGAGAAGCTGACTTGTGATTTGGTTGTCATTGAGGCCTTACTCACCCCAAAGCCTCCACTCACAGCATTCCTACCTGCCATAGAGGCTTTACATACCTTCACATCTGCTGGATTCTATGGCCGAAGTGGAAGAGCAGCCTGCACAGCAACTGCGCTCATGGGGCTGCTTCTCACTCCAGGCGTCCCAAACCTGGCAGCTTTCAGGATCCTGCAGGGAGCTCTGGAGCAGTGTTGGCCCTTCACTTGTCATAAGTTGAAGCAAGGAGGTCAGTCACTGGCCCTGGGCTGCCCCTTAGGAGGGGGCAGAACTTCAGATGGGGCAGCCACTGCCACTGACCACCGTTCCCAGAGAGGGGTGCAGCTGTGAGAATCGGCAGGCAGTGTGCCCAGCATCTGGAGGACAGGGCGTCGGCCCTGAAGAAGGATTACAGGTGGAGCCCCACAGCATCCGCTGCATGTGAGTGTTCACTCTAAATGAAGGAAACAGCACCAGGCTGGAGAACGGGGAGGGCAATGAGTTTGGCCCTGGGACCTGTGTTTGTGTCCCAGTTCCCAGACTTACTCACTCTATGACTGTGTTCAAGTAATGCCACGTTCCTGAACATTTGATTCCTCATTTGAGTAATGGTTGTGATCATAGGAACACCTTGCTCTGCCTCTGCACGTGGCTAAAGTTAAACCAAATGAGAATCTGGAGGTGAGAGTCCATGATAAAATATTGTATGAGTGTGAGGAGTTCTGATTAACGGGGTCTGACTTCAAAGAAGTGTGCACCAGGGATATCGAGGTCTAGAGCAGAGGTCACTGAGGCTTATGCCAGAGTCTTAGCTGGCAGAGTTTTACAAGGAGGAGGAGAAAGCTGCTTATCTCTGTGCTTCCAGGAAATGAGGACTAGTAGGGATAGAGCCCTAAAGGAAGGAGGAAACTTGGTGAAGAAAGAAGAAAGAAAGAAAAAAGAGATGGAATCCCAGTAAGGAAGACGGAGAAGAAAGTAAAGTCAACATTTGTTAAATAACTACCCTGTGCCAGGTGCTAGGCTGGGCCCTTATACCTGTATTCTCTCTCTGTAAGGGAGATGATTCTCAGAAACTTTTGCTTGCAGGTGAAAGGAAATCCAACTATCTTTTTTTTTTTTTTTTCGAGATGGAGTCTTGCTCTCGCTCTGTCACCCGGGCTGGAGTGCAATGGTGTGATCTCGGCTCACTGCAACCTCCGCCTCCCAGGTTCAAGTGATTTTCCTGCCTCAGCCTCCCAAGTAGCTAGGATTACAGGCATACACCACCACACCCAGACAATTTTTGTATTTTTTGTAGAGACAGGGTTTCACCATGTTGGCCAGGCTGGTCTTGAACTCCTGACCTCAGGTGATCCACTTGCCTCAGCCTCACAGAGTGCTGGAATTACAGGCATGAGCCACCGCACCAGGCAGGAAATCCAACTATCCTAAGCAAAAAAGAACTCAGTAAAATTCCAGAATTCATCACTATATAATTCATCCATGTAACCAAAGTACACTTACGCCACAAAAGCTATTCTTTTTTTTTTTTTGAGACGGAGTCTTGCTTTGTTGCCAGGCTGGAGTGCAATGGCACGATCTTGGCTCACTGCAACCTCTGCCTCCCAGGTTCAAGCAATTCTCCTGCCTCAGCCTCCTGAGTAGCTGGGATTACAGGCACATGCCTCCACGCCTGGCTTTTTTTTTTTTTTTTTTTGGTATTTTAGTAGAGACGGGGCTTCACCATGTTGCCCAGGCTGGTCTTGAACTCCTGAGCTCAGGCAATCCGCCTGCCTCAGCCTCCCAAAGTGCTGGGATTACAGGTGTGAGTCACCGTGCCCGGCCCCAAAAAGCTTTTGAAATAAAAAATGAAAGGAAAAAACCCTCATACTTGCTTAGGTAAAACAAACACCAACAGAAAAAAAGGAATCTATTGGCTCAACAACCAAAAAGGTAAGGCTGGCTTCAGTAATAACTCGGTTCTGGGATTTTTGTGCTATCTCCGAGACCCGCGCTCCCCATCTCCCATCTCTTGGCTCTGTTCTTTGACTGCCTGTGTTGGCCAAGATGGAGGTCACAGCAGCTCAAGTCAGTGGGGAAAAGGACTTGCTGCATCCTCTGTCATTGCCGAGATCTCACCCCTCAGCACCTCTTATCAGGTCCCGCACCCTTCCTGACCCAGCTCCCAAGTCCTTGAGAATATGATGTGTTCATGGGCTCAGGGCCTATTCAGAGCCCATGGGCTGAGGGTTGGTGACAGATGGCTCTTATGGTGTTTTGAAGAAGGGTGAGTTGGGTGGACAGTCACAGAGGACCACAGCAGAGGCCTTGTACTATTTTACAGGTAAGAAAACTGGCAGCAGGCGAGACTGAGTGACTTGTTTGAGACACACGTTGTCTTAATATCTGTTTGAGGGAATGCTTGATTAAGACGTAGCTGGGAAGGGGCAGTCGTGGAGTTGAACATGCAGTCTGTGTGACCAGCAGCCCGTGTTTGTATTCCATGCTGTCTACTGACTGGATGACCTTGGCCCAATCACCTACCCCTTTTGACCTTGGTTCACTTACCCAGCTCTGAAATTTGACAACTCTCCTTTGAGGAAACTTATGACTAGATGAGCTATAAATTCAGCAATGTCATAACTGTTGCCAAATACCTGCTTCTCTTTCTCCTGAGTATTTGTTCTAAGTGAGGGTAAACACAGTTCCACTCGGGTATCATCTGATGGTATAGGTTCCCTTTGGTTGATTTATTCACAAGGACTCTGTTTCTCATCGTGCCTGTAGGCGATAATGGATGCTTTGGCCTGGAGCGTGTAGTTCATTTAGCAGTTCAAATCCTCTTCCTTTTTCACCCTGCTTCCCCAGTGACCATTGTTCTGGGCTTCATTATAAAACAAATACTTCTTTCCACTATATTGACCCCAAATATTTCATCAATTCACTTGTGTTACTGAAAGCCAAGTGTTGATTCAGGCTGGGACAAACAAAGGCTACTTTGTGAGGCTGTGCTGCAGACAGACCAGCCAGATTACCTTGTGCAGGACTGGTTGTTTTTTCATTTTCAAAAAGGCAGTGTCTTTTTAAGCATAATATCTTAGTGGCACATAATTACACAACCCTAATAAATAGTCTGTTGTCATTTTAATCTATATTTACTTCTAGTGTTGTCTGTTTTTCCACTGTATTTATATAGTTGTAGTGTTATATAGCTATAATTTAATATTTTGTTTATTTTACTTCATAGTTTTTCCATTCTGTGAACCTGGACTTCACTGTTCTCATTGTCACATTATACTCAACAAGCATTTATTGGTTCATTCAGAAACTCTTTAGCTAGTAACTACTTACTTCCAATATGAGTTACTTCCAGTTTTTATCATCATAAATAATGTAATAGATGTATTTGGACATATACCTCTCCTGATCTTTTGGATTATTTTCCTAGGATAAATTCCCAAAAGTAAGATCATTAGGGGGAGAATTTAAATAGCTCTTAAAGCTAACAGCCAATCATGTGCGAGTGTGTCAGTGAACCTGTTTCCTCATGATCCTAGTCATTGTTAGGCAGGGATCTAGACCCGACATGGCGGCGCCACCCTTCGTAGCAGGCCCTTTGTTCGAGACTTCCCTTCCTCTTTGAACGCACCCGCAGACTTGCATACGTCAGAGGTTCCAGCTGGGCAACCACACTCCCCCATGACCTGCAGCTCACCTGCATTCCACAAGCTCATAAACAGCAGTTTCGGTTAACAGTTTCCAGATACCCCTTCCTCATGACCCTTTTTCGACTCCTGCCCTAGTAGTTTCAAGACCCCCCAGGCCCTGTTTGTACAACCAGCTTCCCTACCTCTCCGGATATAAAAAAGCCCCTACCCTCCTCCCTCAGCGCGACTTCCTCGGCCGCACCTTTGGACTGAGGAACCTCGCCCGCGAGTCCTAATAAAGGCTATTCTCACTGCCATTTGCCTTGTGTCTTTGTTCCCGGTTCGGCTCCAGCCTCAGTTTACCTTTACAGTCATGAGTTATAATTCACCTTTTTTGGTAAATACAGGACTCCTCCATGAACTGGCTTTTGCCTGTCTCTCCCTCCTAATTTCCCAACAATCCCCAACTTTCTCTTCTATTCTACCACCTTCTCTCCACCCTCTCAAAATATGTAGATTTTTTTGGTGGTTGTTGTTGTTGGTTGGTTGGTTGGTTTTGTGCTGTTTTTTAGAGACAGGGACTCACTCTGTAGCCCAGGCTGGAGTGCAGTGGTGTGATCACACCTTACTGTAACCTCGAACACCTGGGCTCAGGCGATCCTCCCGCCTCAGCCTCCTGAAAAAATAGGTAGTTTTTTACACACAGAATACCTTGTTTTGAACATGAACTTCCTGTTACCATAGGTGCTCTACTGGAGCAAGACACTGGATACCAAAAGCTGGTATCAACCGTCATCCCTTTGCTCAGTGTTATGGACTGAATTATATCTTCCCCCACCCCCAAATTCATCTGTTAAAGCCCTAACCTCCCATGTGATGGTATTTGGAGATAGGGCCTTGTGGAGGTAATTAGGTTTAGATGAAGTCCTGAGGGCAGGGCCCTTATGATGGGATTATAAGAAACACCAGAAGACATGCATGCTGGCTCACGTGCACACCCTCCCTCTCTGCCATGTGAGCGCACTGCATAAAGATAGCTGTACACAAGCCTGGAAGTGAGTTCTCACCAGACATCAAACCTGCCACTACCTTGACCTTGCACTTTCCACCATGCAGAACTTTGGGAAATAAATGTCTTTTATTCAGGCCACCCAATCTGTGGGATTTTGTTATAGCAGCCCAAGCTGACTTACACACTCAGGATCCATCAATCTTAATATTTGTGATGTTATTAGATAATTAATTATCTAAATAGATCATTTAGAATTTGTTTCCACATTTCTTACTTGCTTTTCATGATAGCCTTGTAAATATCCTCATTTTATAGAACAGTAATGGTCAATAGAGACATTTGGAGAACTCTAAGTTGTTCAAGATGGTTCAAGGGCGAGGGTGCCATGTGAGGTAAGTCACTGGACAGAAGAGAGGACCACAGAGGCTGGCACATGTAGGGCCTTTTGTGGCAGTTTCAGGAGTTGGACTTTTGACCCACAGAGGCTGGTGTTTGAAAGGTTTCAGGAAAGGAGTAACATAGATTAAGATGTTAGAGAGAGCTCAGACAGTAGTGTGAGATGGGCAAGGCAGAAAGCCAGGGTCCCAGCTAGGAGATCTGCAAAAGTGAGCAGTGATGAAGGCCTGAAAGAATACAAAGTACTAAGAATGAAGGAGGACAAAGTTAAGGAAGATCTTAGAGTTGATCTTAGAGTTGATCCTCATTTGGTAGAGGAAGAAATTGAGGAGTGAAGAGAAAAAAAGGAACGCGCCCAGGGCACTCCAGCTAGTTCAAGAATTCAAAAAACATGTATTGAGTCTACCATGAGCCAGATGGATTCCCTGGTGTGCAAGGGACATGTTCTCGTTTCATAGTTTATTGAGGGAAATGGTCTTCTGTAGCACTGGGCTTTGAATGAATCAGCTTCCTCTGGAAAGACTTGGGTTAGGCTAATGCAACCAAACTCATGCTACTTCTCTCTCTCTTATTTTTTCCAGGTCTGAGCTTCAAACCATGTCCAGGTCTCCTTTTCTAGGGATTTTAAATTTTTCAGGCAGCCCAGTCTATCTCAGTCCCCAACTGCCTTCACATTTCCCCACCTGGCGCTACTTGATCTGTCTTTGCAAGTACAGCCCTACTTCCAGCTCCTAAAATCAATCCTCATGTGAGATAAGAGATAAGAGATTACACCTCTCTGGGTCATTTTTACTGTTTTTCAGATTCTGATGTAGTGTTCCGTTCTAATAACTCACATTTTACTGTGGTTCCGGTGTTGGTCACAAGTTCACACTGCTGTCCCAGTTTTGGACTGGGTCTCTGCCTTGTTCTTGTCAATTCCCGTCCTCCTGTCCCAACCCATGTATCCTAAATGGTGTCCTGATTCTGCACTTCTAAGGGTTCTGAACCTGCTGAGGACTTTTGTGCTTGATGTTATCTGTCCATTAGGATTCCCCAGCACTTGGTCTTGGAGCTCCCTGACCCCATTGAAAAGTGCTAGCAGGATGGGAACCTGTTTTCAGACCACTTGAATCCCAACTCAACTACAGACTCCTTGCAGCACTTAGAGTGGGAGGGAAGTTTCAAAACCCTGTTTGGTCGTTTTGAGTAGGTATATTTCAGGTCCCACCCACCCATGTTCTGCTCTTTCCTGCTGCAGTTAATTGTTTCAGTCTGGAACCTGAAAAAAAAATGTATTTAGCAAGTGTTAAATAAAAATATATTTATTAAAAATAATGTGATTTGCCACATTTACATGCTAAAGAAGAAAATTAAATGGTCATCTTGGTTGTTGCAGAAAAAGCATTAGGTGACATTCATTATGTATCTCCTTTGCAGCTAGAAATGGAAAGAAACTCCTTTAATTTGATAAAACATATCAACATAAAATTCTCAGCAAATCTTGTACTACATGATAAAACATTAAAACGTTTTCCTTTGGTGCATATGTTAATCAGCTTGATTTAGCCATTCCACAATGTATATATAAACATTTTTTTGTTTGTTTTTGAGACAGGGTCTTGCTCTGTCATCCAGGCTGGAGTGCTGTGGTGCAGTCACAGCTCACGGCAACTTCAATATCCCAGGCTCAAGCAATCCTCTCACCTCAGCCTCCTGAGTAGCTTGGACTACAGGCATGCACCAACATGCCCAGCTTTACATATTTCAAAACAACATATTTTAGATGATAAATATATATAGTTTTTTAATTTGCCATTTAAAATATATAAATAATTACTTTTTTAAAAAAAGATTTCACTTTGAGATTAGGAGCAAGTCTGTACTTCTAGTCAGTGTTGTACTAGAGGGCCTATCCAGTGAAATAAGGAAGACACATAAATATAAGGCACAAGAGTTGTAATGAAAAAACTATCATTTTTCTTAGATGCTATTATAAATACATTAAAAAATCCAAAAAACTACAGCTAAAATATTACTGATAACAAAAATACCACTGTACAAAAAACATTGTATTTCTCTATTCCAGTAAAAACACAGTTAAAAGTAGAATTTAAAATGAAATACCAATCATAATATAATTTAAAAAGCATTAATTACTTAGGAATAAATCTATGAAAAGATGCAGAAGTCCTCAAAAGGTGAAAAATTAAAACTTACTGAGAGATATTTTTAAATATCCAAATAAAGGAGTTATACCATGTTCATGGATAGAAAAATGAATATTTTAAAAATGTTTGTTCCTCCCAAACTGATCTGTAGATTTGACGCAACCCCAATCAAAATTCCAATTGATTTTATTTTGTAGAATTTGAGAAGCTACTTTTTGAAGAAAAAGAAAAATGTAGGAGAATTTGTTTTATCAGATATCAAGATACATTACAGTATTTTAGTTATCAAGATGATGTGGTATTTATGCAAAGATTTTAAAAACAGGCTGCAAGTAGTTCCTCTAGACTATAGAAAATGAGAGGAAAAAATATAATAAGATAAAAATTGACCAGTGAAGCAGAATAGAGAACTTAGATGTCACACACATGGGCTTGATCTATGACAGAAGTGGCTGTAAGTAAAGGATAACATTTTTAATAAATAATAATGGAACAACCGGAAATTGTTCATATTGGAAACATTGAGATTTTATTCCTTCCTCATACTGTATGTAAAATCACTTCCAAGTGGATTACAGACTGCTTTGGTCTGAATGTTAGTGTCCCCCCAAAATTCATATGTTGGAGCCTGATACCCAATCTGATGGTGTTGGAAATGGGGCCTTTGGGAGGTGATTGATGAGGGCTCTACCCTCATGAGTGGTATTAATGCCCTTACAAATGAGGCTTCAGCTCCCTTGCCCCTTCTGCCATATGAATACATAGAAGGCACTGTCCATGAGGAACAGGCCCTCGCCATACACCAAACTTGGTGGCAACTTGATCTTGGAGTTCCCAGCCTTCAGAACTGTTAGCAATAAATTTCAGTTGTTTATAAATTACCCAGTCTAAGATGTATTGTTGCAGTAGCTGAATGGATCAAGACAAAGATCTACTGTGGAAGGCTAAATACTAAGCTTTTGAAGGTAGTGTAAGAAAATATCTTAGTAATTTTGGAGTAGATATGTAGATAAAAAAACACTAAACACAAAGGAAAAGTTATAAATTGGTTATAGTAAAATCTAAAATTTCCATTATTCAAAAGATGCCACAAAAAGAGTTAAAATACGAGCCACAGAGTGGGAGGACACATTTGTAACATATGTAATTTTTTAACCCATTTCCCGTTTGCCCCGAGAAATGAGCACTGGCAGTAGGCTGCACTTTTTTTTTTTTTTTTCTGAACAAGAAATGGGTTAAAAGGGCTAGCATACAGAATATATGATAAATATTAAAAATAAATAAGGCAGAAAACCCAATAGGAAAAAATAGGCAAAGACTTGAACATGTACCTCACAAGAAGAGGTATTCAAATGGCCAAAGAACCTATGAAAAGTGCTCAACATCAATGTTAATCATGAGAATGCAAATTAAAATTATAACAAAATAAAACTACACATCTGTGATTGGTAAAAATTAAAAAGACTAACAATACTGCATGTGGCTAGGATGTGGAGATTTAGTAACTCATAATCCTGATGATAAGAATGTGAATCAGTAAACCTGCTGTGGAAAACAGTGTCGCGTTGTGTAGTGAAGTTGAACGTTCCATGTTTTTTAGAGATATGCATATGTACATTCACTAAGATAAGTGTAAAAGGATGTCTAAAGCAACATTTGTTTTTTGTAATTACTGAAAACCAGAAACAAACGAAATGCCCATGATATGGTATATTCATACCGTAGATGACAGAAGGAAAATAAGCAATTCAGTTTTAATGCAACCATGTGATGAATCTGAAATGTTGAGGAAAAAAATTAAGTTTCAAAAGAATAATACAATACAGTTCCATTTATAAACAGTTTAGAACCAAGTAAAACAAATACATATAGTTTAGGGATGCATCCTCAGGCAATAAACCTACAATGAAAAGTGAGGAAATTATTACTATAAAGGGCAAGCGGTTACTTCTGGAGGGTGGAAGGGGGGTTGTTATTATAGCAAGGAATAGAAAGAGGACCTCTGTGGTGTTCTTAATGTTCTGTTTCTTGGCCTGGGGGATGATTGCTTGGGTCTTCACTTAACAACCATATATTAAACTGTACATACAAATTTTATGCACTTGTCTAAGTAATATATCTTAAATTAAAAAATACTTTAAAAACTACCAAAACCCCAGATATTTCTGAAACCCCAGATATTTCTGATATAATGGACAGATCTAACTAGCTGAACAAACTGTGCACGTTTATTTTCAGGATAAACTTTGATTCTTGCTATCCACATTTCATTAATTCTGGACTTCATCAAGACCAAAGCCCAGGGGGCTATCCGCCAGCTCAGAGACCAGAGACTCTTCAGATTAATTTACATCTTTGGTCTACTCAGACTGTAATATGATGATGATGCCTTCATTATAATAAAAAAGGAATTAGATACACAAAATTACAGGGCTGTAAAAACAGGGAGGAAAAGATTATCTCAAAATAAGAACAAAGAAAAACAAGTGGCCTAGATTCCATCACAGCTGACCTGAAGGTCATGATTTACCTAAATTTGTTCTTCACAGTTACAAGTTCTATAAATGTATTTCACAAGCTTGGTATGTGTATTTGGCTATATTTTGGAGGGATCTGAGTAATAAATAATAGTAGTTAGAGACATTGTTAGGACCTTGCTGATTTGGTATTTTGAATTAAAAGAATAGTGTTAAGTGTTTTGTAACAATCTATTAGGAAAAATATTCATATAAGTCAATTATTAATCTATATAAGATTTCAGAAAGGATGCTTAAACAAGATTTTCAAACACTCTAAAGATCTGTAGAAGTCGAGGGCAGTGGCTCACACCTGTAATCCTAGCACTTTGGGAGGCTGAGGTGGGAGGATCATTTGAATCCAGGAATTTGAGACCAGCCTGGGCAACATAGTGAGACCTCATCTCTATAAAAATTAAAAAAAAATTAGCTGGGCATGGTGGCATGTGCCTGTGGTTCTAGCTACTTGGGAGGCTGAGGTGGGAGGATCACTTGAACCTGGGAGGTCGAGGCTGCAGTGAGCCGTGATCATGCCACTGCACTCCAACCTGGGCAACAGAGAGAGACCCTATCTCAAAAAGAAAAAAAGGATCTTTACAGAAAAGGTACATTCCAGGAACAAATTATAATAGTATCAATCCCTGATAAAACATTAACCTATGATTTTTAACAGATAGTTTATAATAATTAGTAGTGACAAAGAATCAGCATGGCTTTTCTAGGAAAAAAGTATTTATTATTAATCTCATTTCCATTTTAAGGAAATTACTAGGTTCACGAATAAAGGGAATGTCGCATACATATCTTAGCTCAATTTTCACAAAGTGTGGATACTAGTTCAATTAAGGGATTAACAATTTTTAATTGTTCAGTTATTTAACTTGTCATATCAACCTTAAAGAACTCTATTCTTCAACTTGTCCATTGTAACACTTGATTGATATCTGGCTGAAGAGCTAGAAAACTTACTTATGAACTGTACAAATGACTCAGCACTGGAGGAAGAACTAAGACATTGCATTGGAGATTCAGACTTACAGGGATTTGAACATGTTCCAAAAGAGGGCAGAAAGGAAATGAAAACTAGGTTAAAAAAAAAAAAAGTTCAGCAACACAAGGTCAGTATTGAGAGGCTGTGGCTTGACATTCGTTTAGTGGAGAAAGACCCAAAGTTTTAGCCAAGTGCAATTTAAATATGGGCCAACAATGTGATTTGGCTATTTATTTATTTATTTATTTTTTTATTATTATACTTTAAGTTCTAGGGTACATGTGCATAACGTGCAGGTTTGTTACATATGTATACTTGTG
>NW_012114821.1:10550577-10615341 GCF_000951035.1 Colobus angolensis palliatus
GGATGTGGAGAAATAGGAACACTTTTACACTGTTGGTGGGATTGTAAACTAGTTCAACCATTATGGAAAACAGTATGGCGATTTGGCTATTTAAAAAGCTAATGTGATTTTAGGGTACATAAACACAGACATAGTATCCATATCAGGTGGGTGATGGTCTTGCAGTGTTCTATGCATTAGACATATCACAAACAGTCTTCAATTTGGGGTATCTTGTTTTCAGCAGAAAATGATAAATCAAAGATTAACCAGAGGGCAAATAGAATTACAGATAATCAGGAAATCAAGTCATGTGAGAAATAGTGAGAAAACCTAGCAAGATTTAGTCCTAAAGGGAACATGAGAGCTACTGTTAAACATTTGAATGTCTTGCAGAAGGAGGAGGTTCTTTTCATTGATTGGTTGGTTAGTTGCTTTTTCAGTGTGCTGCAAAGAGTGGAATTGAGAGGAAATCAATAGAATAGTAGATTCCAAATTAAAGAAGTTTTACACTCAGGGACAATGAAAGCCTGGAAGGGGCTTTCTTGTAAAGTACTAGGCAGAGTCTCAGAGAGCAGGAAGAGCACAGGCAAAGGGGCTGATGTGAAAAACTAAGAAACTGCCTCATAAATGGTAACCAGCAAAGGCTTTGGAGCCAGACAGACTGCAACCAACCCCATCTTTCTATACTAAACAGTTGTGTAACTGAGCAGGCTACTTAACCTCTCTGAGCTTCAGTTTCCGTACTTATAAAATGGGAATAATAATATACTCATCTCACAGGATGTTTTGGATGAGTAAATAAAGTAATACTATTATTGGTAACCCTTGAGGAAATTCCTTCAGTGGGACCTTAGATTCCAAACCTGCAAGGCAGCAAGTAAAATCCTGAACCTTGGGTTCTTATGATCTGATAAAAAAAAAGCTCCTCTACCTAGAAATCACATTTGCCCATGTTGAACATCACTGTGAAACTGGGGAGTCCATGGTACTTTTTGCTAAACAAAATAGGTCAAAGCACATTGTGATTTCATGTCCTCACTAACTCCTCTTTTCCCTTTCTCTGTCATAGAGAAAATAATAAAGTCCTAACCCAGCTTTGACCATTACGTCTCCCACCTCTTTACTGGAACATTCACCCAGCTGTAAATTCAGGGCAGAATCTTACTGCATTCAAAACCAAGCAAGCTAGGCCAGCTTTAGGGTCCAGGACTGTCTTAACCATTGCAGAATCCCACCCAGCAAATGGCAAGAGCAGTGCAAGGATACCTGGATTCTGCTTGACATTGCACATCTCAAGGAGTTAGACCAGGGAAATGCAGTAGACAGAATTCCAGGCTCCTCCACCCCTGGTGAACATGCCATATAATTCCCTTCCCTCAAGTGTGAGCAGGGCTGTAAATGTGGTAGATTTCATTCCCACAATTAGGTACAGGAGTGAAGGGATTTTGCAGATATAATTGATGTGCCAAATCACTTGACATAGGGTTAATTGAAAGGAGATTATCCTGAGCAAATTAGATGAGCCCTTACAAGAGAGTAGGCCCTTCCTGAAGGAAGAGATTTGAAGTACAAAACATTTTCCTACTGACTTTGAAGAAGTAAACTGCTTTGTTGTGAGGGGGCCTATGTAGAGAGCAATGTGACGAAGAACTCTTAGCCTTTAGGCTGGGCACGGTGGCTCACGCCTGTAATCCCAGCAGTTTGGGAGGCTGAGGCGGGTGGATCACTTGAGGTCAGGAGTTCAAGACCAGCCTGGCCAATGTGATGAAACCCCATTTCTACTAAAAATACAAAAATTAGCCGGGCGTGGTGTGGGTGCCTGTAATTCCAGCTACTCAGAAGGCTGAGGTGGGAGAATCTCCTGAACCTGCGAGGCAGAGGTTGCAGTGAGCCAAGATTGTGCTACTGCCCTACAGCCTGGGCAGCAGAGCAAGACTCCATCCCAAAAAAAAAAAAAGAAAAAAAATACAAAAAACAACAAAAAAAAAACCTCTTAGCCTCTAGGAGTTGACAGTTGCTTCTGGCCAACAGCGAGCAAGAACAACAGCCTGCAAGAATATGGGGGCCTCAGTCATATGGTCATAAGGAAATGAATTCTGCCAACCAGCAGTGAGCTTGGAGGAAGACCTTGAGCCTCAGAGGGGAATGCACCGCATACCCCATTAAAATGGTGAGACCCTGACTAGAAAATTCAGTTAACTCATGCCCGGACTTCTGACCCATGGAAAGTATGGGATGATAAATTTGTGTTGCTTGCAGTCACTAAGTTTGAGGTGATGTGTTATGTAGCAATAGAAAACAAATGGAGGAGCAAGAAACCTGTCTGGCCTGTCCCTGTTACCATCTTGTGATAGCCACATATTCTATGCCATTGCAATAAGAAACCAGTGTGCCCTTTTGGCCAGAAAGGAAAAGCAGTCTTTTTTTAAAATTATTATTATTATTATTATTATTATTATACTTTAAGTTCTAGGGTACATGTGCACAACGTGCAGGTTTGTTACATATGAATACATGTGTCATGTTGGTGTGCTGCACCCATTAACTTGTCATTTACATTAGGTATATCTCCTAATGCTATCCCTCCCCCTCCCCACTCCCCACAATAGGCCCCAGTGTGTGATGTTCCCCTTCCTGTGTCCAGGTGTTCTCATTGTTCAGTTCCCACCTATGAGTGAGAACATGCAGTGTTTGGTTTTCTGTTCTGGAGAGAGTTTGCTGAGAATGATGGTTTCCAGCTGCATCCATGTCCCTACAAAGGACACAAACTCATCCTTTTTTATGGCTGCATAGTATTCCATGGTGTATATGTGCCACATTTTCTTGATTCTGGCAGCCCTGGATGGAGTTTTGCCTCCCCAGGAGCCTGGCAAGTAGGAAGAAGTGGATAAGTGGGTTCTCTTCTCGCTGTGACTGGGTGGGCTGGTGCCCAGGCCAGGGAGAGACAGATGCTTCTGGGGCAAGGCAACCTCCAAACCCCCTCTTCCCCTCCCCAGGTAAGACTCTGTGAGGCTGTGAAAAGCACTATTTTACAAATAACCAACAGGCTGTTTTCAAAGACTTCTTAGCTGTTCCCTAAAGTGATTCTTCCAAGAAACACTTTGCTGCAATTAGGTATGTCACTTACAACAATAAGGTGTATATATTTTTAAAGTATAATCACATTTTCCTTCATTTATTTATTTTTTATTTATTTTTATTTTTTTCTTTGAGACGGAGTCTTGCTCTGTTGCCCAGGCTGGAGTGCAATGGCATGATCTCGGCTCACTGCAATATCCACCTCCCGGGTTCAAGCTATTCTCCTGCCTCAGCTTCCCAAGTAGCTGGGATTACAGATGCCCACCACCAGGCCCGGCTAATTTTTGTATTTTTAGTAGAGATGGGGTTTCACCATGTTGGCCAGGCTGGTCTTGAACTCCTCACCTTAAGTGATCCACCCTCTGCCTCCCAAAGTGTTGGGATTACAGGCGTGAGCCACCACGCCTGGCACATTTTCCTTAATTTAGATTGGCCTCTGCCATGATTAACCCAAACCAGTGAGGCTTCGCTGTCAGTCGTGATGAGACCTGCACGGGTATAGAGATGGTTTCACCATGTGTTTCAGTCATGGATCGGCCACTTTCTGTGTAGTCTTGATTATGTGTCACTCTTTCACACCTGCCAACCGGGGTGAGGCAGTTGTGACAGTCCGATGGGACTTTGTGAATGGGCAAGTCTAATGTGTACCTGAGACAGAGGCGCACTTGGGGCATGCACTGAGTGGGTGTCAGGCTCCCAGACCTCTGGATGAGGCGGTGGCGGGAGGGCCCTCCCCTTAGAGCTTGCTGCAGGGGCGCTCAGTTCCTTAACTGCGACCACCACCCAGGGCCCGAAGCAGAGAGCCTGATGTGCTATGTGATACCCTAGCCCAGCCCCAGAAGGTCTGGGATATGGCATCGGAGCTGAGACCCAAAGGACTGGAGCAGGAGTTAGCTCCAGGAAGAGGGAAAGGAGCACAGGGAGCCCGAGCTCACAGATTTGCGGTGCGAGAATGATGAGCTGAGGAATGAAATGAGTGCATGGTAGCAAAGAGCCAAGGAGCTGGGCAGATGCAAGTCTGGAGAGAGACGGGAGCCAGGTCCTGGAAAATCTTGCCACTGTGCTCAGGAATCTGATCAGAGGATAATGGGTGACTTGGAGCATTTTAAAAAGGAGATCAGTGTGACCAGATTGAACCCCGAGGACTGTGATTTTCAAACAGTTCCTCAGAGTGCACAGTTTCCTCTGGAGTGGGAGAGGGGAGAGGAAGAGGGCGTCATGCTGGCACCTGCGCTGCATCTCCAAAGCATTGCTGCTCTCACCTGGTTGACCCGGCGGTTCTGGGAAGGCTTAATTTAGTAAGACAGGTCTCCTTTAAAAGTAAAGCTTGATATAACCTAGATGACCGGTTGATAGGCGCAGCAAGCCACCATGGCACATATATACTTAAGTAACAAACCTGCATGTTCTGCACATGTATCCCAGAACTTAAAGTAAAATTAAAAAATAAAAGAAATGATCTGACACAGCAATAAATAAACAAATAAATAAATCTTCAAAGACGCTTTTAAGAAAAATTTCTCTGGTTGCAGAGAGGAGACGGGATTGGAAATAGCAAGACATGTGGTCCCAGAGGAAAGTGATGGGGCACAGTTCTTGAAAGCGGGGCTGGGGAGAAGTCCGCAGATGGAGAGGTGTTTAGGAGGAGGGGAACTCTGAAGGACTCGCTGATCAGGGAGAGGGGATTGAGGAGGCAGAGAAGAAGTGAAGATGTGTCCTTGGTTTTGTTTTTGTTTTTGTTTTCAAGTGGCTGGTGGAAAAGTATTGCCATTCTACCGGCATCAGGGCTGGAGCATGAGAGGTAAGATTGGTGCAGATGCTGAGTTAGATTTGGGTGTGTTCCTTTTTGGGTGTCAGTGGCACAACCAAGTAGGCAGAGTGTATGAGTCTGGAGCTGAGAAGGAAGGTCTGGACTGGATGTGGCTTTAGGAGACCTCAGCGTATAGATGGTAATTGAATCCACGGTACACGTCTCTGTTACCCAGGAAGACTGTGCATGGTGAGAACAGAGACATGGGAAAAAGTCCTGGGAAGCATCCACATTTAAGAAACAGCCAGAAAAGAAGAGGCTGGCAAAGCCAACTGAAGTGGACAGTCCAGGGCGTGGAAAGGAAAAGCGAAAACGGTGATGTCACGAGAGCCAAGAGTATCAGTAAGAACCCAACACTACAGAGAAGGCAAGTGCAATCCAGGCTCTGAGAAGTGTTTATTTAAAGACAAGAAGGTTGTTGGAGACCCTGGCTGGGGCAGTTTCAGAGATGTACTGGAGCAGAAGCCAGAGGAGAGGATTTGAGAGGTCAATGTGAGCCAATGTGAAGATAAAAGATCATTCTTTCAAGAACTGTGTCTATGAGGGGTGGGAGCGAGATGGGGAGTAGGAGCAGGACAAGTGGGGTTGTGTTTTTTGAGAGGTGAGAACTTGGGCATGTTTGAATTCTGATGGGAGGGAGTCAATATAGGTGGAGGGGCTCTGCATTTAAAACACAAATCATAGTATGATTTTTATTTATTCACTTCAGAACTTTCTTGAGCACTTACCCTTTGCAGGGCTTGGGATCTGTTGGTTATGGGAGAGGGAAAAGGGAGGGAGAAAGGGTGCACATCAAGTTTAATGACTTTCTTACCTGCTCTCAGAAACATGTTCAAAGTGGTGTTGACAAGCTGGATCTGGCAGATGAAATGCCACAGCCCCTTTCTTCCTATGTTATGGGGCTCAGTCTTCTAGACATTGTTTTACTGATTAGCTTCTTGAGCTTGTTGGTTGGCTGTACCAGAGTAATGAACAGGCTGTGCCTAGCCCTGCTGAGGGAGAAGCACGTGAGCTCTGAGTCTTTGGCAAGCTGGAGGCCAGAGGTCCTTCCAAAGGCCAGAACATTCCATGGTTCTGGAGGCCTGAGGCTAAATTCCATGTGAGCAGCCCTTGTGCTTTGTTTTTTTTTCTAGGTTGACCTATCCTGGAGAAGACTTGGGACAAAGCACCACTTATTTTGCTTGTGGATATGACAACAGAAAAAAACATGTGTAAGAAGGGAACTAGGTGTTCTAAACTGTGGTCAAACTATCTGTAATAAAGCTTTGCTTGTTTTGTTTAATTTCTAATCTGTTGCAGGCCAATGCTTACTCAAACAAAGTTTGAGTAATTAAGCCAGTAATTTATTGTTTAGGGACCAGCATTTGTTCCAGGACCACACTGTGGGTAGCCCACGTTCACTCCCCTTCCATTGACAATGCTCATTCTGGCTCCTTACCCATGTCTAGCACTTAGAATGGTCAAGTGTGTTTGCCTTCAGGCTCTCAGGAGCTCAGTTCAGATGCCACTCCTCCTACGGATTCTACTTCACTCACTCTTCCTAGGAGGGATTGGGTGTCTGCCGTCTGACAGTGGATTTCCACGAGACAAGGGTTTGAGTGTTAGGAGTTTATTGGGAAAGAACCCCAGAGAATATTGGAAAGGGAGTGAGGAGATGAAATGAGAAGGGGAAAAGTCAGTAAAGGGATCAACTAAGCAAGCCATCTGGTAGACAACTGACACTTGGTTCTGCTGGCAGGATTCTGAGAAATCGGGTGGAGACACTCACCTCGGAGTTAGCTCCCCCAAGGCATGAGGAAGCTGGGTATTGATACACCAAGGTCATTCATAGGCAGGCAGCTGCTTAGGAGGACATTAATTCCTCCTCACTACCAGCCTGCAGGGCAAAGTGGTCTCCAGTGGCCAGAAGCCCCCAGGCAAGAAACTGCCTGTACCTTCAGTTGAAATGGTGGGGAGTCTTCAGCCTCTGCTACACTCTGCCTCCATCTGTAGTCCCAGCAGACCCTATGGTTTCTTTCTGTTCCATGCCCATCGTATTGCTTTGTAATTATCTATTTCCTTGTTTATTGTTTATCTCTTTTTCCTAGAGTCTAGGACCTAGACTGGGAGCTCTTTAAGGGCAGAGGCTATATCCTGTATCTCTGCATCTCATTGTGGATTGTGGTATTTTTCATCCCAGAAGATGAAAGAATGCATGAATCTGGGCCTTCCAACACCTCAGCATGGGCTAGGTTTTATCCTCATTTTAAAAGTTAACAAAATAAGACAGAGAGAGGCTATGACCTGCCCTTGGTTATGAAGCCAACTGGTAGCAGAATCAGATCTCCCAATTCCAAATCCTGGCTCTTCTCATTGATTACAGCTGCCTGCAATTTTCTCTTCCATTTCTTACTCCCATATCCTAGTTCAAGAGCATGCACAAGGACATGCATGTGTACACACACACACACACACACATATCTACACACACCACTGAGTGCTTCTCTGTAGATACTTGCTGCTTTGTTTTTTCTTTTGGGCTAGTGGCAAGGTGGAATGAAAAAGTGAGAGCGGTCTTCTAATAGATATTTACAAGTTGCAAACCCAGCTTGGGTTTATGGAGTTATCCATTCTGAGGTGATATAGAATGGCCCCAGATGGATTCACAAGATAAATGGAAGGGAAGGAGAGTGGCCTCAGCTCTGTCCTCTCAAGCCAACCATAAACTCTGTCACCTGGAGTCCTATGCCATCCTGTATCTCCTGAAGGTGTTGCTGATTTGGGGTGACTCTCAGCAGCCTCAGCTGTTTTTCCCCTTGACTGGTTTCCTAAAAGGACCAGGGAAGCTTGCTTCTGAGTGCAAGTCTTGTGCCTTGTCTTATCCTCTCCCTATTGTGCTCCACAGCCAAATTGGGCTTCTGTTATTTATTATTTCCTTATCCATGCTTGTCTCTCCCCCTGGGCCTTTGCATATGCTGTTCCCTCTGCCTGGAATTCAGCCCCTCTGCTTCCTCCTACCTACCTTCCCCTCCTCGTTCATTAGCTCTGGTGTCCTTTCTTGAGTGTGCCTCCCCTCTCTGCACCCCTACCTTCCTCCACCCCCTACACCTCATACCCTCTTACATGGAGCCATCCCACCTCCTTCGTGGCATTCATTCCAGTTTGCAAGTGTACACATTTGCTGAAGTCATATCTTTTCAGGACAACCTCCCCTTTTGGAGTCTACGTTTTTGGGAAGAAAGAGCTGTGTCTGGTTTTGTCTAGTACTTCACTCTTATACATAGTTGGTACTCAAATATTTTGAATGCATGAATGGATCAATGATCAAATGAAAAGCTAAGCCTCACAAGCTCCTCCCAAGATAACCCTTACTCAGCTTTTTTTATAGATAATGAGATGGAAACTCAGAAGATTTGGGCTTGCCAAAAGCCCAAGAGCTCATGAGTTGGGACAGCTGCAGAATTCCACCCAGGGCTGCCTGACTTCAACCCCCAAGCCTGGTGATATTGGGGGAGGCTAGGTGGGGCCATTCAAGGAAACTTGAGTCCTGTGATGCTTCTTTATTGATGCACACAATAAGTTAGGTCTCTAAATCATTTTATGTGCATCGACACAAAAAGTAACACTAGACTATAGGAACTGAGCTAAAAGCAACACCAGACTGCAGGAACTGAGATCATGACAAGGTGATTTCAGCCTTGGTATGCCAGTCCTCAAAGGGTCGCGAGATGAAGGGAGATTCCCATGTTTACAATGAAGAGACCTTCATAGTAGCACAATGCAGAGCAATCTCCAGACACACACAAAAAGATCTCCTGGTCTTTTTGTCTCTCTCTTGAGGAAACTTAACTTCATTGCTCAAATAATTGATGGGATATAAATTAAGCAGGATTGAAAAACCCACCAATCTCATAGACAGTGACTTGGATAGGAGCCGAGAGATAGAGGTTCTGGTTGTAGCTGTATCAGACCTGCCTTATATCACCACCCATGATGCTAGGTTCATCAACCGACGGATTCCCAGGTCCATCTGATTGGAGGTTAAAATTAATTCATTAGCCTTAGCTCTTCACTATCCCACTTGGGCTACTCCTCACTGCAACCTCTGATCCAGCTAGGCAGTCCTAAGTTTTACCTGCAATAAGGTCCTAAAGATGTGTCCTGAAAATTAAATGTTAGAAAGGGTGCTGTATAACTTAATTACTCTTTGCTTTGTAAACACGCGCTTTGACCTTCCCCACTTTTTGTATCCCTTGAACTTCGTCCTCCCATCTCCCATGACTGAATACACAGAGCCCTGGCTTAAGTTTGAAGAGCACCAGCATTTGGGCTTAGGAAGCTGCTGCTTGTGACCAGCTAGCATCTTACTATTCATGCCAGTATTTTCATTCCCTCCCTGACTCCATTTATTTTCATAAAGTAATAATTGTGGAGGATATAACAGAACTACATTTTTATTTTTATTTATTTATTTATTTTGAGACGGAGCTTTGCTCTTGTTGCCCAGGCTGGAGTGCAGTGGCGTGATCTCGGCTCACCACAACCTCTGTCTCCCGGGTTCAAGCCATTCTCCTGCCTCAGCCTCCTGGGTAGCTGGGATTACAGTCATGTGCCACTACGTCCAGCTAATTTTGTATTTTTGGTAGAGACGAAGTTTCTCCATGTTGTCAGGCTGGTCTCGAAGACCTGATCTCAGATGATCTGCCCACATTGGCCTCCCAAAGTGCTGGGATTACAGGCATGAGCCACCACGCCTGGCCAGACCTGTTTTTACATTTTAAACAAAAGTTGATCTAACAGCAGAACCTTTTCTTCAAATGAAAGCCTATACAGAACCTTGATATACAAGCCAATAAGAGAAGAATGGCTCAGGCCTGACATGGTGCCTCACGCCTGTAATCCCAGCACTTTGGGAGGCTGAGGTGGGAGAATTGGTTGAGCCCAGGAGTTTGAGACCAGCCTGGGCAACATGGCGAGACTTTGTATCTAGAAATTTAAAAAATTAGCTGGGTGTGGTGGTACGCACCCCACTACTCAGGAGGCTGAGGTGGGAGGATCACTTGAGCCTGAAAGGTTGAGGCTGCAGTGAGTTGTGATTACACCACTGCACTCCAGACTCCAACCTGGGTGAAACAGCAAAACCCAGTAGAGGGAGAGGGAGGGAGAGAGAGAGCATGGCACATGTTGAAAGGCTTCAGGGACCTAGAACCCTGTCTATGCAAACCTGGCTCTGCGCGGCTGTGTGGAAGCCATCACTATCAAATAATACTTAATTTCGCCTTCCATAATGTTTGTATAACAAAGATGACAACTTTGTTGAAATGGAGCTGTCAGATGGCAGGCAGGGCCATGTCACACCCTGATGTTTGGTTGCATTCCTGAAACCTCTGATATGTGAACATATCTACTTTGCACAAGAAAGGTCATCATGAGGGTCATTTATAACTCATGAAGAAAGGGCCGGTCAGCAGATGGGAGAATAAACAAGGTCACCGGCAGTTGGTTGCTTGGGTGTGGTTGTTTTTCTTCGTTCTTTATCGCATCTCTTCTTCATTCCCTACATATGTGCTTCCATTTTAGTAACTGGGGCCCATGGCTGGCTCTCCTCTCCCCACATCTCCCTGTTGATGGACTTCGATTCTAACATTTGGGACCCACTGAGCCTGATCCCTACTCCTCAGCCATCTTTTAGGGCTGCCGAGACCCCAGTTTCCCTCCAGGATGGGTGGCTGGGCCTTAACCTTGCCTGATTGCCTCTTTGGAGCTGGTGTCCTGCCACTTGAAATGATTCTAAAGTGCATATATCCATGATGAATTTACAGGTAATATTCAATAATGTCAGACTTTTTTTTTAACTTCTAAAAAATCCCAACTTGTGCTTTATTTTGCATCTCACTAGCATTAGTGAAAAATATATTTTAACCTATTGGGCTCACGGGGTCAGCTTTACTTGGGTGCAAATGGTATAATAATGTTGCAGTGAAGTATAAGCTTATAAGCATTTAAATCTCTATTAGAGGCCTCATGAGTGATTTAATTTCATTTTATAACAAAAACAAAAAATAAAAAACAATCCCACTCACTCAGGCTATACTAGTTCCTCAGCATTTCACTTCTAGATTGAAATATCAGAGGAAACTCACTGGGAAGTCAAAAAAGGGAAGAAAATTGAAAACATATACGCCTACTTAAGAAAAAGCCAGTTGGAACTGCCACCAAAAAGTCAAGTACTGTCAAAGATGATGATTTTTTTTATTTCATTTTGAATTTTTGTAAATAAAGTGTTTTGTAAAAGGAAATCTTCATTTGATTGGACGTAGGACCAGCTATAGCCTGCCCTCCAATCCCAGAGCTAGCCTCAATGCTGCTACTTCCCATGTGTAAGCTTTTGGGGAAAAGACTTCATGACTCTTGGAAGGATTTGGCCATGGCTCCAGTATGAAGGGTCACACAACCCTTTTAGGCTTAGAGGAAAGCTTGGGAGCTCTTGCTAGGAAAAATGCCCAGATCAACAAAATTTTGTATGTAATTTTGGAGTGTTTATATATTCCTCAAATTCATGGACCCAGATTTTGAAAACCCTCCTGTAAAATCTTTCCAGTGTTGACACAAAAAGATTATTAAGGCCCAGTTCACAGTGACATTGGCCTGTGAAGGTGCACAAACTGGACAGCCTACCCTAATAAATCATAGAGTAGGAACAGGTGACAAGCAGACACTTGTACCCACACTGAGCACAGAACAAATGGCAGGTGTGGTTCATGGCCCTGGATGCTGAGCTGTTGACAGGCTTGAGAGGGACAGAGCAGCAAGTGTGGAGGCAGGACAGGACTATGCAGATCTGATAAGAGGATTAGGTTACACTGCCCTTCCACCATTCCTAATGCCCTCAGACTGAGCAGCTGCACCAGCTCGCTCTTTCTCAGTTAGAAAAGTCTCTGTTGGAGCAGTAGCTGTGGGCCAGCACTCCCTGCTCCCGAGCACCTGCCTTTCCCAGAACTCCTGGTATCAGGAATGCTGCCCCTCTAGTCCAGTACCTGCATGCTCTCCAAGACAGCTCTCCTTTCGCCTCACAGGACCCACCAGCCTAATTCTGGGGGTGGGTTTAGCTGCTTCTCCAGTGCTCCCCTGGCACCCCACCCACCGCTCTTTGACTGCACCCACCACACTGGGCCACAAGGGTTTTTCATGCAGCTTCACCAAGATAACAAAGACTTGCTCTGTGCACAGTGTCAGGCACACAATGACTACTTTTTAAATGTTTGTGAAATTATATGCTCACAACTGTGTGACATACGGTCAACCCACTGAAAGAATGTGACCTATATGATGCATGCAGGATGCAGACACTCTGGGGAGCCCCAACATTCATGAAAGCATCTTTCCTAAAAATAAAGACTGGTCATGAGGAGCAGCCTGAAGTGGAGGGAGCAGCCTGAAGTGACAGGAGCCGCCAGAAGTGGCAGAAGTGGCAGGAGTATCCTGAGGTGGTGAAAGCAGCCTAAAGTTGCCAGAGTATCTTGAAATGGTGGTGGGAGTCCCCTGAAGTGGGGAGAGCAGCCTGAAGTGGCAGAAGCAGCCCACAGCAGAGGACAGACAGTGCTCCTACTGAGCATGGGGGCAGAAAACTAAAAGCAGCTGCATGCCAAAACCCCTGAATAACGGTGTCCTGAAGCAGGAAGGGAACCACACTTTCTAATCAGGTTGAACACTCAGAAAGTTTAAGGGGATCTTATTTTCAAAATGCGTGCCACAGACCTCATGTTTGTTAGGCCTCTGTGCTTTTATTTTCTTTGAATTAAAACTTTTGGCCTTCGCCCTGAATGAGAGGGTCTTTGAGGAGCTGAGATGGCCGCAGGACAAACCTTGTCCAGTCAACAGAGCAGTCTCAGATGATGGGAAAGGAATGTTCTATCCAGAAAACATCCCTCAAGCCATCAAGTCATGTCAGGACAGGTGATGGCACGGTGACCTACCAAGGACGAGACACAGGAGGAAAACTGGGGTTTCTCATAGAGGGAACTTCAGAGGGACAATCAAGAGACACAGCACTGCCTCCACCTGCAGGCAATCACCTTTAGCTAGTCATCGTCCTTCTCAGCCTCAGTTTCCCTGTCTGTCAAAGGAAGGCATTAGAAGTTGCACATGTATTTTACCCACAGGCCAGTCTGTTGAGGTGAATCTTATATAAGTCCAATAGGTTCAGCAGATAAAGAAGAAGGATCATAAGTGGGGCCCAGGGCCTTGCCCATGCACCCCCATCCCCTCTCTGGCCTCAACACCCCAGAGGCAGAAAACTTTCTCAGGAACCCAGAAAACCATTGCATAAACTGCTTGTTTCACCCCAGGGAGTCCCAAACTCCAACGACCCCAAAAGCTGGATGGTCACATAAAGTGTGATGTTGGCTCATTTTAGCCATGGAGGACTTGGGGACTTGAGAAGCTGTGCTTCCTCCCCAGGAGAGGTTGTTGCTGGACTCTGGCAGCTTTAGGAATATTAGCCCTAGGTTCCCAGACTAGATTTTTGCATGAAGACGGAAATCCAGATTTTTTCATTGAATTCACCTGATTTTTATAACATTAAGAGATGATTTTTTGGAGAAGTTTTAGGATTACAGAAAAATTGAGTGTAGAGTGTACAGAATTTCCATGTATGCCCTCTTCTTGGCCTCAGTTTCCCCTGTAATACCTTATATTAGTGTGGCAAGTTTGTTACAATTGATGAACCAATATTGATACATTACTACTGGCTAAAGCCCATAGTTCATATTTGGGTTCACTCTTTGTGAAGTATCTTCTGTAGATTGTGACAGGGTATACTGACACGTACCCACCATTATAGGATCCTATGGAATAGTCTCACTGCCCTAACAAGCCTGTGCTCTGTGTGCCCGTTTCTCTCCACTCCTCGCACCAGCCCCTAGCAGCCCCTGATCTTTTTTACTGTCTCTAAAGTTGTGCTTTATCCAGAATGTGATGTCATTGGAACCCCAAAGTATGTAGCCTTTTCAGACTGGCATCTTTCACTGGGTATATGCATTCTTTTCTGAAACCCTCCTAATTTTTAACTATTGAGAACTAATGGAAATTGTCACAAAACACTCAAAAGCAGAACTTCACCCTACCCCGTTCTCTAGGTTGGATAAGTAGGTACCTTTCTCTTTCTTTCTACAACTGGTATTGGGAGCAGGGGTTGTTGCGGGGGTGAGGGAGAGAATCTCAGAAGTAGAGTCAGACATGAGGGGCAAGTGGCACCTGGTAGGGGATGGTCTTATTTTCCCCTTTGGACTGGCCCCTTGTGACAAGTCCCTTCCCCATCAGTCTGCCTGCCTTCTGGCCTCCCCTGGCTGCAGAACCTGCATCATCCAGTATCTTGCCCGCCCCTGCTTCTCCCTCTCCCCCTCATCCCCCTATGCTTGCTTCAGCGAGAAAAGCCACAGTAAAAAACCTGCAGAGCGGGCCTATGTCCCAGCTGTGCCCATGGCCAGGGCTTGCCCAGAAGCAGCGGGCACAGCCTAATAAGATTTAGCAGCCCTGGCTGTCAGCAGCAGAAGCCAATGATAACTGTATAATATTTCAAGTGTGGGGGTCACGGTTTATTTTTATACACATGCAATGCCCATTTCAGAAATGCCATCTTTGCCTTTAAAGCCTGTGGAGGAAGCTTAAGAGCCTGGGGTCAGGATCAGACAGACCTGGGCTCAGATGGCGCTGCTGCTGGTGACGAGATGTATGATCCTGGCTAAGTTTGGACCCACTCTGGGCCCCTGTTTTCTCATCTACAAAAATGAGCATAATAATGCCTTCTCTGAGAGTTATCATGAGGAATGATTGTGACAAGTGCCTTGCACACTGGAAACACTCATAGGTATGAATTCCCTTTCCTTTCTGGGAGCTGGAGGCCTGAGTTTCAGGTCCAGTTGTGCTATTATCTAACTGTGTTATCTGGGACTAGCCGTTGAATCATAGACACACAGGCCAATAACTGCCCTGCCCCTATTTGTTTTTCAACTTGTTATTGAAAACCCTTTTTAAAAAATTGAAAACCTTTTTATATACATTCAGAAAGTACACATACCATAGCTGTGCACCTTAATGAATTTTCAAAAACTGAACACACTGTGTATTCCATCTGCTTTTGTAAATTGAGGTTCTTTTTGAAACACAGCCATGCCCATTTATTTCTGTATATGTCTATGTCTATGGTTGCTTTTGCACTACAATAACAGAACTGAGTGGTTGAGATGTAGGCCATATGGCCTGTAAAGCTGAAAATACTATCTGGCCCTTTACAGAAAAAGTATCCTGACTTCTGTATAATATTCCATTGTGTGACTATACTAACATTTATTTATTCATTTTACTGTCGATGAGCAGTAGATTGGGTAGTTTCCAATTTGGGGCTATTAAGAGTAACCTGCTACGAAGATCTCATATATGTGTTTTGCAAAAAAATACATATGTGCTTCTGTTGAGTCTAGTCCTAGGAGTGGAATTGTTGGAACCCAGGGAAGACGTAAGTTTAACCTTATTAAAAACTGCTAGTTTTCCAAAGTGGTTGCACCATTACCTCCCCCACATGCAGTGCCTGAGAGTTCCACTTGCTCCATATCCTTCCAACACTTGCTGTTTTCTGTGTTTATCACTTCAGACATTTTTTCTGCCTGCCCCTCCCCCGCCCCACGCACTTTGATGCTTCTCCTCTCTCTAAGCTATTTCTATTTGTGCTTGGACACCTCCGGCAATAGAGCACTCACGGCCTCAAGGGGCAACCGTTTCATCTTTGGATACTTCTGATCTCTTAGGAGCTTTTCCTCATATAGTAGCCCTTCAGATGTTCAAAAAATCAGTGCTCATATTCCCACGGAATGCTATCTTCTCCAGGAAAAGAAACCAGAATATTTCTAGCTTCTTTAAAGTTGCTCAAAAGACATGGATTTGCATGCCTTCGTCATCCTGGCTGCCTGATGAATGTTTAGTTTCTCTGGGCCTCAGGTCCCCCGTCCATAAACTGAGGGAGTTCAATGAAAAGATCTTTAGTCATTTGAACTCCAACATTTTGTGTTAAATGTTGTCACGGGGACCCTTGAAGAGAGTTCCGCACACATCTTTAAATAGGAGATCACACCAAAATGCTCCTGTTCACGTCTACTGAACAGTAGAGAATGGAGACAGTAGAGAATGGAGTACTGCTGACGGTAGAGAATGGAGACGTTTATTTATTCATCTTCTCCTCTAACAAATTGTTCCTGATCACAGAGAATGTTCCACGTGCTGCCCTAGGAGTCCAGGATGATGGGACTGATAAAGGTCTCTCTTGTGTCAAAGACAACTCTGGCAGGAAGGGGGAGTGGGGAAGTGGACTGTGTGCCTAGGCGACTCTGTAGCATCCAAGGGAGGCTGGCATTGTGCCACGTGCACCTTTAAAAGGCGAGAGTCATGGGAAATGTTGAGGCTGATGCAGATCACTGCAAGCTGCAGGGTAGCTGGCTAGCTAGGTGAGGGAGGAGGAGTTTGGGCCTTTGGCTGGTCACTGGGGGCATTTGGCCCGGGGCATTGCTCCCTCTGGAGATGGGGAGAGTGCAGGCTTCACTTTCAGTATTCCCAGAACTTCCTTTGTAGCAAGAAATTCCCAGGCCAGACTTCTCTTTTGCTTTCTCCCTGACACAAGTGGGAGTAGAGAGTAATAACCAAAGGCCAGGTCACCAAATCCAGATGGCAGACAGACACCAACCTAATCTAACTGACCCAAACACTGTCCAAATGCAAAGCCTGGGAGGAGAAAATGAAAATATTGATTAGGTTTGCAAGACTCCAGATTCCACTGAGTCTAACAGAAGCACGGCTTTGCATATTGTAAAAGAAAAATCTAGCTATGATGTATTAATTCATGGAGTGGATACTCTAAGTTTTGTTTTACATACAAAGTTTTAGAATATGCCCAGGACCCCAGTTTGTAAGGATAACCAGCTTGTCAGGATTACAAACTCAAGCAGTCAAGCTTCAGGTGCATTACTCATAAGGACGATGCTATTCACGTGCAGTAACAGAGCTTCATTTGGGAAGAAAGCCCTCACTGGCAGTCGGAATCGCGGCCTGACGGCTTGGCCAGCTCTGGTGTTGGAATGGCGAGGTGGATGAAATCCCAGCTGCAGCCCAAACCCGTCTTCCAATTTTACAGAGGAGCCTAGGAATGAAGGTCCCAGGGTCACAGAGTTTGCTAAAGTAAATTGCAGTGTTAAGGGTGATGTAAAAAATCCTCCTGGCCGGGCATGGTGACTCTGCCATTCAGGGGTCATGTCTATAAGTTATAGGCCAGCGTTCTTTACAAAGGTATTAGTTAGAGATGAAACTATTAGTTGGAAAAGATACACATTCTTTCTTGATAGTACAATTCTCCTAAGAATATTTAAGGATTATTTTAAACTTTTGCATGTGACAATTAGTGTATAGAATATTGCCACGATTTCAAAATTGAAACTAAAAAGTCATGTATTTTCTTTCACCTTCCATTTAAAAAAAAAAAATCCAGAATGAGTAACTGGAAAAAAGGAATGAATTCTCCAAAGCATCAAAAATTTACTATAAGAGGAGAGAGATATGTTATGTAATGCATAATTTACTTTAAAATGTTTTAGCATAAACATTCTTATATATGTGTGTGCAAACTGATTTTAATATAGACTCTGCAATTTTAACATTTAGAAGCCTTGCTCAGAAATGCAGACTTCAGGAGTGCTGTTATAAGTTATCAAAACTTTTTATTAGATCCTTGGCTAATGTTTCACCAGTAGTAAACATGGTTTAGGATCTGGGATTGGGTGTGCATCTTTGCAGGCACACGTGTCCTGGCATGGACACGATGCAGGAGCCCGCTGAGCCCAGCATTGCTCACACCCTCCAGAGTGGTGCCCTGGACTTGCGGCTGGAGATTTTCCAGCCAGTCGCTCTAGAAGATTAGCTAAACCTTGCTGCTAAATTATTGGGGTATCTGCTTCACATGAACCTTTCATGATTTACTGGATAGTCTAAAGGGCACAAAGTCGGGCCTCACAGACTTTTCAGAAAAGCTTGCATGCCTGTTTCTATATCTGCTTGCTTAGAAACATTCTGCACAATTCCATGTGAGGCTTGCCTTCCCTGTACATTCTACCTGGCAGAGATTGCCGGTGGGGTCTTTCAGGCCCTCACCTTCCTCCCTGTGATCTTGGAAGGCTGCCAATAGCCACCGAGCCCAGTCAGTTGTGAAGAGTCAACTGGCTTAAGCTTGACCTTGGGAAAAATATTTCATAAACTTAAAAAATGTAATATTGGAATCTCAAATTTTAAAAAACAGAATTGCACCACTGGTAGTATATCCAGGTGAGGTGCTACACATTTCAGGTACTCCTCTGCTCATCACTCACATTGTACCTGGTACATCATGTCTGCTCGCTACCAGGAGACAGGAGCACCCAAAAGTGCCCTGTTTGCTTGGCCCATAGCTAGTGCTCAAAGAACAATAAATGCATTTTTCATAATGATATTTATCATTATGATAAGTAGATTAGGGATTGGCAAATTATAACCTAGGGGGCAAATCTCACTTCCTACCTGGTTCTGTAAATAAAGTTGTATTGGCACACAGCCACAGGCTTTTATTTACATTCCCTTTGGCTGCTTTCACAGAGGCAGAGTGGAGTAGCTTCAGTAGACACCCCGTGGCCTGCAAAACTGAAAATATTTACTATCTGGCCCTTTACAGAAAAAGATTCCCCGCCCCTGACATAGACGGATAGCCTTAGTTTCTCATCTCGTGACTTCTCAAAAAGAAAAGCCCTATTCATTTTGAAGTCACGAAACTGGCTTGACGTGTAAAATAGGTGGTACTCGAAAAAGCATTATAATTTGCAGTATGCTTTAAAATTTGGTTTCATACTTCAGCGTTTGTAGAAATCCCCAAAGGGCAGTTCCATGAGAGGAGGAGAGACAGGGTGTTCAATGATCACAGAGAGAGGAAGGCAGATGGAGGAGACAGCGTAGTGACAGGGCCCTGTCCTCTGCACACGATTGAACCTGCCCCACAGCCGTTCCTCCACTCCTCAAACACAGCAGTGGTCTGACCTCAGGACCTTTGCACCAGCCGCTTCCTCCATCTAGATCGCTTTTCTCTCAGGTGTCCACCAGGCTGGCTCCTTCTCATCACTCGGGTTTCAGCTCAAATGTTGCCTACTTGCAGAGATCTTTCCTGCTCACCCACTCCAAAGATCATTCCCTTCCCCCAGACACATTCTAGAAAACATTACTTCTTGTTTTTTTTTTTCCCCTTCATGTCACTCCTTAGATGAAATTATCTTGTGTTTGTTTAGTGTCAGTCATCCTGTTAGAGTGGGTAGCAAGGCAGACATGAGCAGGGCAGGAAAGGGTCTTCCCAAGGAAGGTTAGGCAAGCATCAGGTGATGGTCAGGTGGCTGTTAAACTGTCTCTCTAAAATAATAACGTTCACAGCCAGTGCCAGGGAAAGGCAGTCTCTCAATAGATAGAAAATACCCAGCCCGGTGCGGTGGCTCCTACCTGTAAACTAAACCCCAGTATTTTGGGAGGTGGTGGATTGCTTGAGCTCAGGAGCTCGAGACCAGCCTGGGCAAAATGGCAAAATCCCATCTCTACCAAAATCCAAAAAAAAAAAAAATAATAATTCAGCTAGGTGTGGTGGCATTCGTCTGTGGTCCCAGCTACTCAGGAGGCTGAGGTGGGAGGACTGCTTGCTGCTGGAGCCTGGGAGGTGGAGGTTGCAGTGAGCTGAGATCACAGCACTGTACTCCAACCTGGGTGACAGAGTGAGACCCCATCTCAAAGAAAACCCCCCAAACCCTGAAGCTGGTGATCAGCCACTTCCCAATAAGACCTCAGGAGTTGGACTCAGGACTTGGGTGCGTGGGCTCAAGCACGCGCACTAAGAGGCAAAATGGTGGCGTTTAACTGGTATATATGACCTTCCTCTAGGAACACTCGCCTGGTAAGGGGAAAATGCCTCAAGTGAGCATGTGCACAATTTCAGTAAACACACTGTGCATGCGGCCCCTCCCAGGGGCTGGCAGGCCGCTGCTCAAGCCGTCAGCTTGCCCCAAGGAAAAATCAAGGGAGGAGAGATGAAAAACCCTGGAAGCGTGCCAATACATAAAACCCCAACTCAAAGGTCAAACAGGGCACTTGAATCTCTCAAGTTGCCCGCTTGGCCCTCTTCCAAGTTTACTTTACTTCTTTCCTTTCCTGCTTGTCCTGAGGAAGGATCCTTCCTCAGATGAATTCTTTCCTTTGAGAAGCAAGAATCAAGGTGCTCTGGACCCATACGAATTCCTCACTGTTAACAATTCCAGACCCCATGAAAGGAGGACTCTTGTCTGTTTCACTCATCGTTGTACCCCCCAGAACCTAGGCAGTGCCTGGCACACCATGGGTCTTAAAGGAAAAGAAAGAATTAATGGAATAAGTTAATGGAATGAGTTAAGTCCACTAATTAATTCATTCCATCAATTCATTCATTGATTGAATGAATGAATGAATTGAATGGATTAATAAACAGTTAACCACCACACGCTAATTACTGAGTCCTGGGTCTCTGCTTCTTTCCCCACCCAGCCTGACCTCACAGTGGTGAGCTGAAGGCAGAGCTTTTCCTGTTTTATAGGTGCATAGGACCAACGACTTAATTTCACAAAACGGGCTCTGGTTTGCCCACGCCACTTCCTTTAACTCCTATCTAGTTGCTTTATTCATTCAGTATTTATGGGAGGCCCACTTGATATAGTTTGGCTCTGTGTCCCCACCCAAATCTCATGTTGAATTGTAATCCCCAATGTTGAGGGTTGGACTTGACGGGAGGTAATTAGATCAAGGTGGTGGATCCTTTGTGAATGGTTTAGCACCATGTCTCTGGCGCTGTTCTTGCGATAGAGTTCTTATGAGATCTGGTTGTATAAAAGTGTATAGTACCTCTTCCCATCCCTCTCTTGCTCCTACTCTGGCTGTGTAAGATGTGCCTGTTCCCCCTTCACCTTCTGCCATGATTGTAAATTTCCTGAGGCTTCCCTAGAAGCTGAGCAGATGCCAGCGCTATGCTTCCTGTACAGCCTGTGGAATGGTGAGCCAATTCATCCTCTTTATAAATTGCTGAGTCTCAGATATTTCTTGAAAGCCATCAGAGATCAGACTAATATACCACTCTTTGCCAGGCACTTGAACTTGTACCCTGAGGCAGCTTGCCATTCTGAGGGAGAAAGTAGTTAAACAAGCCATAACAATATGTGGGATGGGGCAGTACAGTGTGCCCAGGAAACAGGCAGGAAGGATGCTAGCCTTAATCTGCAGGGTTGAGGAAGCCTTCTCTTAGTAGATGACTTCCAGCCCAGAGAGCTGGAGGGAGATCTGCAAAGGGGAGCAGGGGTAGGAGCAGATGGGGAACTGTTTTCCCAAGCAAGGCCCCAGGGAGTTACTTTAAATAACCTGCAGAGGCACAACTGGAACTGAGCTTGCAGTGGAGAGCAGAGGTGGAGAGGTGAGCTTGGTTGCCAAGGACTTCCATGGGCGAGAACCGCTTGGACTTCAGTCAGCAAAGGGAGAAGCACTTTAACTGGGGAGTGTGGGGTGAATTCCCCGAGACCCCATGGTAATCTTGACTCTGCAAGGGGAAGGGGGGCGAGTTTCTTCCCCTTGCTATAGACAGCTCCCCTTTGAGGGCTTCTAGCCTGCACTGAGTAACCTGACCAGCAGGTACCATAACTGATAGAATGATACCCAGGGCAGGCTGAAGAGGCTCTGGGACTTTCAGTGATGAAACCAGGAAAGGCCCAGACCACCCGAGACCAGTTGGCCACCTACCAGCAGGGCTTCTGTTCAACCCATATCATGAATTATGGTCATGGTGGTTATTGTACTAATGAAATCTTTCCCTATTTAGTGATTTAGTAAATAGCACCTCTCTGAGCCCTGGCCCTGTGTCCCCATTCTCTTTGCAGTATAGCCTACTGGCCCCAAACTCCCAGGACCTCCTTGTGTACTAGTGTGCTGTGGCTGCTGTAACAAATACCGCAGACTGGGTGGCTTAAGCAACAGGAATTTATGTCCTCACCATTCTGGTGGCTAGAAGCCCAAGATCAAGGTGTCAGCAGGGTTGGGTTCATTCTGAGGCCTCTTCTGTAGAAGGTGGCTCGTAGACGGCCACTTTTTTTCTGTGTCTTCTGTGCGTCTCTGTCCTAATTTCCACTTTTTATAAGGACCTTGGCCATATTGGATTAGAGTCTACTCATATGACTTCCCTTTACCTTAATCACCTCTTTACAAGCCCTTTCTCCAAATGCAGTCACATTTGGAAGTAGTGGGGGTGAAGATTTCAACCTACGAGTTAAGGGGGGCACAGTTCAATCAATAACACATTGTAAGCCCCTCAAGGTCGAGGACAGTGTCCTTTGCAGCTCCATCTCCCCAGGTGCCTGATTCCTGCCCTGTCACTCAATGCTTGTCCTGCAGTGTGACCTTAGACAACTCCCTCCCCTCCTCTGCTTCCTCATCTGCAAAGTGAGAGGTGGGCTCTCTGCATGTGCTCCAGTGATTCTGAGGCACTCGAGGTGACACCATGGATCATTTCTTATTTGCCTTTTGGGCCAACTGTGCTCCATCTCATGATCCAAGCAGCTGTCTTGGCAATGTAAGCTGCCAGTCACGAGGGCCTGGCCAGGTGAGAGCTTGTACACAGTCCTCTTTTGTCTTTGGTGGAGGCTGCCGGGAACAACTCAAAACAGCCACCTGAATGACGCTGGCCAAGAGAGCCACCCTTGAATGCAATAGGGCAAATCCAGTTTTCTTATACTCTTGCCTCCTCTTATGACCAGATTCCCCTGTGCCTGGCGTGCTCTTTCTTGCCTAGGCTGTCCCTTCTGCCTGAAGCGCAGTTTCCAGGGACTCTCCGCCCCACTGAGGTGTGCCTCCCACATCTTCCCGACTCCTAGAGTGGGCTCTGTCTCCTTGCCATTGCTCCAGAGCTTTTTTTCTCCCATGAGTCATGTGTTGTACGACACTCACCTTGTCAGGCATCACTTCCTCCACTGGGCTGTGAAATCCGGATCTGAGGACAGATCCTGTGACCTCACCTGTGCCTCTCTGGAGCACACTGTGGGTACCTGGTAGGCACTCCATAAATGCTTAAGGCATGAATGGCCTGATTCCATTTTCATAATGAATTCCCCCCAGATGTTATTCAGTGAACTTGCTGACAGTTTTTTAAATTTTCACACACCAAATTGTCAGTTTCCTACCAGCTTCTTCAGCCATGAGGGCTGAGGTCATCTGCTGGGAGAGGACACAGGGAGGTGAGTCCGTCCCTGCTGCTGGCCTGCAGGAGGCCCCTGTCAACAGGGAAGCCAAGTATGTTACGAGATGTGGTACAATATGTAAGAATCATGGAAAGGGGCTATGGGAGTCACTAACTTGCCTGGGAAGTAAGGAGGGCTTCACAGAGCAGGGACATTTGGTCTGAGTTTTGAAGGATGGAAAGGGGTCCAGCAAGTAGAGAAATGTGGGTAAAATGTTCGAGACACACGCAGAGGCTCAGAGTTGTAAGAAGGCTTGGCCTCTCCGAGAAATGGCGAGCCGTCAGGTGCAGCGTGGCTTGTCTGGCTTGAGATGAATCACGTATGTGCACTATAAACACCTGAGTGCAGCTGCCTCCACTCTGTGTCACTCTCTTCCATCAACCTGTGGGCTCCTTGGTTTGAAAGGCATGCATGAGAATTCTGTTAAGATGGGAATCTTCTTCCTCTTACAGCAGCATCAGTGGTGGAGGCTAGGCAGAGGCTGGCAGGTGCAGCAGCTGGCACTGGTAGAAGGAAAGCAGCTGGGGCCCAGGTGCTCAGCAGCACGCTGACTGGTTGCTCAGCAGAAGCCCTGGGACATAAGGCCCATCCTGGGTAGAACACAGGCCAGTGGAATGAGTGGGCCAGGCAGCTCAGGGCACAACCTGGTCATAACGGGGCTTTCTTTCCTGTGGTTGCTCTCACCCCACACTTCTCACTAAACACACACAGGGCTGGCACCCTCCCTGGACAAGTGGATGATAGAGGCACAGCAGAAAGGCCGGGCTGGACGAGCTCATGTTTCCAGGCCCCAGATTGCTGCATGGCCTCATAGAAGTCCCTCAGCCCCTTTTGTTCTCTGTTCTTTCATCTTTGGGAGGAGGCTTCTTTTTTTTTTTTTTTTTTGAGGTGGAGTCTCGCTCTGTTGCCCGGACTGGAGTGCAGTGGCTGGATCTCAGCTCACTGCAAGCTCCGCCTCCTGGGTTTACACCATTCTCCTGCCTCAGCCTCCGGGGTAGCTGGGACTGCAGGCGCCCGCCACCTCGCCCGGCTAGTTTTTGTATTTTTTTTTAGTAGAGACGGGGTTTCACCGGGTTGGCCAGAATGGTCTCGATCTCCTGACCTCGTGATCCGCCCATCTCGGCTTCCCAAAGTGCTGGGATTACAGGCTTGAGCCACCACGCCCGGCCGGTAGGAGGCTTCTTATTCATGCCCTCCCTACCCTACAGGATAGTGTGAAGGCTATGTGAAATGAAGGGCATGGAAAACTCTAGATGGCTGGGCCCATACCACCATTGTTATTTTATTCCGTTTGATTTCTACTCACTTTGGCAGCAGCAAGAAGATTCACTCCCACAGCAGCTACCTCTGGACTCCACGGTGTATGCGGTCTGACAGTTGCACAGGTTAACTGAGAGCAGAACAGAGTATTTGCCTTTGGGATTCTTCTGGAAAATGCCTGCTTACTGCCAACTGCGGTGCTTTCTGCAAGGTGCCCTCTCGCGGCCAGGCCCGCCCTGGATCATCCTCCCTGGCACCGTTTGCTTCTGTGGCTTCCTACTTTCAGAAGGGCCTCCTGGCCTGTCCTCCCTGTTCCAAATTCTCATCACACTTCAGCTCTCAGCCAAGTTTCTCTTTTTTTTCTTCAGTAAACTTTCTTTGGTTGAGAGATGCTTGGAGTCCAGCCAAAGGTCTGTTTATCTCATTCCCCTTTTGCTTCTGGGGAAGTAAGCTTAAGACTGCATCCTTCCCCATGGACTCAGCAGCTCTCAAACCCTCCCTGAAAGTGAAATTCTAGCTTCCCACAATACTAAGTTATCTATTGCTGCCCAAAAAACTACTTCCACACTTAGTGGCTTAAATCAACAACAGATTACCATGGTTTGCAATCCTGTGGGTTGACCGGTTCAGCTGGGTAGTTCTCTTGCACAGTGCAGGGCTGCTGAGGTCACCCATATGGCTGCATTGGCTGGGGAACAGCTAAGACTTGAATGCCCATGAGGACTCCTATCCTCTGGGTTTTCTCTCCATGTCCTCTTATCATCTGATAGTTTAGCTTGAGCTTCCTTATAGCATGGAGGCTGGCTTCCAGAGATGGTGTTCCAAAGACCCAGTGTCCAAGTGTTTATCAAGTTTGTGCTTGTGCTGTTTGTGACCCATGGCAAAAGCAAGTCACATGGTCAATCCCAAAGTCAGTGTCAGAGGGGATTACACTAGGACATGATTACAAGGAGGCATAGTTCATTGGGGGCCACCATTGTACAGACTGTCCAGGTACCTCTCCTTTCTGTTGGCCTTTACAAAAACAGCTGAAAGAGTAAACATTTGCCTGGCACCAGGGTCTGGGTGACTTAGGTAAAGAGCCCACCAGTTTCTCCTTTCTGCAATGTCCTCTTCCCCTCCGCACATTCGCAGCTGGAAGTGACGGTTCCGTGCTGCGAACTGCCTTGGGGGCTTTTCTTCTGCCTCTGTTACTGCACTGAGTCATTTCCAACCAATATTAAAATCATGTTTTATGTCTGTTTTTAGCTGAAGTGAACCATCTAGTGTCATTGCCACGCCCCACCACTGCCCTTTTACAGATGAAAGAACTGAAATCCAGAGACTTTAAGGTCACTTTTTCGAGTTCTGCGGCTGGCTGGCAGCAGCCCTTAAATCAAACAACACCCCGCGTGTTGGCTCTCACTCTTGCTGCAGCTGCTGCTGAGCTTCTTTGGTGGCCAAAGGGGCTGAAGCCACTTGATTCGCCCCCACCCACGGCACTCAACTGCATTTTCTTGTCTCATTTCTCTTCCACCAACCCCTGATGTGCGGCTCAACACCTTCATTGCCCAGAGAAGGGAAGCACATTGCAGATAAGTAACTCGTCCAAAGTCAAAGCTACTGAGTAATAAAAGTAGGACCAGATCTGGAGATTGGGCTTCAAAATCCTCCCCTTTCTTCTCTGAAGAGGCAGTATATGCACGTGGTTAAACATCCCAATATTTCAAAAGGATGTTCGGTGAAGTCAGTCTCCCTGTGAGGCAGATCTCCAGGCCCAGACATTGTCTCCAAAGCTGTCTGCTCTAGCCGGTTTCTTTCCACACTTTCAGCTTTTCTGTGCATGTATAACCATGTTCACAAGCGACAGTGTGCTCCCGATGCTGTCCTGCACCCGGCTCTTTTCACTCAAGGATGCATTGCAGAGCACACCCCGGGTCTCCGCACGTGCCACTCTCATTCTTTCAAACCGCCGCATCGTATTTCCCCATATGACTGAACCATCCGTTTAACCAGCCCTCTAGTCAAGGACACCAGATGCCATCCTTTATTTGAAATAGTTTTTCTCTCTTCTGAACATCCAAAGCAGTGCTGTTTACGCGACAGCTACAAATAAATGCTTAATTATGTATTATTCCTTTTCCTCAATCCCTCACCCCATCTTTCCCTCCCTCTACCCCTTCTCCTTTTCTTCAACAACTGTCTGTTGGGTCCCAGCTGTGCACCCAACAGTGCCAGGCTCTGTTAGCTCTCCTTGTTTTCCTTTTGGTTGCTGGGATCCAAACCCCACTCCCTGCTCCTTTTTTCATGGCCCTGTTACTCCTACTCATAGCTGATTTAAAGAAAATTTGTTATAAACATAGTCACATTTTTCCTTTTTTTTTTTTTTTTTTTTGAGACAGGGTCTTAATCTGTCGCCCAGGCTGGAGTGCAGTGGTGTGATCTCGGCTCACTGCAACCTCCACCTCTCGGGTTCAAGCAATTCTCCTGCCTCAGCCTCCTGAGTAGCTGGGATTACAGGTGCCTGCCACCATGCCTGGCTAATTTTTTGTATTTTTGGTAGAGATGGGGTTTCAGGATGTTGGCCTTGCTTGTCTTGAACTCCTGACCTTGTGATCCTCCTGCCTTGGCCTCCCAAAGTGCTGGGATTACAGGTGTGAGCCACTGCGCCCACCTTTTCCTAAACGATTTAAATATAACTGATAAATTAAAACTTAAAACTTTCAAAATAAAATTTTCCTAAACATTTACACAAATTATCTTGTTTCAATGTAACTGTCGAATGTAACTTCGAAATGCTTCAAACACCTTAAAATTTAACACAAAAGTTTTTACTGCGCCCATACCTTAACTTTGTAAAAACAGTTGTTACTACGCTGGACATGGAGGCTCATACCTGTAATCCCAGCACTTTGGGAGGCCGAGGCAGGAGGATCGCAAAGTCAGGAGTTCAAGACCAGCCTGGCCTACATGGTAAAACCCCTTCTCTACTAAAAATACAAAAATTGGCTGGGCATGGTGGTGAGCACTCATAATCCCAATTACTTGGGAGTCTGAGGCAGGAGGCCTGAACCCTGGAGGTGGAGGTTGCAGTGAGCTGAGATTTCACCACTGCACTCAGACCTGGGTGACAGAGCAAGACTCTGTGTGGGAAAAAAAAAAAAAGAGTTGTTATTGACTTGACAAATTTGTCATCTCTACAAAATGTATTTTTATACTGTTTCAGGACTGCCCTTATTGGACTGCAGAGAGAAAGATGATCTCCTTCCCAGGTGCACTGAGTGGCAGCCTTGGGCCTGGACCGGTGGGTTCTTGGTGGCAGCGGGCATTTGCTGGTGGGGCCTCCCTCAGACCATTTTCAACTGTTACGTCAACAGGACTTACACCAAGTTCTGGCAATCTTCATTCCCATGTGCATGAAGTCTTGGGAACATGACGTTCTGCCACCGTTTACAATGACCTTCATTATGCATCATTAGCATTTCATTAACATTAGCAGGGCCATATAGCAGTTTAATCTATCAGCTACTCCCTTAGGATATCTGGCTAATCCATTAACTTGCAACATAAATTATGGAACCCCCCTTTTACCTGGTTATTTATGAGACCACTGGTCCTGACCTGCCCTTCCTGGTTTTGGCATGGTTCCTAGTCTTCTGGAAGTCTTTGACTTACTCTTAGTCAACTTATCTGCCTCTCGAAACTTATATAAATATACCATTTCATAAACACACACACAGAACTTCAAGTAAGAAATAAGACCCCTTATCTACCAAACCTGTCTCTTTACTAAAATATCCTATTTTGACCCTTTCTTTGAATTGTAACTAGGAAAAGATGCTGTTTCCTAAGCTTGCAATTGTGTTCATAGTGAGATTACTCATATAGTTCTAGTATTACCACAGCTTTCTCTTTTATGTGATTTTTAAGTGGATTATTTTCTACAATGTACCTATTTAGATTTTTGACTCTTAACCCAAACTGATTATTCCTACCTCTGAGTTTATCATTGTATGTATGTGTGTATATATATACATACACACACACACACACACACACACACACATGAATTTTAGAGATAGGGTCTTGCTTTGTTGCTGCCCAGGTTGGAGGAGTACAGTGGCATGATCATAGCTTATTCCATCCTTGAGCTCCTGGGCTCAAGCAATCCTCCAGCTTTGGCCTCCCAAAGTGTTAGGATTACGGGCATGAGCCACCATGCCCAGCCAAGATCCATTATTTTGAGGTCGCCTGTATCCTTTATCAAAACCTTCTTTCAATAAAGCATCTTGTGAAATGATGTTCCTAAATTATTGTTTTCATGTAAATGTTCATTTCTCATAAAGATATTGGATATTATAAAATTATTGACACGAATATATTCAGTTGTGCAAATTAATTATATTTCTTATATAACTAAATGCCATTTCATGTCGATAAATTTATTGACACAAATTCATTCACATACTAGCTTCAAGAGGCCGACTGCCACCAGTGGGCAGCTGGGAAGCTGCTCTCTTCTCGGAACCATCACCGAGGCAGGTTGCCATTAATTATACACTTTTGAGTGATTTACATCCAATTCCACAAATGTGTCTTCATTAATTGAAGGCATTTTAAAATACTACTGGCAAATAGAAAGAATAGAGATGTTTGCTGATTGAAAATGTGCAAATCACATAGTAAGGCCATGGAAGAGCCAGCTGTGGACTCCTCTCTCCATTTACGAACCTGGAGTCCCCCACAGAAAGGGGCCATCTCTTAGTCATTTCCATCTGCCTATGGCCAGGACAGTTTCCAGTAATAATAGGTGCTCAGTAACTCTTCTCTGAATGATGAATGGGTAGGAGGAAGAAAATGCCATGGGAATAGTGGAGAAAATCATAGCTTTCCAAATAATTAACCCAGAACCATCATCCACAGTCCACAATTTCTTCTTTTAATTTGTCTTCAGCATTCTGAGGTAATTGGGTTTTGTGACAAATTTTAAATTGTTTCATTTCCAAAGTTTGTTTGGTCACAACATCTAGGAGCAATCCATCTGCTAATCAATAAACAACATTTAAATGCTGCTGCGAGAAAGGCAAACCGGCACAAAACCAATACTGTCAGCAACCCAGGACAACTCTAATTTCCTGACAGAAATCGATTCACAGCAAAATAATGATTATTGTAAATATTTATAGTTCTAAAAGAAAAAGCTCATCAATGCAGCTCTTTGAGCAGTTCATTTCCAAATAAAGATTCTGATGGACCCCCACCTAACCATGTATCTTGTGGTGGGGGACGTGATGGCTGTGCAGCGACTCTGTGGCTGTCTTGAAATGGGCTCTCTTGGAGGCTCTCCTGGAGGCCTGGGGGCAGTTTGGGTACATTCCACACGCGGTGGGGGAGGAACACTGGGCATGGAGAAGGGAGGTCCACACGTGGCTCTTCACTGTTTTGCTGTGTAAATCTCAGAAAGCCATTTTGACCACCCTGAACATTCCTTTTTTCTCATCTGGAAAAGAACAATAATCATATTGCCCAACTTAACCTTCCAGATTGTGAGGATGAAATGAAGAGGCGGGGAGGCTGTATCTGTGAGCATATATTTAACGGACTAGACAACTTTAGGGTCTTTTCATGGTTCAGTATTTCCCAAGAATAGGGTTAAGGAGCAGGCAGGAAGGCTCCTGAGAAATCAGATGAGTCATCTTGAAGCTCAATGCCCAAGGGAGTTTTCCTCCTCAAAAATAAGTGACCCCAGAACGAAGTGTTCATTCAGTAATATGACTATGCAACAGGCGCTGGGAAAACAAAATGAAAAGGACCTGTCAGGGCTGCTCAGGAAGCTCAGTCTAGTGAGGAGGGAGGTTGTGCAAACACAAAAATGGGGGACGGAGCTGGGCCAGTGCGACCACAGCTGTGGGAACGTGAATTGTGAGCTTCAGGGCTCATGGCCTGAGAGTTTCATGTTGAGCAGTAACCACAGAGGGTTATTCCAGGAAAAGAAGAACAGGCAAAGACTAGCATTTCAGGGGAATCATGAAAACAAATCAGTTTTCCAAACTTCAGTCTCTTGAGGTCTGCTTTTACATTTTTTTTTTTTGGGGGGGGGCATGTCTATGCAGCATGTACACCATTTTAAGTTGACTGATTTTTGAAAATGTAAACAATTTAAAAAGAAAACTATATGACTGTGTGAAAAACGTTATCATTTGTCATAAAACAGAAAATGACCTTAGAACATGGGCCACATCAAGTCATTACTCATGAAATAACTGTCAGGCTGAGTTTGTTTCTGAGGCTAAAGGGGTGACCAAGACGGACAGAGGTAAGGGAGGGAAATAATGTCCCATAGGAATGGACGTTACGTAGAAAATATGAAGTGTCTTAAGAGGGTTACTTTAGTGGGTTTCTAGGGGTGAGGGTTAGGGGTTGTAGGATGTCATTTGAGTCGAGGACTACAGTGTTGGAGCTAAACCCCTTAACATCAAAACCAAAAACAAGGTCATTAAATTTCCACCAGACTCAGCTGCCCGCTGAAGGCTGCGCCACAAGCAGAGAAATGAATGAGCGAGTGTTGGAGGCGCGCACACCTAGCGCAGACTTGTTGCGGGACAAAAAGAGACGTGAGGAAGTCGCCATGTCACGTGTGATCTTACGCTGCTCAGTGCTCTGTAGCCCCTAAAATCCAGCCGGGTGGCCCAAAAGAAAGCACCCCACGCTTCAGGAAACGCCGCAGCTTCCAGCGGGATGCAGCTTGGGAGCACCCCGATGGCCACATCAGTAAACTGAGAGCAAGAAAAGTTAATTCGCTTCCCCAAATTAGGTAGTGAGAGGTAGCGCTGCGACACGAAGCGTGCCCAGAACTCTCCTTCCACACCCAGCCCAGCAGCCCCACATGCCGCGGGTCTAAGGTCGCCTTGGCAAAGGCCGGGAAAGACCGCCAGGCTCCCGATCTCGAGATCCTTGCTCCGGCCCTCCCGAGGGCCCCTCCCTGGGCGTGGCTCAAAACGAGGCGCGGCGGATCCGCTGAGCAGGATAAAAAGCACGGCCTCCGGCTGCGAGCATGCGCGTTAGCTCGGCCCTGCCGGGCCGCGCTCGGCGCCGGGGGAGGGTCACCCGAGGCGGACGTCCGCTACGCAGGCGTCTGCGCCCCGTGGGGAGGAGGGCGAAGACTCCATCCGCCATGTTGGATGCCGCAGATTCGCCATAACCTCGCCGGCTCTTTTCTTAAAAAAATAAAAATAAAAAGCGAAGCGTCAGCAGGGCGCCCCGCCTCCTCGGTCGGCACGGGAGGGGGCCCAGAAGAGCCCGAGGCTTTTTTTTCCTCCGCGGTGGGGGCGTTGCCATGGAGACGCGGGCGGCAGGTGAGCCGGACTGGGGGCTGGGGTGAGACTGGGTGGGGGTGGGGCGCGGCGCGGCGGGCGGGAAGCCGTTTCGAGCGTCGAGTCGGGAAGCAGCGCGCCGGCCGCGGAGGGATCCGGGTCTGGGGAGGAGAGCGAACGTAGTTGCGTTCTGCGGCTCACGTTCAGTCGCTGGGGTATCCCGCCGCAAAAAAATGAAAAGCAAGGAGGGAGCTAGTGGAAGAGCACGCGCCGGGCGGTTTCCACGGCAATGGGTGGCGTCGGGGCGCGCGCCAGTGGCGGAACGCGGTGGGAGCGAGGTTCGAATCCCGGCGGTGCCAGCTCTTTGACTGAGTGGACCTTGGCGGGTCTTCCTTCTTGCCTGGCCTCAGATTCCTCCTCGGCGAAATGAGTACCTCCTGCAGGTTACCCGGCCGCCGGCTGGACCTGATAGATTGACAGATCTGCCACTTGACACCCGGTGCAAGTCTTTTAACCTTGAGCTTGGGGTCCTTCACCTGTAATTACTACAAGCTTCCACATTTGGGCACTGACTTAACACATTTTGCTGCTCAGCTCTCTTGAGAACTCTAATGTGTAGGTCATTTATTATGAGGAACAGAAGTTCAGAGAGGTCAACATCACACATTTTAAAAACGATAGAACTGGGGCTTTAAAAATTAACTTCCTCCAACTTGGGCTAAAATCCAAACTCCTGCGTGCTCGCTTGACTTGTACTTCTGTCTTCTTAGAATAGAGTTTGCCTCATGTAAGTGTTCAGTATATACTTAGTGAATGAAAGAACGAACGCGCTAACTGATCACGCCTGCCCATCGGTCTGGCTTTTTTTTTTTTTTTTTGCTGAGCTCAAGTGACCTTTTGGAGATGCAAACATCGTGTCACTGGGACTTACCCTGCACAGCTGCCTCTCTCCAGTTGTATGTTCTGAGCCTACCAGTTCATCTACTGAAACATCTGTAGTGTGTGTCCCCATGCTGAAGGAAGTGGCGTGTCACTACCTCTAACCCCCAGGGTCGGGTTAACCCCCTTTCCTGACTTTGGTTCAAGTAACAGCTTTGCAAGGAGTCCCTCTGCACGCCAGGCGGGGTAAAGAGCGGTGCCAGTCGTAGTCCTGCCTCCACCTGCTGCGGTGCTAGATGTGAGAGAATGGGTCCTGGAGTGACAGAGTGGGCCCAGAGCCGAGTATTGGGTCAGGAGACCCGAACTATATCAGGCATGCTTTTTTAAATTTAATTTTTTTAATCTTTTGAGGCGGAGTCTCGCACTATCACTCAGGCCGGGGTGTGATGGCGCAATCTCCGGTCATTGCAACCTCTGCCTCCGGAACTCAAGTGAACCTCCCACCTCAGCCTCCCAAGTACCTGTGACCACAGGTGCGCTGATGAGCTGTGGTACCCAGCTAATTCAGGTATGCTATCTTAGGTTAGCCTAAAATGAGCACTGGAGAGACCTACTCTCCAAATACAGGTTGAGCATCCCTAATCCAAAAATCTGAAATCGGAAATGCTCCAAAGTCTGAAACTTTTGAGCACTGACATGAGGGCGCAGTGGAAAATTTTCTATCTGACCTCGTGAAGGTTGTCAGTAGAAATGCAGTTGCATAACCGGGCGCAGTAGCTCACGCCTGTAATCCTAGCACTCTGGGAGTCTGAGGCAGGAGGGTCGATTGAGTCCAGGAGTTCAAGACCAGCCTGGGCAGTGTAGTGAAACCCCATCTCTCTTTTTCTCAACAAAACAAAACAACAAACAGTTACACAACTGTAAAGACGATGCTGTTAACATTCAGAAAGAAATGCAGGCTGAACAGCAGACTTAAAGCCAGCCATTGTTTATCATTCTGTTGTTTAGCAGCTGACACATACGTGTTCTGGTGATGCTGCTGTGCTGCTTAGGTACCTTGAACACCTTGTTTTTCACTGTATTAATGGTGTGTCATATTTTTTACTGGTAAGGACTTCTGTGTAAATAAATGTAAGAAAGTGATCATCTTATTGGTAGCATAGAAATTGAGAGTCAGGAATGGTGGCGATGCCAGACAACCACATACTGCCCATATGCGTGGCTGAGATAGTGACACGTTTGCTTTCTGATGGTTCATTGTACACTAACTTTGTTTCATGATCAAAATTAAAAATATTGTAAAATTACCTTCAGACTGTGTGTATAAGGTGTTTATCAAACATAAATAAATTTCATATTTAGACTTGGGTCCTGTCCTCAGGTTATCTCACTATGTATCTGCAAATATTCCAAAATCCAAAAACATCTGGAATTCTCTAACTTCGGGTCCCCAGCTTTTTGGATATGGGATCCTGAAACAGTAGTTTATTTGGGAATAACAGGAGATTGCAATTTAGATACGTGCGCTATGCTGGATCATAGGCACATCCAAAGAAGGTGGGGCAAGTGGAAACTTTTAAAGACCAAAGGGAAGTCCACCTAAGCGGTTTTGAAACAAAGACCATTGGTTTTAGAGGCTTATTGCAGGAGTTGGCATTAGTCCATTGGAGACAGGTGCACCGGGCAAGTGTCCTGTGCAAGCAACAGGCACTAAGGAATTCCTGGCATAGTTCCTGTCATAGGCATACTTGCATGAGGGCCCTTCCTTCATATTCTCTGGCTCCATTTTGTTTAAGAGTTTCACATGAGTGACTCCATTTTGATAAACGTGAAATATCTTCTTGATTGGTACCTTCCTCCTCCCACGTTGTTGCTTGTGTAGAGAGAATGAGTTGTCCATTTTTCCACTTCTGGAATTTACCCAAGAGTTTTAAAGAAGAACCCTGGACATATGTTGAAGTTGCCTTCAATTTCCAGCTGTACCAAATGAGAAAAGATCATATTTTTAAAACGTGTTACTGTCAACTCATGGTCAGCTAATTTCTGAAAAGAGTTTCCTGTTTTGGTTAATTTAGGAAAGGGAGTACCATGAATGATAGCGAGGTGGAGTTGCATGTGGTCTACAGAGCATGGCTGTAGGTGGCAAATGAGCCGAGATGGTCATTGTGTGAATTGGAGCCCTGTTTCCACAGTGCTCCCTTCTCAGTGGGCTTCTCCTTTGCCTCCGGTGAAAGGGTTCCTGTTTCTTGTCTCCCCATACCTTGCAATTTACATAACTTTTCAAAGATAGCTATCGTTAAGTAGAATTAAGCTCTTGCCTAGAGCAAGGGCAGTCAGGAATCAGATATATTAAAAAGTCTCCTTAATTGCATTTCCTTTTATAGATAGTTTCAAGCATACAGCCTCTGAAAAGTTCTGCACCAAGATGGGTTGATTTAATTATGTAGAAGAGCTTTAGTCTAGAGTTAAGTTTTCCCTCTCTTCTCAGCTGTTCACCTGGTTAAACTTTCACTGTTCTTGCAGTTTCTCAAGGACAGGCATCAACTTTAAGGGCTGGAACATTTAGGAGGGTGGAAAGAGCCCGTGCTCTGGGCCCAGAGATCTGCTTCTCACCAGATTCCTGACCTAAGGGAAGTCACAGAGCCCTTGGCACCCCAGTCCCTTCATTGGCAAAGGAGACACAATCCTGCCACAGGTGGCTGCTGGTGGCATTCAGGAAATGGAATTTGTTTCTTCCCTTCCCAGAACCAGACTTCCCAGTGTACAGCTCAGTACATCGTCATCCACTCACTTCTTGAAAGCATTTGTGAATGGAAAGGCAGAGCCTCCCAGACTCAGGTCATCCTGCCACATCAGCCTCCCGAATAGCTGGGACTACAGGGGTGCACCACCACACCTGGCTAATTTTTGTCTTTTTTTGTAGAGATTGGGTGTCATCAGGTTGACCAGGCTGGTATTGAACTCAGCCCAAGAGATCCACCCACCTCGGCCTCCCAAAGTGCTAAGATTATAGGCTTGAGTCACTGTGCCAGGCTGAGTAATTTTTTTTTAATAAGTCATTTTTTAACGTAAATAAAATGAATTTATTGACATGGAGTTTCGCTCTTTGCCCGGGTTGGAGCACAATGGTATGATCTTGGCTCACTGCAACCTCTGCTTTCCAGGCTCAAGCGATTCTCCTGCCTCAGCCTCTCAAGTAGCTGGGATTACAGGCATGTGCCACCATGCCCGGCTGATTTTGTATTTTTAGTAGATATGGGGTTTCACCATGTTGGTCAGGCTGGTTTCTGACTCCTGACCTCAGGTGATCCGCCTGTCTCAGCCTCCCAAAGTGCCGGGATTACAGATGTGAGCCACCGTGCCTGGCTGAGTAATTTTTTTAAAAGAGAGAGCGAGAAAAAAAAAAGCAGAGCAAAGCAAAATAGACATTTTAAACATCTTACAGATTTAATGTTGCCTCCTTTTTTTTCAAGGAACACAAAATATATAGATAATTGAGTTTGCTTATAAAGATACTGTTTGGCATATTAATAGAAAAACAGGGACTTAAAATTGGGTGACGTGATTTTCTTTTTTTAAATTAAAAAAACTAACTTGACAAATTATATTTGTTTATGGGGTATAATGTGATGTTATGATTTATGAGTATAATGTGGAAAAATTAAATCAAGTGAATTAACATATCCATCACCTCCAATAGTTACCATTTTGTGGTAAGTAAACATTTAAAATGTACTCTTAGCGAATTCGAAATGTACATTATTGCCCTATTCACCATGCTGTGCAATATGTCTCAAAGAAAAAATTCCTCTTGTCTAATTGAGGCTTTGTACCCTTTGATCATCGTTTTCTCCTGCACCCTCAGGCTCTGGTACCCACTATTCTACTCTCTGCTTCTTTGAGCTCCACTGTTTTAGAGTTCACATGTAAGAGAAAACGTGCAGTGTTTGTCCTTCTGTGCTGGCTTATTTTACGTGGCACAGTGTTCTCCAGTTTCATCCATGCTGTCACAAATGACAGCATTTCTTTTTTACAGCTGAATAATATTCCATTGTGTATATGTCCCACATTAAAGAAATCATTCATGTGGTGTTGGCCACTGGGGCCTATTCCATACTTGGCTATCGTGAATGGCACTACAGTGAACATGGTTCAGTCATCCCTTTCAATATACTGGTTTAAAATCTTTTGAGTTCTTTTAAATCATGTAATACATGGAGCTGCAAAAGGTGGAGCTCTGGAATCGGATGCCTTTGTGTTCAACACAGCCAGATGAAGGCAGGATGGGTGGGGTAGGGACCTGGCCTCAGAGGATGCCAGTGGAAACGGCAGGTTGTCCGAATAGGAAAGGGGCAGCATCCCATAGTGGGCAGTGGGGGAAAAGAGGACCAGCTCAGCCATGGGACCTGGAGCCAAGGACCAGGAGAGCTTGGGGTGTCCTGGTATCTCTGGAGGGCATTTTAATTCAGCCCCAAGGCTCCTTGTAGGGCCCTAACTGGCTTCCTTCTTAGTGTTAGATATTCTCCTTGGTTCCCTGCTGGTGGGCCTCTTCTTCAGGAGTTGCTACCATTTCTCTTCCCCTTAGGGTTATTATTATTGCTTATCATTATTATTATTATTATTATTTTACTATCAAGCTGGTCATCAGTTTACCTAGATGTTTATGCCAAACTTTGTGCTGTTTGCTAGGGATGCAAAGTCCAATATGACATGTTCTTCCCTCTTGAGGATTTCATGCAGTCCTGGCAGTGGAAAACGGATTCCTTTAGGAATGGGGCTAGGTGCTGTGATGGAAGTAAGCCTTGAGTATTGAGGGCTTCAGAGTGGGTGCATCTACCCCAGCCTGAGGGATTGTGGGAAGGCTTCCTGAAGGAGGAGATGTGTTGAGCTGGGTCTTGTGGGGTGAGCAGAGGTGCCCTGTAGAAAGAAGGAACAGCTGGTGCAGTGACACAGCTGTGGCCCACCCTTTGTGACCAGGTGAGTACTGAGCTTGGGGAGGGGCATGGGGTGCTGGAGGTCTGTGATGAAGGGCCTTTGAGTAGTGGGAAGCTGTTAGGACTTTATTTTGGAAACTTTGAGGGACAGAAAGATAACAAGGCTGGCGGATTGGCCTTTCAGAAAGAAAGATCTCTGGCAGCTGCCAAGAGACAGGTTTTTTTTTTTGTATGTGTGTACTATATACTGAAATGCATAGACCTTAAGTGTAGAGTTTGACCACTCACATAACCCACACTCCTAACAATATTCAGAACTTTTTCATCAGCCCAGAAAGTTTTCTCTTGTGCCTTACTGTCCCATCCCTGCTCCTCACCCCAAGCAACCACTAGTCTTTTTGTTTGTTTGTTTCTGAGATGGAGTCTTGCTCTTGTTGCCCAGGGTGGAGGGTAATGGCGCGATCTCGGCTCACTGCAACCTCTGCCTCCTGGGTTCCAGCAATTCTCCTGTCTCAGCCTCCTGAGTAGCTGGGATTACAGGGAGATACCACTACACCTGGGTAATTTCTGTATTTTTAGTAGAGACGGGGTTTCACCATGTTGGCTAGGCTGGTCTCGAACTCCTGACCTCAAGTGATTTGCCCACCTCGGTCTCCCAAAGTGCTGGGGATTACAGGCGTGAGCCACCGTGCCTGGCCACAATCACTAGTCTTGATGTCACCATAGATGAATTTCTTCTTCTGTAGAACATCATATAATTCTCTTGTGTCTGGTTTCCTTTATTCAGCATAGAACTTCTGAGATTCAGTAGTTTGTTTCTTTCTGTTGCGTGGATACAGCCACAGTCTATTTCCAGTTTTTCATTATGGGGAATAAAGCTGCAGTGAATGTTCCTGTACAAGCCTTTTTGTGAATATTTATTTTCATTTCTTTTGGGTTAATAAGTACATAGGAGTGGAATTTCTGGGTTATAGTGATGTTTAACTTTTTAAGAAACTTCCAAATAGCTTTCCAGAGTCGTTTGTATAATTTTACATTCCCATCAGCAATGTCAGAGAATTCTGCTTGCTCTCTGTCCTTACCAGCATTTGGTATTGTCAGTCTTTCATTTTGCCTTCTCTGGAGGATATGCAGTGGTATCTCCCTTAATTTGCATTTGCCTGATGACCAATGATGTTGAACATTTTTTCTTGTGCTTATTGGCCATTTGTGTCATCTTTAGAGAAATGTCTATTCAAGTCTTTGGCCTATTTTAATAAATTGGGGACTGGGTGTGGTGGCTTATGCCTTCAATCTCAGCATTTTGGAAGTCTGAGGTGGGAGGATTGCTTGAGGCCAGGAGTTCAAGATCATCCTTGGCAACATAGTGAGACCCCACCTCTACACACAAAAAAAGCTGGGCATGGTGGTGGATCCCAGCTTATCAGGAGGCTGAGGTGGGAGGATCGCTTGAGCCCAGGAGTTCAAGGCTTCAGTGAGCTGTGAACATGCCACTGCGCTCTAGCCTGGGCCTCAGTGAAACAGTTTCTCTAAAAATAAACAAATAAGCAAGCAAATATATAAATAGGATTTATTGTCTTTTTGTTGCTGGAATGTAAGAGTTCTTTATATATTCTGGATGTTTGTCTTTTGTTGTATATATGTGTGTGTGTGTGTGCATGTGTATGTTGTGAACATTTTCTCCCAATTTCTGCTCACTTATTTGTCTTTTATCTTTTAATGAACGGAAGTTTGTGATTTTTTTGGAGTTTTATATATTTGCCATTATTTTTACATTTATAGGAGGTGCTTTCTGTATCTTCTCTTAAGAAATGTTTTCCTACTTTAAGGTCACAGAGACAGTCTCCTAAGTTTTTTTTTTTTTAAGGTTTATATTTCTTGCTTTTATTAGGTCTACTATCTATCCCTAATAAGTTTGTGTATGGTATGAAGTAGGGATGGAGAATGTTTTTTCTCCTGCATGTAGATGCCCAGTTTTTCTAGCCTCGTTTGTTAGAAGAACCTTTTCTTCCTCCATTGAATTACTTTGACTCTTTTCTTGAAAATTATGTGTCAGTTCACTCCTGAACTTTCTGGTCTGTTCCACTGCTCTATTTGTTTATTCTTTATCAGTACCACACTACTTTGATTATTACAGCTTTATAGTAATTTTTGAAGTATAAATAATAAGCAAGAGAACACTTTTTGGAGGGACAAAAATGCAGGCAGGAGAATTTCTTTAGGTGCTGTCCTAGTGCAATCCCAGCTGTAGGGATGAGGAGGGACAGATTTAGAGAAATAATTCAGAGAGAAAGCCCCTGGGACTGGTGAAGGATTGGCTTTTACCTTAGGGACCTGCAGGCATTCCATCTGTGTTTGTTTCTAGGGAAAGGGGAATGGTGAATATAACAGGCTCAGGGACATGAAAACTCTGCAGGCTTCCTGTGTGCAGCCCTGGGTCTATAATCTTCAGTTTCCTCCTGTGGTGGTAGAGAAGCATCTTTTGAATTCTGCCTGTTTTTGTTTCTGAGTTGGTACAAGAGACTTGTTCAGGGCTAGCCAGGTTCCAGGAAGCACCTTGGGAAGACCCTTCCTTGGGGAGAGAGCCCCACAGGGAACCAGGCTTAGGTAATGCAGGGAAAAGGGGCCCTGAGGGGAAGCAGAACTGGGTAGAAGTCCTGGTCCTGCTGTCTAATAGCCCTGGGACCTTGGCAAGTATCTTGAGCCACCATTGCCTCCTATATTATATATTATATGAAAATGGTCCCCACAGACCTATTAGGTAGCATGCTCGTAGAGTTTTCATACAGGAGGATTGGGAACATACCTGGCATATGGCAGGGGACTTCACTCTTTTCCACCATCTGTCTTTTCCTTCTTTCCCTCTCCTCTCTTCCCCTTCCATTCTCCCGCTGTCAGTCTTCACCTTCTTTCCCTGAACATTTGGATCCAATCCCTCATCATGCAGTTGCAGGGGAATAAGATAGGGCCTGGTCATAATAACTATCATTTCTGTAGACCTGCTCAGTTGGGTGCTTCACACCCTTTCTTTAGTTTATTCTTCACAAAAGCTCTGCAAGGTGGGCTTATTATCTCTGCTTTGCAAGTGAGGATACAGAAGCTCAGGCTGGTCCCTGTGGCTGTCCAGCCCCACTCAATCTCTCTCTGTGCTACTGGCCATCTGTGCTTGCTGATGTGGTCATAAATATCTCTGAAGTGCCTGGTGTGTGTGAGGCCCTATCTGGGCTGCGTGCAGTGGCTGAGGCACCAGCTGGTAGGTGGCTCCACAGCACTACTCACATATCGTCTATGGGAATGGTTCTCCCAGGAGTTAGGCCTCAAGGGGGCCTTGAGACCTGTTCTGAAGGAACTCACAGTCTGTAAGGCAGACAAAACTAATTAAAATGAGCAAAAGGTTTGAAAGATTCTTTAACAGAATAATGTATAAAAATGGTCAATAAACATATGAAAAGATGATCAACATCATTAGTTCCTAGGGAAATGCAAATTAAAATCACAATGAGACACTACTACCTACCTACTGGAATGGTGAAAATGGAAAAGAATCCCAAGTGCTAATAAGGATGTGAAGCAGCTGGAACTTTGATACATCATTGATAGGAATGCAAAATGGTACAGCTACCTTGGAAAATAGTTTGCTGCCTTCTTACAATGTTGAGGGTACACTTATGTATTAGTCTGCTTTCATGCTGCTGATAAAGACATACCCGAGACTGGGTAATTTATCAAGAGAAAGAGGTTTAGTGGACTCACAGTTCCACATGGCTGTGGAGGCCTTATAATCAAGGCAGAAGGCGAAAGGCACGTTTTACTTGGGGGCAGGCAAGAGAGAATGAGAACCAAGTGGAAGAGAGATGGTTCCAAGACCTGAACCATCAGGTCTCATGAGACTTATTCACTGCCACGAGAACAGTATGGGGGAAACAGCCTCCATAATTCAATTATCTCCCACTGGATTCCTCCCACAACATGTGGGAATTATGGGAGCTACAATTTAAGATGAAATTTGGGTGGAAATACAGCCAGACTGTATCAACTTAGCATAAAAGGTAGCAATCCTATTCCAAGAAAAATGAAACCTATGTCTGTCTGAAGACAGGTATACACATGTTCATAGCAGCTTTATTTCTAATAACCCTTAGTCTGATTTCTGTTGCTTATAACAGAATACTTGAAGTTGGGTAATGTATAAGGAAAGGAATTTATTTCTTATAGTTCTGGAGGCTGAGAAGGCCAAGGTCAAGGGGCTGCATCTGGTGAGGGCCTTCTTGCTGGGTGGGTACTCTCTGAAGAGTCCCAAGGTGGCACAGGGTATCAATGGCAAGGGGCTGAGTTTGCTAATGTACTATGATCAGGACTCTCTTCTTGTAAAGCCACCAGTTCTATTCTCATGATAACCCATTAATCCATTAACTCCTTAATTCATTCATGAGAGCAGAGCCATCATGGTCCAATCACCTCTTAAAGGCCCCACCTCTCAACACTGCCACACTGGGGGTTAAGTTTCAACATGCATTTTTGGCGGGAACATTGAAAGCCTAGCAAGCCCCAAACTGGAACCAGCCCAAATGCTCAACAGCTGGTGCAAAGATAAACAAATTGTGATATATCCATACAAAGGAATACTACTTGGCAATGAAAAAGGATGAAAAAGTGATGCGAGCAGCAACCTGAACCAATCTCAAGGGCGTGTTAAAGAAGCCAGACACAAAAGACAACATACTTTGAGGATGGGAGAAATTAGAACCTTTGTTCACTGTTTGTTGGAACATAGAGCAGTGCAGCTGCTGTGGAAAACAGTACGGAAATTTCTCAAGAAATGAAAGATAGAATTACCATGTGATTCAGCAATTTCACTTCTTGGAATATATTTCCGAAAATTGAAAGCAGAGTCTCAAAGAGATATTTGTATACCCATGTTCATAACAGCGTTATTCGTAATAGCTAAAATGTGGAAACTAAGGGATGAAAGGCTAAGCAAAATGTAGTGTATACATAGAATAGAGCATTATTCAGCCTTAAAAAGGATGGAAACCTGACATAGGCTACCACATGATGAACCTTGAGGCCATTGTGCACAGCGAAATAAGATAGTCACAAAAAGACAATTACCAAATGATTACCCTTACATGAGGTTCCTAGAGTAGTTAAATTCAAAGAGACAGAACGTAGGATGGTGGTTGCCAGGAGCTGGGGGAGGAGGCATCTGGAGTTAGTGTTTAATGGACATGGAGTTTTGGTTTTGTAAGATGAAAAAGTTCTGGTGATGGACGGTCGAGATGGTTGCACACCAGTGTGAATGTATCTAATGCCACTGAACCGTATACCTAAAAATAGTTAAGATGGTAAATTTTATGTGTATTTACCATAAACACACATTTACATGGGGGTAGGGGGTGAGGGGACTGACTGAAGAGGCACCGGGAGCTTGGTGGGCGCCCAGGACTGGTCTGAGTCTTGACTGTGGCGATGGCGACATAACCCTGTCTCTCGATTTAAACTTACTCACTTGTACAAGGGTCCCTTGGACAGTGCTAGAAGCTTGTACAAGGTACAGTAGGAGGATCAGTGACGTGGTCACTGCCAGTCAGTTCTGCCTGGGCTGGGCGAGGGGCTCAGAAAAGCCACAGGATGATGTTTGAGCAGATTGACCAGGCCAAGGAGGCGCAGCAGAGGGCAAGGCAGGAAAGCATGAGCGAGCCCGACAAGGTATGCAGCCTCTGCCTCCCCCTGGACTGGCCAGAGCTCCTCTGAGGTGTGGCAGTTGCAGCCCAGAGTCCGACAGTGAACCTTCAGGTCCTCGTGCATTCTTGGTACAGGGGTCAGGTCCGAGCTGCCGAGCACTGGGGTGGAGGGAGGGGAGTGTGCTCAGCCGGCCGGCTCTCCTGCTGGAGCTGCCAGCACTCTGGCTGAGCTGTCCAGTAGCCTCTGGCTCACAAGGCCCTGCCCACGTCCTGAGTCTCTACCTCCATCAGCAGAGTCAACTCGCTGTCCATCTAGCCTGCCTTTCTCTCCTCTCCTTGGCCTTTCTTCTTGCTGAGTTGGGTGTCTGTGGGATCCCCCACCCCAGAAATGTGGGCTCTGGGAAACAGTACTGGCTTTGGAGTCCCGGAGACCTAGCTTTGCATTTTAGACCCACAATGTGATCGTTCTTGTGACTTCTTTGAGCCTCAGTTTCCGTTTCTACAAAATTGTGGCTAAACATGTCTTCGTCTGAGGATTTTATTCTCTGAAGAACCAAGTCAGGTGAGGTACACACTGAACTGGCTGCTGCTCAGGAAGTGTTTTTGAGGTGATCTTGAGAGTTCTTGCTGAGCAAGGCCATGTTGAACTCAGCGCCTAAGACTCCATCAGAGGCAGCTTGTGGCTTTTCAAAGTCTGTCGGGGAGTATCACTGCCTGACGATGCACAGGACTTGCAGCTGTCCTTGGCCCCACTGCTTGCATGCCACTTAGCTCCCCACGGGTGCGTGCCAGCCTTCTGCCTGAGCCGAGGCTCCTGCCCTGGTGCCTTGTCCATCCCGACAGCATGACGCTCCGCACTCACGTTCTTAACCACCAGAGAGGTTGTCTGCATTCCCAGCTTCCACCGTGTCCCAGTGCTGTGTGACGTGCTCTCCAACCATTGTACTCTGCCAGCGTAACTGCAGTTCTCTGATGTTGGGATATTATCTTTGATTTACAGACAAAGAGATAGAGGGGCAGAGAGGTTTGGTCTCATGCTGGTAGGTGGTCCAGCTAGGATTTGAGCTTTGGGCTGTTCAGTCCCAAACCAAACTGTGCTCTTCTCAGGCTACTGAGTGGACTCCATCATATTTCTTGAGCACCTGGACTATCAGCACTTCCCACCCTACCTCATTTAATTTAATGACCCAGGGAGGCAGATGCTGTTATTGCCATTATACAGATTAGGAAACGGGCTCAGCAGGTTGGAGTCATGGCACAGAGTCCACTCCTCACTAGGAGTGCAGCCAGACTCACCCAGGTCAGTGTGGTCCCAAAGTAGAGGTCTTTACACCTGCAGGCCATGGGTTAGCTCCTTTTATTTCCTCTATTGTCATTGCTTTCATGTCTCTGTTCCTTTCCCTCTTTGGATCTTACTGTTCCTTAGAGATTGACAGAAGCATTTCATACTTGGGGGTTATTAACCCTTTCCTGCCAGAGTTTGCTGTTTGTCCTTGTGGTGGATTTGACCTGCTCTCAGGTGTGGACCCTGGCTCTAGCCTCAGTTCCCTATGCAATGCAGGGAGTGGGTGAGGGGCAATGATTAAGATCACCAGACTTTAGGGAAATGGGGGAATATGGCGATACAGTTGCAGAAATATGAGGTGCCCTGGAACACCAGGCTTTGATTCTGCCTTTTTAATGTCGATCTCACTCTCCTATTCTTCTCTTTCTCCTGCTGTAAATTTTTAGAAGACAGAGTAATCAAGAAAAACATTCTGTACTTTTACTTTTTAATTTTTTTTGGTCTTTGCTCTCTAATAGGAAGACTATGTAAGAAATGCCCACAGAAGGGCTTGAATTGGGAAGCGAGTTTGGTGATGGGAACTGATGGCTAGACAGTAGGTAGACAGGAACATTGATGGGATCTGGTGACTGTTTCTTGGTGCCCTTCCAGGGGAGGAGTCAAAGGTGAGAGGGTGGCTGGGTAGCCAGGAGGGTGCTGTGCCCTGGATCCCTGGGGGTGTCCAGGAGGCTGGTTCTGTTGAGTGGGAGGAGAGTTCCTCTTTGGGACACAGTGGCTTTGATGGTTCACCTGACTTTCTGACGCGTCTACCGGAATGTCCCAGGGAAGAGGGGCTCAGGGCATGAGCGATTTGGGTGGGGCGTGGTGTTTGGAATTCTTGGATGCAAGGAACATAGATTTGATCAGGGCATTCTTTATTATTGCTCTTATTATTTTAGTTCAGAATTCCTTAGCAAGTCTACTGGAGTGTCCAAATAGGTGGCTGTCCTGCGCTGTCAGGTTCTCCTGCTGCCTCTCCTGGGCACACTCTCTATCTCTTCTACCTTCCCTTGCCTCCTTCTCCTGCTATTATTTGGGGCATTCTTATTTATTTATTTATTTATTTATTTATTTATTTATTTTTGAGATGGAGTCTTGCTCCTGCACCCAGACTGGAGTGAAGTGGTGTGATCTCAGCTCACTGGGCTCCACCTCCTGGGTTCAAGCGATTCTCCTGCCTCAGCCTCTGGAGTAGCTGGGACCCCAGGCATCTGCCACCATGCCCGGCTATTTTTTTTTTTTTTGGATGTTTCATAGAGACAGGGTTTTGCCGTGTTGGCCAGGCTGGTCTCAAACTCTTGACCTCAGATAATCCACCCACCTCGGCCTCCCAAAGTGCTAGGATTACAGGTGTGAGCCACTGTGCCCGGCCTTGGTCGGGTCATCCTTCTGCGCATTCCTGACTGGCCCTGGTGGCTCCCTTATCCCAGGGCTTTTGGAGTTTTCTCTGTGCGCAGTCTGAGCAGGTAGGAGGGACTAGGTGACACAGGAATCTGTTGCTCAGCACTGGGCGTGTTAAATATTGTTCTACTGGCTGAGTGTGGTGGCTCACGCCTGTAATCCCAGCACTTTTGGAGGCCGAGGCAGGCGGATCACTTGGGGCCAGGAATTTGAGATCAGCCTGGCCAATATGGTGAAACCCCTTCCTTTTTTTAAAGTTTTTAGTTTTTTGAGATGGAGTCGCGCTCTGTCGCCCAGGCTGGAGTGCAGTGGCGTGATCTCGACTCACTGCAAGCTCCGCCTCTTGGGTTCACGCCATTCTCCTGCCTCAGCCTCCGGAGTAGCTGGGACTACAGGCGCCGCCACCGCGCCCGGCTAATTTTTTGTATTTTTAGTAGAGACGGGGTTTCATCGTGTTAGCCACGATAGTCTGGATCTCCTGGCCTCGTGATCCGCCCACCTCGGCCTCCCAAAGTGCTGAGATTACAGGCGTGAGCCACCGCGCGCGGCCGGTGCTTCTCTCCTAAAAATACAAAAAAAGGCTGGGCGCTGTGGCTTGCGCCTGTAATCCCAGCACTTTGGGCGACTGTGACGGGTGGATCACAAAGTCAGAAGTTCAGTACCAGCCTGGCCAAGATAGTGAAACCCCCGTCTCTACTAAACATACAAAAATTAGCTGGGCATGGTGGCGGGTGCCTGTAATCCCAGGTACTGGAGGCTGAGGCGAAGAATTGCTTGAGCCAGGGAGGCGGAGGTTGCAGTAAGCCGAGATCGTGCTGCGGCACTCTAGCCTGAGTGACGGAGCGAGACCAATGGAGCCAGACTTCGTCTTGAAACAAAACCAAACCAAAGCAAACCAAAAAAATTAGCCAGGTGTGGCGGCGGGCACCTGTAATCCCAGCTACTCTGGAGGCTGAGGTGGGAGAATCGCTTGAAACTGGCGGGCGGAGGGTGTCGTGAACCCAGATCGAGTCACTGCACTCCAGCCTGGGCGACAGAGCGACACTCGTCTCCAAAAAAAAAAAAAAAATTGTTGGATGAATTTCCTGACAGGGCAGCCCAGAAACCTTTAATATGCCTGAGAGAGATATGTACAGTCCAAGTTTTTCTAGACGCCGGGCGCTTCTCACCTGCAGCCTCCTGAGACTGGAGCGGGTCCCCAAGACCTAGGAGGGCCCCCTGCTGGGCGGAGACGGCTACCAGCCTCAGGCCACACCCCCTCAGAGTGCTGGTTGGTCTGTGGATGGTGTCATGTGCTTATTCTGGGCCAATCAGAGCCTTCCGTGGCGGCAGGCTGCCCCGTCCCACCTGGGCAGGGCTGTAGCCGTGTATTGGAGAGAAGTGCGGGTGGGTGGCGCCTGCCGGGGATAACTAGGGTGGTGGGGCTTCCTAGGAGAGTGCGGGAGTCTGGGAAGGAAGGGTGTAGATGGAGAGGCAGTGTCTTCACCTCTGCATGCTCCGTGGGAAGCGGCGGGGGCGCCCAGCATCCCTTCTACTCTGCCCTTGGTGGAGGTTTACGAGGTAATTCTCCCGATGCGAGTTTCCACTCTGAACTTTCCTGTTGATTCTTCGGTGGCTGGAGAGGTGTTTGCGCTGTTCTCCACTCCTGGTCGCCTATAGCAATTCCTGGCAGGAATGTCGTGCTGCTCTGTAGGGTGGCCCAGGACTCAGGGGCTGCCTTGGTTGGCTAGAGATGCGGCCTGGGCCTGGGGGCCTCCTTGGTTAGAGATGGCCCGGGCCTGGGGGTGGCACCTCCTTGGTTAGAGATGGGGCCAGGGCCTGGGGGTGGCACCTCCTTGGTTAGAGATGGGGCCAGGGCCTGGGGGTGGCACCTCCTTGGTTAGAGATGGGGCCAGGGCCTGGGGGTGGTACCTCCTTGGTTAGAGATGGGGCCAGGGTCTAAGGGTGGTGCCTCTTTGGTTAGAGATGCGGGCAGGGCCTGGGGGCAGTGCCTCCTTAGTGAGAGACGCAGGCAGAGCCTGGGGGTGGCGCCTCCTTGGTTAGAGACTTGGGCTTCTGGGGAGTGGCACCTCCTTGGTTAGAGATGGGACTTGGGCCTGCGGATGGGCTCCTCCTTGGTTAGAGATGCGGGCAGGGCCTGGGGGCAGCGCCTCCTTGATTAGAGACGCACACAGGGCCGGGGGGTTGATGCCTCATCTGTCAGAGATGGCCAAGGCCTAGGGGCTGGCGCCATCTTGGTTAGAGATGCGGGCAGCGCCTCGTTGGTTGGAGATGCTGCCTGGGACTGAGTGGGGGGCGGTGCCGCCTTTGTTAGCAATGGCCCAGATCTGGGGGAGTGGTGCCATCTTGGTTAGAGACGCGGGCAGGGCCTGGGGGCAGTACCTCCCTGGTTAGAGATGCTCCTGGGCCTGGGGGGTGGTGGTGCCTTCTTGGTTAGAGAGGCAGGCAGGGCCTGGGGGGGTGGTGCCACCTTTGTTAGAGATGTCCCAGGCCTGGGGGCTGGTGCCACCTTGGTTAAGATGACCAGGCCTGGAGGGTGGCGTCTCCTTGGTTGGAGATGGCTGGGCCTGGGGGCGGTGCATTGTTAGTTACGGACGGAGGATCTGGGCCTGGCAGCTGTGGAGTGGCTCTTGCCTTTCAGAGACAAAGATGGAGAGGGAAAGGGGTGTGGGATTTGCTCAAGAGGGTGGCCAGGGGCCCTACTGGAAGCAGAGCCGAGGCTTCTCACTTCTCAGAGCATCCGCGAGGGCCTTCTTGGCCGGAGTGCCTCCTCGGGAGGATGTGGATGCAACCCCCTTGTCCTGGGCCTGGAGTGAGCTTCTCAGCTGCTGCCTGGGCCATGGTTGGTTCGTCCTCTGGACACTGCCTTCTCCTGGATTCTCCCTGCCTGGCTGCCTCCCGTGAAGCCCTGAGGCCCGTCAGTTTGCAGCACAACCATCCTGCTGTTGGCATGAGAATCCTCCCTTTCCCAGGTGACTTCATTTTCATGTTTTTTTCAGTTAGTTTTTTGAGAACTAATTTTCCTACTTTAAAAAATGAAGACCTTAGATAATGAGGCAAGGTTTAGGGAACTGTAGTTATAGTGATAACTACGGTAATAGATTTGATTACTTTCTCTATTTAATACTCCGAATGTCTTCTAGGGAGAAAGGCTTTGGTTACACGGACACCTTTTATTCTTTGAGCCAACTTGATTTGAGGATTCCGGTGGGGAGGGGGCACAGGAGCACACTAGAGCTGAAGTTTCTGCAAGTAAAAGCGCATGGATCTGGAGTTTCTGGAGCCTTTAGAGAGGCAGGGAAGACCCAGTGATGGGAAGGAGAGGCGAAGGAACCAGAAGGATGTCTAAATGGAGCCTGTTCTGTGTTGACCTCTCCTTGAGACGCTCAAATACTGAGGGCATGTTGGATGTAGGGTTTGTTCTCATTTAACCTGTTATTATGACATAATTTATACTTACAGAAAAATGGAGAGAGTAGTACAAAAACTTTTCATATGCCCTTCACTCATTCTCCTGAATGTTAGTATTTTACTACATTGCTTTGTCTTCTCTTTCAACCATTTGGGATAAAGTTGCAGAGCTGATGCCCCTTTGCCTATCCCTAAGTATCTTCGGTGTTTACTTCCTAAACACAAGGACGTTCTCCCACATAACCACGTTTCAGTTATCAAAATGAGAAACAGCATCAGTGCAGCGCTGCTCTTGAGATTCCACGGATTATCCCAGCGACACCCTTTACGGCGGAAGGACACCGCCGCCGCGCGCCGCATTCCAGGGTCATGTCTCTTCACTCTCTGAATCTGGAGCGCTGCCTCTGGCCTTGTATTCCACGACATTGATACTTTTGTGGAGTATGGGCCAGTTACTTTGTAGACTCTACCTCCCTTTGGCTTTGTGTAATGCTTCCTCGTGAGCGGATTTAAATTCTGCATTTCTGGGCAGGAATTACGCAGAAATAATGCTGCGTTCTCAGCACACCATAGCAGGAGGCGTGTGATCATGATTTTTCCCATTACTGGTGATGCCACACATTTGAGGAGGTCCGGTTGCTTCACTGTAAAGTTACTGTATTTCCCTTTTGCAGTGAAATGCCTTGTGGTGAGCTCTTTGAGACCGTGTGTTTATCCTGCTACTCCTCACTCCAAGGACTTTCTTCATCAGTAGTTTCAGCACCGATTGATGATTCTTGCCAGAATGGGTTAGCATCAGGATGGCTACTACACGATGGGTGTCTAATGCTTTCATTTCTTCCGCACTTACTAGTTGTCTTCTCCCCATCCCCCCCACCCCCGTTTTATTGAGGTATAGTTAACAAAAATTGTATGTATGTAAGGTATACAATCTGACGCTTTGATGCAGGCATACACTGAAATGATTATCACAATCAACTAATTCACATAGCCGTACCTCACATTGTTACCATTTTTTTTTTTTTTTATTAGTTGTCGGTGTAAGCAAGACTGTTCTCTTTTCCTTGATTTATATTTGCGCAGACTCGGGAATGCTTATTTTAGTCAGTGGTCTGTAATCTTTTCTCATTGTTTAATGTGATGCTCAGATGGCCCCATATTTGGCCAGTTGTGTTAAAGTGGGCCTTTGTGTTCCTTCAGCATGCCCCCGCTTTTGTGAGGACTTCCTTGCTTTCTGGTACAAGATACTCTGGGCTCATTTTGTGCTTTCCCTGTTCCAGCTGTGGAATCAGCTCTTTCTACAAGGAGACCTGGTTTCTTTTAGTGGAGAGTGGCATTTAGAAACGGAGATCTGGAAACTAGGTGAGCTGGGTGTCATTGCCTCTGTGCCCTCTCAGAAACACAGCTAGGAAACAGAGGGATGTATGTACATATATGAGACATACATATATCTAAACTCAGTACACACCTACACAATCTCTATTTCCCTCTTAAAAATCATTGAGTTCACATGGATTTTTCCAGTTGCAATTCAACAACACAGTGTATTCTGTCCTCTCCCCTTTGCATATCGATAACTCCCTTCTCTGACAAAGAAAAATCTGGATCTCGGTATCCATAGTATAGTTACTTATTTGCTCAGTCCTGGACTATACCAAAAATAGTTTCAGAACCAGGAAACCATGTCTTTGTGTAAAAGAAGCCTGCTACCTAGAGTTCAGTGTTTAATTAGAGCTCTTCTCTTTAGCCTGAGGCATCTGGTGTAAACAGCAGCTTCCAAAGTTACTTGGGTTGATCGTCTCCTATTTCAGTGCAATTATGGTTATTCATTTAAAGTATGGTTTTGTTCATTTGTTTGTTTGTATTTTGTTTTAGGATTTCCTCCCATGCTTGTTTATTTCATTTACTGTTATCCTCTGACTAGGTGAATTTTGGAGGCCAGCGTATTTCAGTGAAAGGACTGAGTTTCGCTTCTTTTCGTTTGTGGGGCATGAACAGGGAATGGCAGAGGGCTGAGGGTGTAAATGTCCAGGAAGGAGTAGAAGTCCTGGGTGGCTGTGGCCCTGAAGGGACTTACCCCATTGAGGTAGGGATGGGGCACACCTGCTGACACCTGGATTATGAAACCCTTCAGCGAGCATCTTTCTTCCAGTGCTTTGTCTTGATTCTGGTTTCTCTTCCTTCAAACCACCATTCTGATTTTCATTTATTCCCATTTTATAGATGAGGAGTCAGAGGGTCAGAGAAGTTGTGTTTTGTCCTCTGCTGGGGATTGGACTGGGGGCTTTCCTACCCTGAGCCTGATCTTTATTTCTTGGCACACCATCTTCTTTTTCTAGAAAATGAGAGTTAAGAATGATTTAGTTCGGGCCGGCGTGGTGGCTCATGTCTGTAATCTCAGCACTACGGGAGACTGAGGTGGGCGGATCACCTGAGGTCGGGAGTTCGAGACCAGCCATGACCAACATGGAGAAACCCTGTCTCTACTAAAATACAAAATTAGCCAGCTGTGGTGGCACGTGCCTGTAATCCCAGCTACTCCGGAGACTGAGGCAGGAGAATCGCTTGAACCTGGGAGGGTTCAGTTAGTTCAGTTAGTTCAGATTATTCTCAGGGATTCTTAAGTGAACACTCTGGAAATATTCTGGTTTTCATGATAAAGCAAGTGTGGATAAATATCTTTTGTAGCTTTAACATGGATCTTTTAAAGCACTTTACTATATTTTGAATTAAATGATGTTGATGATTTTGGAGCTTACAATCTATTGAGGGAGACAGGTTAAGCCAGCATAGCATTAAATACGTGATTACAAATTGTGGTCATACTGCAAGGCAAATAAGCAGGAGGGAGTACCAGAGACCTCATTAATATTGAAGGGGATTTACAAAAAGTCTCTCTGAGAAAGCTAGGATGGAGCTGAGACTTGAAGAATGAGGTTCCTGAATTAATAAAAAGTCTGAAAACCAGCGAGCAGGTGCTTGCTTACCTGTCCTCCTCACCTTGCAAAATTGCAAGCCTGCAGGCCAAAACAAGCTGCCCTGTGGCCAGAGTTCTCTTTTGTCTTTTATCGCCCCCTAGGGGACATGTGTGGGAATGGTCCCGCTACAGGTGGCTTGGGAGATACCCTGTCTGTGGAGGCGCCCGCTGCAGCGGAGACTGGCCTCCTGGCCACCACCACAGTGCAGGCCCTGCCTGAGCATGGAGCTGAAGGGCCAGGATGCCACGCCTGCAGGAGAGAAGACCCAGGGCCACTGGATAGCTTGTTCAGATGCTTACGGCACTTGGCTATGGGAGAGACTGGCCTTGCCGGGGACACCCTGAGGCTGTACTAGCCTAGTGTGGTGAGGGAGAAGGGGAGAGCCTTTCTGAGGCTCCCAGTGGTGTAAACACAGGTGGCAGCTGCCCACAGTGATGCCCCTGCATCAAGGGGAGGATCAGGTAGGGCTTTCTGACCTTGTTTAGACACCGGCTGGGAAGCTGGACTTGGACACTCTGTCCTTTCCAACAGCAAGAGTCTACAAAACTAGATTATAAGTAACACCACAGTCATGTAAAAATATTCTCATAAACAAAATGGAATTGCTTATTTTTGTTCCTTAAGGGGAGAGTCTGTGTCTTCCTCATTTCCAATTGCACCTAGCATGGTGAGTGACAGATGTCAGGCCTTCATTTAGTGTTGAATTATGAGGCCAATGCACATAAATGAAAAGAATTCCGCTCTTTTTTCTCCTAATAAAAACTGAACAGCCCAGATATTTGGATAATACATTAAATATTTATTTTATATTTTGGTTACTGGGAAAAATGGGCCAGATCATTTTGGTAGGCTGGGGATGAGTTGAGGGGATGGTTTGGAAAATTCTTCTTTTCCCAGTGGCTCTCCTTCCTCAAATTTAAAGCTCTATTCTGGAATTTGAAAAGACCCTAGACACATCTAAATACTAAGGGGAAGTTCTTTCTTCAGGATTTAATTTTGAAAATCAGAACATTTTATATAACTGAGATTGATATAACTGAAGCCAATCTCAGACTTTCATAAAGTGAACATTTGGAATTGAATTTGCAGGTTTTCCACGTCTGCCTCTAGTTCCTGCCCAGCCTGTTATTTTATCTCCTTGATAAGGACCTCAGGATCCCTGAGCACACAGTCAGCTTTTAAACCTGTGACAATAATAAATGAAAATGTTCGTCCGTCATCTGCCTCTCCTGTAACAGTGCAGACAGAGACTCTGGTCTGCAGGTTCTAAATCTGCTAATTCTTAGTCTCGATTTTCCTAACTCAGTGAATCCCAAAGAGTTTGGGAATGTTGGAAGCCTTCTCCTACCCTGCTGGAGGTCAGGGAGTAGAACCTGTGTACTGCATTTCTCTCGTCTGCAGGGAAAAAGTTTCCAGGTATTCTGGAAATAATGTGAATACTGGATTCGTGCCTAGTCCGAACTTTGATGTGCTGTAGGTGAAAAATAACACATTGGCTATTGAAGACTTAGTACAAAAATTTAAAATTTCTCATTGATCTTTGAAAATGGATTATAAGTTAAATGATTCTATTTTGGATATACTAGATTACAGAAAACATCATTAAAATTATTTTTTTCTTGATTCTTTTTATTTTAATATGGCTACCAGAACATTTTAAATGACGTCAGTGGCCATGCTGTGTATCTGTTGGACAGCACTGGCCTGGACGAAGCATCCAACCTCTTGCCCCATGCTTTCACAGACCTGGGCTGGAGTGGGTGTCCTTGCGCAGAGTCACCCATCTGTCTGTGTCCTCCACTCTAGGAAGTGTCCCTGGCAGGGAGGCCATCTCCAGAAGCAGTGCCTAGCACCTTTTAAGAACAAAGTAGCTGTTGACTGAATTCGGCCTTATATATTGTTTTCAAGCCTGTTTCACCTGGTAGATTGACTACCTTGACCACTGGAAATTCTACTCGTTTTTCTCTTTCATGGTTCCCTCTGCTCTCTATCGTAACATGCAAATCACATCTTTGTTGAATTAAAACATCCCTGAATTAGGGGAAGGAGGCTTAGGAGAGTCAGCATTTCTAAGGACTTGGGTTTTGTCTGGAAGGAATTCTCACCCACCATGGTGTTGATGTGGGGCAGGTTCTTGGCTTCGTTCAGGAGGGAATTCAAGAGTGAGCTGCCGGTGGTAGTAGAAAACAGCTTTATTGAGGCAGTGACAGTGTTACCACTCCTGTGGGGCAGGGCTACCCCGCAGGCAGAGCGCCAAGAGTAGCAGTGCTTTGCAGCCATATTTATACCCACTTTCAATAATGTGCTAATTAAGGGGCAGGTTATTCAGAAATAGCCAGAAAGTGGGTGGTAACTTCCGGTGTTGCCATGGCAAGGGGCAGTAACTTTTGGGTGTTGCCATTGCAATGGTAAACTGTTATGGTGCTGGTGGGCGTGTATTATGGTGATGGGCAGTGAGAGGTGCTTTGGGCCCCTCTTCCCAGTATTGACCGGTCTTCAGTCTGGTCCGGCGTTGAATCCTGCCTGCCTTCTACCTCAGTGTGATGTTAGTAAACTGCAGAAAGAGGGAAAAGGGCAGGCAGCACCTTCCTCTGCTGTGTGCCAGGCACTGTGTTTGGTGCTTCAGTGGAATAAACTCCCTGCATCTTGAAAACCCCAGGAAGCAGAGTGCGGAAACCATGGCTGGACACGTCTAATGAACAAACGGGTCGAATCCCACCTACTGCAGCTCTCGGTTCCCTGAGGCTGCAGCAAGCTCTTATTTGGTCTCTTCCTTCTCTTGATGGGTTGAGGATGCAATGGGATAGAAAATGCGGGTAGAATTTGAGGCCCCTGAGGCAGAGGGTGGAGGTCGAAGGTGGCATGTGGGACCCTGAACGAGTGTTGTGTTTCCAGAGCTGGAACTGGGTGGCAGTTTTCTGCTCCCTTCCAGGGCTCCTGACAGCCCCTCCAAGCACCTGCTGTGGCTCAAACTCTGGAAACCCAAGTCCTGGCTCCTTTTCTTCCCTTTGTCTCCCCCACCTTCTTCTCCCCTTCCTCATGGCTCGTTCTCTTCTCAGTTCTTGGGATTTGGATCCCTTATTTCTACTGCCTGTCATTATTGGTGCTGTGTTGTTTATATTGTCTCTCAAAAAGCTTCTGACTTGCCTGTGTCCTTGGTTTCCCTAAAGAAAGTGTGTGTGTGTTTGTGTGTGCATGTGTGCTGTATGTGCATTTGTGTATGTACGCATGCGTGTTTTGTGGGTGCATGTGCGTATGTGTATGTTTACGTGTGTGTATGTGTATTTGTATAGATGTGTGTTAGAGGACAGCAGAAGCAACTAGGGACCCAGTGGGTAGCTTTAGCTATCCAGCTGAACGTTTCTGGATTTAAAAATGTCTCTGTTCTCTTCGGCATCGACACTGTTCTTAGCAGCCTACAAAGCCTTTTCCCAGTATTCCCCTACCTAAGACCCCCACCACAAGATCCCCCCACCGCCCATCATTCTCACCCGGGCAGCTGTGGTTATCTCCCATTTTTGAGCTGAGTTCATACAGATTCAGGAAGGGAAAGGTGGCTCCAGTCACACGAAGTGGTGATGCCATGGGCTTTGCCATGGTGTTTGAACCCAGGGCTTCTGACCCGAGCTCAGTGCTGAAGCTGGCTTCCAGGCGGCCCTTTACTTCAGAAGCAAGATGAGAAGTAGACCGACCCCACAGAGGAACCAAAATACGCTAAAGCAACACAGACCAACAGCTGGCAACCCGGACGTGCGGTGGTGATGGGCAGTGCTATTTCTCCCCAATACACTAGAAAATGGGAGAGGATTTTGCTCCTTTTACTTCTGATGTGGAAATGACCACAGAGACTTGGTTACTTAGAGGCATCTCATGAGAGCTGTGGATAGGAGGCTCCTCAGGGCCTCCTCGTCAGTTTGTCAGTGGGGAGCTGTGCTGTCCAGAGTCTGCAGTGGGGCAGGGGGTGTTCCTATACCCTCAGCCCTTCCCACACATCTGCTCTCAGGGTGGGGGGCTGTTCCTGTTTTTGTAAAATGATTTGTGTTGCTTTCCTGAGGGCCACATTTTAAAGCTATGATTATTGTGTTAAATGTGAATATATTCCATTGCCCAGGGGCTCTCATTTTGAGAGTGCTTAAAAATAACTTAAAAGAATTTATGCCAAGTTTCAGCATGGAAGAGATGTGTATGCATAAAATTATAATGCAACTGTTGGCCCAGCCTTAATTATAGCTGATGCTGAGTATTTCTCATTTTATTTTGTTAATCCAGCTTCAGCAAAGAAACACCCACGGGATTTCTCTCTTGCGTTTAATAAACACGTTAACTGTGTGAGCTATGGGACTTGGCATGTTCATCAGCATTTTATGAGATGCATGATAATCATTTCACAAATTAGGGGTGTGCATTTATTGGAACTTCAATCCACTGAGCCTCAGAGCTGGGAGGGAGGCACCTTGGGGATGATTTACGGGCAGGGGAGCAGCAGGAGGCAGGAGGGTTGGTTCATACTGCGTCCCTGCAGGATGGAGGGGAGGTGGGTGCTGGTGAGTCTGCCCCACACCCTTGCTTTGGTTCGAGATGCTGTCTCTGTCTCTCTGCACATTAGCCTCTGCATAAGGCCTGAAGACTAGGCTCCACGTTCAAACACTCCAAGGCCACTTTTAATTTGGGATACTCCTCTTTCAGAAGAGACACTGAGGGATAAAGAAACTCAGAGACGTATGCAGAATCTATCCACTGGAAGTATGAGAGCCACTAAGGAGCTCGGAGGCCTGGGCTCTGGACCAGGCGGGTATCCCTCATACTGCTTCGTGTACAATGTTGCCTCCGAGGGGCCAGGTACTAAGGTAGGCACGTCGTCTTCGTGATGTCCTGCGGTCCTCTCTACAGCCCTGTGCAGACGGAAACTGAAGCTCAGAGAGGCTAAGTATGTGTGCTCAGGGTCACACAACTACGAGGGCCAAAGTAGTGTCCCGATCTGTATTGTTTTAAATGAGAGGTTCACTTGTGAATCAGAATATTGTTTTTTTTTCCTATATCTTTTCCTTTAAAATTTGCTGTTCACATTTTCTTAGATGACTGTGTTACATACATGCAGAGAAGTATGCATAGGATAAACAGCTTAGTGAATGTTCACAAATTGAACTCACTGCATAACCAGTGAGTAACCAGTATCACATCTGGAAGCAGAACTTCTCTGCACCCCAGAAGTCTCTGGTCCCAGCCCCCAACCCAGGATAACCCGGGCTCAGGGCAGGGTGGTTGTGCCTTCCTTGTAGCCATGTCAGTGGAAGCATGCCACCTGGACCCTGGGTTAGGTTTATTCCTCTCCATGTCATTTCTGTCACACAGAAATGTGGGCATACACGGGAAAGCCCCATAAGAGTTGAAAATAACTTACTCAGGTTGAGAATTGGCCGGGTGGCGGCCAGTCTGTGGTCAGAGTTGGTCTGAGTTACCTGCGGGGCTGGCCAGGGCGTCTGAGCTGTTAGGGCAGCTGCACCCCCTCTGGGGACCAGCAGCAGCAGCGACTCCACCTAGGAAGGACAGCGGAGTCTGGTCCTGGGCCAAGGATGTGTGTTTGGGTTGCAGCCCTGCTGTGTGTCCATCTGCTGTATCACCTTGTAATCCCCTACCTGGCCCAGGTAACTCATCTTAAGATGGGAACAGCAGCCCCTCACTTACTGGGTTAATGTGAAGATTAAGTGGGGTGACGGGGAAGGCACCAACCAAGAGTTAAGCAATCAGTAAACACTAGCCATGTTTTTTAAAATCATGGCCATTCAGATGTAGTGCCCTGATGGGCCACCGGAGGGTGGTGTTAGCACGTGTATGTCGCCCTCCCATCGATGAAGGTCTGTACTTTCTGCCCGACGGTAACTCCCAGTGTTGTTTTGCTAAAAGCCTGTCCGCCTGTTACCTGGTGGTCCACTGTTCCCTGGTTCTGGACCTGCTGCCAACCTGTGCAGTGGGCATGCTCATTAAGTATGTGGTCTGGGTGGGTTGGTATCACTTACATCTGGCATACTGTTATTTTCCAGCTGTTGCTCCCCAAAATGAATTGCTGTGGTAAATTATAACAAACAGCAAAGTCCCCTTCTCCACGTAGCTCCTTTTCTTAGTTGTAATTAATCATTTGAAATGTCCTTCTAACCATGACGCTGGCTGTGGGCTGGGGAGACCAAGACTTGCATTCCTCGCAGTATTGCCCTCTGTGAGCATTACAGGAAATAACAAGCGATTCCCCGTGGCAGGGCTAGGCACCGGGGCGTGGGCAGATGTGGTGGTCGACTTGGAGGGTCTTGGTTAAGTTCTGGCTTTTGGATTTATCTGGCTGGGGGCTCCTTTGGCAACTCACTAACTCACCTGAGCCCCAGGTTTCTCCTCTGTAAAAAGGGGATGATGACGGTGGTGGTGGTGATGGGGATGACACCATGTACTCGGCCGTTTCCCAGGGCAGCAGGGAGGTTCCAGTGTGGTCACTAATAGGAATGTGTGTGTGACCAACAGGAGGCAGCGTAAACACCTCCCTGCAGCTGGTGGCTGGGGCAGGGGAGGGTGGGGGTGCCACGTTGTGCCATGAAGTCTTGATGTCTTCCTCTCCTTCCCGCTGACACGTGGAAACTCCTAGAACACCAGCTCTGGGAGCTCCTGTGCCTTTTCCTGCCTGGCCTCCTCTAACCCCAGCAGACCATCTGCTCACCTGGGCACTGCTTACACCCAGCCCACACATTTGCAGCTCTGGAATCTGGCACTTTGAGGCTAGGCTGCCCACACTTGCCACACTCACCAAGTTTCTCATTGCAATGAATGAAACTTTTATGCCAAGAATCCCTTTTCCCCACGTAATCTAAATCTATCTTGCTGCTGGTTAAACTAGTTTCCTGTCTTCTTTTATTTTTTGGGTCATTTTATCAATGAACATATCTTTATTACATAAAGGAAAGGAGAAGTGTAAGACGTATCCCTACTCTGCACAGTCAAACATCTAATCAATGTCAAAGAGAAATACCAGGAACCCAGCAGCTGTGTCCAGAGCTGGCATGTCCCTGTGGTATGGGCAGCCCTGGCCTTGATCTCGGTCTTGAATAAGTGTTTGGTCCTGACCAAGACAAGTCGACGTGTCTGAGGCCAAAGCTGTCTGGTGATCAGTAAATCTTCCTCCCCTAAGAGGGAGATCTTTTTATTTTGTCAGTTGCTATCCCTTTATTTCTAACACCCATATTAGTGTTTTTTAAAATTTATTTATTTTTTTGGATTACATGTGTAATTCCTGCTGTGGAAGATCTGAAAAACTCAGAGAAAATCTCTAAACTAGCAAAATCACACTAATTGTCTTCCATCTACCCAAGCCAGGCACTGGTATGGAGTGTTAGGGAGCTGGGTGGATGGGCAGAGGGTGCTGGGTCCTCTCCTCTGTCCCTCTCAATGTCCCTGTCTTTCTCTGTCTTGTGGTCTGTGTGTCTCTGTTTTTTTTCAGACCAGTTTCCTTGGCTTTTCCCCTGTAAGTTAACAGCTTTCCCCTAGTCACCCAAGTGGAAAGCCGTTTATCAGAAATTGCAAATTGGCAACCCGCAGGCCAGACCTAACCTGCAGATTTGCTTTGTTTGGTCTGTAGAGACTGCAGAGGTTTTTTTCTTTTCTTTTTTTTCTTTCCCAGAAAAATCTTATTTGATGGCCAGTGCTTAAAAATCAGGGGATTCCAACTACAAATTCAATATTTGGGCCTCCATTGACTGGACCCGAGAGGCAGCTGCCGCATCAGATGCCCCCACCCGCTGTCTCCAGACCTCTGGGATGGGCCTCCTGCCTGGGGGGCAGGAGCTTCTTGCATCCATTCCTAGCCAAGTACTGGTCTGTGAGGGGCTCTTGAAGGAGCCGCCGCCGCTCTCAGTGTGCCTGCCCTGCCTTTAACCTGTCCTCTCTCCACACTCAAGGCTCTTCCAGCAGGTGAGGCTCTTGGTTCTGCCCCCCACTGGCTGCGTGGCTTCCACTCCCTTCTCCTTTCCTTCCTCCAGCTGTCTCGCCACCTCCTGGAGCAGTTCAGCTTCCTCGTTTCTGACCAACCTCTCCCAGGTGCTCCAGCCACAGAGATCTCTGCCTTCTCACATGCTCCTGTGGCATGTGGTTAGTATGTTCATATGTAGATGTGCACACATACAACCTGCTTTCCTACCTAATTTTTAAGCTCCTTGTGACTCATCAAGTAGCTATGGAACCATACAGGCCTGTATTTGATTCTTAGGCAAGTTATAGCTTTCTCATCTGTAACGTGTGATAATCATATCTTTCTGTCTGACACATTAGCAGAGCTACTGTGTACAGCTGTGCAGGTTACACACTGCACAAAGGAGCCACCTCTTTTTTTTTAGTTTTTTTTTTTCTTGTATCCTCCGTGCCCACAAGGGAGCCACTTTTTAAGAGGGCACATTTCGCATAATGAATTTGTATGTTTATTATGAGTTTTCCACAAATGGCTGCGAAGTGTCTCGTTCCAACAAACTCAATATGTTATGACCGTTTTCTGACAGGGGGTGCTAGTGTCTTAAGGAAGGGTGCGTTTGTCCAGTTCTCACAGCCATTAAGGTGCCTTAACGGCTAGCAGCAACCCAGCTTGTCCGGATCAAATGTGAGAGGGAGCGCGAAAGCCTCTGGTACTCAGGAAATGTTTATCTCCTCTCCCTTGAAAGCAGGGCTGTCGTGCTGGCGTAGAGGTGAGCTCAGAAGTCGGGCTTACAGCCTGAGTGTGTACAGCATGCTGGGGAAAAGGGGCCTTACAGGGAAGGGAGCTGGAGTTGGGAACCAGCAGGCTCTCCCCAGCTCACATCCAGCCTGCCCAGTTATATGGACATGTTACTGAACTTCATTGATTCAAACACTTTTATTTGATTTCATTTTGTTTTTAAGACAGAGTCTCACTCTGCACCCACAGTGGAGGGCAGTGGCACGATCTCTGCTCACTGCAACCTCCGCCTTCCAGGCTCAAGCGATCCTCCCACCTCAGCCTCCTGAGTAGCTGTGACCACGGGTAGGCGCCACCACGCCTGGCTAGTTTTTTGTATTTTTGGTAGAGACAGGGTTTCGCCATGTCCCTTAGGTGGTTTCGAACTCCTGAGCTCAAGTGATCTGCCCACCTAAGCCTCCCAAAGTGCTGGGATTACAGGTGTGAGCCACTGTGCCCAGCCAGACTTAGATTTTAGCATCTCTGAGATCAGGAGGCAGCTTACAGTTGGTATGGTGAGAAACTAGTGTCTGAGTTTGTTTGGCAGCGTTTTTATCTTTTTTAGTGGTATGTAAAATATCCGTGCTCCCTAAAGTAGATGTTGTCTTAGATTTGAGGAAATACAATAATAAAACCTATTTCACAGGATTGTTGTGAGAATTAAATAAGCCTCGTATGAGCCTCTGGTGGTGCTGGCTCATGGTGAGGGTTTAATTAATTTAACCTTCCTTCTCATCGGCTTCTTCCTCTTTCAATGCAATTGTTTTGGTTACAGCAAGTTTTCCCTAAGTATGATGATGGTAATGAAGGTGATAGTTTATTCACAGCTGATTAAAAGTTCTGCAAGATGAGCTAAATGGAAGGAAAATGTTTGTTCTAACCTGAGTCTCTTTTCCTGAATATATAAAAAAAGGTATTTTAAACTGTACTCAGCTGCACGTATGAGACTTTATTCATTATGCTGGATATAACAGCAGTCCATCTTTATGTTGTTAAAATATTTCCATTCCGATTGGGAAGCTGCTGGCCCTTAGGAAATTAATAACTTAAAGACGAATGAAAAACGAGAAAACAAAAGTGTAGCTCAGAAAGAATTTGCCACCTTACTCCTCTCCTCATAAGATAGATAATTTAATAGGGTCTTAGTTTTGGCTGTTGGACTCTCTCTAAAGTTAATAAATCCAAGTAAAAGATAGTTACAAAGCAGGGAGGATGATTTATGCTAATCAAGGAGAAGACGTAAGAGATTTTTAATCTGGGGCTTTTAAACAGAGTCATGTAACAGTCTCATAATGTAGCATTTTGTCTTCTTGAGGGTCTTGATAAATGGTTAATCATTTTGTAATAATCAGATCATCTAGCACTTGTTGAGTGCCTTCTGTGTCGGCAGCATCATCGCTAAGGGGAAGCTGGCGTTGGGCTGGTGAGGCTGTTACTGCAGGTAATGAGTACAGGTGGTATGAAAGGCAGTGGGCAAAGGTGTGGCAAAAGCCAGCCCTTCAGACCCTACCTCTTCCCACCAACTGGTATAGAGAGTACTGGGCAGAGGTGTGGGGTACACAGCTAGCCCTTCAGACCCCAAACCTCCCCACCAGCTGGCATAGAAGGTACTGGGCAAAGGTGTGGGGTCCATAGCCAGCCCTTCAGACCCCAAACTTCCCCACCAGCGCTCAGAGATGGGCACATTCACTGGGCTGCATTCTGGGTGTGCCTCTGGGAGCTGCCTCCCTCTACCTTTCTGAGCCTTCCAGGGTAGTTGGGATTGACTGGGATCATGGATAAGCCACCTAGCAGCGTACATGATCTTCTCAAAGTTATTGTTTGTTCCAGAAGATCCAGACTCTTTTTGTTTGCCACAGTTATTTTTTTTAAATGTGTATTTTGAAATAATTACAGATTCACAGGAAGCTGTAAAGATAATACAGAAGTCTCACGTACCTTTTACCCAGTTTACCCAAAAGTGGTTTACATTTTTAAAATAAATATAAAATATACACAACACAAAATTTACCATTTTAATCATTTTTAGGTAGACAGTTTAGTGGCATTAGGTACGTTAGTGTTGTTATGTAACCATCACCATCGTTGATCTCTAGAACTTTTTTTTTTATTATCCCAACCTAATGGTCACATCTTATGTAACTGTCATACAATATTAAACCAAGAAATTGGTGCCAGTGCAGTGCGTGTGTATAGTTTGAATCCATTTTTATTGTGTATAGATTTGTGTCATTACTCCTGCAGTCAAGATGCAGCACTGTTTGTTGCCATTTGATCTGTGTGAGTGAAGTGTAGAAAGCTTCCCACCATTTATATCCCTTTACCCTCCCTCATTTTTCAAAAAAGGTACTCAAATATGTTAATTTTATTGTTTCTCAATACATACATTTATTTGTACTGAAAATTGTAAAAATAGCACAAAGTTTCTTTTTATTACAATCCAAATTTTTGAAAGCCAGAAAATCTAATTATTATGCTCTAGCCAAACTACCCAGTGCTTTCTTTACATTCTTTCCCCACAAGTGACTTTGCTTCAAATTCTTTTTTTTTTTTTTTTTGAGACAGAGTCTGACTCTGTTGCCCAGGCTGGGGTGCAGTGGCGTGATCGTGGCTCACTGCAACCTCCACCTCCTGGTTTCAAATGATTCTCCTGTCTCAGCGAACCAAGTAGCTGGGACTACAGGTGTACGTCACCTCCCCTGGCTAATTTTTTTTCTGTTTTTTTTTTTTTTTTTTTTAATTAGACTTTAAGTTCTGGGGTACATGTACAGAATGTGCAGGTTTGTTTCATAGGTATACATGTGCCATGGTGGTTTGCTGCAGCTGTCAACCTGTCATCTACATTAGGTATTTCTCCTAATGCTGTCCCTCCCCCCACCCCTGATCCCCAACAGGCTCCAGTGTGTGATGTTCCCCTCCCTGTGTCCATGTGTTCTCATTGTTCAGCTCCCATTTATGGGTGGGAACATGCAGTGTTTGGTTTTCTGTTCTTGTGTTAGTTTGCTGAGGATGATGGTTTCTGGCTTCATCCATGTCCCTGCAAAGGACGTGAACTCATCCTTTTTTATGGTTGCGTAGTATTCCATGGTGTATAGGTGCCACATTTTCTTTATCCAGTCTATCATTGATGGGCATTTGGGTTGGTTCCAAGTCTTTGTTATTGTGAACAGTGCTGTAATAAACATACGTGTGCATGTGTCTTTACAGTAGGATGTTTTGTAATCCTTTGGGTATATACCCAGTAATGGGATTGCTGGGTCAAATGGTATTTCTAGTTCTAGATCCTTGAGGAATCTCCACACTATCTTCTACAATGGTTGAACTAATTTACTCTCCCACCAACAGTGTAAAAGTGTTCCTGTTTCTCCACATCCTTTTCAGCATCTGTTGTTTTCTGACTTTTTAATGATCGCCATTCTAACTGGTGTAAGATGGTATCTCACTGTGGTTTTGATTTGCATTTCTCTAATGACCAGTGATGAGCATTTTTTTCATGTTTGTTGGCTGCATAAATATCTTCTTTTGAGAAGTGTCTGTTCATTTCCTTCACTCACTTTTTGATGGGATTGTTTTTTTCTTGTAAATTTGTTTAAGTTCTTTGTAGATTCTGGATATTAGCCCTTTTTCAGATGGATTGCAAAATTTTTCTCCCATTCTGTAGGTTGCCTGTTGACTCTGAT